>NW_022111312.1:2902452-2905160 GCF_000313985.2 Echinops telfairi
TGGTGAACCTATAGGGTGGGGAACTGCCTCTGTGGGTTCCCAAGATTAGAACTCTTTACAGGAACAGAAAGTCTCAGCTTCCTCTCAAGGAGAGCCGATGGTTTCAAACGGATGACCTTGGGGACCGGAGCCCAACTCGTAATCAGGGCTCCTAGTCTACCTACTGAGTGACTATCATGTAGTGAATGGATCAAATGTGAGCCAATGTGCTTCAGAGGCAAACACTGGAATCTAAGGCAAGTCAGACACTGTGATCTTCCCCTTCCTGAATGTCCTAGTCCTAAACACAAGGACAAAACGACCCATAGCTAACAACTGCTCAGAACTGTGGGTACGTGTGGTGATTCCCAGGCATTCTGTTGTGTTTTCAGTTCAGTTGAACCAACATTCAGGACCCCGCCACACCACAGGTAGCAGGGAGGCAGCTACGGAGCTCTCATCCCCAAAGGGAGCCAGCTACCAAGTAATCAAGAACTTCGCCATCAAGACGCTTTCTGATTCTGCTTGTCCCGAATACCTGGCTCTCAGCGTGTGCCGGGGTACATGTCATAGTTTCAACATATTTGAACATAGGAAAATGAAAAAACCTAAGACATCTATTTGCATTCTAAAGGCACGCACGGTTCCTTTAAAAGTAAAAACGTGGAAAAGACAAAGGAATAATCCAAGGTAGGGTCACCAGGCGTGACCCTGGCTAGCCTAGGAGTTTCCATTGACTACTGACGTTGACATCCACCTGAATGGCCAAAGTCCTCAGAACAGGAGTACTGTGCTGGACCATTCAAGGAACTCTACCCTCTGACGTGTTCATGAGCTACTGTTTAATTACACGGAGAACAAAGACACCTTGACCATCCTGATTTGGGGGGGCGAGGAGCAGTTGTTACGCTGTGAAGTTATGGAGGACATTATTTTTGTTCTTAGATATTACACAGATAAATAGTTCTACATGCATGGCAACTACAACCGATAATAAGGAAATACCCAAGCCAGATCCTTGCTAGACCCTCTTACTTGACTTCCCTCTGCTACTTAGTCGTCAATTCAAATGCACAGAGCAGGAGAAGATGAGACATTCTGCAGAGAAAACGAGGGAGACAATAAAGACCATCAGAAATTTCTGAGCAGATAGAGCATCCTCACCTCCACTATCATGATCCCAATTCTACCTTACAAATCCAGCTAGACCAGAGCATGTACACGGGTACAGATAAGAGCCCACAGCACAGGGAATCCAGGACAGATAAATCCCTCTGAACAATAATGAGAGCGGTGATACCAGGAGGGTAAGGGAAAGGTTGGGTAGAAAGGGGGAACGATCTCAATAATCTACATATTACCCCTTCCCTGGGGGACAGACGACAGAAAAGTGAGTAAAGGGAGACATCGGTCAATGCAAGACATGACAAAATAATAATAATTTATAAATTATCAAGGGTTCATGAGGCAGGGGGGGGAGGGGGAGGGGGGAATGAGGAGCTGATATCAAGGGCTCAAGTAGAAAGAAAATGTTTTGAGAATGATGATGGCAACAAATGTACAAATGTGCTTGACACAATGGATGGATGATGTATTGTAGAGCTGTATGAGCCCCCAACAAAATGATTTTTTTAAAAAGAAAGAAATCTCTGAGCTGCCTAACTATCATGTGGGGACAAAAGTATACATGCATCTCCCTCACGACTTCAGGTGGATTATAAAGTTATTAAAACAAAATGCATTTTAAATGTACTTTAATTTTATAAAGCACCGTATATACTCGAGTATAAGCAGACCTGAATATCAGCCAAGGCACCTAATTTTACCACAAAAACTGCATTAAAAATGTGCTGACAAACTCGGCTTATACACGAGTGTGTATGGCATTTAAATTTTAAATTACATTGTAATTTCTTTTAAAAAGTAACAGTCTGTGGGTCATGTTATAAAATTGAACAGGGTGGGAAATTATAAAAAGAAAAGAAAAGAAAGAGAGAGAGAGAGAGAGAAATAACCCCACTTAGAGAATCATTAACATCTTGAAATCAAAACTAAGGACCAAACATCTTTTGATGGTTCCCTGCTAGACTAGCATCTTAACATTCTGAAGTCTTTCCTTCATCGCTAAGAGTTGTTGTTGTTAAGTGGCACCCCACTGGTTCCGACTCCTAATGACCCCACGCACAGTAGAACCAAACATTGTCCAGTCCTGGGTCGTCCTCACAGGGTTCTTATGTTGGATCGCATCGATGCAGCCACTGTGCCCGTCCATCTTGTCCAGGGGTTTCCTCCTTTTTGCTGCCCCTTTCCTTTAACCAAGCATGACACCCCCTTTTCAGGGACTGGGATTTCCTGACAACGTGTCCCAAGTACGTGAAACAAAGTCTCGCCATGTTTGCCTCTATGGAGCACTCCGGCTGTACGTCTTCCAGAACATACTTTCTGGGATCCACACGCAATGCTCATGGAAGTCAGCAGCCAGGAGAACACACAGAGCATTACATTGGGTACATCTGCTGCACATGATCCCTTTAAAGTGTGCAGAAGCAAGAGTGGTACTTTGAGGACTGCGATGTGCCTCACCCAAGCCGTGTTGTTTTCAGTCACCCCATGTGCATGTGCACGTTGGACACTGAATATGGAAGGCTGAGGAAGAATCAAAGCATTTGAGTTAGGATGCTGGGGAAGATACGGAAGTCCCACGGACTACCAAAAGAACAAAGAAATAG
>NW_022111312.1:2905602-2913794 GCF_000313985.2 Echinops telfairi
CCGGATCTGAAAACACAGTCAAGATTATGTTAGCTTTGAAGGTCTATTTGTAGAGAGATTGGATTGTGAGTTTCATTTAAAAAACGGAGAGGAAGAGGGGCATCTGTAGGACAGGAAGTTCTAGATTTCTCAGCAAAAGTTTCCCATCAATATCATAAACGTTTCAAATCCTACGCAAAGCTTTAACGACCTAGATATAAATACAAGATGCTGACTCTAAACATGGTGTTTAAAACATGGTCAGCACACCGTGACCTCAGTGAGCATTAAAAAGGGATGAGAGAGAGAGAGAAGGGGAATGACCAAGTGGGGGACACAAGCCAATTCAATTCATTCAGGTCATCTGAACTAAAACACACAAAGCCCTATAGGCATTTGGTCGTAAAATAACGCTGGGCCACAAAACGAAAATCTCTCCTCTACTTGGGCTCTTGAAAATACCAACCAGAAGGATATAAAACACAGAACAAAACAAAACGATCGATTTGCTTGGGGGCTAAACACACAGAGGCTAGCTCCCAATCCTTCTCTGCCAACGTCACGCAGAAACTTGGTGCTTGGACTTGGAGGAGACGCTCATTAGCAAGCAGGAAGCCAGCCCCCTGGAAACAAGGAGCAGCGTTCCCATCAGCACCGTGAACCTGACTGGAAAGTAGGACGGCACCCACAATGAACAGCGGCAACTATGCCTGGCCTCCCTCGCAATGCGACCCTGGCAGCGGTGCAGTTCCCAGGACCAGCAGGGGCCTCATTGCCCTCAAGAAGCATAACCAGCGAGGGGGGCTGGGTTTTGTTTGGGGTACTTGTCTCACCTGGAAGGACATGCCAGAAACAGGCTCCGGTGCTCAGGTTCAATAATCAATGCCAAAACTTGTAGTCCACGTAAGCACAATGTGGGCTAATGGGTATTCCCAAAGTCTGTACAAAGACCCTAAGTATAAAATGAGAGAAAGGCCCTACATTTATTTGCCTCCCTACCAGCTAGTTTTTACCAAATCTCGCACAAAAGAAGATAATTATTTTGTTTGCTTTTAATCATTTTATTGGGGGCTCATACAACTCTTATCACAATCCATCCATACATCAATTGTATAAAGCACATTTGTACATTCATTACCCTCATCATTCTCAAAACACTTGCTCTCCACGTAGAAGATATATTAAAAGAAGAAAAGATTCTTATTTCTGTCATATTTTGCAACATGCAGTATTTCCTTGAGCTGTTTTAAGAAAATGCTACCAGATTCATCAAAGCAAAAGGCCAAAATAAATTTTCCCATTTTTAATTGATTAATTGAGATTAACACACATATTAAATCATTCCATAGTTCAATCACGTGCAACAGAATTGTGCATTTGCTACCACCATCAGTTTCCAAACGCAAAATAAATTCTGAACGTTAACTTTGAAAAGTGAAGCTATAAGACCCCACTTTCTTGCTAGTAATATTACAGAAATATCACCTTTAAAGTGTGAAGGATCATTTTAATCCCATCAACTAATGGGATGCATGCCGGAAATAATTGTACCAAACGAACTCACACTATCATGGAGTCACTCTGACTCGCAGCACCCCACAGAACAGAGCAGGACGGGCCGGGGGTCTCTGAGACTGTGCTTCTTCACGGAGCAGGACGTCTTGTCTGTCTCCCAGGGGTCAGTCACTGCACCGCGGTCTGAAATCCTTACAAGAAGCGGAAAGAGAAACACCTGGGTGTGCGTTGTTCAGAGTGTTCCTACTAAAATGAAGGTGAAACACTTAGACTATCAAATTATTTGGGGTTATCACTACACAACTATACTCTCAACCGTGGTCTAGGCTGGCAATTTCAATTCCTAGTTCAATTTCAAATACCAAATACTAGGAATTTAAGCTTTGTAAGGAAAACAAAACAAAACCTGGGCTCAAAGCAAAGAACTCTGCCCTATGTATTGAATATTGATTCAATACTTAAGTAAGCACGAGTTGAAGGCTCTACCAAATGGGATTTGAATAAAATACAGTGTCATTTTCATTATATGAACAAAGATTGATCTACTTACATTATAGGCACAGTGTCACATGAAGGTGGATGGCATCAACAAATTAAACTCAATCCCGTCAGATTCTTTTTTTAAACCTTTTAATGGGGGCTCATGCAACTCATATCACAATCCATACATATATCCATTGTGTCGAGCACATTTGTACATTTGTTGCCATCATCATTCTCAAAACATGTGCTTTCTACTTGAGCCCTTGGTATCAGCTCATTTTTCCCCTCCCTCCCCCTCCCTCCCTCAGGAACCCTTGATAATTTGTTATTATTTCATGTCTTACACTGACCAATGTCTCCCTTTACTCACTTTTCTGTTGTCCACCCCCCTAGAAGGGGGCTATATGTAGATCATTGTGATCAGTTTCCCCTTTCTCCCCCCACCCACCTTCCCCTTATCCTCCATTATTGGTCCTGAGGGGTTTATCTGTCCTGGATTCTCTGTGTTTCCAGCTCTTATCTGTACCAGTGTGCATGCTCTGGTCTAGCCAGATGTGTAAGGTAGAGTTTGGGTCATGATAGTGGTGGGGGGAGGGGAGGAAACATTAAAGAACTAGAGGAAAGCTGTATGTTTCATCAGTGCTATACTGCACCGTGACTGGCTCGTTCCCTCCCTGCGACCCTTCTGTAAGGGGATATCCAGTTGCCTAGAGATGGGCTTTGGGTCTCCACTCCGCACTCACCCTCATTCACAATGATATGATATTTTTGTTCTGGGTCTTTGATGCCTGATAACTGATCCTATCGACACCTCGTGATCACACGGGCTGGTGTGCTTCTTCCATGTGAGCTTTGTTGCTTCTCAGCTAGATGGCCGCTTGTTTATCTTCCAGCCTTTAAGACCCCAGATGCTATATCTTTTGATAGCCAGGCACCATCGGCTTTCTCCACCACATTTGCTTGTGCACCCACAGACTCCTTAACATTCAAATAAAAATTTCAAATTGCCAAAATAAAATTTGGTAAGCCAAAGGTATCTTGTTTCGGAGGAATTCTCGAATTATAACTAGAATTTTAAGTGATGACATTTGAGGTGAGTCGCTTGAGCCCATTGTGGCAGCCACTGTGTCAATGCATCTCATCGACTTCCTCCCGAGCATCATGTCCTTCTTCAAGGACTGGTCCCTCCAATACACGAGACAATGTCTCAACATCCTTACTTGCTTCTAAGGAGCATTCTGGCTGCTCTTCCTCAAAGGTAGGTTTGTCTGTTCTGGCAGTCCATGGTACTTTCAAACATTCTTTGCCAGCACCATTCTCCTGAAGTTTTTCTTATCCGTTGTCAAGCTTTCTCCACATAGGAAGTGATGAAAATACATGGCTTGGGTGATGCTCACCTTCCCGATATGATCGCCGAAGACAAAGTGGTTGCTGTGTTCCTCTAACCCTGACGCCACATTCTTCACAGGTCAGCAGCTCAGATGATTTGCTCAGCAATGCAGAGTGAGTAAGGACGGTGAAAGGAGACAATCCTGGCTCACACCTTTTCTGATATTAAACCAGGCAGTCTCCCCATGCTCTGTTCAAAGAACTGCCTCGTATTCTGTGCATGTGTGCCACGTGAGCACAAAGGGCTCTGGAGTGTCCATTCTTTGCAACATTGTCCATAATTTATTATGATCGACACAGTCAAATGCCTCTGCACAGTCAAGGAAGCAGCTTTCTGGTACGTTCTACTTCCAGCCAAGAGGATTTGATGCCAGGCATGCTATCTCTCATCCCACACGCTCTCCTGAAGGTGGCTTGCCCTGCTGTCAGCTCCCTTTGAATTATGTTTAGCAAAATGTTACCTGCATGTGATGTTAATGGCACCGTCCGTTCATTTTTGCACTCTGTTCCGTCGCCTTTCTTTGGAAGACGCACAGCCTTTTGCAGGAGGTTGTTTCCAAAGGTCTTGACATGGACTAGTGAGTGCTCCAAACACCGCATCAGTTTGATGACCCATTTCCATTGGTGCTCAGTCCTTTTCTGGAGCCTTTTGTTAATTTGCTAAGCTCGTCAACAGAGCGTGAACTTCTTTCCATCAATACCAAAAGCTCCGTTGATATCAGACATTCTTAATCATGTGCCACCTCTTGAAACTGTTGAGCAGTGACCAGTTCTTATCCTGACACAGGGAGTCACCATGTCATGATACTGAGTGGTATGAAAACAATGTGCCTCAAACCTGTAAACACCACAACATGCCAACAGCCTTTGACAGTCTACATTTATCGTGCCACACTTAAGCACAGATGCAACTTAATTTGATTTTTAAAAATCAAGACAAGGTTACTCCGATTCCAAAGAATCTCACTAGGTCACTAAATAGAAAAAGACCCTAATTATAGATGGCATGAAATTGCACCCAAACAATATTACAACTCTGTGCTTCCAAATGCTGACTGATGTGAAAGCTGGCATGATGCCCTTCCCATCCCTCGTCCAAGAGGGGAACACAGAAAAGCAGAGGGACCCAATACTTAGAAAATGATGGGCATCTCAATACCAAAGCATTTCCCCCCCATAAGTGCTTTTTCATGCCATACCCCAGGTATCTCATTTAGTGTTCGCACGGAACCTCATATCTCCAGTTTTGAACCGAGAACCAGGCCCTCTGACAGGTGGCAAAGCTGAGCTACAACGTGTTCATGGCCAAACCTAAGCGACTAGCCACTAGGCTCAGTGGCCCCCTCCCAAGTGTCCACACGGTGCTGGGAGGCTCCTGCCTCTCTCCAGCTCCAGGGCATGTGTCACCGACTCACTACAAGAGCCTTCAAGTCCCAGAGGGTACAGTAGTCTCCATGGCCCCACATAGTAAGAGACGCTCAACAACAACCGGACAGGACAGAGCCATACAGTGTAGCACTTTGTACATGCTCAGCCAGTCGTCCTAGGGAAGAGAGATCTCTAAGTGTGGGCTTAACTCCAGAAACAGGAGGGGAATATTTTGGCACCAAACTAAACTACTTGGAAATAGAAGAGGTGCATCTCTAAGATGAGGATCGGGGAGAACTCTTTTAGTTTAAGTCAATTGCAGCAATTACGTAGAAATGATACACCGTTTTGCTAAACAGAGCCCCTTAGGGAGATGAACTCGGTCTCCTTTGCCAAGGTCCTTTAGGTAGCTATCTGCACGGTCACTGGAACGGTGTCCTGAGTCTATCTGTGTACAGCTCTTTGAAAAGATTCACTGCTTCAATTGTTACAAAGGTTTCCGATGGATCTGCTAACAGACTTAAAGTCTCCCTTAGTAATTCGGTCCTTCCATTTTGTTTTCAGATATGTTAAATTTCTAAGGAGTTCACGTTTTCATACTCCCAAAGATGCTGCCTCTCCCACACATATGGGTTGTTGCCTTGTGGGAGTTAGCTTTCTCCAGAGAGAAGAGCAATGATAGGGAGGGAGCCTCTCTGACCTGTCAGCCTGGCCTAGAACCGACCAACACCAGCAGACACAAGTGACTGGCTGTGGTGGGAGGGCAGGAAGAAGCCAGGCCAGTGAAGAGTCTGCGGCTCCAGAGAGGGAGGCCCGCAGCAGCTCCTCACAACGCTGGGTGCTTCAAAGGAGGAAGGGGAGGCTGTGGGGCAGACTTCCTCTTCTGTTCCCTTTTGAACTTTCTGAGTTTTGAACCACGTGTGACTTCCTAATTTGTGCTCCTCAATCGTATTTCTCTCATTGTTTTTAGGATGGACACAGCAAAACATACGTTGCTAAGAGTTTCTCCGTGTACAGCTCAGGGACCCTGATCACATTCTTCCGACTGTGGATCCGTTCTCGCCTCACCTGCGCTGTTCCTCATTTACATAAACTCCTGGTCTCCTAAGGGCTCTATCTCTGGACATGCTATTGTCAATTTGATCCCATCTAGAAAGTTCTTAAAAGAGCAAGTTTGTTTTTTTGTTTTTTTTGGCTAAGCTAAATTATTATTTGGTTTTTAAGAAGACTTCAGGGAATCCTAAAAATTTTAATTAAGCAAAGCACCTCATGTAGCTATAGTAGAAACATTTGAATACGACAGACCTCACATATAATCCATCTATGGTAGAACACAACCAGAAATGTGAACTTAATGATCCATATAAAATGTACACCAAAACAATCCTATCAACTTATAGTGACAGAAGAGCTCAGAAACGGCTCATTCTGACTTATGGGGAATTAACTTGGGATGGTTACAGATGAGTGTTGTAGCATATTTAGAGAATTCCACTATTTATGAAAATGATTTCCCCAATTTAAAAAATTCTCAACAATTTATACTGGTGGTGTCATGGGATGCATTCAGCTGCTAAACAGTTGGCGGTTCAAATTCACGAGCTGCTCCTCTGGAGAAATCAAGGGCTACCTGCTCCTGTACAGATGGATATGCTCGGAAACTCTGTCTCGGTTTCTAGGACTCCGAAGCACCTTGATGGGAATGGGTTTGGCTTGATTTGACCCAACAGTAGAGAACTGGGTAAATCATTGCATATTCATACAATGAAATGTCATGCAGGATTTAGCACTTATGCAAGTATGATAATACACAAAAAACTTTTGGAGAAATGTCATAGAAAAAAAAGGTCAGTGATAAAAAGACCAAACATAAACATGTAAATACAGACCCAGATTCCTGAAAACATGTGCCAGAAAGATATCTGAAAAGAATATATGAAACAGGAAATAAGCATAACTCCATGTTCTGGAATATGAGTGAATTTTATTTTTCAAAAATCATTTTATTGGGCACTCTTACAGATGTTATAACAGTCCATACATCAATTGTATCAAGGATATGTGTACATATGTTGCCATCATTATTTCCAAAACATTTTCTACTTGAGCCCTTGGTATAAGCTCCTCTTTTTTCCTCCCTCTCCCCTGCCCTCGCACCCTTGTGAATCCTTGATCAATTATATATTGTTATTATTATTTTGTATCTTACACTTCCCGTTGTCTCCTTTCACCCACATTTCTGTTATTCATCCCCTTTGGGGGATACTCAACCTTGTGACAGCTTCCCCCTTGCCTCCCCTCCCACCGCCCCATCATCCCCCTTCTCTCATGATGACACTACTCCCACCACTGTTCCTGAGGGGTTTATCTGGCCTGAATTTTTTTTCCTTTACTCTTCTGCACACCTATATTTTCTAAAACTTTAAGCAGTTTAATTTTTCAAAGTTGTAAACATGCTATAATGTTTTAAGGAACTCATAATAGCCACAGCATGCTAATCAGTAACTAGATTATGCTAATCCTATAATGCAACTTTTGTGACAGCTCCAGTGTAGAAGATACTGCCACTCAATGAAAGATGACAAAGCGACACAGAATGTATTCACTGATAAAATGTCTACCCAGAAGGGTTCAGACTAAACAGAACACGTGCACGTTCACTACCTAATTATAGACCAACTAAATCGAGCAACAGTTCATTCAAACATTAAAAATGGTAGAATGTTAAGAAACAAAACAAAAAAAGCCAACTGTATAGAATGCTAGCCTTTATTTCAGAATCAAGAATGAGAGAGGATGCAGGGTCTTTTCAATTAACTCCATCTTATCTAGCTGTTTCCAGGAGTTCCTTGTTGTCTATGCAAAACTCTGTAGGCTCTAAGCTAACAAGCAAAATGAACCAAAAGGGCTATACTAAGTCAAAATTCTTCATCCCAGATTACGAAGAAAGGCCTGGTAATCCACTTCTGAACAGTCAACCAATGGAAAACCCTCTGGGCACAAGAGCGCCCCCTGTGGTGCACAGGGTCACCAGGAGTCAGGCACCCACTGGATGACAGATAACCTCAACTCCTATTGTGCATCCACATTCCAGCACGAACTATTTATTCAACTGCTGCGATGTGTTCTGTCTGACCTCAAATGCAAAACATAACCGCGATGAAAATTCCTGAAGGTTCACACACAGGTGACCTTCGGTCGCCAAAAATGACCCTGCTGCTGTTGTCAGGTGCAGTTGCTTCGCTTCCCAGTGAGAGGGACCCTATTTCCAATGGAAGGAAGCACTGCCAGGTCCTGAGCCATCCTCACAATGGCTTTGCTGTTCGAGCCTGTGTTAGTCTGGGTACTTTATAGAGAAACAAATCCACAGAAACTCATGTATATAAGAGAGAGTTTTATAGAAAGGTTAAGTGCACATCAAGAAAACATCCCAACCCAGTGCTGCCCAAGCCCACAAG
>NW_022111312.1:2914009-2914905 GCF_000313985.2 Echinops telfairi
TTCAATTAACCCCACATGTGTTTATCGGCCAGGTTGGCACAATAAACTCAGAGTCCATCTAGGCAGCAACTGAGTCAACACATCTTATTGAGGGCCTTCCTTTCCTTCTCCGCCCTTCAATATCACAAAGATATGCACGATGTCCTTCTCCTTCTCTGACAACGTGCACAAAGTCTCGCCATCCTTGCCTCTAAGGAGCATTCTGGCTGTATTTTTTTTTTCTGGCTGTATTTCTTTCAAGACAGGTTTGTTTGTTCTTTTGGCAGTCCGTGATACTTTCAATATTCTTCTCTAGCACCATAAGTCAAATGCATCGATTCTTCTTCGGTCTTCCTCATTCAGCGTAGGCATCTCTTATTCTCCATGAACTAATTTTCCCCCCTGACCTGTGTCTTTGTGTGTGTGTGTAATTACATGTTAACTATAGCAAAAAAAATACACAACAAAACATTCCCCGATTCAACAACTTCTACACGTATAATGCAGTATCATTGATTATACTCTGCGTGTGGTACATCCATTATTGATATCATTTTCCAAATTATTCCACCAACACTATCATAAGCCACTAACATCACCTAAGCAAAAACGTGTCCTCCTTCACCCAGGGCCATCACAGTGACCTCTGTCTTCAAGTCATGATATGAGTTCAATCACATCCTTTCACTGGTTCTCTGTGTTCTTTTTTACATTCAGCCCAGTCAACACGCAATTTTTGACCTCCCCCTGTATTAGGAGGTCTTCGATGATGTACAGTGTGTGGTGGCTGCTCTCAAAAACAGGTCGCCTAGAAAGGAAGACTCGGTATGCAATAAATCACTCGTGGGTTACAGGTTGGGCTGCTAACTGCAAGATCTGTGGTTCGAAATCACCACTCAGAGGGCGAAAGACAAGGC
>NW_022111312.1:2915171-2916973 GCF_000313985.2 Echinops telfairi
GTAGTGAGCTGGCTGCTAACGACAAGGTTGGTGATTCAATCACCAGTCTCTCCTTGGGAGAAAATTGGGGCTGTCGGTACCAATGGAGTTATAGAACCTTGGAAACCCACAGGGGTAGCTGCACTCTGTCCTCTAGGGTCGCTGCAAGTTAAAATGGACTCGATGGCAGTAACTGTGGTTTAGTTTCTTGTGGGGAGAGAGGGTGGCTACTTCTAAATGCAAGCATCATGAAAGGTATGATCATAGAGGAGTGGCAGTAGATCTTGGTATGCAAAGATGAAGAGCCTTCTACTCGAGAAAGAGAGGCTGGACTCCTTGGAGCAATGGAACTTCAGAAGCCAAGAATGGAGACGTTGAGCTGGTGAGAGGTAGAGCTCCTATTGGGGAGGGAAAGAGAGACGAGCCAGACTTAGGGTTCATGCCTGTAGTTTGCACGCAGTGAAAAGTCACTAAAAATTTGAGTTGGAGGGTAACATGACTGGGTTTGGGGAAGATTACGCTATTTTCCCCCTTTCAAATAATGCACTCATGTAAATAACATGTTCACAGATATAATGCATGCCACAACATTCTTATGAAAGCAACATGCTAGAGAGAAGGGTACACATTGAGCAGAATTGTCTTATTTATATAAAAACATGGTCCTCCCTGGAGAGCAGAGTGGAACTGCTTGCACCTTATGGAAGTGGACAGTCCCAATGTCTCCTGTGGAGTGGCTGGTGGTTTTGAGCTGCTGACCCTACCAGTAGCAGCCCCATAGATAATCCACTACAGCTCCAGCCTCTCTGCAGGAGACAGACCAGAGAGTCGGCAACTGTCAAGATCTGCAATCCAGCAAACTCTCTTAAGGAGCAGTTCTGGTGTGTCCTACTGGGTTGCTGTGTGTTGGAATTGACTTCACAGCCATGGGTATTTTAGTATATACATGTAAATTTTTAAATGTCCACATTTTTTACATTGATCATTTAGTGACACTAATTGTGTTACAATCACCAGTATCTGCTTCTGAATTTTTCTATCATTCACTTTTGATCTGGCAGCTTCACGAGGAAGAGACGTTCATACACCAATTGGCCAACCCTAAGTTGGCTCCTCGGGAGAAAGACAGGACTGTCTACTCCTGTAAAGAGTTTCGGTCTCGGAAACTCCCAGGGGCAGTTCTACCCTGCTCTCTAGGGTCGCTATGAGTCAGTGTCCACTTGATGGCAGGGAGAGAATGAGATCAGCAAAAGAGGACAGCTCCAATTTCTCCATATCCGGGCCAGCACTTGCTATTTCCTGTTTTACTGGTAATAGTCACTTAATTAGTGTGTTTTTGATTTGCATTTCCTAATGACTGACGACTTGAGCATCTCATATTTGTATTGGTATTTGCACGTATTCTTTGGAGAAGCATCTACTCAAGTGATCTGCCCAATGATAAATTGTGTCGTTTGGTGTAATGTTGATCTGTAGAAGTTTTTATTCTATCATAGATATGAAATCCATGTCAGATTCATTAAAAACCAAAACAAACAACCAAGGTCCTCTGGCAGACATAAAGGAGCCCCGGCGGCGGCAGCAGCGTATAGGTTTCGTGTTATGCAGCTGACGACAAGGTCAATAGGGGAAGGATGGGGCTCTGCTCCTCTCTGGATGTACAGCCTGGGAAACTCAAAGGGGCAGCGCCGCGGTTCTACTGTGCCTTACAGAGCCACTGTGAGTCAACACGGACTTAATGGAACTGAGTGTGATTTGGCTTTCTGGCAGGTTTGTGTAGACGGGGCTCTGTGATTCTTACTTAACACAGCTGCTCTTTAGCT
>NW_022111312.1:2918636-2925924 GCF_000313985.2 Echinops telfairi
CCCCCACCTCCCCCTCTCCCATGTCCCCCTGGAACTGTCAGTCCCGTTGTTTTCTCCTCCAGATTGTTCATCTCCACCTTGTCTCTTAACCCAAACCCAAGCTACAGAGTTGATTCTGACTCGCAGCAGCAGCCCATAGGACAGAAGGGTCCGGAGACTGTCAGACTGACCGTTGGTAGGGCTTGGGGACCGTAAATCTTTATGAGAACAGCTAGCCCTCATTGCTCTCCTGTGGGTGGCTCTGAACTGCCAACCTTGCAGTTGGCAGCCCAATGGGGAACTCGCCGTGCCACCAGGGCTCCTGAAATTGTCTCAGAGAACCATGGAAAGGATGAATTTTTAATTTCCCCCTCTCCTTTTTCTCCCAGTCTTTGCAGGACCTTCTAAATCGATCCCTTCCCTCTCCGGGAGTTAGTAGAGACAGCCAGGCACCATCTAGCTCTGGTCTCAGACTTTGTGGAAACTGAGCCCTCACGGTGCCCATTTGTCTGCCAGACAAATTGGTTTCACTCACCCTTCTTGGCTGTGGACAAAAGCACTGTAACGTCCACGGCCACTCACACACTTTACAGACCCCGGTGATTACTAACCCAAGGAGGATGGAGCACTTTCTCTTGGTGGGCTACGTTAAGCCCATTGACCCTGGTGTCCTCCCCAGAGGTGGTTCCACCTGCTTCACTGTGTTGTAGTGTAAAAGGATCACTAGAAATATGTACACCAATGGGCTAGTTAGGTGTGTGCCAATAAAAGCTTAGTTACAAAAAGGCAGCGGCCAGCAAGTCCTATGGAAAGATGGCGAGACCCCTGTGTAATTTTACATTCTCTAGACACTTGTTAAAAAGTCAAAAGAAACAGATGAAATGTAATTTGAATAACACATTTCATTTCACACATTATATTAAAGCATGGTCCTTCTCAGTAGCTTCTCAATAAAATGATTACGGAGATATTTCATATTCCTTTTTTTTATACCATGCCTTCAAAAGCTGGTGTCTCTTTTATACTTTCAGCCCCCTGCAATGCTGAGTGGCCACACTTCAAGTGCTCGATAACCGTATTTGCTTGTGGTTACTGATGCAGGTCTGAAACATTTAAGTAAAACTCAGAACCCTGTCGATACACCGATATAACAACATTTTGCAAATAAGGGAAACCACAAGAGTATCATTGTATCTGTGAAGAAAATGAAAGCAAATGCAGTTCAGAATTGCTAAAGTAAAGTTTCTCCTGGGACAGCACCTCCTCCAGCTGGAGGCCACTGTTTACGATGGTTCCTTACTGCCCGGGGAAGGCACAGCGGATGAATGGATTTGTACGCACTGAGCTTCCGTTGACCAACACGCTCCTTAGACCAACACGGGAGAGAAGAAACCCAATCAAAGAACACAGAATTCTTCAGGAAAGTGCCAGAGAGTGGAAAGACCACCTGCCGAAATAGACATGCCTCGAGACAGGCTATGTCAAGAAACAATAGCATCCTGTTTTGATTATTTTCATAAAGATACATGCAGTGTGGTGACCATACTCTTGTGGGGGCTTACCCTTATCTCATCAACCCTGAAAAGCTCTATTGTACAGACAAGCTGGCAGCTAAGGGATCATCGCTAGTCTCTCCCTGCTGGGAGGAACGCCAAGTAGGGCAAATCGACGACGCCCTTGACTGTGGAGATGACGGCACAAAGCTTCCTGACATGGACAGTGACATGATATGATATGGCAAGGAGAGGCCAACACAACGGGACATCTTTGAACAGAGGATGTGTAGAAACAATTCGTCCAATGGGCTATGGACCACAAAAACATCGATATCCATAGCCCTGAGACCAGAGCACTAAGTGGTGCCCAGTCACCACTACCAGGCACAAGGCCCTGGATAGAGTGGAAGGAAAACATGGAACAAAACTCACAACAAATAAATATTATAAAAAAATAAAACGAAACTCAAAATCATAAAAAATGACCAGATTTATTAACTGGATAGAAACTGGTGAAACCTCCAAGTCTCTGGCCCTTAGTCACCCTCGCGTCTGGAAATGAACTCACCCTGATGGCACAATACCCAGTCAAATAAGGGTCTGCACCTTCCCAACATGATCACTGAAGACAAATGTGTGCACGAGCAAATGTGGTGAAGAAAGCTGATGGTGCCCAGCTATCGAAAGATGTAGCATCTTTCTTAAAGACTTGAAGATAAACAAGCGGCCATCTAGCGCAGAAGCAACAAAGCCCACATGGAAGAAGCTCACCAGCCTGTGCGAACACAAGGTGTCGAAGGGATCAGGTATCAGGCATCATCAAAACAAAGAATCATATCATTGCGAATGAGGAGGAGTGCGGAGTAGAGACCCAAAGCCCACCTGTAGGCAACTGAACATCCCCTTACAGAAGGGTCACAGGGAGGAGAAGAGCCAGTCAGCATGCAGTATAGCAACAATGAAACATACAACTTTCCTCTAGTTCTTAAATGCATTCACCACCCACCACCCCCACTATCATGATCCCAATTCTACCTTACAAATCTGGCTAGACCAGGTACAGATAGGAACTGGAAACAGGGAATCCAGGGCGGATGATCCCTTCAGGACCAGTGGTGAGAGTGGCGATACCATTGGGTAGAGGGAGAGTGGGGTGGAAATGGGGAACTGATTATAAGGATCTACAGTTAACCTCCTCTCTGGGGGACGGACAACAGAAAAGTGGGTGAAGGGAGACATCGGACAGCATAAGACATGACAAAAACAATAATAATCTATAAATTATCAAGGATTCATGAGGGAGGGGGAGTAAGGAGGGAGGGGAGAAAACGAGGAGCTGATCCAGGGGCTTAAGTGGAGAGCAAATACTTTGAGAATGATGAGGGTAACGAATGTAAAAATGTGCTTGACACAATTGATGTATGTGTGGATTGCGATGAGTTGTATGAGCCCCTAATAAAATGATTTAAAAAAACACACCAAAAAACAAATAAGGGTCTGTAAGGAGAACAGTCACACTAGGGAAGTGTACACGTCTTAGGAGGAACCATCATTTGAGACAAAGGGCAGTAACCATCAAGAAGGGCCAAGAAGCTAGACCGGAGGATGTATACTGGTACAGCTAGGAACTGGATGCACAGGGAATCCAGGGCGGATGATCCCTTCAGGACCAGTGTTGAGAGTGGTGATATCAGGAGGGTGGAGAGAGAATGGGTTGGAAAGAGGGAACTGATTACAAGGATCAATATGTGACCTCCTCCCTGGGGGACAGACAACAGAAAAGTGGGTGAGGGGAAGACGTTGGACAGGGCAAGATATGACAAAATAATAATTTGTAAATTATCAAGGGCTCGTGGGGGAGAGGGGAGGGAAGGGAAGAAATGAGGACCTGATGCCGGGGGCTTAAGTGGAGAGCAAATGTTTTGAGAATGATGAGGGCAATGAATATACAAAAATGCGCTTTACACAATTGATGTATGTATGGATTGTGATAAGAGTCATATGAGCCCCTAATAAAAAATGATTAAAAAAAAAAAAAAAGAAGGGCCAAGAAGGATGGAGGCCTGCAAACAGGACCCAGAGAGGAACTGGGTTCAGTTATGTTACCTCGAGGGGCTGTAATCAAGGAGTTGAAACAAAAGGGGTATGGACGGGTAAGCGGAAAACTGACCTGCTTTGTAAACCCTGACTCAATTCACAATAAAATTGTGAAGATAAATAAATAAAAGCTGATTGTTCATATTTTGTTGGTATGAATCTACTACTTGAATGATGCATCTGTAGTTATTAGCATTTACTAAAGCTACAATTTTCATAAACTCATTTACTAATTACATTTCTCCTCATTGTTAATCTAAAATTGTGACACACTGTGCAATGACCTAGTAATTCAGTCAACTGCAGGTTTGGGTAGAAATACTAAGGATTCAAATGTGTCCCTTCCAAAGTGTCCAATCATGAAGCATTAATCATTCTACAATTGTGCCTAATAGCACTTTATAAGCCCAGCGACTCATACAAATAATAATCATTACTGGAAGAGAAATTATACAGTGCTATTAAAATCTCTTTAAATTATGTAACTGTCAATGGTAGCAAGTTACAGAAAGACATTTTCATAATCACCACACATTTGTAATGGATCAAACTGTATCACGCAAGCAACGCTCCGCACACGAAAACTCCTTTCCTTCAAAATAGCAGACGAGACAAAAGCAGCAGAAATGCCCAACAGGACACTCATCGCCCAGGTACACGCTGCTTCACAGCCATTTGAACTGAGCAGCGTCGGGGCAGATACGCACCAGTCGGGCCTACCATAAGGTTTGCTTGTTTTATGAGAGCACATTTCTCCTTCTGCTTGCTCTTCCTCACTGGTGGCTTTAAAGACCGCCCAGCCCAGATCCTTGCAGTCCTGGACCACACATGGGGTGTATAGAGCAAGTGATACACAGCACATGGCTCTGGGCTGGAGCTGGGGGCGTCTCAGGCTCTGCGGCTAAGTCCAGTGAGCAGGCAGGAAGTAGAGGAGGGACTGATGCCCAGAGGGACAGGAGAACGGGTGGGACTGAGCACGCTCCACTGCCAGCACCCCAGTCTCGCCTCCTGGAGCTCGGCTAGGCTACCAGAGAATGAAAGGATTTCCCAGGTAAGCATAGGAGTGGAGGAAAGACAGAAGAAGGACTTTGTCAGGAGGGTGATTTCCTGACACAGAGACTTCGCAGGGCAGTGGTCAAGTGCTCAGAAGTGAACCGAAAGGCTGGTGGGTGAAACCATGCAGTGGCTCTGCCTGAGAAAGACCAGGTGAACTGTTCTTGTGACAGTTCAGGAAACTCTAGGGCAGCATGTCACAACCTGTGGGTCGTGACCCCTTTGGGGGGGGGTCGAACGACCCTTTCACAGGGGTCGCCCGATTCATAACAGTAGCAAAATGACAGTGATGAAGTAGCAACAGAAATAATTTCATGGTTGGGGGGTCACCACCACACGAGGAGCTGTATGAAAGGGTGGTGGCCTTAGGAAGGTCGAGAACCCCTGCTCTATATGGGGCAGATCTACTCTGTCGTGTGGAGTCCCTGTGAGTTCAAACGGGCAATGGTGTCATCATGGACTACTTAGGTTCTCTTTTGCACTTTGAGGTGTTTTCTATATTTTCTACAACGTCCACAGATTCCTTCTTTACAATCCAAAGCTTCTGTACAGGCTCAAATGCAATCAACCGGGTGCAAGCACATTTTCACTGAGGTTCAGACATGTGGAGGAGACAGAGATGGTGAGGGAGTGTGAGCCCAGGAATTTGCTGAAAACGGCTATGCACTCTGCCCATGCGTCAGGAGCCAACCCATCCCCGCCCCCCTCTGCCATGGAGCTGGCTCAGCCGGATGCTGGCAGCCTCCCCAGCCCATCTCCGAACAAGGAGTCCCGGCTCTCCTGCCTCTATATGGACATGGTCTGTGTTAACTGGATTAGGGGCCGAAATGAGCTGATGGCGGGAGATGGAGGAAGATCAAGCTCCGAGAGAGGGTTCTGAACTGCAATTGGAGCCACGGGCATGAACAGAAACCTGGGGCCTCTTTTGGCAGACTGTGGTCCCGTGTGCACTTCCAGGTCCCAACGACACACCTACTGGACTCGTCTTTTAAAGGAAGAGTCATCTGTTTAAGCACATGCTAAGTGGAAACAAAGCCGTGCGCTGTGTGTGGGGATGAGGGGGAGTCCTGTCCGATAATGTGGCTCAAGGGCAATACACAGGCACAGTCCTTTGGAGAGGGACTGGTCACATTTCAAATAGTCACCGGTGGCCCAGGGAACTACGTGTGCACAGAGGAGTGCATGGGATATTCAACAGGGCTGTTTCTGACAGGGAAGCTAAATCACCCTCTCCCAAACTTCCTGGGTCCCAATGCCAACACCCCTGAGTGGTCCCTTACAAGGTAAGTGAAGCATCCTTTACCATTTGGACCCCAAATGTCCTTGTCAGAGGGATGCAGTGGTGGCAGAGGAAGCAGGAAACAGGATGTGCTGAGGAAAGCAGGGACCGGAGTGATGAGCTTTAAAAGAAGCAGCCAGGAGCCAAGGCAGACAAGTGGACATTAGACGCTGAAAAAGGCAAGGAAACCATGTCTCCTTAGGTTCCTAAATTTATATGACCTACTGCTCCCTTGTCAAGGGGGGGAGGGGGGAGATTCAGCGCCCCGCCCCCTTCAGCAATTGAAAACTTTTAAACTGTAGCCTATAATGCAGGATAAAGTGTAGGTAGCTGCTTTGATAGTCCCCTTGAAATTCCAGTGATCCCAGGGGACAAGATATCCACTTTGGGAAATACTGCCTTAGAACCTCAAAAGAAACCAGCCCTGCTAAGACTTTGGAACTGATTTTGTGTTTCTGAACTCTGGGACAAGGAGAAAGGATACATTTACAACATTTCAACCAATGGAATTTGTAATAATTCGTTATAGCAGCAGCAGCAGCAAGCTCATACAGCCACCAAGAGGAAAATGGATAAATTGAGATGCACTTAGACTGTAAGAGGTGTGTGTCTACCTAATAGAAGGCATCCTGGTGGCACAGCTGTTAAGCACTCAACTGCTAAATGAAGGGTCAGTGGTCCGGACCCACTCTCTCTCCTTAGGTGAAGGCTGTGAGTTTGCTGCCGTAAAGCAGTCCTGGAAGACTTGCAAGACAGTTGTAGTCTGTCCCATCTGGTCACAATAATTGACCATGTTGACCGCAAGGGGCTTGATTCTGCTTTTTAAAAAAAATTTTATTTTTCAAAAATCATTTTATTGGGGCTCTTCCAGCTCTTATAACAATCCACACATCAACTGTATCGAGCATATTTGTACATAAGTTGCCATCATTTGCAAAACATTTCTACTTAAACCCTTGGTAAAAGCTCCTCTTTTCCCCCTCTCCCCCCACCCTTGTGTATCCTTGGTCAATTATATTTTGTTATTGTTATTTCATATCTTACACTGTCCATTGTCTCCCTTCACCCACATTTCTGTTATTCGTCCCCTTTGGGGGGGGGGCACTGTATATCCAATCTTGTGATGGGTTTCCCCCATTCTCACCCTTCCCCCTCCCTGACCATTCCTGTTCCCCTATGATATTGATACTCCCATTACTGTTCCTGAATTCCATGTGTGGAGAGCGCTTCTCTGTACCAATGTGTGTTTTCCGGTCTAGTTAGATTTGTAAGTTAGAACTGGGTCATGGTAGTGGCAGGGAGGAAGAATTCAGGAACTAGAGGCATGTGGTGTGATTCGTTGGTGCTATACTGCACCTTGGTTGAACCATCTCTTCCTTATACC
>NW_022111312.1:2926621-2929028 GCF_000313985.2 Echinops telfairi
CATTTGCCCTGTGGCTGATCACCTGCTGTCTTTTACACTTGTCTGCCACTTTGTGTACTCCACCCCATAAGCATGGTGGCAATACAAGACGGGAAGAAGGAGAGCGAAGAGAAGGGTGGGAAGGGATACCTTCAGGAGCCCGAGTCCCTTCCAAAATGACCACCCCAGGGACCTTCTGATCAAGGAAGAACAGGTGCATGACAAACTACCACGGAGCCCTGGCCAACAGGTGGTACACGGTGATCGCCACTATGGAAGCCAAAGAAGGCAGATAATCAAAAGTGACTAATTCATTCAGCAAGAGGTTAGGCATATGATGAGAGGAAAACATGCCGACTAACTATGGAACATCTCATCAGCCTGGTTCCTCCAGCAAGCTAGCCAAGAAGAAAGGAAATTCAAAAGAAGACGACTCCCTCAGCTACTACTACAGAAAAACAATGTTTCCGTAGATGGGCTACTTTTGCTTTTGTATACAATGGGCAGCTGAGAGAATGCACATAAAGAGACTTCATAACAACTTTTAGAGAGTCCCTATCCTTAAAACACATAATCACATCCCCCCCTTAAATAAGCTTGAGAATCCAAGCTAATAATGGTTTCCACGTACTGAGCACTTGCCTCCTATCAGACAATGCAGGGAAGGGACCTGACAGGCGGGTGCTTACTGAATCATCGCCCACCCTGTCCTTGCCACCTCTTTTGGATGAGGAGGAGTCCACCTGAAAGGCTCAAGCGCATGAGCCCTGGGCTGGAGTCAGGCAGCGCTCCTTCAGCCTCAGTGGTCACCAAGCACTGACCCCAGTGTCACTTCTCACTCGTTTGTGAAATAAGGGTTGTGAAATGATGACAAGACCAAGCCCATGAGGTCTTGGGGAGATTGAAATGAGGTGATGGGTAGAAAGTGCTGAGCACAGCCCTGGCACGTTGGTAAGCAGGCAATCCGCTGACCCTGTGGGCACAGTTGTGGCCGAGGGTGGTGACGATGACCAAGAAGAAACCAGAACTTTCGAAAGGTCTGGAATTTGTCCAAGGTTACCTAGCTAGTAAGGGGTCACCCTCACTGCTACTGAGGCGATTCTGACTCACAGCTCAGTGACTGGGCTGGTGAGGACGGAGTACAGCTGCCACTTGAGGTTTCTAAGGCTGTCAATCTTGATGGGAGCAGACAGCCCCAGCTTTCTCCCACAGAGAGGCGGGGGAGGGGAAGGAGGGTTCGAACTGCTGACCTGGGGTTGGTAGCCCACCAGCACACCTTAGTATGAAGTAGAATTAGGATTTCAATCTGCCTCTTCAAACCTGATGTTAGCATCTAGAGCAGGGGTCCTCAAACTTTTTAAACAGGGGGCCAGTTCACTGTCCCTCAGACCCTTGGAGGGCCGGACCATAGTTTTAAAAAGAAACTATGAACAAATCCCTATGCACACTGCACATGTCTTATTTAGAAGTAAAAAAACAAAATGGGGCAAAAACACCCAGCGGGCCGGAGAAATGTCCTCGGTGGGCCGCATGTGGCCCGTGGGCCGTAGTTTGAGGACCCCTGATCTGGACAATGTAGGCTCCCAAAGTCCTCCAGGACCTTTCCCTAACTTTCTCAAACTCATCCCCAGGAGCAGTGATGGGCAGTGCAGTGTCCCACACGGTCAGGAAGTCTACCGGTGAAGAGGCCGGTTTGTTTATTCATTCCTTCATGATTCCGAATCTAGGCTGGGGGCAAAGAGAAGGGTCCAAATAGTAGAGTTCTATGAAAGCACAGAAACACGTTGCAGAACATTTAGCCCCAAAGATAAACAGGCTGGGATTCCCCAGGAGATCCAATCGGGATAAATCTAAATATCCTCTCAAAGACATCCCTGAGTGTAGGGCGCATCTCCAAAGGCTGACTCCTGCAGTTCATCCCCTGCAAACCCAAACGTCCCTGCTCCCACATGACAAACAAAAATGTCTAGGCGTCTCCAAGGTTTCCCTAGAGCTCACTAGTAAAATATTCTCGCACTGCATGAATTGTCCCTATTTTTTTTTCTTCTTCAGCTACAGGTAACTGGTATATAATAGCCTCTCTCAGTTACACTGTAGACTTGGATTCTTTTGGAGATTACATATATATATGTAATTATATTATATATGGCTGTGATGTGGTCATCACCACAATCAAGAGAACAGATCCATCACCACCACCACCACTCCTCCTGCTCCCTCTGTAAACCTTCCCTCCAATCCCTCCCAAGCCATGCTACTTGCCCACGCCTGCCTCCAGGCAACCCACTATGGAGCTGTCTATCGTTACAGATTTATCTGCATCTGCTAGAATTTCAAATAAATGGACTCAGAGTTTAGACTCCTGCACGGCTGGCTTCTTTCATTCAGCCTAAATCCATACTGTAACAACAGTCCACTCCTTGGAGCC
>NW_022111312.1:2932881-2935033 GCF_000313985.2 Echinops telfairi
CTTCACACTCCAAAATGAATAGCTGAAGAACTCGCTGTGACTAAAAAACTAAAAACCGGCCAGTGTCCACCCAGATACCCTCTGAACAGTGTCCACCCAGATACCCTCTGAAGACAGGAGGATGAGAAGCATGCTTTGGAAGGTGGCAACATCTCCAAAGGGAGCCTTTGACAAACATAATGAACTGCTAATCTTCTTTAAATATGAAAAAAAAGAGTACAATGACCAGAGAAGACAACAGATATTTTTTACTCGATCTATATCCAGTTCATACATACACGGAAGCAGTAAAGCATTGTTTAGAAGCAGATGTGTTTTGGACTGTCAGACTTGTCTAACTCAGTATGCAACCTATCTGCTCTGGACTTTACTTGCCTCATCTGCTCAACGGGTATAGTATATGCAGCTATTATAATGGGTAACAGTATCTAGTGCCCAGGCCATTTTGAGAATTTAATGAGATAATGACTGATACATAGGAACCACTGAATCAGTATTATTAGTACTGGTGGTCAATAATTAAATGTGCATACACCCACACAGACCGAATAACTACGCAATCATTCTTTATTTTTACACAATCATTCTTATCTATCCATTTCTCTTGATATTAGTACATAGCCTGTATAATGAGAAAAGTAGAGAAAACAAACACGTTCTTCATACTGTTAGTCATCAATGTTTATCACCCCTAAGCATATTGGTTTCTGAAAGACTAGACCAAACATTAAACACACACACACACACACACACACACAAAAAAAAACCTATCAGACCACAAGGATTCTTTCATTTATAAACATTCTTTTATGAAACTATACAAATACATTTAGACAAAATATTATAGGAAAGCCAACTTAATAGCTCAGGTATTTTCTAACCACTTCTAAACCTAAAACACTCTCTCTATATATATATGTGTGTGAGTGTGTGTTTGTATGTATATATATCATATCATATATATGGCATTAGAACATCCTTTTCCCACCTCTCACACACCCCAGAACCAATTATCTCAGAAGATTTCCCATCACAGCAGAAGACCTCTTGAGTTTTCATGCAGATAAGGGCGGCACACGGTGCTTTTTATAGAATAGGTCCAAATGAAGCAGAATGAAACTGATTCAATGTTAGGCATTCCCTGCCAATTTGTATCGTCTCCCTTTTTTTTTTCCTGATGGTCTGATTGCAGAATTAAGGCAATTAACGAGTTCACAATAGGAATGCTGTAGCAACCTTAGAAGCCAGGCACAAAAATAGAGGGAGGCACTAAATTCCGCATCTCCAGTACGTCCAAACGTCAGGGCCAACGCCACCCTATCTTTGCCATTCCCAGAAACACACAGCAATGGCTTTTACCCCCCCGCCCCGTTTTGCTAAATGTTCTTGGTACGGAACCCCAAAGTGCGTGCAAAAGCACAAAACACAAAAGATCCCTTGCTTGCCGTTTATAGCCCTGAAGGCAGGCCATCTTCCCTGGGCCCGACCCCGGAGAGACCTCCTTGCCACAATACGAATTTCCTGAACCCCAAGCCACCAACCCATCAAAATGAGAGGGGGGGGCAGTGCCAACATCCACCGGGCCGCCGGCATTCCCACCTTCCGGGCACACGCGAAGCCCAGAAAAGTCGGTGGAAAGTTCCCACCCCACCGAACGTCTCGGGGCTTCCTTGCGCACCCAAGCCCCGCGGCGTTAATTGCCGAGATTAGCGCTTGCACCTGCCACGGCCGAGCCTGGGCTACCGCGCGCCCCCGGCCCCCGGCTCACAAAAAGGCCCTGCGGCCTAACGCGGCCGTGACCCTGAGCGCAGAGCGCAGGGGGTCGCGCAGGCATCGCGGGGTCCACAGCGCCCGCGTTCCCTGACAAAGGCCACCACACCGAGAAGTTGCTGGATTGCCCATGGCGAAAGGGCAGCCGCCACCACGACCATCCCCCGGCTGGGGCTGGGGAGGGGGGCAGGGGGAGACCCACATAGAACTGGGAGAGCAAAGGGGAGGAGGGGGTGCCGTGTTCCCGTGACAAATGTCTCCAAAGCGCAGCCCCCTGGGTGTGCCCTGGAAGTGAGTCGTGGGGGCCCATGCGCAGGGAGGAGAGGGGGTCCGGGTGGCAGCGGCGGCGGCTCCCCCGGGCACGCAGGCCCGGCCCCGGGAG
>NW_022111312.1:2935873-2942947 GCF_000313985.2 Echinops telfairi
CCGGGCTCGCGGTGCACGCCGTTCTGCCAACCCAGCGGCCGAACGACCCAGCGACCTACCGACTTCCCCGGCCTCTCCGTCTCCAGCTTTTTCGGGAGCGCCCAGGGAGATGAGGCCCCGCCCCCGCCTCCCCACTCCCCCCCACTCAGGTGTGCACCCCTGGCTCAGGCGAGATCCCCCACCCTGGGCAGGACGTGAACGCGGACTCCCTGCTTCCACGTTCAAATGAGATGCGTGCAAAAGCCTGGGGCCCGAAGAGGCGCCACACACCTGTTCGTAGGCACTTGGTAGTTAACGGGCAATGCAGTCCTTGGAAATGTCATCCAGTCATTTCGACTCCTAGCCACTTAACCGGGAGGGGCGGGGTGCCAAGGCTGCAAGTGGTTATGAAAAGCTGTCGCCTCACCTTTCTCCTGCAGAGAGGCTCGTGGGTTGGAACCGCGCAGCTTGCAGGTAGCAGCCCAGGGTTTAACCCACTTGGCCATCCGGGCGCCTTCCTACCCCTCCTAGGTGCCTGATATTTCCTGGGTAATACTCAATACGCGCTCAAAACATGCTGAATATAAAGCCCTTTGCCACAAAGCTTAGCACCCGGTGCCTCCACAATTAATAAGTGTCCCCATGCATAGCAGTTATAAGTATTATGTTCCAAAAGTACTCAACTCTGATTGACATGCACCATAAAATATTCACACCATCCCATTTCTGTAAAAGCACAACTGCGTGTGCAGAGGAAACTGTGAAGACCGCATTGCAGATTATTAATGTGGACTGCTGGAGTGGGACAGGTCTGGGAGGAATGAGGTGAGATTGTTGTATTACTTTTATACTTTACAAAATAAATAGCGCAGGAAAAGCAAAAAACAAACCGAAAAAAGGTGCCCACCCTTTGACTCAGCTAGCTGTTCCACTTAGTGGAAGTTATCCTCATGAAATAACGGGACCCGTAAGCAAGGAAGTTTAAGTATAGACCGGGAATGTTTATCAGAGTAAAAAAAATGATAGTCCATCTAGATGTCCAATCCTATGGTATATTTGTAATGCAGACGCTTGAGACGTAATTCCCAATCATGTTGATGAATACTGATAGGGGTATTCCTGATGTATGGCTACATGGAAACTATTCAGGCTAAAAATAGTAAGAAAATGTTTACGTTTTATTTTAAGTGTTTCAGTATGTTTGCAGGAGCCCCGGTGGCTTCTTGTGTTAAGAGTTGAGCTGTTAACTCAAAGGTCAGCAGTTCAAAACTACCAGTTGTGCAAGGGGGAGAAAGATCAGGCTTTCTAACTCCTGGAAAGAGCTGTTTCTGGGGAACCCAAAGGGCAGTTCTACCTGGCTCTGTAGGTTCGCCCTGAGTCAGAATCGAATCAATACCAGTGAGGTTTTTTGGGTTAAGTATATTTGCATTTTGAAAAGATCTGTGCTTGTGTGTCTATAGGTATAAAATTTTATAGTGGGACGGTACCAGACTTAACATTTTGGTGACTCTGAGCAAATGTATTTGCAAGTGCAAAGGGGATTTTGTGGTTTATTGGGGCGGGGGGCCGGGGGAGAGTTGTAAATAATTTACAGATTTTCTTCCTTGAGCTCATCTTATTACTTTTGAACGGGGTAAAAATAAAATTTGAATCTCCAAAAAATAAGTCTTTATTCATTGTAGTATGGCTGGATGGCAGAGTTTTCACAGTAGGGTGCTCAGCAGTCAGTGTTGCCTTTGGGGGGGGGGGGGATGCCAATGTGACAGAGCAGAGCCAGAGCGGCCCCCTGGGGTTTTCTTGCCATCTTTGTGGAAGGAGGTCGCCAGGTCTTACTGCCACAGTGCTGCGTGATGAGTTTGAAACAACGTGTGGATAAGAAACTGAACTCTTAACCACTGTGCCACCAAGATTGCTGACGATACCTTAGCTGCATCTAACCCAAAAAAAGCAACTATTTGAAATTTGTGTAGGCTTGGGACCACTATAAATAATCATAGCTGTTTGCCTCCCGCACTGCCTTCCTCTCAAGCAATTATATGAACATTGCCCTGTGATGACAATCTCAGACTGCTTGCAACAACTCTTCCTTTCCTTGTCATGCTAATCATTCCCCTGACAACTGTGAAGCCCCTGGTAGGTAAGGAACCCTGGTGGCAAAGTGGATTATGTGTTGCGCTGTGAACCACAAGTTCAACAGTTAGAATCCAGTGTCTGCTCCGAGCTGTGTTAGACAGTTACAGTCTCAGAAACCCACAGGGGCAGTTCTAGTCTGTCCTATAGGGTTGTTAGGCGTCGGACCCAACTTAATGAACGGCAATGTGTTTGGTTTGGTGTTTTGAGCTGGGAGGGATGGGGACTGGAAATATCTGAATCCCTGACATAATAGATGGAAGGAAAAAAAAAAAAAGACTCCCTGCTCTTCTAGAGCCCGGGAGCTAGAACATTCCCAAGGGACCTGACTACTCTTCTTTGTTCAAGACAGAATTCCTGCTGCAAGACAGACATTGTTCCTGGAGAGGTGGCAGGGCTGAAGGAGGCAGCCAAGTCTTCTCCGGGAGAACTGAGCCATCGAGGGGGCCAACTGGAGAAGAAGCCAGAAGGCAATCCGTTCAGTCCTCAGAGCAGATCAGCGCACCCAAACCATAAGGCATGCCCATGGGAGCTTACAGCCCTTTGGCTCACCCTCTCCAGCACACTCGAAGCAGCCTGCCGGGGATGCTGCCGTTCACTCTTTCACTGGGACACTGAAGCGCCACACCAGCTACTTTGCCAACATACAGGGCCGACAGAGATCAAAGCTTTGGGTGGGCTGAGCCGGTTCCGACTCCTAGCTCCCTGATGTACTACAGAACCAAGCGCAGCCCCGGCCTGCGGCAGCCTCACCCCTATGGTTATGTTTGCGTCCATTGCTTCAGCCACTTGAGGATGATCTTTTTCTTTTTGCCGACCTTCCCTCCTAATGGGATGTCCAGAGTAAGTGAGCTGAAGTCTCGCCTTCCTCGATGCTGAGAACCGATCCGGCTGTGTTTCTTCCCTGACACGCTTGCTCTGCTCGTTCTTCTCGCCAACCTTGGTGGGTTCAATATACCTCCCCCAGCACGGTGACTCAAATGCCCCCAATGTTGCCCATCGAGAAGCTCTTAATCAATGACTTGCACCCCAATTAAAATAGAAAGTATGTCTCATGAACCCCTGAAAGTACCGCCCTGAAATAATCCGTATTACCTAACCGAAAAATGGCCGCTGAAGTCTTCTTCACATCAAACAATAGTTTAACTTAAACTAGTATTTTTTTTTTTTTAAGAAAAGGGTTGGCCTTGAGCCTTGGGCTCTTTAAGGTTGATCTGCATGATGTCAGATTGAGGACACTCATCCAAAAGATTAGCTAGGACCCTCAGGGTTCGTTCAGGTTCTTGGCAGGAGGCACAACTCAATCCAGGAGCATGGGCATGGGTGCCCAGCTGGAAGACTGTAAATTGATACCTGCTGTGTGATGCGTCTTTTTAACAACAACAAACGTAGACTTGAAAAGCGACCACCAGCAACAAAAGGAGAATTTAAAAATGAAGTGTCCATCGAAACTTGCAGTGGAACCCAGGCCTTGGATTGGAACCTGAGTCTGTACCTTCAGCTTCCTTGTTTGGCCTATTTTAAAAAAAAAAACAAAACCCTGTGCTCAAAGCTGCTAAAGGAATTGCCCCCCACCACGTTTTCAAAATGCTCACGTTTGAGGGTCTAAAGCAGTGGTTCTCCACCTTCCTTATGCCACGACCCTTTCTTACAGTTCCTCATGTGGTGGTGACCCCCAACCATAACATTATTTTCGCTGCTACTTCCTCACTGTCGTTTTGCTACTGTGATGAATCGTCATGTCAATATCTGATAGGCAGGATGTATTTTCATTGTTACCAATTGAACAATGAAAGCATAGTCATTAATCACAAAACATGTCATTATATATTGTGAAATATTTATTTATAATGACAAATACATGAAATGTTGTCTTGAAGCACGGTGTAGCATGGGTAACAGTCTTCACGCCGGGTACTCATATGTGGGCGTATCTGCATGTGGGTGGACCCACTTGGAGTCAGATAGAGGAGCGGTGTCTCAGTTCCTAAGATCATCAGAAATAATGTGTTTTCTGATGGTCTTAGGCGACCCCTGTGAAAGGGTCACTCGACCCCCAAGGGGGTCGCGACCCGGAAGTTGAAAACCCCTGGTGTAAAGTAACTCCTAGACGGTATCTCCTCACCAGGAGCCAAGCACCCCAGGACTGTAGACCTTTGTCCCAATGAATGAAAACAGCCCAGATCCAGGGCTCCGCATCTTTAGACTGCATAATTAATAGTTATTTAATATTTTAGTAACAGCAATTAATTAATCATAGGACTACACGGCTACCACTGTACCAATGATGAAACAGCCGAGGAATGAATATTTATAGAACACCACCACCACCCGGAAATAAGACCATTGACCGGGCATTTCTAGAACAGGTCAGCAAGACAAAGGAAGCCCCTTAGTCAAAAGAATTTAATGCTGGAAGCCTGGCGGCAGAGAATCCATGTTTCTAGCCAAGACAACACACACAGACACACAGACACACACACTGCATAGGAAAGGAGCACGGATTCACAGAAAGAAAAGGTGTGGTTTAAGATTTCCTTTAGGGGGAGTGGGATTGTCTTTTCCACTTTCCACTTAAGAAAGGGAGCTGGAGATGAGAAGAGGCGAGGGGGAAGTGCCACCTGGGCAGCCCTAAGTTGGAAGCAAAGAGGAAGGACAGACAGCAGAACAGCTGGTACCAGGTTGGACCTGGGTCTCCCGCTGAGGAGTGTGTATCCTCAAGAGGCAGCAGGCTTGTTGCTAGACACCTTCTCCCTGCGCCTTCACTGCTGACGCCATGCACGCTGGCCTTGGCTTGAGCTGAGCTGGGGCCCCGCTGGGATTTTGCCAGTCCTCTCACCTTTGGCTGGCTCGCCCGCCCCAGCCATCTATAACCAGCCTGCCATCTGCACTGCACCCACCGACATGTGAGTATGGCATGAAGCTAAGTGGCCCTTGATGAGCCTTAATCTCTGCTCGAAGGTAGTTTTTAGGCAAAGCGGCCAGGTTGATTTCAAACCTTTCAAAACATCAAGGACACACACACACACACACACACACACACACACACACTCAGACCCTGTGGGGAGATTATTTCCATCTCATTAATCACAGACTCGAAGAGCAAACACACGCACACCTAATCAAAATCCACCACCACCCCCACCTCCCCTCCAAGGATCTGCATGGCCCTGTTGGTTATCTGCTGTCAGGAAGGATTGTTTGGGCACATGGGTATGTCCATCGAGCAGCAGGGACAGGAAACCAGAGGAAAGGAAAGGGCTGTTTGAAAACACGGGAGGGAGGAGAGAAATTCTCTCCACGGAGCTCCACTGGGTGGTGGGAGCTAAAGGATAGGCCTCCACCCGCATAAAGCGCCCAAGGGTGAAGCAGCCTTCTCCAATGCAGCCCTCCTCTGCAGAAATCAGCCCCGGGGAGCAGGTGAAGCCAGCGAAGTTCTCTGCTGCCTCCTAGTGACCACCCGGAGGTCTTGCTGCACCAGGACGTTCAATTCTGACTTGCCAAGTTGCCCACTCCCTCCCCTCTTCTGCCAAACCTTCGAGAATGAGTGTCCCCCACTCCCCAAGAGGAAAAGTGGGTAAAAGTCATGGTTGTGGAGTTTGTGGAAGAGGGGAAAAAAATCACTGTGCGTTTTCATTCATTCTGTATTCACTGAATGCCGACTTTGTTGCGGAGCTTAGCGGGTCAGCATTTCAAACCACCCCCCATAGCTGCTCTGAGGGAGAAAGATGAGGCTTTCTAGTCCTGTAAAGGGTTACAGGCTCAGGAGCCCACGGGGGCAGTCCTACGCTGTCCTATAGGATCACTAGGTCAGTAGTGCCAGCTTTGAAAAGCCCTGACCCAGAAGGATCACTGAATTAATCGTGTGCTTTTTTCTTGGGGGAGGGCAGTGGCAGAGAGGGTCTGGGGGCAGCCATAGCCTATAGCGTGTGCAAAGACCAAGAGGTGAGAGAGGAAAGGTGGACAGGAGAGCAGAGTAATGAAAGCTAATACCGTAGGCACCGTGTATTCTTTGCCATGCGGACATCTGTGCTCTGCCCATAGACACAGACCAAGGGGGCAGGCGCCATCACTGTTTCCATTTTACAGATGGGGACCTGCAGCAAGCCCCTGAAGTTGGCAGTTTCACAGCCTGGGAGTGGCAGGGCGGGGATCTGAGCCCAGAGAAGCTAGTCTGGGAGCCGGAGTTCCCCACCACAGTCTCCACCAGCTGCCGCCCCCTTCTGAAACTGGGTCACCCGAGATTGGCATGGGGACACAGATCAGAGGAATGAGGCCTGAGAGGGAAAAGCAGGGGGTCCAACGGGGAAGCTAGGAGAGAGGCACATTTCCCAAAGGGTGGTGAGGTGTCCCTGAGAAAGGTGGGTAATGGAATCGCAGGTATTGGATTTGCATTTTAGAATAACAGAGGAGCTGTGGAGGCAGGTGCCTTGTGGGAAATGGGAGTGTTCCCAGTCCCGGTCTTCCTCGGAGCCGCTGAGAAACAGACTGGATGCTTTGCCAGGAGCAGGCTGGGCCCAGCCCAGGCACATTCCCCCAAACAGGGGGCTGACACTTTGATATGGAACCCCAGGAAGTAAAAAGAGGGGATTATGAAGATGCAACATATTTCCCAGGAATGGTTATGAATCCGTATTAATTAGGGCAGGGTTATCAATCTCTACAGGATATGGGTTAAAGGACTTCTGGCTTTCAAATCTCTTCTGAGTGGGCCTGGTGATATCTTTCCGGCCACTTTTGGTTCATTGAGGAGCCCCGGTGGTGTAGTGGTTACATGTTGGGCTGCTAACTGCAAGGTCAGCAGTTTGAGGCTGCTAAACTGCTCCTGGAGAGAAATACACAGGGCTTTCTACTCCCATCAAGAATTAGTCTCTGAGGGAGGGAAGGTGGGAGTGAGAGGGGGACAAAATGAGGAGCTGATACTAAGGGCTCAAGTAGAAAGAGAATGTTTTGAGAATGATGAGG
>NW_022111312.1:2944344-2948070 GCF_000313985.2 Echinops telfairi
TGTGTGGAGGTTTTCTTTGGAATACCCTTGTTCCAGACTCGGCTCTGGTACTTCTTTCAACCGGGGCTTCTTTGTTTCCCAACATTCCTGTTGCGTACTCAGATTATTTTCAATGACTATGTACACACGCACAATCCATCCATCATCTACTAAGCCAAGCAGTGACTTAAAAGCCACCCCTATTTTATATGCTAAAAAAGGGCCTGGTGGCACAGTGGTGAAGCACTATTCCAACTAACCCAAAAGGTTAGTGGTTCAAAGCCCTATGTAGGAGAAAGATGAAGCGGTCTGCTTTCCTTACAGGTTACGGCCTGGGAACGCCCACGGGGCTGCTCTACTCTGTCCTAAAGGGGTGCCAGGCGTCAGAATCAACTGGACAGCAAAAGACCAGGGTTCTTCTCCATGCTTACACTTCTGGGCAGTTCCGGAGGGCTGCCGTTCATGTGACCGGAGCAGCTCAGCTGGGGCTGGAGGGTCTCTGAAGCCCTCATTCACGTCTTGGGGTCAGAGCTGGCTCTCTTGGCTTTCAGGCCTCTTTATCCTCGTGGTCTTGGTCTTAGGGAGGCTAGCTGGGGCTTTCTCACAGGGCCTAGCAGCTGCAAGACCTAGACCGCATCGTGGATGCCATTCTGTTGGTCAAAGCCAGTCACCAGGGGGAAGGAGACTCCACTCTGATGGAACATTGCCAAGGGGCTAGGACAGTCATTCTCAAAGTAGGTTCTAGGCACCCCTAAGAGCCTGAAAGGGGTCCCTTAGGTCTAAACACAAAACAATTAGAATGTGACCAAGACTGTCTCACTTTTGTTCTCTGGATGGGAGAGTGGGTTTTCCAGAACCTGTGGAACATGCTCTCTTAGGGGAACAAGAATCCAGCTGCCTTCTATGAAGCCAAGGTGCCTGGCACTGCCAAGGGTTAGGCAGTGTGCTGCTTGCTAATTACAATGGTCAGGAGTTAGAACCCACCAGACACCCAGTGGGAGAAAGATGAATCTTCTGCCAAGAGTGCCATCCTTGGAAGCCCACAGGGGCAGTTCTACTCTGCCCTGTGGACTCAGGATCTAGACTAGAGGGCATGAAGTTTTGGGGAAATGGAGACAAAGCCAGACACTGCGAGCTTTGCGAAAATTAAAGACAATGTCATTCTTCCAATTTAGGTAGAAAAAAACTGTTTTCATTTAAAATGTTATTTACATGACTGTATTGCCATTATAAAGTAAGTATTTTTGGCTTTTAAAGTATTGACATCCCCACGTGAACAAAATTCTTTTAGCTCTTCCATAATGTAATTGAAGACCTAAATGTATTTTAATAGAAAGTGAGGTATTGCACATTCTACTTCCTAACCCTTTCCAGTTAACGAAAACTGCCTGAGCGCATTAACTTCTCATCTTACGTGCTCCCTGACATACTCTACACAGGGTAGAATTGCCCCTATGGGTTTGAGACGGTGATTCTTTACAAGAGTAAAAAGCCCCATCTTTCCAGGCTGTATTAACATTGCCTTGTCTCAAAATTCCTTTGTAGGAGCAGAAACTCAGAAGCAACAAAGACCTTGCTCCAGAGGAGACTCGGAGAGAGAAAAACATCTTGTATAGCTGGCACCATGAATTCACACTTCTAACCTCCTAAATTGAGAGAAAATAAAACTGCTGAAACAAATTCCTTTGTAGTTGGTTTGTAAAGATCTGGATGGGACCTTAGCTCTTTTCATGTCTAACTTGCATGTTCTGCTCAACCTGCCTCGTCCCTTCATAGTTCAGATAGAGCCACCTCACTCTTTTAAACCACATTAGTAGCTTCTATATTGGGCTGTGAACCACACGGTCAGCAGTTCAAATCCACCAGCTGCTCCAGGGGGAAGAAAGAGGCTTCCTGCTCCAGTAAAGATTTACAGCTCCCCCCTCACCAAAAAAAAAATTTTCTTCACTGCCTTGGAAACCCAAAGGGGTTAGTTCTACTCAGTGGCGATGTAGTTTCTTAATACTCTGGTCTCTGATGTCAACTACTTTTATTCATCCTCTATTGATGGAACCCGAATACTTGCTGTCAGCATCCTCGCACATACACCTATCAATTTTGGCACATCGGCAGGAAAAACTGGAAGCCTCATCTTTCAAGATTTTCAAACCACACCACAGCTTTCTAATGGTTAACTAAATCAGCCAAGCTGAACAGATGCTCCCACCGGCCTGTTTCCTGCCTCTGGGCAAGCCACGTCGGAAGTCAAATGATCACAATGTCAGCTGAGCAGGCATAAGGCAGGGTGAGAGGACTAGAGGGTCCAGCAGGTTGGTGACTGAAGCAGCCCAAATTGGGAAACTAAACAAGGGGCAGGGAAGCTGGATGTACACATTGCTGAAAAGTTCTCTTCAAACAGGGAGGACCCAGAACCAGTGTTCGTTTTGTTGTACCCAGGGTCACCATGAGCGGGGACCGACTGGACAGCACCCAACAAGCAAGAGAGGGGCGCAGTCAGGAGACAGGGCCCTCCACCCGACAACTTTGGAGCGAAGAGCCACAAAAAGGCAGAGGACATTTTCAAGAAGCTTCAAAACAAACACCAGAGGGTATCAGGATTCATTAGGATGGCTAAAAACTAGATACCAGGTAGGCAACTTATGTACAAAAATAACGTATGGACTGTTATGAGAGCTTCAAGAGCCCCAATAAAATGGCCTTAAATGAGTGACCCATACGTGGTGGCGCAGGGGTTACACACAGGTCCAGTTGGCAACCACCAGCCACTGTGGAAAGACAAGGCTTTCTGCTCCAGGAAAGCCTGGGGAGCCCACAGGGGCAGTTCTACCCATCCCTAGATTGCTGAGTGGGTATGACTCAAAGGCAGTGGATTCTGACAATTCTGTGCTCAAAGGGATGCAAAATGGCAATGTCTTGTTTCTTAGAAAGGGTCACTACCACCTAACCCGGCAAACGCATTCCTAGTTGCCTAGGGGAGAACTGAAAACAGGCTTTCACACCTGGCAGTGACTTCTGTTCACCAGAGCCCCCACGGGCTGCCGAGGCTGGAAGTTTCCACGGGAATACCATCCCGGCTCTCACCAGAACAGCAGGTGGTGAGCAGCCCACTGCCTAACCAAGAAGTATTTAAAAACTGCCACGAGTCTCTTCCAACTCATAGCCAGCCACCCACACAGGGTTTGTTTCTGAGACGTTGGGGTTTCGCAGACTGAGGCTTCCATTATACAAGCAGACGGAAAATAGTGCTAGCCAAGACCACACTTCTTTGGAACACAGTCCATCTCCTGGGGCAGACAGCCTCATCTATCTTACCGACTTTATGGTTAGCAGCTCATCCCATCATGCGAGGAAGGAAAGGATTTCTAGTCCAGGGGCCTCACGGTGGTCTTAACAAGGGTGTTCTCACCTGGCCCTGTTCTGGGATGACTGGTGGGATGTCAGTTAAGTGGATAAACTAAGCCAGACACAAAGAACCTGAGGGAAAGAATGTTGACATCAGTGCCAAGGGTGACCACAGGGCCAAAAGTTCTAAGCCTATATACTTCCATTCCTGTTAGGAGGTGCAAAAACTCTTCAATTAGGTTGAGAATTTACCAAAAGAAAACAAAACAATCAAACTTCGAGTGATTTAATTAAGTTCTCTGCAAGAATCTAGAACACCAATTTGTGAGGATAAATCCCATTTGTGAGCGCGAAGGTAGCACGCAAGTAGCCTTGGAGCTGGGGAACAGCTTTGATTTTTGCCAA
>NW_022111312.1:2948624-2953010 GCF_000313985.2 Echinops telfairi
CTGGGCTTCCGCAGCTTCTTCTTCTTGAAGTAGGCGTCTGTGAGATGCTTGGGGATCTTCACACCACTGATGTCAACTTTGGTGGAGGTGGCGATGACAAATTTCTGGTGTGTTCTGCGCAGAGGCACTCGATTGAGGGAGAGAGGTCCTGAAAGGGAAACACACTTCAGAACCGACTTGGAGGCACTATGGTTCCTCTAGGAGACCCAGAAGCGCGGCTCTGTAGAAATTCCAGTGTTCTCTCGAGAGCCAACACCAAGGCATTTCCCCAAGAGCTGTTTCTTATGCGAGGTCCTCCCCCATCTCAAATCATTCAGGTCATTCCACCTGGCAAAGAGCAATCCCTCCCTTGTTTAACTGGTGCGTCAAGACTGTCAATAGCTTCTGATGGCATTTAGGCACAGGATTCTGCTGCCAGGACATGTTATTGGGACCATTCTGCATTTCATGGGGAAAGCATGTGGCAACACGCTGAATTTAAACACCAGTCACCACTTAACCCATAAGTGCCCAGGGCTACTGTGAAACGAGGATCAGGACCCTCCAGCAGCGGGAACCTCGGTGCAGACAATTAAGGCGAAGGGAATACAAAATCGGTACTTACCAGTCACAAGCAGCAAGCCACTGCCCAGCTGCTTCAAGAAGACCACTCTCTGTAAGCAAAGGAGGAAACATGAGATGCTTCTGCGATCAGCAGCAGCTGTTTCTTAAACCCACTAAACCACCCATGGATGTACTTAGTGAGGAACTATCTACTTGGGCACAGGCATCCAGACATCCACCAGGCCACACCACCCACAGGGCCAAGATCCACGGTGCCAGCATTTGAGTTTTGAGACAATGAGCACCATTGCTTTAAGGGATAAAAGAATACCCGTTAAACTCAATTCCATCAGCACCTTATATCCAGCGGGAGGAAAACTAAAGGACATCCCATCACCTGTGTACTGTGGGCCAAACATGACTTTGCATTAACGGGATGCTATGAATACAACCAAAATGGCTCGCTACCAAGTGACTATGGTGTTACTGGACCACCTACCATCACGCAAACCAAACCAGAAACTCACCTGCAGAAGGGACTGCCAGAATCTCTCCAGACACTCCCCCACCCCATTGAGGCGGCGCCCTGCTCACCTTGCCTCGGTGGCGCCCTGTGAGGATGATCAGCACGGTCCCTGGGGTGATGCTGGCGCGCAGTCTCCTGACATGCTGGCTGAAGGGCTTCTTGCCGTGGCTCAGCAGCTTCCGCGGCACGTCTTCCGTAGGGTAATACCTAGGCTGTGGGGAAAACCCGTTCCCTCAGAGAAACTCTCCCCTCAAGGAGGGCTCATCTGGTGACAGCACACTTGTAGGAAACGCAAACACTCTGCCCGAGACCACACTGCATTATCAACAACTGTGCTTCTGAACACACGGCACAGTTGTACAATCTACTGGGGAGGCTCAGCTCAATCCTGGTTTCCAACTGAAATGTCACTAAAGACGAAGTAAATTCACCACCACCATCCTCGTCACCGAGCAGATTCCAACTCCAGAGGCTGCATCTCTGTGGGCGCAGACAGCCTCATTCTCCCACGGAGTGACTGGTGGGTTCGAGCCACTGATCTCCTTGTAGTTAACATCTCAGGTAGTTGTGAACACGACAGACAACCACATCATTTCATACCTCTTGTACCGTGAACGCTCCACCTCAGGACAGTTAAGCCCTGGAAACCCCACTGTCAACAGGAGAGCTTCCCAGACCTCCAGAGACAGGGCAGATCCCTCAACCACCCCAACATGTCCTTGGCGACTGTTAGTGACAGAAGGCTCTCTGCCCTCAGGTGAGAAGCCCAAGTACCACATAAAGCTGAGGGGTGCATGTTGCCTGCTGGACCCTCTAGCCCAAACAATCAACACCATACCCCTCCACCAAAGTGGTTCCAGGAGAGGTAATAAAATGTCTGACCAAGTACCACGGGCTATAACTCTAAAGTTGATCAATGACGTTATAAATAACCAAGTGGAGCATGGCAGAAAAAAGGCATGCTCTAAACGCCATTATGGCCGGGCTTGTTTCTGGTCCCTGCAACCCACCGGAAGTAAGGAGGGCTACTATGGGGTCCCATTGACCTCAGGAACCTGAGCACCCACCCCAGGACTTCACTGTGGCAGCCCAGCCACTCCTTGACAAGAGGACCCGAGGCCAGCCTCTGGGACCAGTCCAGCCCGTTCCCTCTCCACTGTCAAGGAAGAAACAAACTCCTTGTGACATGGGCATCAGTTCTGCCTGCAGTGAGCAGGCTGCTCAAGGAGCCTGGCACGTGTACTACAAGATGTACACTCTGTTAAGCAACATGCCTGACAACGACATCATAAAGCAAGTGACTCATTATCATTTTAGTGAACCACCTTGTATTTACTGCAAACACGAAAACCAGCTCCCAAAAACCGTGACAAGGGAGCCAAAGTAACTCCAAACCTCACATCCCTGGGAAGTTTTCCTAATCAACACAAAAACAAGTCTCCAGCCCATTCTTCCAGAGTCTAGGTGGGTTCCCCGCACCTGCCTTTTTTCATTCAACCACCCCGTGGGGTCAAGCCAGGCTGCAAAGCCCGAACGAACCTGCCATCTCAGAGAACTCTCTGAAAACTCCGTACACCCCACAATTTATATAAGTATTTAAGCTTCAAGCAAAACACACGCAACCCAACCGTGTTGTGTTGTTCCCCCTCCCGTCTTACCATTTTGCGCAGCTTCACCACTCGGGTCCCGCCGTTCTTGTCACCACCGACTGGCTTTGTGACAGTAGCATGGACCTTCTCCTTCTTCTTCTCAACCTACAAGGTGCCCCAGGCATCAAAGTCAGGCGGCGGGGCCACGGGAGGAACCAACCACCACGGTCAGGGGATCCCCACCTTATTCCTTACCCTGGACTTGGCCGCCGAGTACTTCCTCTTGTACATGGCCTTGCGGGAATACATGGCAGAGCGGGAATACCGGCCGATTCCTCGGACTAGGACTGGGTTTCGGCTGCAGTGGGGCTTCCCCTTCTTGGGCTTTTGCCCCTTAGCCTTAACTTGGCCACTGGCATCTGCTTTCTTGACTTCGGGCTTCTTCTCCTTGGTGTCTGGCTTCTTCTCAGCCTTCTCACCCGCCATCTACCAACGAGGGAGCAGGCCATGCTTCAAAACTGCACATGGGAGGGGTCCCCAAGCAAGAGCTCATCCTCCCCCACCTCCAGAGAACCAACAGCCACTCCATTCCCCAATTTCCAAAACCCGACCCCAGCCACCACTCCTGTCCTGCCTTCCAGTCGTCTCCCCAGCACACCATCAACTCGACGACCGGAGAGAGCGTGCCCTCCTCAGCGATTCAGTGGTCAAGCGCCTTTCGTCTAAACCACTAGGATTCCTGCCGTGCGGGTTAGGAAACTAAGCAAATCAGGTTAACCACGCGCCTCAACCTCTGGCAGGAAAGCAGGGGCCGCCTGGAGGATCAAGGTGTCTGCTTTTAGGCTCTTTGCACCTTTTACGACTACTATTTACAAGGCAAGGACACACAATTCGCTCTAAACAGGCCACACACACACACGAAAAAAGCACGAAGCTCAAGATGCGACTTCCGGCAGCCGACACGGGTACACGAGAAGCCGGCATTTTGGCTTCGGTCCCAAACCCCAAACGTGGCTTGAGACGAGCGCAGCGACCACTTCGGGAAGCCTCGCCCTGGATTCTGGAACGCACACAGCTGGCCCGATGCCTCCGGCACCCCCAGCCCGCTGGGAACCCTCGCGCCCCTGCTCGGGAGGCTGGCGGGTTTCCGCAGCTTCCACCGCGCCCGCCCGCAGTGACTTCGTCCCCCGCCACAAACCCAAGGGGAAGAAATGAAGCGTCTAGGAGGCCTCCTGCTTCGCCCTGAGCATTACCGACCCTTCTAAGTGGCAACTTGATGCCCTCCCAGTTCGGATGGCGAAGGATTAAAGTCCGGTGATCAACTCTTGCTAAGAAGAACGGCCATTCTTACCTTGCAAGATGGGAAAGAGAATTAAGGTCGCAGCTTCCGGTCTATAAGGCATCACGGGAAGGTGTCAGTTGCACTTCCTTCCGGATCTGAAGAACCTTGGGAAATGTAGTTTTTTTTTCTTTGAAGGGTTCGGGGTGGGGAAGCATTTTTTGTCTTCATTTTATGTTCTAACATGCCCATGAGCCTTCCAAAAAAAAAAAAAAGGTAATAGAGATTTTCACCTAATCAAACGAAAGCTCATTGCCATCGACTTGATTCTGACTGATAGAATCCTATAACCTTCAAAGTCATTTTTTACTTACCAAACCAGAACACCAACCCCATGCCAATAAGTCAGTGCCTACTCATAGCGACCCTATAAGGATAGGGTAGAACTG
>NW_022111312.1:2958392-2960162 GCF_000313985.2 Echinops telfairi
TGCTGACATAGCCTAGCTCTCTCTATAAATAGAGGAAGATCTGGCAGCAGACTGGACTGAAAGGACTGCTAGTCTCTCACAAGTCTCTCACGGCAGTGAGTGTGTGGGCCCTGACAGGGGCCCATGGGCCACACTGCCTGGGCAGCAAATGCACACGTTTGTGTGGGTGCAGTGGAGTACAAGGGTCAGTGGGTGAAGACTGGTGATGACCTGTTTTGTCAGGTCACAGTTGAGAACCCTGTCTAAAAATTATAAATATTTATAAATTATTATAAATATTATAAATTATCAAGGGTACATGAGGGAAGGAGGGTGGGGGAGGCGGGAAATGAGCTGATACCAAGGTCTCAGGTAGAAAGAAAATGTTTGGAAAAACATATGTACAAAGGTGCTTGATACGATGGATGGATGTATGGATTGTGATAAAAACTGTAAGAGCCTCCAATAAAATGACTTAAGGAAGCTGGCAATGTCAGGGGAGACCCTGAAGCATCAACCAATCATGACGTTGGTGTTAGATGTTCACATGGGCTGCCCCAAGGGCATAGGAGCCCACTGCCATCAGGTGGGTTTCAACTCAGTGTCTATACGTAGGTGTTTCTGACACGCTAAATCTCTATAGGAGCAGACAGCCTGTCTTTCTTTCTTCTCTTTTTTTTTCAGCTCAGTCTTTCTCCCAGGGAATGGTTAAGTTTGAACTACTGACCTTGCAGTTAGCAGTCCATTGCTCACCCGACACTGCCAGAAAAAGAGGTCTCTCTTTCAGTCCTCAGGAAGTGACCAAGGAGCGTGTGCAGAGAACGGAACGTGTCCTGGAGGAGGGGCAGCTTGAGATGGAGCTGACCCTCCATAGCTTGGAGATGTCCAAAGAGGGAAGGCTTTGTAAGGTACTGAACACATTTGGGACAGCAGGCCTTTGGGAATGGCAAGAGTGTGTCCGGGTGGTGAGAGGGGTAATGCCTGGAGAGTGAAGGGAATGTGGGGTAGAAAGGGGGAACCAATTACAAGAATCTACATATAGCCTCCTCCCTGGGGAATGGACAGCAGAGAAGAGGGCGGGGGAGATGTCGGACAGTGTAACATATGACAAAATAATAATAATTTATGAATTATGAAGGGTTCATGAGGGAGGGGGAGGGGGAAGGGAGGAGGAAATGAGCAGCTGCTATTAAGGGCTAAAGTAGAAGGCAAATGTCGAGAATGAGGAGGACAATAAATGTACATATGCGCTTGACACAATGGATATATGTAAGGATTGGGATAAGAATTGTACGAGCCTCCAATAAAATAGTTTTAAAAAGAAAGAAGAAGAAAATGTCCTAGAATTGATCGTGGCAGTGCTTTCACTACTCTTCTTGGTATGACTGAGGTATTGGATTGTATAGCATGTGAATCATATGCCAATAAAACTATTTAAAAAGAAAAAAAATAAAGTATTAATATGTTAAAAAAAAAAAGTGTCCGGGGATAGGCGTGAATGAGGTAGAACAGGCCATCCCTGGATGTGCCTCAGGTGCTAACGGAAGGATTTTAATGTAGTGCTAAACACTCTGATGTCATTCACAGGCCAGCAGAGTGACATGTCTAGATTTGCCTCAGCACCCCTGATCGGAAAGACCATTCTAGCTGCAGAGCGTACAGAAGATAGGACCAACTGGAGAGGCAGTGTCTGTACTCAAGGGGCTTACAGTTTACTTGGGAAAAGAGACAAGTGATAATTAAAAGAAAAGAAAACCAGTTTCACTGCCATGAAGTGAATGCCGACGTATA
>NW_022111312.1:2961100-2962411 GCF_000313985.2 Echinops telfairi
TGTTCCCCACACCTCCGAACTGCTAGTGGTTTCGAACTAGCAGTGATCAGGCCAGTGTGTAACCACTAATTAGCATCTATCAGATGCTTACTTTGCCAGTCAGTGTTCTAAGTACTTCACAAACTAAATCCTTAAGCCTTTTAAACTTTTATAAGGACCCGATGGGGGTAGGTACTATTTTGATCCCTTTTTTACAGAGAGAGAAATCGAGGCACAGTTGGGATTAAGTGACTTGTTTATAGACTTGCAGGCAGACAGGCTGGGTTCTGGAGGTCAAGAACTTAATGCCCATACATTTTCCCTTGATTCATCATGTTTGATTCTAAACTAGGATAGGTGCCCCGGGGACCATTTGATCCGGACTAGGAGAATCAACCAAGGTCTCCTATCCCACAGGAGGCGACGTCTACCCTGAAATTCAAAGCATGAGGTTGAATTCATGGGGGTGAAGGATGAAGAATCCTTCAAAGAAACAGCATGGTAATTGTTGCCCCCAAAGTCACTTAGAATGGCTGGGCCATAGAGCATGAGGGAAAGGGGTGGGCAGAAAAGAGGCTGGTGATGTAGACAGGGATCAGACCACACCATATTTAAAAAATAACGTAAGACTGGACTTCACTCTAATGAAAGAGAAACACCATTCAAGCATTCAAGGCAGGGAACAATCAGTTGTGCATTTCAGAGCGCTGTACCGTGGGGGAACAGAGCGGAAGGGGTAAGCTTTCTTTCCTCATCTAGGTGAGAGGTGGCCAGGATTTTGGAGGATGAAGACAAACAGGCGCTATCAAAAACAAGATCAACAGATAGTGAAGGCACTTTTTGCAGGGAACACGTTCCATGGTGAAGCAGTTAGCTCACCGTATGAGAGTTCTTCGTATAGGACATGGGAAACAACGGGATACCAATGATTTTGGAGCCAGTCGTCAGCTCAGATCCTGGCTCTGCTACGTACGAGCTCTATTCCCGTCACGAGTCAATATCTCCTTCATCGTGGTGATAGCAGGGAACAATGATAAAGTACTTACTAGACTGGCCAGGCCCAGTGATAAGCCCTTTACAGATTTAATCCTCACGGTAATCCAAAGGGTGGGGAGGGGATGCCTTGTACTGCTGGAGAAACTGAGGGCCGGGGCCGGGGAGAAACGCTCGCGAGGTGCCAGCGTTGGCAAACGGAGCAGCAAGTCTGCGGAATGGAATGAATGGATCTCGGTTTGGCAGCCGGCGCCAGGACGGACGTGGACACGGCGGGAGAAGACGTCAGGGGCCCGACAGGGCTCGAACCACAACCAGCTCGCATCCCCCCATTCAGGT
>NW_022111312.1:2962958-2976568 GCF_000313985.2 Echinops telfairi
CCGCCTCGGTGGGGGGGAGCAGATTTCCTCCCACCCACCTCGACCTCTGGGGCCTGGGGTCTGGCTCTTCCGCGCCCCCACCCCTCGGGTCCCCATTCATTTCCTGCCTCCGGGAGTTCCGGCTCGTGCACCCCGGGGATGCCCGTCAGGACCCGGGCAGGTAGAGCCGCCGGGGTCGTCGCGGACGCCAGCGGCCCGGCTCGGCGCCGCATTCCTGACCCATTGCCTCATGAGAATTGCCTCATGGTGATTCCGATATAACCCCGCGCACTTGGGGAGCCTCCTGGGGCTGGGGCCCTGACGGTCCAACGACTCTGGGTCACGCCGCCGCCCGCGCGCCTTTGGGGACTGCACCCAGCACCCCTGACCCCCGTCTATGCCTTTGCATCTCCATCCCCCTAACCCCCCCACCCCCCGGACCCCGCACACGCCAGAAATGGAAAAAGTGACGGTATCGGCAGCTATTAGAAGTCTTTCCGTCCTCTGCGATCTTCGCTTTGGGAGATGGGGAGAAAAGGGAGCTCGGTCAAGTTATTGAATCCGCCCCCCAACCCCAGTGATCTTAAAAATCAGGTAACTTGAGGCATCCGCCTTTCACCGACGTGGAAGCTGAGCCTTAGAGTTAAGGTGCTAGGAAATGTCAGGATTTGAATCTATGCCTCTCTCATTCCAGCATCAGAAAGATCAGTGGGTGAATGTGATTCTGAGTAGTTTACCTTTATTTAACTCTTAACTCAAAGACAAACACGTTTAATTCTCCACACAACCCTATGGGGCACAGAGCGGTTATCCCCATCTTACAGGTCAGTAAACTGAGTGTCAGAAGTCTGGCAATTGGCCGAAGGCCATCCCACCTAATAAGTGGGTGGGGTCAGAATCACCACTATTAAAACACTGGGAAGCTATTATTTTATACTGCTTGCTAATCATTTGTGAGCCTTTCATTCTGTTGTTACACACCCCTGTGGGACCAATTGTTTACAGAGAGCGATCCTGCTCCCTGGGATTGCCACTCTTATATAACCCCACTGCCTGGTCTTGTGGTCACCCTTAGATGTTTGAAAAACAGTTTCTCGAGTTGCTGGAGTTGTGTGGATGGCTCTTGGAAATACACCTGCAGATTCTTCAGTCTGGGGAGAAAGGGGAGAGGACAGAGCAAACTTGGGCACTTGTGGACAGTGAGTGACTTGGACAGGTCTGTTGGCTAGGGCTTACAGATCTGGGGAAGATGTAACTGCCTCTCTCCAGAACTGCGGCTAGCCAGCCTCAGATGGTCGAATGCTTTAGGGAGCTTTTAAATAAAACAGCTGTCTATTCTTTAATCTGTCAAATAGTCATGGAGCCTTTTGTTCCCTGTGTCTGCTCTTCAAGACAAGTAAGGGTCTGCTGCCTAAGGAGACAAAAGAGGGTCGGAGAAGGGGAGGGGGAGAAGGGACTGGATGGTAATAGACCCTATATTGTCAAATTTACTGGTTTAGAAGCGTAGACACATGGCCCACAGGCAAACCAGCAAGTTGTAAAGATGACACTTGGGAAAGGAGTTGATTTCTCTGCCTCCCCAGTCCTTGGCATTTCTCACGCACCGTTGGGCTTTATTTCTGATGGTTTTTCAAATTTATAAGCCGGCTTTATTATTTGATTAGTAAATTGCACATATTTAAAATGTAAAATTTGGCAAGTTTTAGCATGTGCCCAACTCCTGAAACCAGCGTGGGAATCAGTATCATGCAAAGGACCCATCACCCATGGGTTGTGGCTCGGGGCCCCTTGTTCTCTGGCACCTGGCTAGGCCTGGTGGCGCACTTGGTGGTTTTATGTTGGGCTGCTACCTGCAAGGTTAGCAGTTTGAAACCACCAGCTACTCCCCTGGAGAAAGATGAAGCTTTCTACTCTTGTAAAGAGTTACAGTCTCAGACATCCATGGGGGCAGTTCCAGTTCTACCCTGTCCTGTAGGGTCACTAAGCATCGGCATGGACTTGATGGCAGTAGTTTTGTTGTTCTCAGTAACCACTGTTCTCTTTTCTGTCACAATATGTAAATTTGCATTTCCTGAATCTCATCTGAATGGACATATATATGTATGTATGTATACACATAGACAGGCCATTGTTTTAAAATTTTGGCTTAACTTTAGACTCAGTGTTATGACAGTCATCGTGCTGCAGTGTGTGTCAATAGGCCATTCCGACTCTTCTTATTTTAGGCAGTTCCTTTTGATTGCTGACTAATATTTCACCGTTTACCTGTCTCTTCCCTGTCGATCGATGGACGTTTGGGTTGTTTCCAGTTTTTAAGGATCGCAAATAACCTCTGAGCATTTCCTATACAAATGTTTGGAGGGCAGTTGACCAAGTATCATATCATATTATGGTTTGATTGACCATAGTCAAGGCTACAATAATCTGTGTCTGATATTAAAGATGTTTGAGCCCCTCACCTGTAAAAAAACAACAAATGTTTGCAGGGCCATGCGCTTTCATCTTTCTCTTGGGTAAATTCCCTAAGTGTGGCCGGGCCGAAGCAAGTGGGCATATATTTTACTCCCTCAGAAAAGGCTAATCTGTTACACCCAGAGCGGGTGTACCATTTCCATTCCCACCAGCAATATATGAGAGCTTCTGTTTCTCCCACATTCCTTGCCGATATTTGGAATGGGCCGTCTGCTTCCTTATGGATTCACATCAACAGCAACCCAACTCACCTCCGTCAAGTCCCCTAGGACTTACAGAGACCCTACAGGACAGAGTAGAGCTGCCCCTGTGTGTTTCTGAGGCTGTTGATCTTTAAAGGAGGAGAAAGCCTTTGCTTTTTCTCTTGGAGGAGCTGGTGGATTGGAACTGCTGAGCTTGTGGTTAGCAGGCCAATGTGTAACCAACCCGCTATGCCACCAAGGCCCCTTTTTAAAAAAATCGTTTTATTAGGGGCTTATACAACTCTTATCACAATCCATACATACATCAATTGTGTAAAGCACATTTGTACATTCATTGCCCTCATCATTCTCAAAACATTTGCTCTCCACCTAAGCTCCTGGCATTAGCTCCTCATTTTCCCCCCTCCCTCCCCACTCCCCCTTCCCTCATGAACCCTTGATAATTTATAAATTATTATTTTGTCACATCCTACCCTGTCCGACGTCTCCCTTTACCCAATTTTCTGTTGTCCGTCCCCCAGGGAGGAGGTCACATATAAATCCTTGTAATCGGTTCCCCCTTTCCAACCCACCCTCCCCCCATCCTCCCAGTATCGCCTCTCACACCACTGGTCCTGAAGGGATCATCCGCCCTGGACTCCCTGTGTTTCCAGTTCCTGTCTGTACCAGTGTACATCCTCTGGTCTAGCCAGATTTGTACGGTAGAATTGGGATCATGATAGTGGGGGCGGGGAGGAAGCATTTAGGAACTAGAGGACAGTTGTATGTTTCATCGTGGCTACATCGCACCCTGTCTGGCTCATCTCCTCCCTGAGACCCTTCTGTAAGGGGATCTCCAGTGGCCTACAAATGGGCTTTGGGTCTCCACTCTGCAACCCCCACCCCTCCGGTCATTCACTATGATAAAATTTTTTGTTCTGATGTGATACCTGATCCCTTTGACACCTCATGATCGCACAGGTTGCCAAGGCTCCTTTTTAAGGCTTACATTCTTGGAAACCCTAGGGGACAGTTCTACCTTCTCCTCTAGGGTCTTTGAATTGGGGTCTATGGAAACCCGTTTTTATATCTTTGGTGAGGTGTCTGTTGAAATCGTTCCCCTTTTTAAAATTTTTTATCGGTGGTTTTCTTACTAGTGTGTTTTGAGAGTTTTTATTCCGTGGTGGTGTTTGTGCTGTTGAGCTGAAACTGATTCACAGGAACCTTGTCTGACAGAGAAATACCCTGTGGGGTCTCTTAGGCTCCTCCTTAATGCTACGTGGCATCCAGTCGAGCGACTCCTAAGCCACCCTCTTGGGAAGCTTCTTAAAACCTTGGGGTTGCGAAAACCTGGCGACAGTAAAAGGTTTCAGACTGTTCAGCGACCCAAACCGAATGATCCGAGTCAGATGCATAAGGAATCCGAGGGGTTTCTGGCAGGACTTGCCGTGTGGCAAACAGCTCGGGCGAAAAGGGGCCGAGAGTGGAAACAGTGGAAGGAGCCCGGCCCTTAATAGGACAGAGTAGAACTGCCAGCACCAGGCCTTCCAAGACCGTCATCTTACAAGACCACATTGCCGGGCCTTTGCGCTTGTGCTGAACCGTTTCAGTTGGCAGCCCGGTGCTTAACCGCTGCACCAGGTATTGGAATTTGCGAGCACTCAGTGTGCGGATTCCTCTGGGGAAACAGAGGCCCTGACTTTCCAGCAGTCCAAGGGGCAATAGTCGCCCTGCATTTAGATTCTGAGCGTGCTGGGCGGCCCCACGCTGGCCCCGCTGCTGAGAGTCTCCCAGTGTGCCCCCACCCCATACGTACACCCGTGGGGCACCTCGCACCCTTGCTTGTGTCCCTCTGACAGGTAGGCAGCATATGATGAGCTAGCTGCAAGGGGAAGACAAATGAGCTTGCTCTCGGGCTCCTGACTTTGGGGTTATCTCTTGCCCGGCAAGGACATTCTGTCCCAGGCTTTCCCCAGTGGCCGTGTTTGTTTATCCCCTCTGGGAGTAAATAAGCCCTCCTTGCCGGAAAAAGAACAGTTCCGTGACTGTCCAGTGGGAACGGAGATGTCGCCTCCATGGAATGTCTGAAATTAATGTCAGGCCTGTGGGCTGAGTGGCCCAAGGCTTCCTTCAGCGTTTTGCACCCTCGGTGCTGAGACCGTGGCAGTGACCGCCCAAGAGTCTGCAAAGGCGGAACGGGACTTGTGGTTCGGAGCTGGGACTCCGCCGGCCTTGGCGTGCTTGCATAGGCAGCTCTGGAACAGTAGGGGACACTGTGCTGACCTGTGTTTTCCCACGCTGCATTTGGCCCCCAGGGCTGATGCTTTCGAGAGAAGGAGCCATCAATACCTGTACTGATGCTTGCTTGGCTGACTGGTGGGAGTTGTGGACAGCTGTCTTGGGTTCAAGACCTGTGACATGGATCCAAACGCCTAAAGTGCAGCCCAGGGTACTACTGCTCCACATTTTGGAGGGTTGCGTGCCTTTAGCACACGCGGACGTGAGGGTCCTTGGTAAGGTTGAAGTAGAAAAGGGACTGCCCATGTTTGCCAAGAGCTCTGGGGACACAAGTTAGAGATGGGTTTCGGAGCCCTGCTGGTGTCGTGAGTACCCTCTTGGGCTGCTAACTGTAAGGTCACTAGCTCAGAACTACAGCTGCTCTGCAGGTGAAAGATGAGGCTCTACTCCTGTGAAGAGTTACAGCCCAGGAAACCCACAGGGGCAGTTCTACCCTGTCCTGTAGGGTCGCTGTGAGTTGGCACCAACTTGATAGGAGTGAGAGAGTTTGAGACTCCTCGTTTGGCACCATCATATGGGCTTGAGAAAGGTAGCGCCAAATGGAAATGTATAGTCATCAAGAGATCTCGTCCTTGCTCTCTCTTTGTGTGTGTGTGAATTGTTAGCTGCTTTTGAGTTGGCTCCCAGCTCATGGTGACTCCATACACAATGGTAGAGGACATTGTGACTCAAACGGTTTTTGGTGGCCCACTTTTTAGCAGTAAATCAACAGGCTTTTCTTCCTAGTCTGCCTTAGTCTGGAAGCTCCATTGAAAGCAGTACGTGAGCCTCTACTGGCAGATAGTTTGAAGTGCGTTGGCTGGGAGTTGAACTTGGGTCTTCCACATGGAAGGCAAGAATTTTACCATTACTTGCATTCTCTCTGTGTGTGGACACATACACACATGTGTATACATACACACATGGATCCAATGAGGGTAAGTCAAAAAGTGTTGCTACAGAAGTCACAGCAACTTTCACTAAACTAAAATATCAAAATGTGAAGCCCTGGAACAACCCAGGAGGGCTGCGGCAGCAGATTATTTGTCCTGGATGATGGGTCATACAGCAAACTTTTTTAATTCCTTGGGGGCCACTAGAAGCTCTGGGGACACAGTGGTTTCAAGTTGGGCTGCTAACAGCAAGGTCAGCAGTTCGAAACCACCAGCTGCTCATGGAGGAAGGCCGGGCTTTCTACTCCCAGAGAGGGTTACAGCCTCGAAAACCCACAGGGTCAGTCCCATCTCGTCCTGCAGGGTTTCTGTGAATTGGCAACGACGCGATGGCAGTGAGTTTGGTGTGAATTTGGAGGGAACCACGGAGTCTCTCTCTCTCTTTTTTCCTGCAAAGGGGTAGTCGGCCGAATCCGTTTGGAGATCTCTGATCTAGATCTGTTCGCCTCTGAACGTGGTGTTTCCGTCTCTCTCCCCTCTCCCTGACGCAGTGCACACTCTTTGATTGCCACCATTTCCAAATGGCAGTTTGGGCCTCCCCAAAGGACTCATCTCGTTCCTTTTCAGTGTCCTCTGAGTTTGGGGAACAAAAAGAAGTCCGGAGGGACCAGATCAGGCCTGGAGGGCGGATGGGGTAGGGTTTATCCACGAAACGCTCTCCAGGGCAGTCTGTTACTCTGGGAGAAAGAGCAGGTCATTGTCGTGATGGGCAGACATTGTGCCTCAGTGCAACTCCCCTGGCCTCTTTCTCACCACGGCACGTCTCAGTTCTCTTAAGACTTGTGCACAGTGAACCCCACGGTCATCATTTGACCCTTTGGGAAAATCGATCAGGATTGCGCTTTGGGGTTCCTTAAAAACAATCGCCATAAAAGCCGAAGCCAACCCCCAACCGGGAAATTAAAGGGGTCAACAAAATCCCCTCAGAATAAACTGTTTTGATTGGACCTGTTTTGCAGGCAACCTCGTGAGACTAAGACAAGTGTGTTCCTTGTCTGCTGTCATCCACTGATTGCAGAGACATGCTTAAACATGTTTCGTTGAGAATAAACTTGTGCGCGCGTGCACGGGGATCCACGGAGCCGTTCTTTCTTTCTTTTTTTTTTTTTTAATCACTTTATTAGGGGCTCATAGAGCCGTTCTTTCTGACTTAGCGTCCCGTGTGTAACAACCAGAAAACCAACTCACTACCATGGAGGCGGTTCCGATCCACAGCGACCCGATCCATCGGGCAGAGGAAAACTGCCCCTTTGGGTTTCGGAGACTCTTAGATCTTTACTGGCGTAGACAGTCTCGTCTTTTCTCCTGCAGAGTGCCTGGCTTGGTGGGTTTGAACCACTGACCTTGTAGTGAGCAGCTCAGTGCATAGCTCACCACACCACTGCAGCTTTTCTACATGTGCATTAAAAAAAAAAATCTCACTGCCACTAAGTCAACTCTGAGTCATAGCGATCCTATAGGACCTGATAGGTGGTCCTCCACCTTCCTCATGCCCTGACCCTTTCATACAGTTCCTCATGTGGTGGTGACCCCCCAACCATGCAATTATTTTCGTTGCTACTCCATCACTGTCATTTTGCTACTATTATGAATCGGGCGACCCCTGTGAAGGGGTCGTTTGACTCCCAAAGGGGTCGCAACCCACAGGTTGAGAACCGCTGCTATAGGACAAGGTAGACCTGCCCTCTGGGAGTTTCTGAGACAGTCACTCTTCACAGGAATAGAAAGCCTCATCTTTCTCCCACGGAGCGCCTGGCGGTTTCGAACTGCTGACCTGTAGCCACCATCCTAACACGTAACCACTCTAGCACCAGGGCTCCTTGTATGTGTTTGCCTCTTTTTAAAAAAATGAATGGCCTTTAGATCCTTTTTATTTTTTTCCCTTTCCATTGGCCTACTCTAGTGAAACATCTCTCCATTCATTCAAGAACTGTTTGCCTGGTGCCTGCTCTACGCTGGGCATCGAGCTTCAAAAAAGTATCCAATGATAAACCTTCTCCCCAAGGACAAGGATACGGATTCATGTGGTTCGTTTTTGAAGCGCTAGGTGTTTCGTGTGGTGGGAAACGACAGGGGGACGGGCTGAGATGGGGAAGTAAGCTCTTGAGGTGTTGGGCAGACTGCAGCGCTGGGGCAAGGAGGTGGGAGAACAGACCACACCATAGGGATTTGCACGTTGCGTGGGCCCCGGCGTGTACTTTCAGAGCAAAGAGGGAGGACCCAGAGAAGGCTGTGAGCAGGGGAGTGGCACGAGCTGATCTATTTAAAAATATCCTTCTGGCTGCTGTGTGAGAGGAGGCTAGCGGGGACGCAGGGAGGTCACCAGCGATGAGTGATGAGAAGGACTCTGGACGTGGGCAGAAGCAGTAGTGGAAGGCCTGTTGCTTTGGAAGCAACCTCCTGGGATTGCCTTGTCATCAGAGCAGCGATGCTGACCCACGAGGCGCCAAGAGAAGGTAGTGACAGAGTCAGCCGTCGTGCCCTGCCATTAAAAAGCTGCTCGGACAACCTTCCCCCGGCCTTCCCAGACTTCCAGTCTTGTCTTTATTGACTGCCTCGACTCCTGGCTTCCACTGTTCAGAGAGAAGATTAAAATTTAATTAGAAGACAGGAGGAGTCTTGTATTCGGCAGAAAGTATCCAACGATAAACCTTCTCCCCAAGGACAAGGATACGGATTCATGTGGTTCGTTTCTGAAGGAGCAGGTAAGAGAGATGCACTCGCTCTCTGTTTGTCCAGGCAAGAAACTGGGAATGAGACGTTGGATCTTTAGTTAAACACCCTTCTCAGCAGCAGCAGCAGCCTTGAGCGAAAGCTCCTGAACTACCCACCCTGCTTATCCTATTGCCCCACATCACTGCGGGAAGGGGGATGCAGAGATGCAGCAAAACCTTCAGCATCATTGTGTTTTCTCTGGGGTGTGTCAGCATTTTTTTTTTAAAATCACATGATGCAACTAACTTCCTCATCCCAGTGAACTAAGCCCTGGCAGAATCTGCATTCACGTACAAGGGCGTTTGATTTCTCCTCTGAGTTTATGACTCCCTTGTAGTGGGGATCCTGGCTTCCGTTTCTCCGGGCAGGACTGCCCTCTGGTCAGACAGTGATCTGAGGCTGGCACTGCCCGGGAAAGGCGCCCAGTGTTAGAGTGGTTAAGCATCAGCTGCAAGCCGGAAAGGCTGATGATTTGGAAAGACCTGGTCTCCCCCATTTATTTAAACAGAGCCTTTCCCACTACATTCAGGGAATCAAGATGCTTCTCCATTATAGGTGTACGTTTTATTATTTTAGCTTTTTGTAGGCATCAAAGTTGATTCATGGTTACTGGGGTCGGTATAGAGAAAGCGGATGGTGGAGGGTAGGAGTGATGAAAAAACTGCGTAGATCATGGAATGGTACACTTACAAACAGATTCTTGTCAATTGCTGTCAATAAGGCTTAAACCTGTAAGTAACTGAACAGGCAAAGTCTGGTAGATATACAAAGGGGCTTCAAAGGTTTGTGGTAAACTTCCATTGTTTTAAAATTTATTTACAGTCATCACTGAGGCTATTTCTTGCTGCTGATTTGTTTGCTGGGCTGCTCTTCCACCTGCACGGCCAGGCACAGGGCCTTCCTGAAACCTTGCAGGGCTGAGAGGTACTTGGTAAGGTTGGCGAGGGTGGATGCCGCGTTGTTGTCAATGGTCTCCAGGTCCTAGTCAGGCTGCTTGGTCATCTCGGGAGAGCTTAAGTCAGGTTGGCCCTTCTTTGAGCTCAAGAGGTGCAAGGAGTCTCAGGCAGAAGACACTGCTGGGAGCACCGGCTAAGAGGTGCTCTTCTCTGACCTAGGTGTTTGTTTTAATGGCCTAACCTCCACTGTATGGGAGAAAGATGAGGCTTTTTACTCCTGTAAAGATTTGACCGTCTGAGAAATCCATAGGGCCAGTTCTACTCTGTCCTATAGCGTTGCTGTGAGTCAGAATTGACTCGATGGCGGAATGGGCTCCTTCTGGTTCTGGAAAGATTCCAGCCTTGGAAATCCCTTGGGGAAGCTCTGCTTTGTCCCGGAGGGTCACTTAGGAGTCAGCGGTGGGGACTTGGCATGTGAGTGTGTGTGTGTGTTCATTGGTCTCTGTGAGAGGGTGAGTTCCTCCCCACCTAGGCCATCTTAGGACAGGAGCCCTGACAGAGACATACCTGGGCGATGTTGTGTCTTCACTTCCAGACCCCACAATAAAGTGAACCCCACACTTTTTAAAATATGTTTCCGAGTGCACCATCCTGTATGTAGTCTGTGAAGTGTGCAACAATAACAACAGGAGGGAAGAGTTTGAATATCGTGAGGCTTTATCAAAGTGCAACACAGGGACACGCTGTTGGCAAAATGGTGCCAAGGGTTGACTTGCTCAACTCAGGGTTGACTCAAACCTTCAGTTTGTACAAAGCGCAACATCTGCCCTGTGCAGTAACACAAAGCACAGTAAAATGAGGGACGCCTGTAATGGAGCTTCTCATACAACGCACTGCCCTCCCTCCCCAACCTATTAAAATACATCATGTTTTTTTTTATTTTTGGAATAATTTTATGGGGGAGGCTCGTACAACTCTTTTCACCATCCATCCATCCATCCATCCACCCATCCATCGTGTCAAGCACATCTGTACATTTGTTCAAATGCATAATGTTATCAAGATGCTTCTCCATTACCGGTTTTGGTTTTTGTTTCAATTGACTAACTCCTACGGTATGAGAGAAAGATGAGGCTTTCTACTCCCATACACATTTACGGTCTGAGAAACCCAGTGCTGCAGTGGAGCCAGCCCGACAATGTCCACTAGGTGAGATGTCTGTGATAACCCTCCTGTAAGGAGTCCTGGTGGCTGAGTAGGTGATGTATTGGGCTGCTAACTGCAAACTCAGCCATTTGAACCCACCAGTTACTCGGTGGGAGAAAAAAGAGGCTTTCCACTCCCATAAAGATTGACAACCTCGGAAACCCGAGGTGGTGTTTCTACTCTGTCCTATAGGGTCGCTATGAGTTAGCATGGACTCATTGGCAGGGAGGGTCTTTTTTTTCTTTCTGGGAACTCCTAGTGGCATTCATGCTGTTTGGAAGATGGGGGAGTGAGAGATGTGGGCTGGGTTTTTTGTTGTTGTTGTTTTCCATTTTGTTAGTATCCAGCATTACAAGTGTGTCTATTCTTTGAGGCCAGCCCTAGAAGTAGATATCCCGTGAATCTCGCTGTTCTGTGCCTCCCTTCCTAAGCTCTCAGGAGCTGACTGGACTCTAATGGAGGCTCATTTGTGAGTAAGCGTGCTGCAAATCCCACAACTGCCTGCACTTGAAAACAAAGGACCTCCCACCCTCACCCCCACCCCACCCCCGGACGAATTTTGGATTGTTAGAAGGTCTGTAAGAGTCCCCAATAGAATGATTAATAAAACAGACCAACAAAACAAAAACACTGCCATGGCATCGATGCCACTCGCTAGCAGCCCGTTAAACTGCCCCCTGTGAGTTTCCCAGACTGTAAGGGCAGAAAGCCCTGAGAAGTGGCTGGTGTTTTGGGACCTCTGACCTTGCAGATCGCAGCCCAACGGGTAATCACTACACCACCAGGGCACCCGCGCTGGAAAACAAATCTTAAAAATGTAACTGGGCAAAATGGTTTGGGTAGGTATCAATGTTTTTTGGTACAAGAGCGAATAGAGGAGAATTTAGACCATAGGCTCCCGAACTTATTTGGTCCACTGTCCCCTTTTCAGTTTAAAAAAAAAAAAGACTTAGAGACCCCCTGGCAATGAAAACCTTTTGTCCTATCATCCAGGATGAAGTGGGGGCATCTTGCTTTTGCGGCCCCCTACCAGTTCAGCGCGCACACCCACCCACACACACCCACACACACCCACACAGGGCAGTATCTCACCCTCTTGGGAAACTCTGGTTTAGACTCTATTAGGCTTTGATAGATGGTCCACTAGAAGCTGCACTTGCTAATTACATGCTGTTTGCAATAATCGTCAGCCAGCCCCTGGGTCAAGTGGAAATCCCTGAAAAGGCAGTGCCCCATAAATTATAGAAGTCAAACTAGCCTCTGTGAAGCTCCTGTAATTATGCACAGGCCGTACCTATCCTGCGGATCTGTGACTACGATAATGATGAAGACAGCGGCGATAGCGGCAGTGATAGGGCATGTTTGCTAAGCCTTTACTCTGGCCCAGCTCCGTGTGAAGCGCTGCTTAGTAAGTTTCCCGTGGAAACACCACCCTGAAAACCCGTCACTCTTAATAATTTCATCGGTGTAATTATAAGTTGTAAATGCAGTCATCTGGCTTATTCAATTAAGCAGAGGTGAGGGGGACCACCTGCCTGCCTTGCTCCTGTTGCTCATCCACTTGATGAGCGTCTCTGATATTTTACCTGGCTCCCATGCCGGAGGCGGTATGATGGTTTCCTCGGAGGTAGCGTGCGTCAGCCAGAGCCAGCATCAGTCTCAGTGGGCTAAGTTATGTAAGTGTTATTTCTTTAAAATACGCCGGGATGAGCTCACCAGGTTACATTCGGAAGCCGTCTGGAGTTAGTCTCACTTTAGACCTTTTAATAATATGTATTTTTAGAAATCAGTAGCCAGTGAAATGGTTAAAAGCTTGGATTCTCGAGTTTGCTCTGCACAAGGGTCTGTGACATTCAATACAAGAAGCCACGATTTAAACCAGCCCTAATGTTTCATAAAGAGCCTTGGTGGCGGAGGGGTTATGCATTGAGCTGTGATCGCATGGTCGGCGGTTTGAAACCACCAGCAGCTCCGTGGGAGAAAGACTGAACTTTCCACTCTCAATAGTGGTTACGTCAGTGGGCGTCGCTGTGAGTCAGTATTGACTCAATGGCATTGCGTATAGGACCCCTGCTGGCAGTGGTTATGCTTTGGACGGCTAACTACAAGGTCAGCAGTTTGAAACTACCGGCCATTCCTCAGGAGAAAGGTGAGGCTGCCTGCTTCCATAAAATCTTGGAAACTCACAGGGGCAATCCTCTCCTGCCCAATAGGATCGGAATCAACTCAGTGGCAGTGATTTTGAGAGATGAGCACACCCCACTGTTAGGTGCCCTGGTGGTGGAGAGGCTAAAACACCTGGTTGCTAACCAGAAAGTCAGGGGTCACCCAGTAGCGACTCCTTAAGCTTGAAACCATATAAAGAGGTGGCAGTTGCTCTCCGTCCTGTTCCACAGCAACAAGACAGCCAGATTCAGGGTGAAGGCGGGACAACTCAGGAATTACATTTTCCTGGAATTGACGTCTATGCTACTGAGGAAGGTAATGCTGGTCATTTAAGTGTATGGCTTTAGAGAAAGCTTAAGGAGCCCAAGTGGTGCTGCTGGGTAACAACTGCAAGGTGAGCGGTTCAAACCCACCAACTGCACCTCAGGAGCAAGCGAAGGCTGGTCTGTTCTCAGTAAAGATTTACAAAGCCGTGGAAACCTTCATACGGTCTTACTGAGTTGGAATTGATTTGATGGCGACGGGTCAGAGAAAATTTGTGGAGAAAAATTCGGTAACTTAGAGAAAAATTACAAGGATAAGAATAGTTAAGAGTGTACATAAGTAGAAATTCAGATTATTCAGATTCATCTGTGAACACTGTATCCCCTTTGTTTTAATAGTTAGTTTAATAGTTTCTATGCACACATACATACTAGGAGGTTTTTAAAAGTTTGTGGAAAACTTCCATGATCATTTTAATCTTTGAATTCCATTTCCCCTCA
>NW_022111312.1:2978237-2979466 GCF_000313985.2 Echinops telfairi
AATGTCCTTTATAGTGTTTGTTTTGTTCTTTTGCCTCCAGAACAGGGCCCAGTTGTGCTTCGCTGTTGGATCTCTTTCATTTGGAGAATTTTTAGAGCCTTTGTCTTGTATGACAGCGATTTCTTTTTCAGAGAAACAACTCCCCCACCTCTCCCCCCTATTGAAATAGAAATATTTTCATTTTGGATCTGTCTGGTTTTTGATCACTTGGTGTCTGTGGAGTCTGTTGGATTTTTCCACTATATAAGACTGCTTTTTATAATAAGCAACTGATGGGAGGCGGGCGGTGTAAGACCATCCGTCTTCTCTCTGAATTTCACCCTAGGTTTAACATTCACGGGTGGCTCTTGCCTCAGACGACCCCCCTGCCCCCCAAATACTTTTTATTGTCAAGCAGGTTTAAGGAGCCCGTGGGGATGTAGTGGTTACACATTGGGGTGCAGGCCTCAAGTTCAGCATTTCGAAACCTCCAGCCAGTCCGCGGGAGATAGATGCTTTCTGCTCCATAAAGAGTTGCCGTTTGGGAAACACACAGGGTGTTCTGCCCTGTCCTGTAGGGTGGCTGGAATTCAGAATCCTCTTGCTGGCAGTGAGTTTTGGAGGTTGTTTGCCTACCAGGGTTCTTTGTTTTTTGTCTTTCATTTAGCAATTAAAAACAACCTATCAAACCTCCTAGTGGCCTTAGCCAATCTTTACCATTAATGTGGTGTCCTGGTTACACATTGGGCTGCTAATTACAAGGTCAGCAGTTTGAAACCACCAGCTGCTCTGCGGGAGAAAAATGGGGCTTTTACTCCCGGAAAGAGTTACAGTCTTGGAAACACACAGGACAGTTCTACCCTGCCCTGTAGGGTCACTATGAATGGCACTAAGTTTTTGGCTGCCCGTTGCATCTCAGAAACTTATTTATTTTTAAAAAGTTTTGTTGAGATATAATCAAGTTACCATATGATTTAATAGTTCAATCATATTAAGAATGGTTTGTGCAACAACAAGAAAAGAATGGTTTGTGCCTTTGTCACCATAATCAGCTCGGGAACATTGTCTATTTTCTTGTCCCCATTGATGTTGACTTCCTGTTTGCCCCCAACCCCCCCTTCCGCGTAAGTATGAATCTCACTTCAGAAACTTTTAGAGCTGTGATTTCATTTTGTATTGGGATAGCTTAAAAGAAAAACAGAAACAGACACTAGAGTGCTTTTTATCACGTACTTGGAAATGCTTCTTTC
>NW_022111312.1:2980597-2982216 GCF_000313985.2 Echinops telfairi
AATGAGCCTTCCTTCTGTCCCGTCGCCAAATACTTATCAAGGAATTGCTACGTTGACTTGGTTCCTAGTGGCCAGTGGATACAGTAGAGAAGCAGTAGATCTGTTTGTCCACGTGTCCACTACTTTCTCTGCCATCGAGTCGATGCTGACTCATAGGGACCCGACAGGAACAGGTAGAACTGCCCCTGTGAGTTTCTGAAGATGGTAACTGTTGTTCCCGGAGTAGAAAGCTCCATCATTCTCCCACGAGGAGCACCAAGTTGGTTTGAACTGCTGACCTTGTGGACTGCAGCACAACTTGTAACCACTTGGCCACTGTGCACTTTTAAATCCCTTCCCTGCCAACAGGGCTTTGATCTAAGGGTACTTTGAACTCTTTGCTCTCGTGAGGTCTTGTGGAGTAGTCCAGCTCATAGAAACCCAGTGTACCACAGGAGGAGACGCTGCCTAGCCGTGTGCCAGTGAGCCCAGCGTTGCTGCCATCGTCTGCCTAGCTCACTGGTCCCTCCCCGGGCTCTCCCCGGGGACCTCCTGATAGTACAGGAGACAAAGGCTTGTGTCCTCGCTCTTAAGGAATGTTCTGGCTGCGCTTCCTCCAAGACCGTGTCTTCTGGCGACCCGTGGTGCCTTTCCGTGGTTAATGGACGTCTTGTATAGTCCCATCTCTGGGGATACCCGTCAAATAGACAGGTGAACGAAACTCCATTTTCTTTAAAGAACAACCTATTTTGTTTAAAAACAACATAATTCGACACTATTAACTGATATGTTTTAACTGATACTCTAAAATTTATGATAATTAACATAATACAACATGTTTGAAGTATTGTGGGGGGGTCAGTTGACAATCTCCGCTGCATTGTTTGTCTTTACATTTGATGTTTCCTTTCTAAGAACTACTAACTTTCTAAGACTACGCTTCTTTGTGCTATTGAAGTAATGCTTTCATGAGTGAAACCGATTTCCTGGGATTACTCCTCAATTGACACGCATCCAGAGAGATAGGTATGTATCGCATAGAAGTTGGAGATAAGAAGGCTTAGAAGACAATGTGTATTTTGGATGTGTCTTTGTCTCGCTAAATGGAGAAAAGTCAGCATAAATAAATGGTAGGCGGCACATGTGAACGGTGTCTGTAATTTTCGTCGAGGAAATGGAAATGTATCAAAATGACCCGTCCCGTAAACCTACTGTTCTTTTCCAACACCAAGAATATCATTGTTTGGTCTTATTCATGTTGGTGCTTGGGGGTGAGGAATCCTTCTGGAGGTGGGTTTAGGGCAACTGGCTCTGGTCTTCTCCCTGATGAAGTCGTATTTCTGGGAATGCCCTTGCTTGGCGTAAGGGCTTGGGGCATCGGCAGCAGCAGGAGGAGGAGGTTTGGTGTGTGTTTGTTTTTGCTTTTTTTTTTTTTTCCACCTGTAGGTAATTTATAAGCCTGAGCATTACTTTCCAGTTAGAGCCTAGGTTCCCAAACTTGACCAACTATTGGGAACACCTGGGGATCTGGTGAAACTACCAATCCTTGCGCTCTTCCTCTTAGCGCAGTGGTTCTCAATCTGTGGGTTGCGACCCCTTTGGGGGTCGAACGACCCTTTCACAGGGGTCACCCGATTCAT
>NW_022111312.1:2982866-2996357 GCF_000313985.2 Echinops telfairi
GAATATGCTGAAATATTTGGTCCCTACGTCTGCATTTGTTACCTAAAAGCCATTCAGAACTGTAGACTTCCATTTACTGATCATGTGACCACACGAATTCGACAACACCATGCTCTAGCAAAAGCGATTTGACGTTTTAAGTCTCTTCTGTAGGTATACAAATGCAGGGTTGATGTCAGAGGCCCATTGTACTTTTGGAGAAGTTGTAAATAGCTGGAAGCCCTCTTTGAGTCCCTAGCACATTGGGGGTACAGGTCAGAACCCCAGATCCAGGTGGCTGTGATACGGTCTGTTTCTATTTTATTATTTTTAATTGCAGACCTTAAGTAACCATATTGAATGCAAAACTATGGTTACCAGAATGCCATATCTTTATCAACTCAACGGAGGTTGAGGTTTCCCTGGGCAAAAGCTCCTGGTCATTGGGAGTCAAAGACCAACCAGTATTTAATCCTTCTGATTGGAGCCGGGTGGTTTTTCTCTCAGGTATAAAAAAACCTCACTGTCATGGAGTCACTGCTAACTCAGAGTGACCCTATAGGACAGGGTAGATCTGCCCCTGTGGGTTTCCCAGACTGTTACTCTTTATGGGAGTAGAAAGCCCCATCTTCTGTGGAGCAGCTGGTGCTTTTGAGCGACTGACCTTGAAGTTAATAGCCTAACTTGTAACCCCTATGCCACTGTGTTAGTCTGGGGAGCCTAGAGAAACAAATCCATAGACACTCATATGTATATAAGAAAGCGGTTCATATACAAGTGTTGGGCAGCGATGGAGTGGTTGGCAGTTCAAAACCACCAGCTGGTCCCTATTTATTCCTATAAATAGTTAATGGTCTCAGAAACCCACAGGGGGGTGGGGGTGGGTCACCGAATGGGCATCGACCGATGGCAGTGAGTGAGATGTGGGACCTCTAATCTTCCTACTTCATTCTTTGTTTCCCTCCCTCCTCCTCACCTCCTGCCCCTCCCTCCCCATATGAAATCCATGAGCAAGCCTTGTTTTAAACAAAACCAAATCCATTGTATCTGGTTGATTCCAGACCCTATAATAGGGTTTCTGATTTTCAAGAAATCTTTCTCCCTAGGAGAGACCAGGGGCTAGTGGGGTTGAACCAACAACCTTGCAGTTAGCAGTCCACGGCTAACCAGGCCCCTAGAAAATCCTCTTAGCAACCTTCGAAATAGTGGCCCTGGTGGCACAAAGGTTAAAACACTCGGGTGCAAATGGAAAGTCCGGGGGTGGCTGCACGGGAGAAAAGACCTGGCCATCGAGTCCTCTAACTAGGAGGCCAAGGAAACCTTGTGGGGCAGTTCTGTTTTGTCACATGGGGCAACTGCTTGGAATAACCCAGTGGCACATGACAAGTATAAGACGCTCCTCACTCAGTGCCATCAAGTTGTTTCCAACTCATAGCGACCCTATAGGACAGGGTAGGACTGCCCCGGTGAGGTTTCGAGACTGACCGTTCACAGGAGTAGAAAGCCCCATCTTTCTCCTGAGAACTGCTGGTGGTTTCAAACTGTGGACCTTAGAATCGCAACCACATAACCAATCTGCTACCAGGGCCCTCAACAAATGCTCCTGGTAATAGATTGTTCATCTCTACCTGAGCTGTTACCACCTCAGTCCACGGCACCGTAGTCTCTTGCCTTGGGTTGTCACGGTCTCTTGTGCTGATCCATGCACTTATATCATTGCTCTCACACAGTCACCTCAAGGATTAGTTAGAACTCAAAGTCCGGTCAAACCCTCCAGTTCTGTTCTCCAGCCCATCCAAGAAAAGCTCCCGCTCTTACATCGATTGCCGAGCCCCTGGGTGATCTGGCCTTTCGTTACTTCCGCTCTTTGGCTCCCCCATCTTTCTTGTCTCCCTCTGTGGAGCAGCCACGCTGGCCTCCTGCATGCTTGGACCTGCCGATTACGGCTCCAGCTCTGTGCCCTTGATCTTGCTGCTTCCTCTCAGTTTGTTGTTGCCTCACTTCTTCCAGGTCTCTGGTCATAGGTTACCTTCTCCCAGAAGCCTTCCTCAGTCACCCTGTATAAATAGTATCTACCTCACTCCCTGTCCTCTGCCCCTGCTTCAGGCTTCTTTGCAGCATTTATCACCACCTGACAGCTGATTCACACGGGAGCTCCTTGCTGTGTCTCCTCCCACTATAGAGGGAGCTACGTGAGGAAGGGACTTTATTTTGTTCACCGATAGGCCCCAGTGCCCTGCCACCTTGCCAGTGAAAGGTGGTATGTGAGTCTGGGTAGAATAGAGAAACAAATTCATAGACACTCATATGTGTGTGAGAAAGAGCTTTATATACAAGAGCAATTGAGAAAACATCCCAGCCCAGTCCAGATCAAGTCCATAAGTTTGATATTAGCCCATTTGTCCGATACCAATCGATAAAGCTCTCTTCAGACTTATGAAACACATGCAGTGATCCCGAATGAAGGGAGATCACAGGTCAGTGGGTGCGAAGTCTTGTGGATCCAGTGGCGTTGTAAGCATCTCAGCGCTGGCAAGGGTCTCTACGTGGGTCCTCCAGCTCCAGAGGTATGGCTCTTCTCCACAGGGATGTCTTGAGAGCCAGTCTCCCGCCTCCAAGAAAGAATACCGGAATTCCCAGAATCCTCAGGAGAAGGCCATGCCCACACAGAGGCCTCATTGGCTATGATCTGATTGACAGGCCAGACTCCACCCCTTCACTCATAATCCTCAAATTGACACCAGATTGTGTAACTACCACAGGCTGTCTCTTTGTTTGTTGGGCAAATGAATTTAATAAGACCTTTTCAAAATTGTTTAGGGCCAATAGATACACAACAAAACATGCACCCTTGAGCTGGAGTTAAGTGGACAGTGTGCTGACCATGGTGATGACCATACATGCCTTCTCCCCATCTGTGCTCCTATGGTCTCCCCACTCTTCACTTAGATTCTGTGTCTTCTCAAGTGCTTGTCTGTGCTTTTGAGTTTAACCTGAACAGAACCTGTGAGGTCAGAACTAGCCATGTCTGCTGTGCATGAAGGATGCTGAAGCCAACAGAGGTAACCTAACTTGCCTAGGTCACAGCCAGTCCGTAGTACTGCCCAGGTGGCGATCCGAGAAGGAGCCCCTCCTCAGTCTACTATGTAGCTTCGTGCTACCATGAAGCCTATGATATTTATTACAGTTTATTTATTTATTTATTATGTGTTGATTATGGATATATACCAAGGCGGGGGTGGGGTACCAAAATAATCCGGATTTTGTTTTCAAAGCTATGTATTCAAGTTGTTTTTTTTTTTTACAAAACATCCGTATCACCTTTAAAGTCCTCTCCATCACACTTAATGCATTTGTCAAATGTGCGATTGCATTCTTGGAATCACTTTTTTCAAACTCATCTGTTTGGATGGCTGACAGCACCTCCCTCATTTTTTTTCTTCAACTCTTCTGCGTCATCAGATTGCTGCCCTTTCACGTCCCTCTTCATTTTCGGAAACAAAAAAGTCACACGGGGCAAGGTCTGGTGAGTAAGGTGCGTGGTCTAAGAGAGGCATGCTTGTTTTGTGCCCAAAACTGGTGCACTGAGATTGCTGCGTGAGCAGGTGTGTTGTCGTGGTGGCAGAACCAGTCCCCATCTGCCACAAATCAGGCCTTTTTGTTGTTGTTTTTTTCCCCAAGTCTTTCTTTTTTTTTTTAAAATCGTTTTATGAGTTGTGATACAACTCTTATCACAATCCATACATACATCAGTTGTGTAAAGCACATTTGTACATTCATTGACCTCATCATTCTCAAAACATTTCCTCTCCACTTAAGCCCCCGGCATTAGGTCCTCATTTTTTACAAATCAGGCCTTTTTGCTGCACACTGTTACCCAATCCTTTTTTTTTGGTCATTGTCACAATTCTTATTTTATTTATTTATTTTTATTAAAAAATACATTTATTTCATTTTTGCCCATTACTACCCAATCTTTTCAGAACCTCTAACTAGAAAGCTCAGTTAACAGTCTGACCTGGTGGAACAAACTCCAAATGCATTGTGAGTCAAGTTGACATTTTTGTCCATTTGGGAAGTTGATGGATGTCCACAACTAGGTTTGCCATCAATCGACATTTCAACTTTCTTGAGAGGAGAAAACCACTCAGACACTTGTTTTTCCCATAGCACCGCCCTTGTAAGCTGTGCTCAAAATCACAACAGTTTCTACAGCATTTTTCCCTGAGCAGGAAGCAAAATTCCACAGCTATACACTGTTCTCTTAAATCAGCCATCACAAAAAACGAGGTTTGAGGGAATCCAGGACAGATGACCCCTTCAGGACCAGTAGTGAGAGTGGTGATGCCTGGAGGGTGGAGGGATTGTGGAGTAGAAAGGGGGAACCGATTACAAGAATCTACGTATAGCCTCATCCCTGGGGGATGGACAGCAGAGAAGTGGGCGAGGGGAGGTGTCAGACAGTGTAACATATGACAAAATTTATGAATTATGAAGGGTTCATGAGGGGAGGGAGTGGGGAGGGAGGGGGAAAATGAGCCAATATTAAGGGCTCAAGTAGAAGGCAAATGTTTTGAGAATGATGATGGCAACAAATGTACAAATGTGCTCGACACAATGGATGTATGTATTGATTGTGATAAAAATTGTATGCCCCCCCCCCAAATGATTAAAAACAAAACAAAACGAAGTTTGAGCGAAACTGCTTTTACAAAAAAATTCACTATGACGAGAACCTTCCCAGGTGATGCCACTGGGTGCACGAACTCAGAGCAAGTTGCTCAATGCTCGCCTAGCTGGGAAAAGCTTACTACAAAGCCTCGCTCCGCCCAGCCCAATTACAGGAGTGGTGGTGGGTGGTGTGTGTGTGTGTGTGTGTGTGTCTCCGCCTTTTGATCAGGAGTTTTTTTATAGACTCGTTGATCTAAATGTTCAGTAATTGCAGTGATTGTAGTTGGGTAGCTAGTTCTGGTCTCTTGACAAAGGAGGTGGGTTATTCATGGGGGCCATTAGCTGCGCATTTCCTCATCTTATTGCTTTCCACATCCATAATGCGTGATTGAGGACCGAGCTCTCTCTCCACCTCCTTGTTAAATGCTTTAATTGGACCCATATTTGTTGAGCAGGCTCTGAAAGTTCATTGAGCTGTCTGTGTCCGCACGGTTCAGGAGTGACTTCTATTCCTGCTGCCATTTAAAGGTCCAGCATAATTTGGCTTTAGTAATTTCCCTGGCCATGAATCTTGGTGGCTTTTAGATGCCATCAAGGAAACCCTCCTGCCGGGAACCAGAGAGGATGCCTCTGAAGCCAGTGACACCCCCACCCCCAACACACACACAGTGGATTGTGTCACTTGTGTGTCTTTGTGAGCCTTCTCTTTGTAGCGATTTCAACATTGTAGGACAGCTACAAGAGTAGTACAAGGAATTTCTGATTCTTTTTTTAATCTCGATTTGTTCATTGGTGTCAGTTTAACCACATCTTCCTTGTCTCTGTCTCCCGGGCCCCTCCCCAGTCTCTTCCTCCCCGCCCTCTGCCTGCAGGGAGGTTGTTACTGGGTGCTGTTGAGTGGTCTTTGAAGTCAGAGACCCCCCATGGGACAGAGTAGAGCTGCCCCCTGGGGGTTCTGGACCCTCTTTGTGGAAGCCCATCACCAGGTCGTCTTCCCATAGCTCGGCGGGTGGGTTTGCGCTGCCAACTCTCTCCATTAGCAGCTGGGCCATTTGTGCCACGGGAGCTGCTCACGTGTGTGTAAATGCTTCAGCGCGTCACCCCTCAAGAAGCGGCATAACCATCGTGCATGCATCCAAATCAACACCTTTTAAATGGCTTCAGTAACGTCCTTTTTGGCCAAGGACAAAACAACAACAGACTGTCTTCCTTCCCTGGCACGGTCCTCCTGCCCTAGAATATAACCCAGGCTCACGCCTTGTGTGATTGACTCTATCTCACTAGTGGCCTCTCATCCTCACAGCTCCCTACCGCCTTCCTGTCTTGGGTTCGAATTTTTAAAGAGTACAGGGCAGTTACTTTGTAGAGAGGCTGAGTGTATCCGATGCGTCTCAGTGTTAGATTTAAGAATCATATTGATGCACAGTGGGCTGCAAGATGGGCTGCTAACCACAAAATCAGCAGTTCAAACCCACTTGCCTCTCCTCGGGTGAAAGATGAGGCTATCAGCCCCTGTCAAGTTTTACAGTATTGGAAATTCTTGGCAGTTCTACTCTGTCTTATAGGGTCGCTATGAGTTGGAATTGACTTAATAGCAGTGAGTTTTTGTTATCTCAGAAAGGACACCTTTCTCAGCACATTAGGTTAAGAGGCACAAGATGTCAATTTTAACCCATTGGTGGTGGTTTTAACTTTTATCACATGGTCTAAATGTTATCTGTCAAATGTCTCTAGTGTAGAGTTCATTGTTTCTTTACTTATTAATGTGGAATTAATAGGCATTCTGTGGGGGAGATGCTTTCCACCAATGTACACATCCTGTCCCTAGTTTTAGAACCCATTGATGAGTTTTGCCTAACTATCGCTATGATAAGGAGCCCTGGTTGTGTAGTGGTTATGTGTTCCACTGCAATCAGCAAGGTCTGCAGTTCAGAACCACCAGCCGCTCTGTGGAAGAAAGTTCTACACTGTCCTGTGGAGTCGCTAGGAGTTGGCATTGTGCAGTGAGTGGGTTTTATTTATATATATGATGGTTGCCAAGCGTGATGTTCAAATTACATCTCTTTTTTTTACATTTCATTGTTTGTTATTCTACTACAAGGCGCTTTCCTCCTTTCCCTGTGTATTTTAAAATTAACTTAAAATTCAATATCTGCATGGATTTAGGCATCTGTTTTCCTCAAAAGGTTGCATACTACAACCTGCTACTCAGGGTTTATTTTGAGGTTCAAATGACTCCACTTTGGGCCACTGGCAGCCCTGAAAGCCAGTTTCTGTGCCCTTCTGACACATTCTCGGGATTACGGAACCGGCTCTTGCTCTGGCTCAGGAAGATGTTCCAAGCCCATCTTCTTTTATCATCCCAGGCCTGGGAGCAGTCATTCCCCAGGGAGCTCAGGTTCTGTCAATGAAGAATGGCCTTTAGAAACTTAGGTAAAGGCTGTTAGGTGTGCTGGTGACTGGGCAGCATTGTGCCACATCCTTTTAGAAGACAGCTAGTAAGTGTGAATGTGTGCGTGTGAGAGAGTGCGTGTGCACGCATCAGTGTGTACACATGTTTATGCGCACCCACACATTTTCATGGATAATTTCTATACGAGTCGTTCGATGACATATTGGGTTCCTTCTTTAAAAGGCGTGACCATTCTCATGAGTTCTATTCTGGTTGTTCTGTGTCCATTCGTATGTGAACATATACACATAAACATTTGTGTACATAGAGGAGCTCTGGTGGCCTGGTGGTTATGCGTTGGGCTGTGCTAACTGCAGGTCAGCAGTTTGAAACCACCAAGCCATTCCTTGGGAGAAAGACGAGGCTCTCTACTCCCGTAAAGAGTTACAGTCTCACAAATTCACAGGGGCAGGTCTCCCCTGCCCTAGAGCATCGCTGTGAGTTGGCATGAAATCGATGGCAGTGAGTTTTGAGTATCTGTACACATATTTAACTCTTTATGTCTGAAAAAACGGTAGTTCATCCTATTATCTCCAAAGGCCTACCTGACTTCGCAGGGTTTGTGCTGGGCCTCTTCCTCTCTGTGTTTTCTTCCGTAAGATTTGCTTTTATCTATACATGGTTGAATTCTTTTCTTATTTGTTCAGCCCCACTCCATCTCTTCAGCCTCCTGACTCCAAGAACTGCCTCTTTGGGCCTGGCCCCACTAAGTGCACTGGTCTAACAGCCCAGCCCGTGCCCCTGCCCGCCATGCCCCCAGCCCTGTGCTGGCATGCTGAGCCGCAGGCCTCTTCTCTGGAGAAGGTGGCAGAGGGTGGCAACCAAGGGGTAGAGTGGGGCAGGCCAGGGAAGACCTTGATTTGCATTTTCTCAGCTGCTTCCAGGCATGTTGGCAGTGATGGCCTGGGAGAGGGTGGTGACAGAGGCCTTTGGCTTTCATTCATCTCTGTCTTTCTGTCTTTCTAGGTGGTTTCACCCAAATATCACCGGTGTGGAGGCAGAAAACCTACTGCTGACAAGAGGCGTGGATGGCAGTTTTTTGGCGAGGCCCAGTAAGAGTAACCCTGGAGACTTCACACTTTCCGTTCGGTAAGTTGGAAGTTGGAGAGAGAACCTTGTGAGTGTCTGCCAGGTGGAAAATGGTGCAGTCGCCCAGGTACAAGCCTGTCCTCAGGGGACGTTTGAAGGCCCTTCTGCTATGCTGCTAAGAGGCCATTCCCCAAGCACCGGCCACAGATAGGACTTGATTCAGCCCACTGTCAGGAGAGTGGCCTGGGAGGAAGCTTAGGAGAAGGGGCATATGATGGTGGTGTGTGTGTGTGTGTGGGTCATTTTTCTCCCCACGAGACCCCACTGAGGATGAGGTGGAACAGGTCTTAGGCATTCTTTTTTTATTTTAAGCCATTTTGACATGTACTCTGTGTGATACAATCCAATGGTTGAAATATCTTACAAAGAGGTGCCACAGTCGTGACACCTTCCTGTCAGGATCACTGAAGACAAAGCAGGTGCATAAGCAAATGTGGTAAAGAAAGCTGACGGTGCCTGGCAATTAAAAATGCAGCATCTTGGGTCTTACAGGCTTGAAGTTAAACAAACGGCCATCTAGCAGGGAAACAACAAAGGCCCACATGGAAGAAGCACACCAGCCTGTGTGATCACTAGGTGTCCATGGGATCAGGTATCAGAAGATCAAAAACAAGCAATTATATCATTGTGAAGGAGAAGGGTCGGAGGGGAGACCCAAAGCTTATCTGTAGACAATTGGACATCCCCTTACAGAAGGGTCACAAGGAGGAAATGAGCCAGTCAGGGTGTAGTGTAGCACCGATGAAACATACATCTTTTCTCTAGTTCTTTAATGCTTCCCCCCTCCACCACCACCACTATCATGACCCAGTTCTACCTCTCAAATCCTGCTAGACTGGAGTATGTATATTGGTACAGATGAGAGCTTTAGACACGCCGAAGCCAGGACCGATACACCCCTCAGAAGCAATAATGGGAATATTGACACCTTGAGGGGAGAAGGGGGAGAAAGGGGGAATTGAAAGCAATTGTGGATGTGTAACTGTTCCCTCCCCCCCGGGGGTGGGGCAAACAACAGAAATGTGGGTGAAGGGATACAGCAGATGATGGAAGATATGAAAAATAATAATTTATCAAGAGTTTATGAGGGTGGGATAGGGGAGGGAGGGAGAAAAGAGCTGATACTAAGGGCTCAAGTAGAAAGATAATGTTTTGAAAATGACGATGGCAGCACATGTACAAGTTTGCTTGATATACTTGATTTATGGATTGTTGTAATATCTGTAAGAGCCTCTGATAAAATGATTTTTAAAGAAAAGTATACAGTCATCATTACAATCCATTTCTGACCATTTGCTTCATTCTTGTATCCATTGTTCTTGGGTCTCTGTTGCCACCCCACCGCCCCTGTTGTAAACCCTTATGGTTTCATCTAGTTATCCTTTCTTCTGGTGACTGTCTCTGGATTAACTCATCCAGGACTTCATACACAGAAAGCCAAACCAAACAAACACACTCGTCAGTGACCACAAAACACAACACAGATAGACGAAAGCAGAAAATAACACACTAGCACAAGTTGAAATGGGTCGGGAGGGAAAACAGATGGCAAGATGTGAGATTTCAAGCTAACTTGTCTGCTGTCATCCATTTCCAATGAGGCGTGCTTTAAAAAGATCGCAGGATACAAAAGAGGAGCTGATACCAAGGGCTCAAGTAGAAAGAAAATGTTTTGAAAAGGCAACATATGTACAAAGGCCCTTGATACAATGGATGCATGGGTTGTTAGAAGAGCCGTCAGAGCCCCCAATAAAATGGTTTATTAAAACAAACAAGAAAATCACCTTTTCCCCCTTCTGGGGTGAAGGAGCAGCCAGCAGTGTGGGCTGCCGGTCAGCAGTTTCCCCTCCCCGTCAGGTGGTTCAGTGATGTGGGCCCTGCCCTTCTCCTTATTTCCCATCGTGTGGCGGTTCCGGTTCCCTGCCCTCACATCCTTTCCCACCTTTGTTGGAAAGCCATTGTTGACTGTCAGGTCACCTGTAGGTGATCCTTACAGGGAGCCACAGTCCTGACTGACCCCTCTGCGAGTTAGCTACAAGGGGTCCTGAGGCTTAGTGTCAGGTCAAGGCTGGAAGACGATTTCAGGGCAGGAGTCTCGGGGAGTCCTTCAGCCTCAATTAGTCTAGTAACTGTGTGTTTTGGGTTGTTTTCCCTCCTGGGAGTTTGAGGTTCCATATTTTTCTCCCATCCTGTTGGGGTCCATCTTCTGGGCCCCTAATCTCTTCCATCCATGTTTTTGAGCCTGCCAGTGTTAGATCCTGGGTCTGCTCCTCCGGTACCGGTGCCCCGTGCGTGGTTCTTGGTTGGTTTGTGTGGAGGTAAATGTATACTTATCAAAGCATTGGGCAGTTTCGATAGTGGGCACCTGTGATATCAGTTAGGGTCGTCAGGGTGTTCAACTGCTCGCCTTTTTCATCCCCAAACAAACAGCATCCGTTTGTTTCTTGGGGGGGGAAATATGTTTTGAATGTTTTCTTCGTCTCCCTTTTCTTTGTTTGAAGACGGCAACCATTACTGCAGGAGGAAGTTGTGGTCCCCTTTGTTCCCATGCCCGATCCCATTCCCCTCCCGCCGTCACCAGAGGAAACCACCGCGGAGCGCTTGGCATACGTCCTTCCTGAGCCCCGCTGATGCCTGTTCACACGTTTGCATGCTCACAAACGCTCTGAATGCCTTGTGGTGTTCTCATGTCGCGCTCAGCCTGCTAGTGGCTGTGCTAAGTTTATGAGTTCTGTCTTCCTCTTTTTGATGGCTCGAAGGTGCACACACAGCGTGAACGGACTTCACTCTGCCCGGGCTCCTGGTGGTGGGCATCGGGTGGCTTGCCCCTGCTTTTTACATTTTCCACAGTGGTTACATTAACCGCACAGTAGTGAATTGCTTGGCTGCTAGTTAAAAGGTTGGCAGTTTGAAAACACCAACCATGTCTAGGGAGAAAGATAGAGCAGTCTGCGTCTGGGAAGACGGCGGCCTTGGGAGCCTGGGGGATGGAGGATGGGGTAGAGGTGGGGCAGTTCTCTACCCATAAGGTGGGCTAGGAGCTGAAGTCGACTCAATGGCAGTAAGTTAGGTTGCTTTTGGTTTAGGGCAGTGGCTATTACATTATCTGTCACTGTATGTGTGTGGGAGTTTTTCTGGAAAGTTTGCCTTTTATACCCTTACTCTGAGCTGCTTTCTGAATGCACTTCTGTTTCCGTTCTTTTAAGTCGAGCGAAAAGTAAAGCAGCACGTTCTTGAGAGGCTTCATTGAGACTCTCTGGAGATTCGAGGGTTCCCTTTTTGGCTTGGATCAATTTCTTTAAGGAGCGTCTCCTTGGCTTTTACTTCCCTTTTGCTATAAGGAGCTCCGGTGGCATGGTGGGTTATGTGTGGGGGCTACACGTTACATCCTGGTCATTGCTAACCACAAGGTCAGCAGTTCAAAAACCACCTACTGCTTTGCAGGAGAAAGATGAGGCTTTCTGCTCCCATCAAAATTGACAGCCTCAGAAACCCACAGGGGCAGTTCTACTCTGTCCTATAGGGTTGCTGTGAGTAGGAATCAACTTGCTGGCAGTGTTTGTTTGTGTGTGTGTGTGTGTGTGTGTGTGTTTTCTCTAAGAAATAAGTGGAGTTCTTCTCTAGCCTAATGTGTGTCATTTGAGCTATAAACATTTGAATGGGTATTACATGGTAGTCACAGGACCAGGTTGATGATAGCAAACATTCTCGAATACTTCCCATACACCAAGCTGTTGTGCTAAATAACATTGTAAACTTACTTTGTTGGGTGTTTCGGTGAAGGTTCCCACAGCAGTTGTAGGCCCCTATTCAGTAATTTCTACACAAATTCACTGATGGTAATTACACTCTTTGTGATGTCTGGGCATTGCCACGATTCCTGTTCTAATCGTTCCATCTTCATGAATCTTGTTTCCCCGCACCTTATATGCTTTGTTTGACAGTCATTGCTCTCTTGGTCTCAGAGGTGACTTGTGGGTGGGGGTGAAAAGGGAGCACAGTGCTGAAGGGTGGTGGCAGCAGCGGGACTGATTTTCTTTTTCTTTTTCTTTTTTAACATTTTATTAGGGGCTCATACAACTGTTATCCCAATCCATACACACGTCAATTGTGTAAAGCGCATTTGTACATAGTTTCTCAAAACATTTTCTCTCCATTTAAACCCCCGACATTAGGTCCTCCAGGACTGATTTTTTTATCCCATTTGGTGTTTCGCTACAAGGTGACCTCCAGGTTTGAAGAGCGTCTCGGGTAGCAGTCTTAGAGAGTCCCCAATCTCAACCAGTCCAGCCAGACGGCTTTTCTTTCCCATTGTTTTTTGTTAAAGGAATTTGAGATCGTCGACCTTTTCTTTCAGTTCTATCCAGATCCGTCTCTCGTGGCCCTGATCAGAACAGGCAGCAGTGCTACCATCCGGTTCTTCTGGTCTTGGGGTTCGTGAGGCCATGGCTCATGTAGACTATTTGTCCTGTACTTTCATTTCCTCGTTGAGTCTTTTGCTCTGGGAGATAGAGACCCAGAGTTGGATCTACACATTATGTGGTTGTGTTCCCACAGACCTGAGTGAAGGACTCTTCTAACTATCTTAATCAGAGGTGAGGAAGCCCGAGGCACCGAGATTAAGTGACCTGTCCAAGTTCTCATCAGTGGCCAGTCAGCAGCTGAGGTCCGACAACTTCAAAACCTGTGGGGCTTTGTTGTTGGTGCAGTTTTGTTGTGTTTTTCTTTTCCCCCAACTTCGTATTCTGAAAAGTGTCAGGTCTATAGAAAATTGAAAGATGAAGGTCAACCCTGGGTTCCCTTCTCCGACCGCTGGACCTAGTGCCCTGCTTGCTCTTCCTCGTTACACGTGTCTGTGTGTGCCCAGATAACAGTGTCTCACAAAGCTTGTGCAAATAGGGTGCAGATACTACCTTCATTTGTACCCCAACACACGCACATATCTCCTCTGCATAAGGAGCATTCTCTGTGGAACCAGGGTATCATTACTAGCTGCAAGACGTTCTATACTCGCACCAGCAGTGTGCAGCGACACTGTTGTGTCTGTACAGTTTTCCCATGGCTTTGCCAGTGGACGGTGTTGTCAAACCTTCTCGCTAATCTGATGGGTCAGAAATGGTATCACAGGGAAATTGAATTTGCATTCCTCTCGTCACTAAAGCTGACCAGCTTCCCCTAAGTTTTAAAGGCCATTTATTTATGTTGTGGCCAATGCTTTTTTAAAAATCATTTTATTAGGGGCTCATACAACTCATCACATTCCATACATACAGCAATTATGTAAAGCGCATTTGTACATT
>NW_022111312.1:3000312-3001269 GCF_000313985.2 Echinops telfairi
TATATATTCTTCAAAAGCTATATTAACAATGCTACAGGAATATCGTGGGGGTTGCCTGACACTTGGCATTCATAAAAGTCATAACGTATCCTAGAGACGTGTTTATTAGCAGGTCAGAAAACCAAATGGAAAGCATACAACACTCCTAAGGAAAATGAAAACATCACATTTGGAAAAAAAATGTGGCTACTATTCCGTGAATTTGTAGTGAGTTATGAGTCGGACAGTTAACCACCATCCACTCTGTGGAAGAAGATGAGCCTTTCTATCCTGTGAGGATTGACAGGCTTGGAAACCCACAGGGGCCATCCTACCCTGCCCTGTAAGGTCGCTGTGGGTTGGAACGGACATGGTGGTGGTGGATCTTATTGTGTAAACCCAGTGAGTAGCACACTAGCCGTCTTCTGCTAGAAGCGGTCAGCTGTATGTGTTTTTAAAGTGAGTAAGGCTATCGCTTCAGTGCCGCAGATGTACAGGGAGATGCGTTTTGACGATGCATTTATTTTTGTATCCAAAAATAATGGATACAATTTTTGTATCCTAATCACAGTTCAGAACACTTCCATCTCCTAGAAAGCTCTAGAAGGTTTACGCTCTCTTCTTCTTTGGAGCAGCACTCTTCATTTCTTGTTCTGTTCATTTCTTACCGTGGGCATTTGCTTATTCTAGAATTTCACATCAGTGACGTCGTACAGGCTGCATTATTCTGTTCTTGGCGTCTTTCCTTCCATTGTCTTTGAGCTGTGACCTACATAGGAAACATCCATCTAGATCTCTAGGTATGGGTAATGAGTGTTTATTTTTTAATGTCGTGTATTCTTTTATTGCACGACTGTGCCACGACCGACCGTTCTGGTTAATGCACACTTGGGCTTTTGATTTTTTAAAAGCAAGGCTGAAATGGACATTCGTGTGCAAGTCTTCTGGCGGTCAGACCTTTCTTCTGGGCAAAGTCCA
>NW_022111312.1:3003395-3004657 GCF_000313985.2 Echinops telfairi
TATGCAACTTCGGAAACCCACAGGGGCCGTTCTATTCCATCTTGAAAGGGTCACTGTGAGTTGGGATCTGATCTGATATACTGGGGTGTGTGTGTGGGAGACTTTACACCACCCACCCCCTGCCAAATCTTGATTTTGTGCAATGGTGTCTGATTGTGAGGCCTGAGAATCCATTTTTAGCAAAAGCTCTCTCACCCTAGCTTCAAGTCTCACACACATAACATTTGAGATGATAGGAAGGGGCTGCAAAAAGTTCCTGGAAAGATACGGAGCTTTCACGAGCGTTGTGAAGCCCCTCATAGTCTTCAAAGACTTTGATAGCCAATTTGGAGACTGATCATTAGAGGTTGGAAATAAGGGGATTGCTCTCCCGTACTGCCACCGAGTCAATGCTGACTTCCATTGACCGCCCTGTGGGTTTCCAAGATAGCAACTGTTTACGGGAGTCGAAAGCCCAGTCTTTCTCCCAAGGAGCCGCTGGTGGTTTCACACTGCTGATCATGAGGATCGCAGCCTCACGAATAACCACTATGCCACCAGGGCTCTGGGAAATTTCTAGGATGTTCAAATTCATTTATAATGAAGTCTTTTTTTTTTCTACTCCCCTAAGAACAGATATCCATAATTATTCCGATGTATCACAGCTTTCTATTTGAACTTCTTTAAATGACTGTGATTGAAGAGTTGGTCTGTTCTGGGTTGGGTGACCTGAAAAATGATAAATTGCCTTTTTTTTTTATGAGGTGTAGTGTGACCTCTGATTATACGGTCCATTGATTAATTACTAATGAAGAAAGTAGTATCACGGAATAGCTGTCATTCGGTAGGCACACTCTTTCTCAAAGGGAGCCGTGGGGGAGAAATGAACACCAGAGTCCTTGTGCTGAGATGGTTGACCATGTGTCCTTCCTCCCAGGTGCATCTGTTACGGGAAAGGTATAAACTCTTCCCTGGAGTTGGACTTCACCCATAGGTGGAAGCTAATCCTGACCCCGGGGACCCATCTTCCTTGGAATGACTCTTTCCTCTTTGTCCCCTCTTCCATTGGCTGATTTTAGAAGAAATGGAGCGGTCACCCACATCAAGATCCAGAACACGGGCGATTACTATGACCTGTACGGAGGGGAGAAGTTCGCCACCCTGGCTGAGCTGGTGCAGTATTACATGGAGCATCACGGGCAACTGAAAGAGAAGAACGGAGATGTGATTGAGCTCAAATATCCTCTGAACTGCGCAGATCCTACCTCAGAAAGGTCAGAGAC
>NW_022111312.1:3005532-3006881 GCF_000313985.2 Echinops telfairi
GTTCCTGGAATGTCACTTCTGGCCGAAGCAGAATCCCCCAGCCCTGCAAGACTGTTTTCAGTCGGCAGTGCTGGCTGTGTGTGGTTGATCTGGAAACTGTCATCCCCGGGAACCTTGTAAACAGCAACTCATTTTCATTTTCCAAACTCCAGGTGGTTTCATGGGCACCTCTCTGGGAAAGAAGCCGAGAAGTTATTAACAGAGAAAGGAAAACATGGGAGCTTTCTTGTGCGTGAGAGCCAGAGCCACCCCGGAGATTGCGTTCTGTCCGTCCGCACTGGTGATGACAAAGGAGAGAGTAGTGACGGCAAGTCCAAAGTCACCCACGTCATGATCCGCTGCCAGGTAAAGCCCCAGCCACGCCCCGGGCCCACCACAGCGCCCTCTTGGGGTGATTTCTCTGCTGAGAGGAGCAGCACACACCAGTGTGTCCAGAGTCCAAGTTTTCCTGTGCTCCCTTAGTCCAGGGCCCCTGCCTGTGTATTAGGAGACTTTCAGCATTTCCCAGCATCATTAATTTACTTAGTTGTAGTCAGTCATGTCTCAGGGCATCTGCATCTGTGTGATCGCTGCTGGTGTTTCGAAAGCTCTGGCTCCGGCTCCTCTGTGGGGTTGTCACAGTCTGGCCTGTGTGACCCTGTTTGCCTTCTTGCCGCAGAATGGTCTCTTCAAGGTCAGGAGAGTCAGCGCAGTCTTTTCGTGTTTGCAGTGTGGTGGCTGAGCACGGAGGTCACACCTTTGTTTTGACATCGTTTCCGAAACAGAAACTGCCTGTGCATTTAGTACTTCTGTTATTTTGCTTAATCATTTTTAGATAATAGTTTCATTGGGATGGAATTTGCATGATTCGTTGTTTAGAAGTAGCCAGTGGATTCAGTGGTTTTCAGAATATTCACTGAATTATACAGCTGTCAATATGAACTAATTCCCAAACAGTATCATCAACCCCACCAAAGAAATCTTAATTCACATTAATCACCCCCCCTCCACACACACACACACATCCACACACATCCCTTCCCTTCCAGTCCCTGGCAACTGTGAATTTACTTTCCAACTCTATGGGTTTGCCACTTCTGGGCATCTGATAGTCATACAGTCTGTCTTCACGTACCACCACGTCTCCTCAGCTCCTCTGTGTTGTAGTATGTGTTAGTATGTCCTTTCTGGCGCACAGTTTAATTTCCAGAATCCTGTAAAGGTTCGTTTTCCCAGGGCTTGTCATTATTCTTGCTTTTAGGGAGAGATGGATTTCCAGCGGTGCTTACTCTGTCGTTCAGGGAGTGCGCCTCACCTCTCCAGTTCTCTTTTTGAAGGATAGCCCCCAAATGTCTTCATAGGGCGATTGT
>NW_022111312.1:3006981-3008163 GCF_000313985.2 Echinops telfairi
GCACAGTTTAATTTCCAGAATCCTGTAAAGGTTCGTTTTCCCAGGGCTTGTCATTATTCTTGCTTTTAGGGAGAGATGGATTTCCAGCGGTGCTTACTCTGTCGTTCAGGGAGTGCGCCTCACCTCTCCAGTTCTCTTTTTGAAGGATAGCCCCCAAATGTCTTCATAGGGCGATTGTGTTTTCTTAGCTTAACTCTTTTTCTACTGTTGTCCTTCAGTAGCCTATTTGGATCTTATCAGGAAAAAAATGCCCTGGTCTCTGTTTAAGAAGCAGTGAGTTAGGTGGTGCAGTGAGTTAGGAGTTGGGCTGCTAACCACAGTGTTAGCGGTTCAAACCCACCAGCCTCTCTGTGGGAAAGAAATGAGGCTTACACCTCCTCTGGAAAATATGCAACTTCGGAAACCCACAGGGGCCGTTCTATTCCGTCTTGAAAGGGTCACTGTGAGTTGGAATCAACTTGAATGCAGCCAGTGTGGCTTGGTTTGGTGTATACTGGCCACCAGCACTGCTCCCCAGCCTCAGTTGGTAATGCTTCAGAGAAAAAAGTCATTTTCCTTCTATTCAGCAATCCTTTAACTTGAGTATAGAAAAGAGTATAGTTTCTTGGTTTTTTTAAAAGTTCCATTTCTTTAACTTCATTAACCCACGAGGGAGAAACATTTTTGTGAACTGGTAAACGGGGTCCTTTTCCAGTGACCCATTCACTCACATTACTCGGTCTCTCCATTCTCGCCCTCCACGTGGCCCCCTCTCCTCTGTGGCCATGCAGCAGTTGTGTGGTCTCTCCATTCCTGGGCCCAGAGTCCGCCTCCTGTGCTTCAGGCGGGGAAAGCACTAACGGGACACAGAGGTCCCACCGCTCCACTGCTTTGTCTCGACAGGAAATGAAGTACGATGTCGGTGGAGGAGAGCGGTTTGACTCGCTGACGGACCTCGTGGAGCATTACAAGAAGAACCCGATGGTGGAGACCCTGGGCACCGTGCTGCAACTCAAGCAGGTGAGCAGATTGGTCTGCCCCAGCTCCTCCTGGCGGTGCCCCAGAGCCACAGAAGTAGATAAAGGGAAGGAGTGCCAGCAGTCCCCGGGGACCCACCACCCAGCTTCAGTCAGGATGTATCGTCCAATTTTACACTTCCACTTCGGCCCACGGCCCTCCTCTGAATCACCTGGACACCAGTCC
>NW_022111312.1:3008590-3011903 GCF_000313985.2 Echinops telfairi
GCGCCCTTGGTGAACCTGGTGGCAAACGAGACCATCAAGTAATGCTGTGGTCTGTTTGTGGGACAAACATATAGACTGAGTAAAGTACGTGTGGAGATGGGAGAAAGACAACATTCCTGCCCCAACTGGGTGGCGGTGGGGGCGGTTTATAGTGAAACCGGATTAGGCGACTTTCAACGTGAATGACTGTGTCCTGTGAAGTCCCTGTCTCTCTTAATGGTTCTCAGTCTAGAAAGAAATCCGTCTTCATTCCTTTTTCTTCATTAACACTGACTTTTTCATTTCACACCATCTGCTGAACTTGATTAGCCTCTCAACACAACCCGCATCAATGCCGCGGAAATAGAGAGCCGGGTGCGAGAGCTAAGCAAATTAGCCGAGACCACAGATAAAGTCAAGCAAGGCTTTTGGGAAGAATTTGAGGTAAGTTATTAAAGATTCTTTTTTAAAATGTTATTTAAAGGAAGAGCCATAAAATCATTTTTTAATGGCAGAGAGGCTGGAATTGGGTTCGGATACTGGAATGGGGTGTCTTTTCTTAGTTTGATCATTGATTGGCACAAGCAAATTGTTGGGGGCTTCTTTTAAGTAGGAGGGCTCTGTGTCCTGGGAGAAGGGAGTTAGCAGTGAATACTAAATGGATCAGCTAGCAGTACTTTTGGTTTGTTAGCCAAAAAGCCCGGGGAAACAAAAGGGTCTAATTCCTTCGGAAGATTCCCAGCATTTTCCTGGGGGCCTGTTAGAAAGAATCTAGACTCAGAATCTATATAGAGACTCTTTAGACACTGCAATCTGTACGTTACAGTGAGTGGACAGAAGAGACATAGCTCAGGGTGGCTTCGATTCGGGAGTTCAGATGCAGAAGTCACATGAACGGATGGCTTTTCCTGAAACCAACCTCGGGTGGAGACTTGGCATGAATGAGAATATGCCCTTCTCTGGTACAGCACTTCCCAGCCACCCAGAGAGTCCTGGCAAAAAGGAATCGAGAGAGAACAGGCTTTCTCCCCACACTTGGGGTGAAGCCCCCACATATTCTCGTCTTTATTTTCCAGTCCCTTTCATTCAACAGAAAACACCATCACAAGGATTGTGGCAGGGTCACCTTCGTGGCTCCCAGGGAGCTTCAGCAAGTGCTGCTGTATGGCCTGTCTCCCCACTGCATGCCGCTCCCTCCCCCAGCTGCGCTTCCCTCAAAGCCAGGCCCAGCTAGCACTTCATCTGGAAACGTCATTATCTTTAAACCAAAAGGGCTCTTGAAAAAAACAAAACAAAATTGCAATATTCTATTGTACCTAAAATATTAACAGTAATTCCTTGATATTGCCACATAGTAACCGCTCCGTCTGCTGATAAGTACATGTATTTATGCCTAGGTGTGTTTTTTTGCAAAGAATGCAGCCAGGCAAGTAGCTCACCCGACCATAAAACAACACACCTAGCACTCTTGCAAAACTGCCAGGGGGTCAGGGGCTGAGTTGTTGTCCGAAAACTGTATCATATGCATTTTATCTGCATGAAAATGTGGTTAGGTATTTGCTTAATTCTTTTCTTTTCTCCTACAAACTTTTTACTACGTACTATACCATTGTTCATCCAACCTATTGATGGGCATTTGAGTAGTTTTCAAATGTGTTGCAAGGAGGATTGCAAAGAATAACCTTGTGCATGCTGCATCTTTTTATAGTTTTGCAGATCGATTATTAGGCATGTGGATAGGTTGTTGTGCCAGCCTGGCTGATAAACACAAGTGGGATTGACTGAAGGGCTGAGAGATAAATGGCTTGGTGAGCCTTGCCTTTCTTGTCTCTTGCTCTGTGATCATTGGACCAGTGTGCGGCTGCCTTGCTTGTTCTGTGCCTCAATTTAAAGGCTACACTACCTGTGGGACGCCTAGCCTGTGGACTGTGTTGCTGTAAGTTGAGGTCCCTTTAAGACTTCTCTGGAGCTGGGGACTGGTGGTTGGTGACCTGCCTTGTGATTGGCTGCTGTGCTGACATAGCCTAGCTCTCTCTACAAATAGAGGAAGATCTGGCATCAGACTAGACTTGAAGGACTGCTAGTCTCTCAACTTTCTCTCACACGGACGTGAGTTGCACTGAGCCATTTGTAGTGGACTTTTTGAAAAATTAAAAGATAAGAGGCAATCTTAAAACAAAACAAAACAAAACAAATGATATGGACCACAAAAAGGTTAACTTTTAAAAAAAAAGTCCATGGATGAATGGAATGAAAAGAGAATGAAATATCTCCCCCCCCCCAAACTCTTTGAAAGCCCTTGTATCATACGTGATTTTGATTAGCGTATCTATAAAATCTGCAAAATGATCTTTTTAGTTACACTTGGGAGATGTTGAGCTTCTCTGGTCAAATAGAAGAAACCTCAGCTGTTGGATGAGCTAGACCCATTTTAATGTTGGGACCCCTTTTAAAATGGTGTCTGAGTGTGACCATTTGAGTATGGCGTGTGGCTGTTCTTTCAGTGTGACTCTAGAGCACCGTGGCTGTGAGGCAGGGGTCTGGGGTTGCCCCAGGGACAGCGTCTAGGGGAAAAGGCAGCTGAGGTGTTTCCTATGGTTCCACTGCTGGGAGTCCAGATGGGAATGGGGACTTTTCTGGCTACGGGGAGAGGGTGGCTGCTCAACGCTGACTTGCTGGTTTCAATGCGTGGCAGCTCATGTTCAGGTTATGTCTTATACAGTTAGCAACCAGGGTGGGGGGGTGGGGGGATGTTATCAACTTTGAAGGGGGAAAATGGGAAAAACCGAGATCGCATTTGGACCCCGAGTTCTTCCTAGAGGCCGGACAAGGGAATGGAGCTGAGAAGAGAATAAACCATTATGGGAAAAAATTAGATGCTTGGAGGCAGATGCTCATTATCATCTAAATCCTCTGCAACCGAAGTTTGAGCCTCCACAGCAGCGCAATGTGATTGTAGTCATTGCACCTTGGCAATGTCTCAGAAAGTGATAAATCTGGGATCACTTCCTACTTAAGTGTGTGTGGGATGGTCTCTAAGGTAGGCCAGCGTTCTGAATTGCAGCGTCATTGGTCATATAACCCGGACAGCCCTTGTTGGTCTCTGTGCCTGACACATGTAAAACCCCATGTGTCATTTGGAAAGAAGACGCATGTGACTTACAAGAAGACATTTGTAAGTTACTTTCGCTTTCAACACATCCTGAAATAGGAAGTCTCCTGTGAAGAGTCTGATTCTTTTCTCTTGTGCTGATGGTGCTTTTCTGGGATACGCTGTATGATCAGGACGTTGCATGTGTACGTCTTTGGTATTTCCTAGAGACTTCCTCTAGCC
>NW_022111312.1:3013275-3017045 GCF_000313985.2 Echinops telfairi
GAGTTAGGTGCACAACCTTTCTCAGCCTTTTGGACATTTAGACAACCCCCCGCCCAGGTTCCTAGCTCCTCTTTCGAGTTGTTGTCCGGCTGACTCCATGTAGTTCTTAGGAGAAGCACGTCATGTTCAAGGCCGAGCTTTTTCACACTGAGTGGCATTTGCACCCTAACGAAAGTAAGGGAGTGAGCCACACAGGTAACCTCAGGCAGAACAACCCAGGCACTGGAAAGAGCTGGCAAAGAGCCCTGAACTGAATGGGTTGGAAGATGGGAGTGCAGAGTGGGGCACTCGGGGTGGATATTCACCATCCTCCACGGCCAGCAGACAGGCCAGGGCCGTGGGAGTGAAGAGGGCAAGAGCCAGCAGGTCATGCACGAAGGGCGTTGAAAGTTGGTGTAAAGCCTCTGCCGTGACTGGGAGTAAGATGGAAAGTCTGGGGAGTATTGCTCAGAGGAGTGACATGGGCACGTGGCTGCCCTGTGGAAGAACAGTGTGGTGGAAGGACAGTAGCAGGGAGACCAGTGGGGAAGCTGGTGCTATAACCTGGACATGATCATGGCTTGGACCAGTCCCAGTAGCAATGGGAACGGTTGAGTTCTAGAGCTTAAAAAAAAGTTTCATTGGGATGTAATCCACATCTCATACAATTCAATAGTTCAGTCATTCAAGAAGAGTCGTGCAATTATAACCAATAGTTCAGTCATTCAAGAAAAGTCGTGCAATTATTCCGGCATTTTCTTTCTTGTGTTATAAGCGCCCCAGAGTTCTAGAGAAGTGTGAAGGGAGTGTGTTCAGGCAGTGTGGCATGACAGAGAGGACCCCTGGTGGTGGGCGTAGTGGTTATGAGTTGGGCTGCCAGCTACAAGGTCACCAGTTCGAAACTACTGGAGAAAGATGAGGCTCTCTACTCCCATAAACAGTTATAGCCTTTGAAACCCGCAAGGGCAGTTCTACCCTGTTTTATAGAGTTGCTGTGAGATGGAATTGACTTGATAGCAGTGAGTTTGGTTTGGTGTTTTGAGTGTGCACTGAGGAGTGTGCAGTGGTGGTTAAGTGCTAAGCTGCTAACCAAATGGTCAAGAGTGAGCCCAGAGCGTGGTGGTGGAAGGTGAAAGGAAAGAGAGGAGAGATCTAGAAAGCAAAGCTATGGATACAGGTATAAACATAGGTGTGCACTTTGTAAATATGTTAACTCATAGTAATATAAGTATTGGTCTAGGTACATATATTTATATGGCAATGCACTGAGGAAGTTGATGGACTTTGGGCCTCTGCTCAAGTCCTCCCTCAACGTAAGAACACTTTTTCTAACAACCTGGCATTCTGTGATGCTCACCCACCTGATACCATCACTGAAGACAAAAGGGTACATAAGCAAATGTGGTGAAGAAAGCGGATGGTGCCCAACTATCAAAAGATAGAGCGTCTGGAGTCTCAAAGGCTTGAAGTTAAACAAGTGGCCATCTAGTAGAGAAGTAACAAGCCCACATGGAAGAAGCACACCAGCCTGTGTCATCATGAGGTATTGACAGAATCAGGTAACAGGCCCCAGAAGACCCAAAACAAACATTATTGAGAATGAGGTGCATCGGAGCAGAGACCCAAAACCCACTTGTAGACAATAGCATATCCCCTCACAGAAGAATCACAAGAAAGGGATGAGTCAACCAGGGTGCAGTGTAGTGCTGCTGAAGCACACAGTATTCCTCTGGTTCTTTGAGGCTTCCTCACCCCCACTGTCATGACCCCACTCCTGCCTTTCAGTTCTGGCTACACTGGAGCTTGTACACTGGTACAGATAAGCGCTCATGTCACACAGAATCTAGGCCGGATAAACCCCTTAGCAACAGAATTGGGAGTAGCCATAGCAGGAGGGTAGGGAAAAGGTGGGGGGAGGAGGAAGGAAGGGGGTGCCAATTGCAATGATTGACACATAATCAATCCCCTCCACCGCCAGTGGGATGAATAATGAATGTGGGTGAAGGGAGACATTGGTCGGTGTAAGGCATGAAAACAATAATTTATCAGTTATCAAGGGCAGGAGCGGGAGGGAGGGAAAAAAAGGAGCTGATACCAAGGGCTCAAATAGAAAGTAAGTGTTTAGACAAATGATGATGGCAACAGATGTACAAATATGCTTGAAACCATCGATGTATGGAATGTTATAAGAGCTGTAAGAGCCCCCAATGAAATGTTTTTAAAAAGAAAGTGTTTGAGCCCACCAGCTGCTTAGAGGGCGAGGGATGTGGCAGCCTGCTTCCGTAAAGATGGCAGCTCAGGCACCGGAAGAGGCATTTCTCGTCTGCCCTATAGGGCCGCCATGGCTTGGAATTGACAGCAGTGGGTTTGGTTATGCATATTAGCAAAGACGGTATGACCCGGCCCCCACACCCTGCCCCAGGACTGCGGTCTGGCTTTGTGCACTGTGCAGCAGGAAGCCTGGCGCATGGTAGGTACCGAGTACGTATTTGTGGAGTGTTGGGATCGGAGCTGTTTTCAGTAGCAAGTCAGAGGGAGTTCCATCGGATTGAGACCCCTTGCATCTAGACACCGTGAAAGCCAGCTTTCTGAAGGTGGCGAAGGGCAGAGGCACATTCGAGGCTCTCTGTCAGAGGTCCTGTTTCACTGTCACATGGCTCCTTATCCCCTGGAGCCCGGGGTTGAAGTGGGGTGGGTGCCTGCCGTCGTCTCTGAGATCCTGTTCCCACAGGTCTGCAGGGTTGGACTTCAGAGAGATCTTGGTTTTCGGAGGCCTCTGTTTTGGATTAAGGGGAAAAAAAACCAAGAACCGTACTAACTGGAGGCTTGTGCGGGCCGCCCCCAGTGCTTAGAACTTGTTTTTGTGTGATCGTTTGATTTTTTTTTTTTTTTTGAGAAAAAGCCTTGCCTCTTTCCATTACGCAAGCCTCTCTCGCCTGTAGCGGTCTGAGGCTGTTTCCAGTTTGCGCGGGCTTTGCAACATGTCACTGCAGGCCTGTCACCAACAGCTCCACAGGCTAGCCTGCACGTCTCCAGGACAGGCAGTAGCTGTCTTCACGTCCAGTCCATCTGGATCTCCTTAGTTCACGTCCGCCTTAGGGGAGCTATAAACTGCCCCCTAGGATGGTCAGGCTGGATGGAAACAAGCTCTCCACTGCACTCCAAAGCTGTGTCTAGACTCATAATTCTTGTTGGTGACCACTAGCAGAAATCTGTCTCTCTTGGGAGCAACACCCGTTTTCCCAACCAGGCTCCCTCCAACCTTGCGCTGGAAAGCGCCCCGCAGTGGAAACTGGAGCCGGCTCCAGGATCCTGTCCCCTAGGCCTGCACTCTGAGGTACTTCCGTGACAGCCACCACCTTCCTATGGGCAGAGGGTCTCAGATCTCAGAGGTCAGGGCTCTTAACCACCAGCCCAACACTCATTCTAGAGACATCCCCTCGTTTGCTCTGGGAGGTTTTCTTTCAGTCTCTCCCCCGCCCTTCCTTCTGTTCTCTCCTTTTTCTTTTTGTCTCCTCTTCCTCTCTCCCCATTCCCTCTTCTCCCTCTCCCTCTTTCCTCTCCCTTCCCTCCCCTCTCTCCCCTCATCTTTTCTCTGTTCTCTTTGCCCTCTTTCTCTCTCCCCTCACCCTCTCCTCTCCTCTCTTTCTCACTCCTTAGTTCCTTGTCCTTCTGGTGACGGACTTTTCTCCCGTGGTTTTGATATGTGGAATCTTGATATCTGTACGGACAATTGCGCACCGCGGCGGTTTTACGTCCTTTAACATCTCTGGCTTGCCTCATCCCCCACC
>NW_022111312.1:3017145-3018907 GCF_000313985.2 Echinops telfairi
GGAGCCCGGGGTTGAAGTGGGGTGGGTGCCTGCCGTCGTCTCTGAGATCCTGTTCCCACAGGTCTGCAGGGTTGGACTTCAGAGAGATCTTGGTTTTCGGAGGCCTCTGTTTTGGATTAAGGGGAAAAAAAACCAAGAACCGTACTAACTGGAGGCTTGTGCGGGCCGCCCCCAGTGCTTAGAACTTGTTTTTGTGTGATCGTTTGATTTTTTTTTTTTTTTTGAGAAAAAGCCTTGCCTCTTTCCATTACGCAAGCCTCTCTCGCCTGTAGCGGTCTGAGGCTGTTTCCAGTTTGCGCGGGCTTTGCAACATGTCACTGCAGGCCTGTCACCAACAGCTCCACAGGCTAGCCTGCACGTCTCCAGGACAGGCAGTAGCTGTCTTCACGTCCAGTCCATCTGGATCTCCTTAGTTCACGTCCGCCTTAGGGGAGCTATAAACTGCCCCCTAGGATGGTCAGGCTGGATGGAAACAAGCTCTCCACTGCACTCCAAAGCTGTGTCTAGACTCATAATTCTTGTTGGTGACCACTAGCAGAAATCTGTCTCTCTTGGGAGCAACACCCGTTTTCCCAACCAGGCTCCCTCCAACCTTGCGCTGGAAAGCGCCCCGCAGTGGAAACTGGAGCCGGCTCCAGGATCCTGTCCCCTAGGCCTGCACTCTGAGGTACTTCCGTGACAGCCACCACCTTCCTATGGGCAGAGGGTCTCAGATCTCAGAGGTCAGGGCTCTTAACCACCAGCCCAACACTCATTCTAGAGACATCCCCTCGTTTGCTCTGGGAGGTTTTCTTTCAGTCTCTCCCCCGCCCTTCCTTCTGTTCTCTCCTTTTTCTTTTTGTCTCCTCTTCCTCTCTCCCCATTCCCTCTTCTCCCTCTCCCTCTTTCCTCTCCCTTCCCTCCCCTCTCTCCCCTCATCTTTTCTCTGTTCTCTTTGCCCTCTTTCTCTCTCCCCTCACCCTCTCCTCTCCTCTCTTTCTCACTCCTTAGTTCCTTGTCCTTCTGGTGACGGACTTTTCTCCCGTGGTTTTGATATGTGGAATCTTGATATCTGTACGGACAATTGCGCACCGCGGCGGTTTTACGTCCTTTAACATCTCTGGCTTGCCTCATCCCCCACCATGCTTTGTGCCTGCCTCCTTGGACCTCTTTCCCATTTCCACGGCAAGCTCCGCCCACGCCCGCAGCTGATCTGGGCACACCAGTGTGGGCACCCCATCGAAGCAAAGTTTGCTCCACTTTCTCAGTCAGAATCCTGTAAGCAGAACCCCTCCAGATGTCTGTGCTGTTCACCAATGATCCTTCTGGATTACAGACCGTCAAATGAACTCTTCCCTTGCCAACTGAGGTGGGTGGCGTGCCTCTGTGGGCGCCATCCTCCACATCATGGGGTTCCTTCCTAAAATGAGTGATCCCTCTGGAAACTTCTGGTTTCTCTGGGCACCCTGGTCCCCATATGCTTTGCGCCAGGACTCCCACCTAACCGTCACCGTAAGTTTGAGGCTTGCTTTCATTTCAGTCTTAGCCGAGCTGATGTTGCTCTTTTTAAACTGACTTATTATTGTTCTTAGTGGCTCCAGCTGGACCCTGCTCAAACAAGCTCTACGTGAAACAAACAAACAACCCGACTCACGGCCATCGAGCCAGTTCTGACTCGTGGTGACCTGCAGGACAGGGCCGCACTGCCCCTGCGGGTTCTGAGACTGTCACTTTTTACGAGTACAAGAAAGCCTCATCTTTCCTCCAAGAAGCAGCTGGTGGT
>NW_022111312.1:3019425-3021583 GCF_000313985.2 Echinops telfairi
GGGAATCCCGGTCTTGCCTCTGCTGTGGACCAGAGCACCTGCCTCCCCTGTCAGATGGTGTCAGTCTTCCCCGCTGTGTAGGACCCTCCCTCCCTGTGTGTACATTTGAAAGAACGGGCTCACTTGATTGTGGGAGACTGCCAAGTTCCAAATTCATAGGTCAGGCAACAGGAAGTGTGAAGAATGAGGAATTTTGACAAGAAGTCTACTTAAAGTCTAGAGGCATAAAAGTGGTGTTTTTTGTTGTTGTTTTTCACCCAATTGGAAGGGGCCCACCAACATTACGGAGCATCATTTTAAGGCCAACTAACTCGATCGTAATAGCATCTAGCCTAGTTTTGGACCAAACGCCTGGCACCATAGCCTCTGGCCTGGTTGGCACATAACATTTACCACCCTAGAAGTAAACTAACCATCGCTGCTCAGCCTTCTGGCTAAGATCAGTATAGAAGGAAACAGCTCTGATTGTCTATGCTGTGCTGCCTGTTAGACCAGAGACTTTCAGGAAGTCCTCTCACTGCGTCCCTCAGACCTGATAAACACCACACCAAACTCACGGTGGCCTTCTGCGCCTGTCACTGTTTATGGGGGTACAAAGCCTCCCTTGGAGCTGCTGGTGGTTTCAAACTGCTGACCTTGGAGATCGCAGCCCAGCCTGTAACCACTGCACCACCAGGGGCCCCTCAGGTCTTACAGAGGGAAGAATCTCCATGGTGAGAGACAAGGGGCCAGAGCCCAGTGATTAAGGCAACGATCTAGGATTGCCCAGGTGACCAGCGGCCGAGATCAGAACCCTCCCTGCCCGGTGCCAGGATTTCCGGTTCCTATCTGCTCAGAAGACAGGAGCTGCTCCAACTTCTCTGCCGCTGCTCCGCACAGCTCAATCATCATCCATCCCAATCTGTTCTCGCCACCCCCTCAGGTCGCTCTGCTCAAACACTTTCCACAGCACCGTTTCCTGTGACAGGCACAGGGGCTTCAGTCACATGGGCACTTTTTAATACCTTCAAGCCCCGGGGACAGCTGGAGAAGGGTTGACTGAGGCTGGAACTGTAGGACTTCGAGTGTTCGCCCACGCCAGGCTTCTTTGCATTCAGCCGCCGAAATTCTTCCGCCCAACCTCCCAAGGCCCTCTACTCTGTTCCCACCGCTTTCCAGCTCACCACCCCTTACGCGGCCCCCCCCACCCCCCATACCTTGCTGGCCCCTAAGTTGCTGAACAGCCCTCCTTTCTTGCATTGCCCCTGTCCACACCCTTCACCTCTTTCCGGTATCCGCCGCTCTCAGGAACTACTTCTGGCTCTCCCGGATCTCATGCCTCAATTCCTCACCATAGCATTAATTGCACACTTATAGATTTGTCTTGGACTGTTTGTTTCCTATCTCTAAGCCTGTTCTCCAGGGAACATGTCTTTTTTAATTGTTTTTTTCTGCTTACCTTCCACCTTGTTAGAGGAAAGGTTGTGAGCTGGTTTACAATAAGCACCTGAACAGAAGCCGACTCTTGTGTTGGCTGTCATCTGGCGCCCTGGCTACGTGTGTGGGCTTAGCAGTGACCTAGAACCTTCTTGGGTGGCCAGGGGACCCAAGTGACTCAGGTGGACTTCTTGCCCAACATGTGAAAAACCCAGGTTCAGTTCCCATCACCGGAGGCTGACCTGTGGCTCTGGTGCTGCAGAAAGGAGTAGCAGGCTCTGAAAGCCATCCCTGGGCAACCGTGGAGCCCACCCTGCCAACCTGTTGTCTAGAGGTCACCATGAGGGGCAAGTGGGCTGGATGGCAGCTGACCCCACCAACTGGGGATCAGCATTTCTAGCTGTCCCCTCCTCCTCCTCCGGTGGACTCCTTCAGGCAGCTCTGCCCAGGAGGACCGTGGAGACACGGGGACAGAGTGCAGTGAAGCGTGGCATCAGAAGTAGCTGCTGTTGCCAGCCTGGGTGCCATGTGACCCTGCAGAGTGTGCAGTGAAGAGGGCTGAGTGAGCAACTGCAGTCTTCTTCCGCAGGGAGGGCTGGGGACCGCCTGCAGGAAACCAGTGCATTTGGGTGGGCCAGTGGGGCTGGCCTGGTGATTGATCATGGCTCACGGTGTCCAGAGCAGACTGGCCTTCTGCCTGACGGCCATCCTTGGCTCCCCTTCCTTCAGGGCGACGGTCCTG
>NW_022111312.1:3023720-3034404 GCF_000313985.2 Echinops telfairi
GCAATTCCCACACTGTGTTCCTGGTGTTGTCCCCCGCAGGGCCATGGGCCAGTGAGGAGCATCTCGTCTCATAGTGGAGTTGGCCATGTGGTCCTCTCTGTGGACTGGCTGCTCTGTTTGGCCTAGTGGGTCAGGATGTGCTCCAGTCTCTCCTCCTCCCCCGTCATGGGGACTTATATTTCAAATAATTAGTTTAGGAGTCAACTATTTGAATCATTTATGGAACCCCTCCAATAGCTGACTCCTGGCCCCTCTTTGATTTCTCTTGTAGAAATAGGTCTCAAGTTAACCCCGGCCTGCCTTGTAGCCTATTACATCACCTTCCCTCCCCTGCTCCCATCCAGTAACCCTCAAAGTCAGCTTCTTTTGCTATGAAAACCATTGTCTTGGTGGTTTTCCTTCATAACAGTGGTCTCATCCAGTATTTGCCCTCTTGTGATTGATTCATTTCCCTCAGCGTACTATTCCCCAGGTCCATCCATGTCGCCTGGGACTTCGCCATGTCACCACCATTCTTCAGGGCTGCATAGTATTCCGCCGTGGGCGCCAACCGCAGCTTATCCATTCTTCCCCGCATGGGCATTTAGGCCATTTCCATCCTCTTGCTCTTGTGAGTAGTGCTTTGATGAAGCTGGAGGGTGCATGTGTCTGTGTTACGGCTCTCACGTCTTTCGGGGGTAGTTCTGTTTTGAAGAAGCAGAGCTTTCGTGGTCATTGGCCTCTCCCAAGTGGATTTGGCTCAGGCTTGTGGCCATGTACTGGCGACCCTGGCCCTGTCAGTTTGCACTGAGCTTCCAGGCCTCCATCTTCATTCATGGCACTCTAGTCGAGAGCCAGGCCCGGCGGGTTTCGGTCATCAGAGCCTTAGGAACCTGTGAGGGTCGATTTTGTCATTGGGTCATACTGACAGGTAGGGACTGTGGGGTGGGGGTGGGGCTAACAGGCCGACTGGGGAAGGGATGGTGCCGTACCGTGAAAGAGAGCCCCTCCACTGTGTCGGCAGAGCTTCTAGTCATGACCACATGCACAGCGTCACTGGGGCTCGCTTCCTCTGGCTGCTCCCTGAGGCTTACTCGTTCCCTGCCATCTCTTCGCCTCCGGATCTGACGAACTCGGGCATCCACTAGCATTAAGTCCCTGGAAGGGGGACCGTTGGTCGTGTTGGCCTTGTCCTTGACGACCCTTCGTCAGTCCTCGTTGGCCAGCTGGACCTTGTGGCGGCCAGCGTTTCCAGCTGCCCCACCTTCCTGGATGTGCCGGCCCCTTTTGAGTGTTCTCAGATGGGCGCAGACCCCTTGGTTGGACTCCTCGGTCCAACAGGCTCCGTGTGGGGAATGGGGTGGAGAGATGCAATGTCCAGCCTGATGGGAGACTAGCATCCTGCTGTCCCTCGGGGACTGCTGGTGAGAGGGCGGTGTGGGAGCTTGCCACATAGGATGGCACCGTCCTCAAGGGCAGGGCTGGCTGGCTAATCTTCAGGTTCTTTGAGCCAATGGCGATGGGAAACATCCATTACTAGATGGGAGGGAGGATGGAGGGGGCTGTTGGGGAGCTTCTGTGAGCAGAGCCACAGCAGAGCCATTCTGACTTGGAAGACCGTCAGCCCTGCACTGTTTGAAATGAAACCTCTTGGGCTCTAGGTGTTGAAGAGGCTGCACTTCATCAGCCCAAAGGAAGGGTCTAGGAGGAGAAAGAAGGGTGGTTGGACATAATGAACCCATGACTCTCGGTACCCGGCTGTGCCCAGGATACGGCTCTGGAAAATTCTGGGCCCATCCTTTGTGGAGACCCAGGGCCCACAGGCCTGACTGTGGGCTGTTTCACCCTCAAACCCACAACGGAGAGGTGCTTAGAAACCTAGCGCAGAATAAAGGAAGCCGCCAGAAAGTCCAGCCAGATGTCCCGGCTGGCTCAGGAGGCTCTCCCTGTTCTGGGGATTCCTCGTGACCTGCAGAGGAAGGCTCGGGGCTCAGGGGCGCTGGGTCCTGCTCTGCCCTGCTGTGAGGGAGGGGTCCAGGGAATGCTTCTCAGCAGAGGAAGTATCGGAGATGGGATTAAAGAATAAATAAAACTTACTAGTCATTAGATGAGCAAGGTTGGTAAAGCGAATTCTAGGCAGGAAGGTTAGAAGAAAGGTGAGTTCAGACCCGTAGGCTTGTTTGAGTGTGGCTGGAATAGTGTGCTGGCCCAGGCGAGGGGCTGCTGCTAACCGCAGAGTCAGCGGTTCAAAGCCACAGCCACTCCACAGGCGAAAGATGAGGCTGTCTGCTCCCAGAAACCCAAGAGAGGGTCTGTCTGAGTTGGACTTGACTTGAGGCAGGCTTTGTTTTGTCGTGGAGTGTAGAGAGTCCGAGCGTTACTTTGTGTGGCAGTCTCTTAGGGGTTTTGTGAAAATGCAGGTTCTGACTGTGAGTGGATCTGGGAAGGGCCTGGGCCTCTGAGTTCTCCCATATCCCAGGGGATGCTGATGCTGTGGTGGCGGCCACTCTGCAGGACCCCGAGGAGTCCCCCCCTTGGGGCTCTTACAATTCTTATCACAATCCATACATCCATTCATTATGTCAGGCACATTTGTACATTTGTTGCCATCATTCTCAAAACATTTTCTTTCTACTTGAGGCCTTGATATCAGCTCTTCATTTTTCCCCTCCCCGCTATCCCCTCCTTCATGAGCCCGCAATAATTTATAAATTATTATTATTTTGTCATATCTTACACTGTCCAACATCTCCCTTCACCCACTTTTCTGTTGTCCATCCCCCAGGGAGGAGGTTATATGTAGATCCTTGTAATCAGTTCCCCCTTCCTACCTCACCTTCCCTCCAGCCTCCCGGTATCCCACTCTCACCACTGGTCCTGAAGGGGTCATCTGTCCTGGGTTCCCTGTGTTTCCAGTTCCTATCTGTACCAGCATACATCCTCTGGTCTAGCCGGATTTGTAAGGTAGAATTAGGATCATGATAGTCAGGGGGGAGGAAGCATTTAAGAACTAGAGTAAAGTTGTATATCTCATCCTTGCTACACTGCACCCTGACTGGCTGGTCTCCTCCTCGCGACCCATCTGTAAGGGGGTGTCCAGTTGCCTACAGATGGGCTTTGGGTCTCCACTCTGCACTCACCCTCATTTACAATGGTTTGATTTTTTGTTCTTTGATGCCTGATACCTGATCCCTTCGACACCTCGTGGCCACACAGGCTGGTGTGTTTCTTCCATGTGGGCTTTGTCAGCACCTATTAAATGCTGTTTTTGTGGTAAAATTAGGTACCTCGGCTGATATTCGGGTCGGCTTATACTCGAGTATATATGGTAGGTCTTTACATCGTCCACATGCAAAGCTGCACTCCAGGCCTTATGTCCTGCTTTACCTGCATCTCATTTAATCATTACATCCACCCGGTGAGGTAGTAGGATTATCTGCCCTTCACAGTTGAGGAAACTGAGGCCCCGTCAGGCTAAGTAATGTGGCCACAGCCATAAACTGGTGGCGAGCAGGGTGGGCTCCAGGCCCTCAGGGCTGCCAGACTTCACTGTCCGTGCCGCTCTGATCCACACCTAAGGAGCCCTGATGGCAGGGTGGGTTACACGCTGAGCAGCTAACCACCAGGTCAGCAGTTTGAACCCACCAGGTGCTCCTTGGGAGGAAGATGGCAATCTTAAAGATTGACAGCCCGAGAAACTCACAGGGGCAGTTCTACTCTGTCCAGCGGGTCGCTACGAGGCAGAGTGGACTTGATGGCAGGTTTTTTTTTTTGAGGTTCCACATCCAACAGGGAACCAGGAGCGTTGAGGTCAGACGCAGACCCCAAAGGCAGGGGTGCCGTTGGCTCTTGTGTCGCTGTGAACAACTCGGGTTGATCTTGAAGACAAGAGCCATTCAGCGGCAAGGATGGAGCCAGCGCTGGCTTTTGCAGGGAGTGCACGTGCCTGCCACGAATGGAGCATCATGGGAAGCTGGGTCCATCAGTGAAGGGTTGGACGGCTTTTCCGGCAGGCACGTTGGATCTAAATCAAGGAGCACATGGTTTCCTCAACCACGTACATGGCACGAGGCTCCATGGTGGTGGTTTCTGTTCACCTGCTGACTTTCAAGGGAATGGTCTGTGTTTGAACTTCACTTTGAACCTGACTGTGATGACTGGTCTCAGCCCAAGAGCGGCCCTTCTTCCCAAACTCAGCCATCTGGCTGGGGCAGACCAGGTCACAGGGGAGAGGAAGAGCCAGCTCGTGCGCACGTCCCCGCACGTCGTTTTTCCATTTGGCCACTTCATTGCCAGAGCGCCATGCCAATGGCCTGTCGTTACCGGTCCGTGGTCAGCTGGCTAATCACTTTGGCCACCAGCTGGGTGTCAAGGCCGACGTTGCATTTTGAAGCTGAGAGCCAGATACCAATGTAAAGCCCTGGCTTGTGTGCCCGTGCGCGAAATTCAGATCAATGCGAGGGAAATGGTGCTGTGGTGTGCGATATAGTCTCTGCATCTGCTTATGGGAACCCTTTAGGGGTAACCATTGTGTGTGTGTGTGTGTGTGTGTGTGTGTGTGTGTGTGTGTGTGTGTTTCCCCCCTAGACTGGCTCTCACTTGCCCACTGGTGACTCTCCCTTACTGATCCAGCTTCGAAACCAGGCGTGGTTCAGACGGATGACCCCGAGAAGAGGCACTCTATTGTGAAAATGAAACTTCTCTCATGAACAGGAAGCAGCTCGGCTGGTCAGGCACCCTCCTGTCTGACTCGGCCGCTGGCCCCAAGCTCAACTTCCCCACAGCCCTTCTTCCTTTGGGGCTAGCCCCGCTGGTGTTGCCTGACAAGTCTCTCCTCTTTCCCAGGGATCTGACTCCCCACCCACTCTCCCTGCTGAGGCGCCTCCCTGGTGGTTTGCTTCAGGAACGCTCGCATTTTCTTCTGAGCTCTCTGGCTTCCGGTCTTGTGGGATGTGTTGAGGCTGGCCAGGTGGTTCCGAGGAGGGCGGATGGGACCACCAATCGTGGGCCTGCCTCTGCAGCACGGACATGGCCTTGTGGCTTAGGGTTGAAAAGCTTGGTGACAAAGTACGCCTGAACTTGGCCATCCAGCAGTGCTAGAATCGCCCGTGCTGTCTCCCCCAGTGGCCAAATTGTTGCGAGGACTGTGGTTTGCTGGGAATGAATCAGTAATTAAAGTAACTGGGTTGTAAACCCAGAACACTGAATCCACATCTCTTTAAAAATAGCTTCTACACCCATATTCATTCTTTTTAAAAAAAATCATTTTATTGCGGGCTCATACAACTCTTAGCACAATCCATACATACATCAATTGTGTAAAGCACATTTATACATTTGTTACCTTCATCATTCTCAAAACATATGCTCTCCACATAAGCGCCTGGCATCAGCTCCTCATTTCCCCCCTCCCTCCCTGCTTCCCCCTCTTTCATGAACACTTGATAATTTATAAATTATTATTTTGTCATATTTTACACTGTCCGATGGCTCCCTTCACCCTCTTTTCTGTTGTCCATCCCCAGGGAGGAGTTATATGTAGATCCCTGTAATCGGTTCCCCCTTTCTACTCCACTTTCCCTGCACCCTCCCGTATTGCCACTCTTGCCATTCCACTGGTCCTGAAGGAATCATCTGTCCTGGATTCCCTGTGTTTCCAGTTCCTATCTCTACCAGTGTACATCCTCTGGTCTAGCCGGATTTGTAAGGTAGAATTGGGATCATGATGGTGGGGAGGAAGCATTTAGGAAGTAGAGGAAAGTTGTATGTTTCATGATTGCTATACTGCACCCCGACTGGCTGGTCTCCTCCCCAGACTTTCATTCTTAATGGCTGTTTGAAAGATGTTTGAAGGAAATTTAGCAAAATAAAACGATAATAAAGAGGAGTCGTCTCCTTCGTAATCTCACTACCTTGGGAAAAAAAGCCAATTAGTGTTTTTGGGGTGTACATTTCTTACATACATCTCACTGCCATTGAGTCAATGCTGACTCTTGGCGACCTTATAGGACAGGGTAGCACTGCCCATGTGGGTTTCCGAGACTGTAACGCTACAGGAGTAGAAAGCCTTGTCTTTCTCCAGAGGAGCAGCTGGTGGTTTCGAATTGCTGACCTCCTACATGCATCTAGATACTCCAAACTCACTGCCATCAAGGTGGTTCCTCCTTGTAGTGGCCCTTCTGTACCACCTAGAAATGCTGCTTCTGCTTTTTAGGAATGTCTCTGTGGGTTTCCAAAACTTTGAATCTTTCAGGAGCAGACAGCCTCATCTTTCTCTAGCAGAGCCACTGGTGGGTTTGAACCAATCACCTTGTGGTTAACAGCTCAGTGCATCATCTACTACATCACCAGAGCTTTTTCATATCTACATAGATGAATGCAAACATATTGTGTACATCTTACGTGGTTTTGAAAGTGTGACACACACCTACACCTTTTTAAAAAAAATCATTTTATTGGGGCTTGTACAACTCTTATCACAATCCATCCATCCATCCATTGTGTCAAGAACATTTGTGCATTTGTTGCTGTCATCATTGTCCATTCTCAAAACATGGGCTTTCTACTTGGCATCAGCCCTTGGTATCAGCTCCTCATTTTTCCCCCTCCCTCCCAGTTCCCCCTTCCTTATGAACCCTTGATAATTTATAAATTACTATTATTTTGTCATGTCTTACACTGTCTGACGTCTCCCTTCATCCACTTTTCTGTTGTCCGTCCCCCAGGGAGGAGGTTATATGTAGATCATTATATTCGGCTCCCCCTTTATCCCACCCTCCCTCCACCCTCCAGGTATCGCCACTCTCACCATTGGTCCTGAAGGGATCATCTGCCCTGGATTCCCTGACACACACCCTTTTTTAAACTTAACACGTATTCCGATCATATTGGCAAGACGTGTAATATTCTCCTCGGACATCAGTAGTGCACTCCTTTGTTGCATAAATGAGTGGTGTTTTATTTCAGCCGCTCCTTCCAGTTGGCCGTGTAGGTTGTCTCCGGCATGTCTGCATCAGCAGTGTCAGGGTGCACGTGTCCGGTGAGGGCAGCAGACCCCTCCGGGTGTCACCGAGGAGCTGCTCGTGGTGGCAGAACTGTGACGGTGTGTCCTTCCCCTCTTCAGACATTGCAGCAACAGGAGTGCAAGCTTCTCTACAGCCGGAAAGAGGGCCAGCGACAAGAGAATAAAAACAAGAACCGATACAAGAACATCCTGCCCTGTGAGTATGGGTTTTTGAACCCCGGGTCCCTGGAGCTTCTGCTGGGGGCCATGGGCCTGCCTCGGCAGCCGCGTGGCAGTGAATGGATAGTGTGGCCGTCTACGTATATGTGTGTCAGTGTTCAAAAGACTTTTGTTGTTGGGGGTGTCTAATCAGATTTGCAGAGTTCTGCTCAGAGGTCTCCTATCCAAGCCATTCTGTCAGATTTTATAAACCCATGCTCCTAAGAAAGAGTTTGTGCATGTTTTGCGCCCTCCTACAGAAACCCAAACAAAACCCAAACCGCTTTGTTCCTGCTGAGTCGCTCCCAGCTCGTCGCAACCGCCGAGGCCCGCGTGGAACTGTCTTGCAGGGCTGGCCACGGCTGTCATCTTCATGGAAGCAGACGGTCTCCTCTTTCTCCCATTGAGTGGCCAGTGGGTTGGAACCACTGACCTGGGTAGCAGCCAACTGCTTCAGGCTGGCACCCCTGGGTGCCTCTCTTTCTTCATGCATGTGTGTGTGTAGGTGCTGATCTGTGCTTCACTGCTGTAGTCCATTGGGAATGCGTGTCGGTGAGAATGAGAGAAAGGGGAGACCTGATGTCAAGAGAAGGAGTTGGCGAGCAGCAGTCTGAGCCCACAGTGTGGCGCTAATGACCTTGGGGAAGCCTCTTCTGCCCCACGGCTGAGTTTTCGCTTCTGCTCAGGGGTCTGATTGCACTCATTCGTAAGATGAAGGGCTGTAGAAAAGATGAAGTGAACAATAATATGCAGGTCTTGGAGAACCTTGCTGCCTCCACCCATTAACGATTCCAAGCAGATACTTCTGCGAATTAACATTTCATTTCTCTGGGGGAGGCCGGGGGAGTGGAACCTGATCCTAAGGGCTCAATGGAAAGTAAATGTCTAGAAAAGAATGATGGCAATATTTTTACAAATATGTCTAATACAGTTGATATATGGATCCTAGTAAGAGTTGTAAGCACCACCCCAAAAAATGATTTAAAAAACAAAACATTTCACTTCTCTAAACATGGTGAGTCTTGGGCAAAAGAATAGTCTGAAGATAGAGGTGATTATATTAATAAAATCAATGTAGAATATGTTGTCTGGGTAGAGAAGTCAGATTTTTTTTTAAAGCAATAATGCACTTGTGTATTGAATTTGATCGGTCCTACTGTCAGGATCTTGTCTTTGGGTTGCTCATCTCTTAGTTAGATCTCATATGAGCTACCTCTTGCTGTGAATGAAATGACCCCAAAATGCAGCAGCTTAAACAACAAACATTTCTAATCTCACAACCCCGTGGGTCTTGAATTCAAGAGGGGCTGTGTTGGGTGTTGGCTCCCTGTCCCACGAGGGTGCAAGTCACAGAGTAGCAGGAGCGGGCGTTCGTGGGAGGCTTGACGGGGAAAGGATCAGGGCCTGGGCTTACTGGAGCAGTTGACAGTGCAAATGTGGCTAGTCTGATCTTTGGCCAGTGGGTTTCCTGGTAACGTGGCAACTCCTCCGTCAGAGCAGGTGGTCCCGGAGAAAGAGAGCAAGCAAGTGTGCACCGCAGTGGGTTTAACCCCTTAGGGAAGTCCGTTTGCTAGCCCGCCCTGCCCTTGCGAGAAGACCGGCAGCTCTCCCTTTTGCGGGGAGTGATGGTGAAGCAGGTGTCGGCCCGTCGTAAACCCTTGCTGTGTCATTCATTCTACTCCACAATACACCCATGACTCAGTTGCAACAATTATTAACTCCCACCCCACATGCCCACCCTTTCCCACAGATGGCGTGAAAGCAGGTTTCAGACGTGAGGTCATTTCATTTCTGCGTTGTTCTTCTTTTTTAACAACTTGTGTAGGCATCTTTGGAGACAGTGTAGAAGTTGAAAATGAAAACCACGCGGAGGATTCCCAGTATAACACCTTTCCCAATGAAACCGTGCGCAAAACCAGACGTTGCCTCTGGTGCCACGCTGTTCGCTAAGCAACAGGCCTCAGGCTTTATGCTTCGTGAAGCAAGAGGCGTGGTTCAGAGAGTTGAAGCTGCCGTTGGGGGTCGCCTTTATGGTGGGCGGTGAGCGCTCAGTCAGAAAACATGGACGGAGCTGGGTGGGGGAGGATGGACTGAGTGATGCCGTTCTTCCAGTAGCGGTCCAATGGAATCTCATGACGCGTGTCTCTCTCTTCCAGTTGATCACACCAGGGTGGTCCTCCACGACGGCGATCCCAACGAGCCCGTTTCCGATTACATCAATGCGAATATCATCATGGTAACTGCCCCGCCTCCTGCCCCTCTTCTGACCACACGCCCTCAGCCGATTCCCGTGTCACAGCTTCCTCCGGACCCCAGCGTCTGAAGCAACGCTCCTTTTTCCTTTTCCAGCCTGAATTTCAAACCAAGTGCAACCACGCAAAACCCAAGAAGAGTTACATCGCCACCCAGGGCTGTCTACAAAACACGGTGAACGACTTCTGGCGGATGGTGTTCCAGGAGAACTCCCGTGTCATCGTCATGACAACGAAAGAAGTTGAGCGGGGCAAGGTACCGTGCTTTGCAGTCTCGTCTTCTCCGGCCAGTAACCTGGCTAGCGTGGGCCACGGCAGGTTGGCCGTGCTGGGGCCTCAACGAACAAACTCCACTGACCCGAATTCCCGCGGTGACAGGGAGGGAAAAGAAACGTGCGTCGTGTCTGGGTCTCCTTTTCTCGGGGTCCCCTGCTCTGCTCCGAGCTGCTTACACCTGTGGACCGCTTGTTGGCATCCCGTTTCCATACTTTCCTGCTGCTGATTTCTCTCCGTGTGTTTTCTCTCACTCCACAGCCCCGTCCTGGGACTCTAGTTCACCTGCTTTCCAGTCCCATTTCCCTCTGCACTGCAGGTTCCTCCTCTGTGTCTGCAGTTGCTGTGCACTCATTGTTCGCCCACAGCGGAGAATTGGTGGGCTGTCCTCTGCAGGGCCTTTTTCACCACCGAGACTGTCTCTTTCAGCCTCAAATGTCTTACCCGGGCCTTTTTGCCTTACCTCTCTCTTCTTAGCACGTATTCGTTTTCCTGCCACTTTGGAATGGTAATAGACTTCATGGGAAGTCTACGCATAATAACTTTTTTTATAAGCCTCTTTATAATAACTTTTGAATACCCTCTCCCACGAATTCGGTGTATGTCTGTTTCTGAGTCTGTTCATTCTGGGCCTTGGTTCCCCAGTTTCTTGCATGCTTGGTAATTTTTTATTTGACACCCCACATTGAGAATTTCATGGTGTCCAGTGGCTGTGTGTGTGTGTGTGAGAGATGTTTAATTTCCTTAAATGATTTTGAACCTTATTCTGGGACCTACTTATTTGGAAGCAGTCTGATGTTGTCAAGGCTTGAATTTCAGCCTTGCTAGGTGGGGAACCACAGCAGCTTTGGCCTAAGACTACTTTGCCCCACTTTGGAGGACCTCACCCAATGCTTGCGTATCGTAGGTCGCCTTAGTTCTGGCTTTAGGGGAAAAGAGAGCAAGAGACACCCCCCCC
>NW_022111312.1:3035752-3037106 GCF_000313985.2 Echinops telfairi
CCCCAGGGAGGAGGTCACATATAGTTCCTTGTAATCGGTTCCCTCTGTCCTACCCACTCTTCCTTTACCCTCCCTGTATCAGCACTCACACCACTGGTCCTGTAGGGGTCATCCGCCCTGGATCCCCTGTATTTTCAGTTCCTATCTGTACCAGTGCACCTCCTCTGGTCTAGCCAGACTTGCAAGGTCGAATTCGAGTTCCTCCCTAAGGCCATTTTTAAGGAGCACGGCAGCCCAGTGGTCCCAGTGGTGAAGCGCTTGGCTGTTGACCAAAAGGTTGGCAGTCTGACCCCACCGACTGCACTTCGGAAAGAAGACATGGCGGTCTACTTCATGTGGTCATGGCCTGGGCAACTCTGTGGGCTAGACCTGCCCGGTCTATTCAGGGCCCTCATGAGTTGGAATCGACTTGATGGAAGTGGGTTAGGTTCTGGTATGAATGCGGCTTTCCTGTCGTGAATGAAGGGCAGTGGTTTCTCTAAGGTGTTTGCTGTTGGATGCCTCGCTGATGGACTCTCCTTTTCACTGTGTGTTGTCAGGTCAACCCTCTTCATGTGTAGAAGCCAAAGTGACATTGACTACATTCAACATGGCACACACCATTACCACGATCCATTCCCTTTTTGGAAAAAGCATACGTTGGAGGCCAGGTGTGGTCGTCCTTATGAAACAGGGCCTGCCTCTGCAGACAGGGAGCATGAGGAGTCCCTGAGCTAGTGGAGCAGCGAAACCGTTCTCAGAGTTTCTGCTTCAGGGGGGCCTGCTTTCCCGAAGCCTGCAGGAAAGCCAGAGTCCTTTGTCCCAGCCATGCCTGGCCACTTGCAGGCGGCCACGCGTTCTCAGAGAACTTGGTGGCACATGCCCGTGTCACCGGGTCCCTTCCCGTGTCGCCTCCGAGAACGCATTCCTGGTTTCCTCACGGAGGATCTGTGGAAGCAGCCAGAAGAAGTAAACAGGCTACACCCCCCTGCCCTCCCTCAGTATTTCCATCTCGGCCCTCTCTCCCAATCTTCCGCTTCACTGGTGAAGGGAGGGCGGTGATGGCACAGCTGGCCTGTGCTCCTCCGACCCGCTCTCCCTAAGTTTCCTCCGTGCACCCAGGAGACGCCAGCCTCCTCCTGCTTCCTGGCTGTGAGGTGGGCGCTGAGGTGCGGCAGCGCTCTCGGTGCAGGCTTGTGTTGGAAGACCCGGAGGGAGGCCCCGTCATCTGCATGAGCTTGAAGCCCGCCGGAATCATCCAGCTCAGAGTCATGACTTGATGGTTGGTTCCCTGGCGTGGACAGGCGGGCGGCGTGCAGAATAGATTGTCTGGCCAATGGCTGTTTGAAGCATTTCTCTGTTGGTGTCCAACTTG
>NW_022111312.1:3038575-3039609 GCF_000313985.2 Echinops telfairi
TCCACGTTGTAAGCGTTCACGTTTGCGTGAACAGAGAGTAACTGTTTCTCCCCCTCCCCCTCTGGTCCTTTCCAGAGCAAATGTGTCAAGTACTGGCCCGATGAGTACTCTCTCAAAGAATACGGGGTCATGCGTGTTAGGAACGTCAAGGAGAGTGCCGCTCACGACTACACGCTACGAGAACTTAAACTGTCGAAGGTCGGACAAGTAAGTATCCTGTCGTATTGCAGAGGCCCCGGGGACCTGTAGTTTGCTGTCCCCGTGGTCATGTCCGCTCCTTGATGGAGCCACCATTTACCAAGTGCCCTCCTGGTGTCTTGGTCAGTTCCAGGGGTACCTTGTGAATAAGATGCGTCATCCCTGCCTGCCCGCACAGGGTTCCCGGGGAGACGGACGATTTACCCAGTAAATAGCCAAGGGGGCTCGGGGCTCTGCAGGCCTCCCAGGGTGGTGTGTGTGTGAGAGAGGGCTATGCCTACCTCCCCCTGAGGAAGTGACACTGCAGGAGGCCGAGGTCTGAAGGTGGAGTCCCCAGACAGCCAGAGAGTCGGGAGAGGACAGGTCCAACTAGAGGGGCAGCAAGTGCAAAGGCCCTCAGGCCGGTGTGGTGGTGGGATTCCGTTTCATCAGCGCCATCATTGCCCCTAATGGAGCACGGGTCTTGGGGTGACTGAGTTCCCAAAGCAGGGATAGGCTTGGCTTCCCTCGAATGTGTGTGTGTGTGTGTGTGTCTGTGTTTTATCTGTGCATACTAGTCAGAATCTTTGGGGGACCAGAGATGCATGAAATTGTGTCTCCTCACCAAACAAGGACCGTCCCACCCTCCCAGAGTGTGCACTCTGCTGGCAAGGCGTTCATTAGCTTGTTGGTGACCCACATCGGTATGTCAACATGAACCAAAGGGGTCTAGGCCGGAAAAGTAACTGGGGGGAAAAAGGCAGCGCCCTGAGGGGCCTCAAGCAGAGCAGAAGGGAAGGTTCTCAGGACCTAGTGTAACGAGCCGTTCTTAACCTGTGGGTCACGACCCCCTTGGG
>NW_022111312.1:3041482-3048602 GCF_000313985.2 Echinops telfairi
AAAGATATAAAGAGGAACAGGTGTGTCCTGTGGTGAGAGGAGACCCCCATCCCCAGAAGCCTCTTGGATGAAGACCACTATGGATGGCACAGACAGATGATCCAGGTTCGAGTCTCCTGAAGAATAAGTTGTCCTAACCGCATCGTGGGTTCTGTGACAAAACCACTCCCGGGAGCACCCGGCCAGACCTACAGGAGACCCCCTTGAAGGGGGGCTTCACCCCAAAGCCCGAGGAGCCCCCCCCGGTACCCGCTGGCGCCACTGGCTCATGGAGGACCTAGGCAAGAGCATAACCGGGTGACTCCTCAACCGCTGATTTATTTAATTCGTTTTTGGTTTTTCTTGGCTCTACTCCAGGGGAACACGGAGAGAACGGTCTGGCAATACCACTTTCGGACCTGGCCAGACCACGGCGTGCCCAGCGACCCCGGCGGCGTGCTGGACTTCCTGGAGGAGGTCCACCACAAGCAGGAGAGCATCGTGGACGCGGGGCCCGTGGTGGTGCACTGCAGGTGACCGGCCCGGCCCCCTCTTGTTTCGTAGGAGAAGCCTCGTCTGTGTCCAGGGCTACCTGCACAGGCGGCCATTGTGGCCCCGTGTAGGGCCAGGGTGGGGACAGCATCTCGTCTCAAGACACAGTTTCTGCTTGCTTGTCTCTCTTCACATTAGCAATTTAGGATTAATTGCTTTGATTATGGAAGTAAGAGAGCTGAGGTCTCCCCGCCACGACGTTGGTTTGCCTCGAACCGCTTCCCGCCCAGGGCTACGAGGGAAGCCGTGCTCTCGGCCTCCACCCCAGACTGGGCTGAGCCTGGCTTCTTACAGCTCACCCCCAGCTTGGGCAACTAGACCGGTGTGCCACTTGATCGGTCCAGGGCATTTGTTGCTGCTCTCCTCCTACCAAGGAGACGGACCCCAGCATGGCAGAGATGGTGAACGTGCCACCTGACTCGGAGGCTGGAGTCTCCCCAGAGGACTCCGAAGCCCCAAGTTCTTTGCTGGCTCATTTTCAAAAACAAAGGCACACCCTGCTCAGTTCTACCCCGCTGCTGCCGACACTCCTGGTTTGGGTTTGAGTATGGCACCTCCAAGGGTGGCAGTGTTGTCACGGCCCTCTGTCCTTGTGCCCGCAGTGCTGGGATCGGCCGGACGGGGACCTTCATCGTGATCGACATCCTCATTGACATCATCAGAGAGAAAGGTAGGTCCTCCGGAGGCTGAGAAGCTAGCTGCCTTTCCGGGTTTAGCTTCTGGAACGAAGGCGTTGGTGGAAATAGCTTGCGGGGGAAGCCTTTGATGGCGAGCCACAGCCCTGAACTTTCTGTGTGTTTGGCAGGGACAAGCAGTGCCGTCATGTGAGCTCTGGGCAGTCGGTGACGCCCAGGAGCTGTGGACACCACTGCTCTGGCCTGTTGCCCAGCATGCTGTGGTGGTCGCTGCCTGAGGCTGGTGGGGTGCAGAAAAAGGGTGGGAGGCAGTACAACTGGAGCGTGTAGGAGTCCTGGCCTCTGACTTTTACCCTGTCATCTTCTGGGGTCACCGGTCAGAGGTCCAGCGCTATAGCGCTGGGGCACAGTCCATCAGGACATTGTCCTCTGGACCCATCACCTCTCCGGGGCTGCCAGAGCTGCATGAGAGGCAACTCCATCCTGACGCTCTTCCGGGTTTTCTTTGCAGGCGTTGACTGCGACATCGATGTGCCCAAAACCATCCAGATGGTGCGTTCCCAGAGGTCAGGGATGGTGCAGACAGAAGCACAATACCGGTTCATCTACATGGCCGTCCAGCATTATATCGAAACACTACAGCGCAGGATCGAAGAAGAGCAGGTACGAGCCGGGACTGGGGTTCCGCTCTGTCTTTCCGGGAGCGTGTAGCCGGGGCAGCCAGACTGTCCTCCTTGTAAGCCGGGGCCATGGTCGGATAGAGGGCCTTCCTGGGAACGGAAAAAAAGGTCCCAGCCAGGAGGGAGGGCCCCTCTGAGAACTAATTACCCATCACAGCTTTACAGCTCCGGGTCTCAGCCTCTCAGCACCTGGGCCGGGGATCCTGGGCAGACATCCCAGCTGCATCCCAGGTCTCCGAAGGGCCTCTCTTCCCCCCCAGGTTCCCACAACCGGCTTCAAACTCCCAGTCCTCCCAAGTTCCCAGCCGGGTCTGCCTTTGATCTAGGCCATCTTTATCCCAATCCCATCTCTTAAAATGAACACCCGGGCCTAACAGCCCTGGGAACGGCCACCCGCTAGGCGATACAATTCTGATGTTAATAATGAGCTGGTGGGGTAATGAAAAACATGGGATTGGAGCTTCCCTATCTGAAACGATTCCTAGCTGACAAGACACTGAGTTAAGGGGGATATGTTGAGAAGAGGGGGCAAGTGAGAACTGCTCTTTGGCGGGGGGTGTCTACCCCCATCCCCCTCGCCCCAGTGTGCTCCACTGCAGGTGGAATAGTGTAGAGACGTCAGTGGAGTTTGCCTCCTTACCACCCTGTTGGTTGCGTTCCAGGAAGCTGGGCTAGTCTAGCAGAACGGCAGCCGCATTGTCAAGGCTCGCTTAGCCAAAGTAAGGTAGCCGTTCATCAGTGTAATAGGGCCTTGGTTCATGCAAAATTGCGTAGTAGATTGCCCTCTAAGTGTTATCCGCAGAAACAGTGTGTGGATAGAAACTGGTGGTGGTGGTTGGGTCCTGTCCAGTCAGAACCGTCTGTCCCATAGCGACCCTGCGTACCAGGGAACGAAACCCCGCCGGTCCTGCGCCATCCTCACCTTGCTCTGATGGGTGAGCCCATGGTGGCAGCCACGGTGCCCTACCATCTTGTTGAGGGCCTTCCTCTTTGTCACTGCCCTTCTACCTCACCAAGCCTGACCTCCAGGGACTGGTCTCTCCCGATCGCATATCCAGAGCATATGTGACAAAGTCTCGCCTTCCTCGCTTCTAAGGAGCGCTCTGGCTGTACCTTCTCCAAGACCTTTTTGGTGGTTGTTTTTTTAAGGATAGAAACAGAAGGTCCAATAGTGGACAAGCTACCGGATCTGAGCATCAGAACTTTAGATCTTGATTTGTCTTCCCGTTGAGTGCTGGGCACCAGCAGGCTGTTTTATGAGTGTCTTTCGGCTAGACCTGATGAGGGCCAGGCAGTGTGTACAGTAAGCAGTTGCCCAGAGCGAAGGCCTTCTAAGATGGACAGAGGGAAAGTAGTCCCGTGGCTGCAAGTTGGGAAAATCCTGAACCCCTAATGCAGTCTGGCCTGGAAAAGCTGGGGGAAAGGATCGCTTTGTTTCATTCTCACTTCTTGTTTTGGAGAATTTAGGGGGATTTTTCCCTCCCAGCTCTCATCTGCTGACCATCTATGACCTCTCTGACCCCCACGCTGATTTAGGAACAACTTAGAAAATAAAACAAATCTTTTATTGCCACTCTTCTTCTCCGCTTAAAGCAAAAGCACATACCTGTTCCTATGAGTTTATTCTTAGAGACTATAGAATGTAGAACCTGGGTGTCCCTGGCAATCCCTTCCCCAAGAGTGCTTGTATGCATACTTTCATGAATTCAGCCAGTAGACTTAGGGGTGCCAATACCTCCCAATGCTTCCTTAAAGACCATCAACTGCTGCTTCGGTTCATCACTCTTAAGTGGAAGTGAACTTGGGTCATTTGTGTGAACAAGTGGCATTCACTGTTGTACCCACCCTGCGCTGTTTGATCCGGTCATGACCACTCTGCTGCCAGGGGCTCCAGGTGTAATACCAGGGGTTTCCAAAAGCTCGTGGGAAAGGGAGATAAAAATAATGGAATCCTCAATTTTTTGGAAGCCCCTGTGCAGTTGAGCAGTTTGTTTTGTTGGTTTTTTTTTATTTAGCAGTGATAAATAGGTGTACCCCCCAAAATGCCATTTAAATAATTTTTGCATGTAAATTTATTTTGTTTTAATAACCCTTATTTTAAAAACTAGAAAAATAAAACCGAGCATCATGTCCATAATTCAGGTCGCCCTGGTGGCAGCATGCTCAAGGACCCAGCTGGCTGTTCATGCTTAAAAGGTTGGAGGTTCAAGGCCTCCAGCGGCCTCACAGGAAAAGGACCAGGCAGTTTGTCCTGTAAAGATCATGGGCTAGAAAACCTCCTGGAGCACTTCAAACAAACAAACAAACAAACAAACAAACAAACAAACAAACACCCCCACCTCTCCTCACCCGACTAGACAGCACGTAACACTGACAAGCACCACCTCAGACCTGTTGTGTAGGTGGATTCTGGCTCGGGAACCCTATGGGACAAGGTAGCACTGCTCCACAGGGTTGGGAAAGCCGAAAACACCACGGGAGCAGATGGCCACCTCTTTCTCCCACGGAGCAGCCAGTGGGTTTGAACAGCTGACCGTTGGTTGGGCTGTGGAGCGCTTTACTTCTGTGCCACCAAGCCTCCTGTGAAGAGCAAACAGCAGTGAACCTGTAATGGACCATTCTCTTCTGCCACAATTTCCTTCACCTTTTAGGAAAGGAAGGAAGGAAAGGTCAGCAGAGTCCCCCGAGGTTCCTTTGGATGCTCCACCCCTCGTCTCCGCCCATGCAACACTAGGCCACCCTTGGTTCTCCGGGGTCTCTTTAGCAGTCCAAAATCCCAAATGCAGCGATCTGTAATCACGACAGCGAGTTGCTTTAGAGGCCCCAGGTGTCTACCCAAGTAGTACCCTACTGTGTCCTTGTCGTCCCCTCAGCCCGACCCTGGTGGTTAACTCGGCTTGAGGAACCGGGGCCTCTTCTGATTGCGGGTCTTTTCACGACAGACAGACTGTGTCACGGGCCTCGGCTCTCCCCGTGGGCACCTCCGACAGGGCACTTAGGATTTTGAGGTGCCAGAGATGTGTGGACTTTTATTCGACACGTCGCTTCTCACGTTTACTAGACACTAAATAAACCTCCCAAACTCACTGCCATCCTCGATTCCGACTCCTAGCGACCATGTGGGGCCGAGCGGGGCTGAGGCTGCCCTCTCAGGGAGTGGAAAGTCCTCTCTCCCTCCCTCAGGGTGGCTGATGATTTCAAGCTGCTGTTGACTTTGGGGCTTGCAGCACACCCCGTAACCACCGCGAGACAGGGCTCCTGAGACCCGAACTGACCATGCCTCCTCGCTCCCCAAAGTGATGGCACTGTGCACGGGTCTCCCCGCTGAGGGAGCGCCCCACACGCCTGGGACTCTCTGAAGTGGAAAGTCGCCGCATCCCGTATTGAAGGCAGCGGCATACAATGATGATCACTTGATAGATGAGACTTTCAGAACTGGCTGTGTCTGGTCTGGAGGGATTCCGGATGAAAACCCTCTAACCCAGCGGTTCTCAACCTTTCTGATGCCGAGACCCTTTCAGATAGTTCCTTATGTGGTGGTGACCCCCCAACCGTAAAGCGATTTTCCTTGCTACTTCATCACTGCCATTTTGCTACTGTTTTGAATCGGGCGACCCCTGTGAAAGAGTAGTTTGACCCCCCAAAGGGGTCACGACCCACAGGTTGAGAACCGCTACCCTAACCTTAACCCCTGCTAAGGGCAGTTCACTCTGTGTCTGAGATGAATCCTATTCCCATGGGATTATTTTTTCTTTTTTTAATTGCCCACCCTAAAGTGTCATGAGAGAAAAAAAAAAGTTTAAAAAATGCCAGGGCATTTTCCCAGGGATGAGGGGGTGGTGGTGGTAAGAGTGGATATTAAGTGTTCCCCCAGGCTGGCCGATAACCCATGAAAGGTCAGCAGTTCAAAACCAGCAGCCACTCAGTGAAGAACAGTCAGGCTTTCTGCTTGTGAAAAGAGTTCGTCTCAAAAACCCACGGGTCAGTTGTATGTGTCCTACGGGGTCAGGAGGAGTCGGGCCGGACTTGATGGCAGCGAGGCTTTCGAATTCACGATCCTGATAAGAGCCCCTCTGACAGATCTGCCTGACACGTCAGTACTTTTCATCCACAGGGTGTTTACGTGGAGGGGACTTTCTAACCCATTTCCACCGTGGGAGCAGCACCAGCAACAGTTTCTCCTTTTTAAAGTGCAATGCTTCGGCTGCTTGATTCCTTAAAACATTTAAAAGTGAAACCCCCAACTGACATGTTTTTACTTGCCATCTTCAACTTTCAGAAAAGCAAGAGGAAAGGACACGAATACACAAATATTAAGTATTCCCTAGCGGACCAGACCGGAGGCGATCAGAGCCCGCTCCTGCCCTGTACCCCAACACCATCCTGTACCGAGTAAGTCCTGGGGAAGGAACGCCTTTTTACCATGGAGCCGGAGCCTGTGGAGGGGCCTCGACGGAGCCAGCCTTTGCCCTGCATGCATTTCATTGGCGCTTTTTTGCTGTTAGCCGCTCACGCAGTGTGTCACCGACTGGCCATTTCTCTGGATCGTTTTGATACCACGAGCTAAGCTAAATTCTTCTTAAAATCATTGTATTGGGGACTCTTAGAACTCTTGTCACAATCCATACGTCACTTGCATCAGGCAAATTTGTATATATGTTGTCTTCATTCTTTTATAGACATTTACCTTCTATTGAGCCCTTGGTACCAGCTCCCCCTCTCCCCACCCCCAGTAACCCCTTGATAGATTGATTGTCCATTGTTTTTATTTTCATCTCTCACACTGACCGCTGTCTGCCTTCCCCCATGCTTCTGTTGTGCTTCCCCCTGGAGAGGGTTATATGGTATTGCCATTGTGATCCTCCTTTCTCTCCCTCCCCCTCTTCCCCTTCTGGTATCTCCACTCCCACTCCTGTGCCTGGATTCTGGGTGTCGTGAGCTCCCATCCCTTTCTATACCTGTGCACATGTTCTGGTGTAGTCTGAATAGAGAAGCAGCACTGGGGTCATGGTAGTGGAGGGTGAGGACGCCTCAAGAACCAGAGGAATATTGTGTGTTTCATAGGTGCTTTACTGTGCCCTGGTGACTCATCCCTTCCCTGTGGCACCTTTGTGGAGGGATTGTTCTGTTGTTGACAGATGGGCTTTGGATCTGTGCTCCAACGCCCCTCAGTCTCAACAATTGGTTATTGTTTGTTAAGTGTCTGCTGATACCTGGTCCCTATGATTCCTCATGATCACATCGGTGGTGTGCTTCTTCTATGTGGACTTGTTG
>NW_022111312.1:3050246-3057917 GCF_000313985.2 Echinops telfairi
ATGTGGCTTCTCCTCAGGGATGTCTTGCAGGAAGTGAGCCTTGGCAGCTGAAGCAGGGAACTAGCTAAGGCAGCTGCACCCTGGTCCGACTATCAGAGAGTTAAGAGACCAGAAAGGCAAGGCTCACTGAGCCATTTATATCTCTCTGCCCTTCAATGAACCCCACATGTGTTCATTGGCCAGGTTGGCACAATAAACCCTAACTATCACAGCAACTGTACCCCGAGTGTTTTCTCCAAACATGCCCAGCCTTCTTCCCACTTGCTCTTTCCAGGGAAGCTGCATTTTGCTTTCCCCTCGAGTTGGCACAAGAGTCCACTCCTTTATCACCAGCGGCATGCCGGTGACCAGTAGGCTGGCTCTCTGCTTCATCATTTCCACCATCCCTTGGAGGGTGCTCCCTCACTGCCATTGAGTGGATTCCAACCCACAGCAGCCCTGTAGGACAGGGTCGAACTGCCCCCGTGGATTTCTGAGACTGTCACTCTATGGGGTAGCAAGCCTCATTTTTCTTCCTCAGACTCACTGGTGGTTTCAAACTGCTGACCTTGCGGCTAGCAACTCAATGTTGTCACCACTATGCCCCAGGGCTCCTTGGAGGCTCCAGACCCAGAATACCCTTGTGGCGGGGTGGGGGGGTGGTGGTGGTGGTGCAGGCGCACAACAATGGGGAGCCCCCTCTGGCCAGCTCCTACGGCTGTCAACATTCTGGTCTGGTCAGGCAGAAGGGGCTTCTACTCTTAGTTGCGTTGGTCCTCTCTCTCCGAAGACCCTAGCCAGCATTTAGCTTCCCGATCACTCTGTCAGAATGGAAGCTGACACCTCTTAGTCGCTGATGGCGGCTGAACCTTCGCTGTGGCTTTCGCCTTCTCGGATCCCCCCAGGGCAAACGCTTGGCTGCTAACCGACAGATCAGTGGTGTTGAACCCACCAGCCACTCAACAAGCAGAAAGACAGGTCGTTGACTTCTGTCAAGATTCTCGTCCTGAAAACCCTGCCAGGGTGTTTTATTGGGCCCGGTAGGGTTACAGTGAGTCCGGATTTGGCTTGGTGTCCACACCACGTTCTATGTCCTTCCGTGCTTAGTCCACACGCCTGTGCTGCAGGCCTGCCCCTCTCAGCCCACCTGGAAAAGACAACTGGCTTTTGTGCAAAGCCCAGGGAGCACACTGCTTGGAGAGTGACTCTCCCTGTTGCCTCTGTATTGTGTCTAGCTGTAGGTGTGTGCCTTCTGGTGCTCTTGTAGGATGTTCCTCTGGGGGGCAGGAACTGCGTCTGAACCATGCCTGGTCCCCAAAGGAACCTGACCCCGATGTGCGCTGCTCTCAGGGCCACGTGTGGTCTGCCGAGGCTGGCCTGCATGTCTGTCAGTGTGCCATCTCTTCCCCTTTCAGAATGAGAGAAGATAACGCTAGAGTCTATGAAAACGTGGGCCTGATGCAGCAGCAGAAAAGTTTCAGATGAGAAGGACCCGCCCAGACCTCAGCACACAAACAGGTATTTCAGTGCTACCTGCGCCATCTGCTGTAGATGTAAACGATGATTCGTTTTTTAAAAAATAGCTTTATCGGGTCATAATCCTGATAGCATTACAATTCAGCAGTTCAATCAAACGATGACCTGCTTTTGATCCCAGGTAAAGCAAGCTGTTTCGGCACTCTCGCTTTCCCGGGCAGTGAGTCGATGCTGACTCCTGGCGACCCTACAGGGCAAGGTAGAACGGCCCCTGGACGTTCCCAAGACTGGAACTCCATAGAGGGAGGAGTAGCATGCGCCGTCTTTCTCTGGGGAGCGGCTGGTGGCTTCGTTGGCCCTTTGATGGAGGTGGTTGGCCGAGCGGGAAGCATCTGCCTGTGTCCGTGATGGTTGGGAGGCAGAACGCCCTCTTTCGGGGCCCAGTCGGCCCTTGGAGCGGCCGCATGGCTCAGGGCGCTGGGTTCTCTGGCTTCCAACTGGATCCACGCCACATCCTTCTCCCTCTGCTGCCAGGACTTCATCTCCCTTCATCTTCCTCTTCCCTGCCAACCTCCTTCATTAGACAGTGGTTGGTGGTACGTGTGTTGACATGATGTTAGAAACATGGTGGGGAATTTCCATTCCCCAGCGAGTCGATTCCAACTCATAGCGAGCCTATAGGGCAGGCTGGAACTGCTCCTGTGGGTTTCTGAGCCTGTCACTCTATGGGAGTAGAAAGCCTCGTCTTTCTCCTGTGGAGCAGCTGGTGGTTTTGAACCGCCGACCAACCATTACACCACCAGGCAACTATTTCCGTGGGTCGGTCGGTCACTCACTCACTCACTCACACTGCCATAGAGACAATGCTAACTCAACGATCCCCTGTGGGTTTCTGAGACTAAATGTTAACAGGAGTAGAGAGCCCAGTCTTTCTCCCTGGGTGCGCTGTTGGTGGCTTCAAACTGTCAACCATGCAGATCACAGCCTAACGCCTAACCACTACACTGCTGTTTAAAAGCTTTGCTTACATCTAATTGAAAATAGTTTAATACTGTGCTGAACTTTTAGGTTTACTGTCTTAAGAAAAATCTCACTTATTTCTTCCCCCAGATATGGATTTTCACCCACCCCCTAAAAAGGATGAAGAAAAGATACAAGAAAGTTTCTATGAAGAAGGAATTTGGATGTGGAAGGCTCGGGTTATTACGTGGTTGTCTCTCTCTTTTGAGAAGTACAATTTGAAACCATCAAAGGACCCACCACCGTATGCTCACTCAGCAGGACCCGGTCTCTGATTACTCATTTTCTCAGATAGGAAATCATCTCTGCGATGTAGGCAGTGCTCTATGTTCTAGAATCTTGTTCTAAACCGAGGACAGCGGTCGTCGAAGTGTCTGTCTCACGGCATCAGTTTTCCTTTTGCCCTGTCGACCATTGAATCATCCTCTCTTCCTGGGAGATGACAGGGCATCTGTAAGAGGAGACACCAGGTGGGCATATCAAGTAACAAATGCCCTGAAGAAGTGGGGACGCGTTCCCTCACCGTCAGTTACCTTGTGGTGGGTGATTCATGTTGATGGCCGCTTCCTCTAGGGGAAAGGATTAAGCCAGTGCCCCCGACGGACAGAAGCTGGTGGTCACATTTTGCATTGCTCTCTCGGGAATATCGTGGAAACCGACACATTAGGATAAGAGATGTTTTGTTTTCTTTTTTTTAGCGGTTGACCATTTTTCCTTCCCAACTTCCACTCAGCCTGTTGACACTGGCATCCTGAGTGGGGTGGCAAGAAGCCTTCGGCCATGTTTCCTTTGCTTTGAGTAATCTGACAGTTTAGAAAATGGGCATCTTTGGATGACTAAGGTTTGGGTGATCGGTTGCTGACAAACCACCCCAGGACTGTGGCTTCAGACACCTCCCTTCTCCCCCTTCCAACCCCCATGACTTTTGGATCTGGGCTGGGCTCAGCTGAGCTGTTTTTCTGTCAGCCTGGCTGGCGGGCGGTCACGTGGTCAGTAGCTTGGCTGAGCCACTGTCCCAGGGGGGCTTGTTTCACTCTCTCCGTGTAGTTCGCAGGGGCTCGCTTCTCTCCGCGTGTGACCGTTCCACATGGCTCTCCCGCTGGGCAGCGCAGAGCCCCCAACAAGGAAAAAGGAGATGAGGCCAGGCTTTCCTCAGGCGTGGGCCCAGGACTGTCACTGCATCCCTCCTGTGGTTCGGCCCAGCAGCCAGGCTTCCAGAGGTAGGCAGTCCACCACGGAGGTGTGCCCGTGGCCATGGACTGCCACAGTCGTGCCGTGGGAAAAGAACCACAGGTAGCGGAAGTGGGAGCTGCTGGTGATGTCGGGAAACTGGAGCTGCTTAACAATAACTGGTGAGCTCCGGGTCAGACTGAGAAACAGGGCATTTGAGACGCTTCCCAAGGAGTCTTGGTGGCGCGCTGTGGGGGGCACGTTGGGCTGCCCCCCACAGGGTCAGCGGTTTCACCCACCAGCCGCCGCTCCATGGCAGAAAGGTGAGAGGTTTTGCTTCCCTAAGGATTTACATCCCCGGAGTCCACAGGGGCAGTGCCACCCTGCCCTGCAGGGTCCCTGAGGGTCAGCACCGACTCCACGGCAGTTGGGGGAGGGGAGAAGCTTCCTGAACCAGTTGTGCCAACGCCAGCCCTGCTTCTTGGAACCAACACCCGAGGAAACTGGTCTCAGAAGGATGTGGGTGTGTTTCGGGGGATGGAGCGTTTGGCAGCAGACCCACCCATGCCCACGGGCTCCGCAGAATGGGGTGAATGTGCTCTCTCGGGACCTGTGGCGTCCAGCCAGGCTGGCGTGTGGGGGCGCCTCCACCAGGCCTCTGGCCCCGTTGAATCAGCAGCACCCCTCCCTAACCGACCTTAAGTGCCTTTTCCGTAGACGTCCCTTTTTGCCCTGTGTGTTGAACCGTGACTCGGTGAGTGTACTTCAATTACGGTGTTGTTATGGGTTGTCTCTGTGAAGATGCAGCAGTGCCACAGCCACTGTGCCACTAAGTTATTAGGGTCTCCTGCACAGATTCTTCTCCCCGGGCTCCTGAGAGGAAGACCAGGCCCAGCCCTGGAAGTCGCTCTCTGCGGTCTCGCTCACCCTTGAAACCCTGCGGGGGCTTGGGGGAAGCCCTGGCTACCCCTGTTGCTGTTCTTCCCATCCCAACTCCCCCCAACTCTCCATTAACCCTAGACTGCCTGGGAGTGCAGGCTAGCCTCCAGGGGCTGCCTGAGTGGTGGACTCCAAATGCCAGGCCTGTGAAGGGAGGTTCCAGCCCAGCGTTTGCCACAGGCTCTGGGCGAGCCCTGTTCTTCCGGTTTGTTGTCACATTTGCAAAGTTTCCACTAGCCTCGACGTGGGAACCTTTTGGCCCTGGACCTGGGGGTGCGGAGTCTTGACACCAGCATACAAAGGTTTTGTTTGTTCACATACATCGATTGCGTTCACGTCTGTGCGTCTGTCGCTTAATGAAGCTCAGTCGCTGTGTTCCGAGCCTGGCCCGGAAACAAATGCCCGATCTTGGCCAGCTGTCTGTGTCCCAGGACTGTGATTTAATTTCTCTTCCTCGCCACGGAGCAAGCAGATGATTGTGTGGTTAGGTCAACTTGAGCGAAGACAAGATGCTCAGTGGTCCCGAAGGTGCTGCTAAGGTGTGTCTAGAGGGTTTGGGGAAAGGCTCTCTGAGGAGATGACATGGGATGGGGCTGCCTTTGAAGAGGGGAGGAGCCCAAGGTGTAAGGGTTTAAAGACATTGGAAAGGAAAGTCCCAAGGCGGATGGTTTACCAGGAGGTGGAAGGGCCCAGGGCCAGAGCAGGCAGTTAAAGGTAAAGCAGGCTCCCTGGAACACAGTTCAGACAGACACACATTTGCAGTCTGCCGTCAGCCCGGGGTCACTCTGGGTTGTCAGTACTTTTAAGTCGGCCCAGTAGCCCACAGCTGGCTGAGCATTTGGCGAAGAAACACCCTGACCGCAGAGTCTCGAGAGGGAGGAGACAAAGCCACATCTCAGTGCCCTAATAACGGTTTAAAAAGCAAATCAAGAGGTCCCAGAGCCAGGGTGTGGCTCTCGTGACAGTCATGGTCAGCTGTCCCCTGGGAGGCAGCTCCTTCACCCGTGGCCAGGCGGGAATGAGGCAACATGTATGTGCGAGGGTCTCGGTGCCCCCACACGCCTCACAATCTCCTCGCTCTGACACGGCCCAGAAAACGTTCACGGTTATTTTTAGGGGGCCATATTTTACTGGGGAATCGCAGCATGAATTTAACACCCTGGGGTACTTCCGATGCAGGGACCAGGAGCAAGGGATGTGGCTGTGCAGCATTTTATTGCCCATTATAAATCGCTAAGGGAGATGCTAGACCAGAGACCTGCATCCCCGCCGCTGTCTTGTTTCCAGTACGTGGTCTGGGGAAGGAAGTTTTATCCAGCAAAGCACACGGCCTCTCTGATTCCCAGACAAACCGCCCCCCGGCCCCGTACTGGGCATTGTTAGCCCTTCATTTTGTTGACACCTCTTCTCCTGCTTGACAAATAAGTTCCAGAATGATTTATCATTATCTTCCATCACTAACATATTGTGTCCCCCCCACTATGGGCAGTTCACACAGGCAAAAAAAAAAAAAAAAAAGCAAAACAGCAAAATTAAAACAGTTGGTTTAGTGTGTTGTGTAACTTTGCTGTATATCAAAACTAATTTTTACAAGTTTTCATCTTACATCCCGACACATGTAATTAATACTTCTGCCTGTTATTTATGACCTACTTGTGATACTTTTATTAATAAAAGCTAATGAAGAAGGATCCTTTGTTAAGCTGATGACTAGACCTACACTTGCTTTTCCTGCAGTGTCTGAAGAAGTATTGTGCCAGAGTATTAAAAGATATGTAATATTTTATTGATTAAAAAAAAAGCTATCCTTTAAAAGGAATACATTTTAGGATGTCATCATTTTGATGTGAATCGTGTACATGTTGATAATATGCACTGTTTACTATACATTGTTTCAAGAGATCCACTTCTTTGCCTTTTTGCCCACATATATTATGTAGTCTATTTGCAATCGTTTCAAAACAAAACGACGTTAAGATGATAGTTGATGTAGGGAACAATAGTGGATGTTAGCCGTCTCCTCCCCTGTATGTATGGGTGTTAGCTCAACTGCTTTGCGCAGCAGGATTATCAGAGTAAAAGTGTATTTGTAAACTGTATGGGAACTAAAAATTAGGAATAAAAGCATTTTCTTATATTGTGGTATTTTTTTATTGGCACTTCACCCACATCTACAATTCAATAATTCAATCCTAGCAAGAGTTGTACAGTCATCACAGTTCTAGGACATTTTCTTCCTTGTACTCCTTGTTATTCATGTAATTGTGTTTTTCAATTGTGGCAAAAATATACAGGGCAAAACATTCTCCAATTCAACTCCTCCACGTATAATTCAGTGCCACTGAAGATACTTTTCATCTTGTACAGCCGTTATTAATATCCTTTTTTTTAAAAAAAAACCAGAAGTGGCCAGGTGGAAACGGAACCATGTCGGCACCACCTTGACATTGGGTTCAGCAGCTCGCCTCCAGGTGGACTGCAGGACACAAGAAAGCTGTCTGTCTGCTGTCGGAACAGCTTTGGGAGACAAGAGGAGGAATCTTTGGAAGCATTTGTGATTAAGTCACCAGCACACTTGTCTTTCGAAATAAAACACACACAGGAATTGGCTAGAGAACACCAGGATGGAGGGCAGGTGTATGCCGTGAGAGTGGTGCCCTATCTTGAGGCTGTTCAGAGACGGGTGAACATGCCCCCAGCGCATCTTCCCTGGCAGCGCAGTTCACACCACGTGCAGGCAGGGCCACGTGCTGCTGCCGACACCGGCAGTGTAGTATTAAAAATGTTGCGGAGGGAGGTGGGGGTCCAGCCCCACCCGCTACTAGAACTCACTGGTTCAGTAATACTACTGGGTTCAGAAAGTACAATTGTACGGTTGAGATATATAAGTATTTGAGTCATCGAGAGCATGAGAGATATTACAATAATACAGTCAGACATATTACATATAGCATTGCTCACCTCCACCCCACCTAGTGGTCCTCGTGGGGGGAACCCGGCTGCCAGAGCAGGAGCCGCCTCCCTCGCGGGAGCTGCCCTCGTCCACCGCCCTCATGTGAGCAGCTCTCACGGGAAGCAGCCCTCCTT
>NW_022111312.1:3058859-3071230 GCF_000313985.2 Echinops telfairi
TCAAGTCTTTATGCTCTGCAGTGAATATCACAGGTGGCCGAGGGGTTACTGACTTTACTCTGTAAGAGACTTGCTCTCCCCGCTTGATGGTTTATGGTTCCGCTGGTTTGATCAGCACCGTCATCGATCCATTCAAAAATGATGGTGGCCCTGGGGCTGCTGCGGTGACGGAGATGAACATGGGAGCTGACGATCCACCAGGGAAGACCATCTTAGACGAGGGGGCTGCAAATGGCTCTTCAACAATGGAATGAATAGAAAATGGAAGCCTGTCCCGTAGGACGGCAGGTCATTATAATGTGTGATACCCGCCCTGGAAGAGGGCATCGAGACTAAGCAAGGTAGACAAACCCTGGACTTCCCAGGGTGAGGACAGCTCTGGAGAGGCCCTACGGGGAGAGGTGCCCTTCCATATACGGAAGACTCGACTGAATTTCTTACCATGCTTTTTGAGGTTCGCTCTCTGGAATTTCAGAAGGGGTGCTGCATACACAGTTGACGGTGTTAGGCTGGGTCGACGAGAGGAACAAATCCCGTGACACAGAGAAGTATGTGTATGAACGAACTTTATGTCAAGAAGTCATTCTGTATCGAGAAAACATCCCAGCCCACACCAACTCAAGTCCCTCTAGTCCTGAAGTCCCTCTTCAGCCACGTTAAATGATGCAGAATGCAGGAAGATCACAGGCTGGTGCATACAGAGTTGTGGGGCTCCAGTGTTGTGTGAATCCAGTGGCAGTGGCCCCATCGCAGGACCTGAACAGGTCTCAGTGTGACTTGTCACAGGAAGATGAAGGCTGAGAGAGTGGAGGGGGTTCCCAGGGCCCTCCTTACAAAAAGGCCACGCCCACAAGGAGGCTAAGCTCCACCCCTCCACTTTCATATGTCAAGTTGACATGAAATCTTGTAACTACTACAGGGACATTTCGTTATTCTTCCTGTGGTCCTGGATTTCACAGTCATGGCGGGGGTTTGCCCTTTGCTGTGTCATGTAAGGCCCATCTAGTCCTGTAGCGCCTGCTCACAAGAGCAATCTCGAGAAGACACATAGATGACAATTGCCGGCCAGAGGGACAGAGTTGAAATCCCCTCCGTGGGGTTTCCAGGGCTGTTTATCTCTATGGAAGCAGATGGCCACCTCCTCCCAGGTGGTGGGCTGGGACTGCTGATCTTCAGGTTGCAGCTTGGTCATCCTGTCAATAAAACTCTTGAAGGATGCACATTCCCATTATTGGATCACAGTACATGTGGGCTTCGCATCCACCCATTCTCTCGGCTTCTGTTTGGGGTAATTAAAATAGGATTGTGACCTCAGCTGAAGGGTTTAATTGCAGGTGCGGTTCCGCCATCTTCCCCACGTGCAGCAATGGGCTCCATTGTAACAATCCGTGGTAACGATGGTATAGGACCAGGCGGTGTGGCGTTCTGTTGTACATTGATCGGGTCACTGTGAGCCAGAACCGACCCGACTGCATCCAACAATCTTTACAGGAGCAGACCACCAGGGCTTTCCCCCCACAGCGTGCTGGTGGGTTTCATCCACCCACCTTTGTTAACAGCTGAGCATCGACCAAGGCTCCTGATCCGGCCCTCGCTGGGGACTAAATACATTTTTTTTTGGTAATACATTTTTTTGTTGTTGAATGGAAGAGCATTTGGAGCTACAACAAATCTTTTCCAGTTCAGTACAACTACGATCTCACCAGAAGAAATGACTTGATTGGAGAGTCACTTAGGATTCACTTACTTCCATGTGCACGGGGCAAGATATGGCAGAATAATAATTTATAAATTGTCAAGGGCTCATGAGGGAGGGGGTAGTGGGGACCTGATGCCAGGGGCTCAAGTGGAGAGCAAATGTTTTGAGAAAGATGACATTTTCCCTCAAGATCGAAAGTTCCAGACACGATGCACCTGTGCATCCTCCCCCTCACCCCAAGTCCCTTCTCACTGAGCACAGGGAGCCCGGTGCCAGGCTCGCTGCTGTGGGCAATACAAACGGACTTTCTCTGACATCCTTTGGGCACGTTGGCAGGAGAGACCAACCAGTCCCTGGAAAAGGACGCTCTGCTTGGTGAACTAGAGGGGCAGCGAAAAAGAGGAGCGTCCAGGAGATGGAAGGACGAAGTGGCTTCCACAGTGGGCTCAAAGCTCCTAACAGTGAGGACGGCGCAGGACCAGGCGGTGGCCCCTCCTGTGGTACGCGGGGTCTCGCTGAGTCTGAACTGACGACGTCACCCAACAGCATCGACATTCTCTGGATCCCCGTCTCCAAGGACATCGTGGCCCACTGAGGGGAATGTCAGCCGACACAGACTGGATAGAAGGTGGACATGACCTGCTGTAGGTAAGACCTGGATCAAGACCCAGGACTGGCAGAAAAATACCGATGAAGCCCCGTGATTTTTAAGTGGCAGTTCTGTGCCAAACCCGGCCAGAGACTTGGTGTCCATGGTTTTAAAACCTGCGAGCGAGGCACCCCACACGGTCCCCTTCACCCACCACCATGGAGCCTGTGTTCCCTGGCGTGGCAGGTACTCAGTAGCCATGGGCTGATCTCATTTTGCAGATAAACCCACTGAGGCTCAGGGCCAGTCACGAACTTATCTGATGTCCCACTCACCTAAGTGGAGGACTAGGATTTGAGCCGAGGTAGATCTGTCTCAAGGAGCCCTGGTGGTGCCGAGATTAAAGGTTGGCAGTTCAAGCCCACTGTGTGAGCGAGATGTGGCTGTGTCCACAAAGATAGCAGCGTTGGAAGCATCACGGAGCAGTTCTGATCTGTCCTTCGGTGGCCCTGAAAATCAGTTTGATGGCGATGGACAGGTCTGACTTCAAATGCCACGTCTTCTCCTGTTCCCCAAACTGTGTTGCCCCCCCCCTCCCCGCTCCAGTCGCCAGTAATTCTGGGAGAATGGATGGAGCTGAGTGAGGATATCACTCGAGCAGGGTGGAGGGGAACATTAACTTCATCACAGCTGTGTTGGCCTTTTTGCTTCGTAAACTAACAGAGTTTGGGGGGTGGGGGGTGGGTTAAAATGTGAATATCCTTTATTCACTCTCTGCCCTCCAGTCAGTCCCAACTCATAGTGACCCTACAGGACAGAATAGAACTGCCCCTGTGACTTTCTGAGACTCCAAATCTTTACAGGAACAGAAAGTCTCATCTTTCTCCCTCAAAGTAGCTGGTGGTTTCGAACTGCTGACCTTTTTGTTAGCAGCCCAATGTGTAACCACTAGACCGTCACATCCTTCCAAAAAAAGCTCAAAACCAAACTCACAGCCTTCGGCCCAATTCTAACTCATAGAGCCCCTAGAGAGCAGGCTAGAACTGCCTCTGAGACTGCAATTTTTCTTCTTCTTTTTAAAATGTGTACGAAAGAGCTTTATCTCAAGAAAGCGCCCCCGCTCAGTCCAACTCAAGTCCATAAGCCCGATACTAGTCCGTAGGTCCCTCTTCAGCTTCAGGCAGCTGCACGCGATGATGTCAAATGCAGGAAGATCACAGGCTGGTGGACACACGTTGTGTGGATCCAGGGTCAGTGGAAGCACGGCAGGGCTCAGGCAGCTCGCAGGTTGGCCAGCAAGCAGGGAGGTGAGGGTTGAGAGAGAGGAGACGGCAACTCGTCATAGGAGTAGAAAGCCTCGTCTTACTCCCAAGGAGCAGCTGGTGGTTTCACACTGCTGATCTTCTTGTTAGCAGCCCAACGTGTAACCCATTCTTCCACCACATCCCTAGGGACCCTTTATTCTTCTGAGCCCCGCCTGGTTAGGCCTGAAGGGCATGGGGTGGAGGAGCGGAGTTCCTGGAACTTGGTGCCATCTGGAGCCAGGGAGGGGGACTCCCTGGTAGGAGTGGCTGGCCTGGAGGGCTCAGCAGGGGAAGAAATACCCTGACTACTTCTTCCCACCCTCCTCTCTGCTGGTGCTGCCTCCCATCATCCTGAACCACTGCTGTCTGTAGGCCAGCAGGCCGAGTTGCCCACATGGTGCAGTCAGTACATAGGGGCCAGCCTGACCCTGACCCTGACCATGGATGGACCTGCAGGGGTGAAGGGAGGCTAACAAGCTCCCTGGTACTCTGCCACTCAAGGTGTGGTCAGGAAGCTAACAGCATCGGCCTCTCCTTGGACTTGTTGGGAATGCTCCACATGTCCCCCCCACCCCCAGCCCCACCCTCCAAACTCAAATCTCCCATTTCATAAGATAACAGGGGAATTCATGGATAGGCTCATAGTTCAAGAAGGCAGGCTGACCAGAGAATTCCCATGTGGCTCTAAGAGCAGTGGTTCTCCACCTTCCTAATGCCATGACCCTTTAAGACAGTTCCTCATGTGGTGGTGACCACCCCTCACCATAAAATTATGTTCGTTGCCACTTCATCACTATCATTTTGCTACTGTTAGCAATCGGGCGACCCCTGTGAAAGGGTCGTTTGACCCCCAAAGGGGTCGCGACCCACAGGTTGAGAACCACCGCTCTAAGAGCCATTGGCAATCACATCTCTGCTTGGGTCAGCCCATGTGTGAAGATACATTCGAGAATCATCCCACCTCACCAGAGAAGCCAGCCAGGATCATCTAGCTTATAGAGGTACAGTGAACCCTCGCCACTTCGCGCTTCGACTTCTGCGGCTTCACTCTATCGCGGATTTTGCGTAACAGCACCCACTGCCTACACCTGCTCCTTCAGAGGAAAAAGACGGCGACCCACCTGTAGAGTACATCCCTTAAGTCATTTCATAGGCTATTGATTACAGTACTTGTAAGAACTATGTATAATAATACTGTATGTGAAATATGTAATACTGTAAACTAGATGCCATAAATAATATAATAAATAATAAATGATAATTGTAACGTCCAAAATGTTTTACTGTATTTTCCCTTTCTCGTTTAATAAATTGGGTAATACGAGTGTAATGGTGACTAAAGGGTGTTTTTTCATGTCCTCTATGCTCTAACTACGAAAATATTTGATTTACAAATAAGGAATCCTTCGCGGAATTTCATTTATCACGGTAGGGTCTAGAACCGATTAACCGCGATAAACGAGGGTTCACTGTAAACCCAAACCCCAAAAGCCCAAAGGCAGCATCTCAACAAGACATCATCATCATCATCAAACACCGAAAAGAATGGCAGCTATTTTTAGGCCCCACACCATCCAAAACGGAGTTTGTGAAATCCCAAGCGTATGTTCTCTCCATCTAACTAAAGGAAGGAAATGGGAGGGGGAAAAACCCCAGCCACACGAAAGGAAGCCAAACGCTAAAATTACAGTCTGTTCGGGAGGTGTCACGTGTCTGGGTCTTGGGACAGATTTCTCGACTCATAAAAAGGAATTTTGACGGGTTATTTCCCCCACCCCCATCTTCATTCATGCATGTTTGATTGTGATATTCCATCCTGCCACGATCATTTCCCCCCCGTGCCTGAAAATCGACTTCCTTCTTTCGATAGGTTGAGTCCACCAAGTCCACCAAAAACAGATCCAAAGTCACTGCCAGCGGGTCCATTCTCACTCAGACAGCCCGAGGGAGCAGGCTAGAACCGTCTCTGGGGATTTCTGAGGCTGCGAGCCTTCTTCTTCTTTTTAAAATGTGTACAAAAGAGCTTTATCTCAAGAAAGCGCCCAGCTCAGTCCAACTCAAGTCCCTAAGTCCGATACTAGTCCTTAAGTCCCTCTTCAGCCTCACGCAGCCACGTGCAATGATATCAAATGCAGGCTTTCCACACTGTCCAACACGAGCTTGCAGTCTGGACAGAGGAACGTCCTGAGCTTTGGCCAGAGATAGGATCCCTGCGGGGTGTCTTCTTGGGAATCGATTGAGTGCATTTTCGTACCCTTCCCACATCTGACAATGGATTGAAATCCCCATTGGAGACCAGATCATTCCGATCTTTCGAATTACGAAGAAATCGCTAGGTTTCTGCACCTCACTGCCACGGAGTCGATTCTAACGCCTAGGGGCCCTGTAAGACAGGGTGCAATTGCCCCTGCGTGTTTCTGCTTAAAAAACATCCATGGCAAAAGGAAACCAAACGCACTGCAATTGAGTCCGTTCTGCTTCATGGAGACCCTGTAGAACCGAGCTGAACTGCCCCTGTGGGTTTTGGAAACGGTAAATCTTTTCGGGAATAGAAAGCCTCTTGTCTTTCTCCCTGGGAGCTGGCTGGTTTCAGGCTGCTGTTTCCATGCTAGATAGTATTCTGTTCTAAGTCGTGTCAATTCTTGTGGTCCCATAAGGGGAGAAATCAGGCATGTGGACCCCCCATGGGCTGGGCTTTGGAACCCGATTTGGGTCACTTCCTAGCTGTTTGCCCATGAATGAGACAGGCAAAGCCGTGTGCCTGCTGTGTCCTCATTGGGAAGACGAGGATCACGGCGTCCACCTTGGTGGGAAGTCTGATGGCAATGGGTGTGACCTGTCATCCAAGAGGTGCTCCGTAACCATGTACTTTCCATATTCTTTGCCAGCACCGTAATCGAAAGGCACTGCTTCTAGAAGTCTCCTTATACAATGTCCACCTTTCACAAGCATAGGAGGCAGTGGGAAGTATCATGGCTTGGGTCAGGCTCACCTTAGTCCTCAAAGTAACATCTTGGCTTTTTTTCAATACTCTCAAGAGGTCTTCGGCAGCAGATTTACCGAACGCAAGGCATCCTTTGATCTCTTGATGGCTGCTTCCATGAGCAGTGATTGTGGGTCCGAGCAAGACAACATCTGTGGGTCCAAGCAAGACAACATCATGATGTTGCTTATGGTCCAGTGAGGAGGACTTGGGTCTTCTCTACATTGAGTTGTGACCCGTCCTCCGGTCCGTAATCTTCATCGGCAAGGGCCTCGCATCCTCCTCACTTTCAGCAAACAAGGTCGTGTCCTCCGCGTGTCGCGGGTTGTTAACAAGCCGCCTTTCAAACCCAATCCCACATTCTTCTCCCGATCATCCAGTCTCTGTAAGGATTTACTCAGCAGACAGATTAAATAAGTATGGGGAGAGGAGACAACCTAGGCACACACCTTTCCTGATTTTATTTTTAGCTTCAAGGGCGCTATTAACGACAGTGTGATTTCACCTGTCAAACGAAGCTCTCCCGGGAAAACCAGGCGCCCTGGTGTGGCAATGGGCAAGGCCCCCCCACCCTACAATCTCCTAAATACAAGGTTGGTAATTCCAGCCTCCCTCCCACCCCCAGCCCCACCTACCACTCCCACCCCCTGCTCCTACCCAGGGGAAAGGTCTGGTGATTTGCTCCTGTAAAGGTGACAGCCTAGCAAGCCCTATGGGGGCAGTTCTGCTCGGCCGCATGGGGTCCCTGTGTGTCAGAATTGACTCCACAGACCCCAGGGGCCCCTGGTCTTCTCCTCTAGGAGATGGCTCTTCATTGTGGGGAACTAACACTGAAGGAAATACAACGAGGATTAGACTCCCTAACTTATCACAGAGGGAATCTGGAAAGCTAATCTTCCACGGTAGGAAAGCCACCACGGTGGTAACCTAGAGATGAAGCCCCAAGTACATGATCCTGCTTTAAAGAGCAGTCCTACAGATTCCCCACCTAACAGATACGCTGCTTTAACGTGAGCACATGGTTGATTGTCTCTCCCTATAGAAGCGATTGCTATCTCTTCCCGCCGTGCCACCCAGGCCCCCCTCATACCTTCCCCCAATGCAGGTATTCGGTCTCCTCACCTGTGAGCTCAGGGACCTAACTGTAGTTATCACTCACCTTGTGATTTATGTAATTACTGAATATGTATGTCTTATGGCCACCTATAAATATCCCAAGTTAGTAAAGATTCTCTCTCCCCTCTCTCTCTCTTCTCCCACCTCCAGGTGGACCACCAAGAGGGTCTGAGGTGAGCATGTTACCATAAAATGTGTCTGACTCCTGTATTGTACTCTCGCTCCTATCTTCTATGACTTTACTATGATCTTTATATGTTATCGCTGTACAGTGCGCCTACGGACCCCTTGGTTGTGAGAGGCTGGCTTCATGTGTGTGCACGTGTGCAGGAGGGAGTGCTGCACAGCCTACTGATCTTCTCTTCACACGGTTCACATTGGGGATGTTTCACACCTGCAGACGAGGAGGAGGAAGAGGAGGCACGTGCAGACGCAGCCACTGAGCCATTGTTGGCAGTTTCTCTCTGTGCGTTCAGTACGTCTCTCTCCACCTCTGTCTCCCTCTGCCCATCCACCCGTCCATCTGTGCTCCTGTTTGTTATCCTGAGGACGAGGTGCAGGTAGCACGACACTTCACCCCACAGTGTGGCCTCTCTAAAGAACATGGACAAACAGGGAGATCGGAAGGGTGAGGGGATTTGGGGGCAAACAGTGAATGGGGGAGGGAGCACTAGATCTGGTTGTGAGGATGTATGTACAACACACTTAAAAAGCTGTTTAACCATGGAAGTGTATGATATGTGAATACTATATCAAGAACCCAGAAAAAAAATTTAAGAATCCCAAAGAAACCAAACGTGACCAAAGGTTCCCACAGGCGAAGGGCAGAGTTGTTACATAGAGGGCACTGAGTGTATGTCAATGGTGGTAGAATAGTTTGGAAAAGGATATCAATCATGGTTGTACAACACGACGCTGAATCATACAAGGAGAAGTTGTGGAACTGGAGAATGTTGTGTGGTGTACACTTTCCACACAATTAGCAAAAATATAATTACATGAATAACAATGACTACAGGAAAGAAGAAACTGTTCTACCAGTAAATATGGTGACAACCGCACAGCCCTTCTTGGTATGATTGAACTGTTGAATTGCATGCCATTCGGATGAAATGCTAATGACACTGTTTAAAACAACGAGGGCCATGGACAAACTCCTCCTTCACCTGCTGCAGTCTCGCCTTCACGCTCAGGACATTGACCATGACACCTGCCAATCTGCTCCCCTCGGCCTGGTTTGCTTGTTGTGTTGATGTGTTAAACCCACTAGGGCCAGTGGCTCTCAACCATCTGCAGGCCGCGACCCATTCATACAGCGCCTCATGGGGTGGTGACCACCAACCATAAAATGATTTTCCTTGCTACTTCATCCCTGTCATTTTGCTACTGTGATGAACTGGGCGACCCCTGTGAAAGGGTTGTTCGACCCCCAAGGGGTCATGACCCACAGGTTGAGAAATGCTGCCCTAGTTGGTTTCCTTCCGTTTCCCGAGGCCTGGGGCATTTCCTCTGCCTTTGTGGTGTTCCCTGGCTCCCCGCATGGGCCCTGGTCCCTTTCCGCGTCTCTCCACGTGGACTGCCTGCCCGACTGTGTCCTTGTGATTAGATGCCGGTTGCGTCCTTCTCCATTAGCTGGCCTGTGATGTCATTTGTCTCGTTATTGATGATGTTAACCTTGATCACTTGGTGAAGGTGACGTTGCCCAAATTCACCGCAGTCAGGGAAACTTCCCTTGGCAGTTAACATCTGTGCTCTCCCCCCACCTACCCCTTCCTCCAAACAAACCCTAGGAAACTATTCAGAAGGAGTTATTGAGGCAGAGAGAGACAGACAGGTACAGGGATCCCTGTTTGGTGGGCAGTTTGCCCAGCATCCAGGTGCTTCTCCCAAGCTTCTGGGTAACTGCAGATTCAGCCCGGCTCCTGGCTCCCAGCTGGTGGCCATCTGAATGCAAAGCGGTGCCTCTGGCAGCCTAATTGATCGAGCCTGTTTGCTGCCCCTGATTTGGTGGCTGGGGCGGGCTGCTGGTGTGCCGCAAAGCTTGCCTGGCAGGAGAACGGGCTCTCACACATTATCTCTACAAAGGTAGGAGATGTGGCCAGCCTGCCCTTGGCACAGGTCACAGTCCTAGGCCGCTGTTCCCCCTCACCTGCTGGTTACAACGGTCCTCGGTCATCCCCCCAAATCCTCCCTGCAGCCCTAGTATGCTTCTTGCAAGATTCAAATCAGATGACGACGCCTCTCTTCCTGAAAACGTTCCTATCGCCTTTAGGATAATGATCTAGGGCACAGGTTCCCAAACCGATTTGGCCCCCTGCCCCATTTTCAGGGGGAGAAAAAGACTCTGCACTCCCCCCCCGCCCCCCACATATCCTCAGCAATTAAACAGTTTGGTGCTATAGCCCATAATCCAAGATAAAGTGTAGGTATCTGTTGTTGCTGGAGCCCTGCTGGGGTACAAGGGGGCTGCAGTTTGAATCCATTCGTGGCTCTGCTGGAGGAAGAGGAGGCTCTCTGCTCCTATCTAGAGTTATAGTCTCAGAAACCCATGGGGCCAGTTCTGCCCTGTCCTGTAGGGTCCCTGTGAGTCAGCACTGACTGACGGCAGTGAGTTCACCTGCTTTTGCAGCCCCCTGCAGAGTTCCGTAGGAGCCCTGCTGGCGTAGTGGTTACACGTTGGGCTGCTCCCTACAAGGTCAGCAGTTTGAAACCACCAGCCGGTCCTTGGGAGAAAGACGGGGCTTTCTCCTCCTGTGGAGAGTGACCGTCTCAGAAACCCACGGGGCCAGTGCTACCCTGCCCTGTAGGGTTGCTATGAGTCAGACTCCACTCGATGGCAGCCTGTTACTTTCCGTTTGGATAGTTCCAGCACCTGCCCGGGCGGTGTGGCCCAAGGTGGCAAACACTGATCTCTTCCTATGACACCCCCTCCACCCCCCCGCATGGCCTGGCACCTGCTGTCTCTGAGACCAAGTGGAAACTCTAGCCTGACGCTGCTCCCTGATCCCCAGCAATGAGGACTTTCTGTTTGCCAGATGCCTCGGGGTCTGTGCCCCCATTCTCTCACTAAGATAGCGGTTTGTGTTACATGCTCACTGCAGACCGGTTCATTTTCAGGGATGGCTGGATCCAGGGTCCCAACGGTGGTAGTAAACGTTTCTCTCCTGTTTGATATTGATTTTATTGGGGCCATCTCTCTCCTCAGGGTGGCCAGATGGCGGCCAACATCTCTGGTGTATCTTCCCCTTTCTTGGCAGCACCTATGACGGACAGCATCTCATTCTTCATGGTTCTTCTACAAAATATGGGATTGAATCACACAGGGTCCATGGCTAGGGGGCTAGAATATGCATACAGTACATGCATCAGCTGGTCAGGACCGGCTCACGTACTACCCTTGGAAAGGCGGTGTGGGCTGCCCTTATCTAAGCTAGGGGAGTGAAGTAAAGGGTTTCTACGCACCTAACACGAGTTGCAGAAAGAGAGGGAGTGGGGGCTGGGCAGTGAGAGAAAACCGCTGGGAAGATGTAAGGAGATGGTTCTTAGCCCATTTTCCTGAGCGATCACCACTGCTATGTAAACGAGAGAAAAGAAACAAGACAGACAGCGCCAGCCAGATTTGGGTCAGTCATGACATGGGTGTGTGTGATGGAGGAGAGATGCAGCTCCCAGCCTGGGTGCTGGCAGGATGGGTTGCCTTCAGACAGGGATTACAGGGTTGGGGGAAGGAGGGCAGGTGTTAAAGGTTTGAATTGTTTTCTTCCAAAAGAAATGTGGCTGCTGAATCCTGTGTGCACATAGGTTTTCTTTTGCTATGCTAGTGAGACCCTGTCAGAGTGAGGATGCTTTAAGCCTAATCGTTTCTAAGTGGTACTTTATGAACAAGAACCAAAGAGACAACAGGAGTAAGAGGCAACACACACGGACCTGTCTGCAAGCAAGGGAAGGCCAAGGGTGGCAGGCAGACACCAGGAAACCCTGTGAGCCCCATAGAAAGAATCCCTGATTTGGGATGCTAAGCTTTGAGAATTGTGAAAAAGAAGTTTCTCTTCTTTAAAGTCACACTCGTCACCCATCTATTTAAGGTCGTGTTTTAAAATCATACTGCACCGTGTTCTGGGTGACGGTGTCCTCGGCCGTTTAGGTGCCCAGGCAACGACGTCTGCACCCAGTTGGCGACAGTCCTCACAAGGCGTGAGCTTTCTCGTGATTTCCATTCAGGTCGATCCGCTTCCATGAATCTAGTCGCCCTGCTCCCTTACCTTCTCATCGTCATTTTACAGTTGTTGCTGGGCGCTTGACCTCGCAGAGGTGGGTTTTCTAAGGCGCCCAGTCTGCCTGGGTAATATTTCGGGTGAGCTATTCTGTGATTTAGTTGTAAGGGGACCTTCAGGGTTAGTGTTGGTTCAAGATTTCAATACTCTCTCAGGGCCATCTGGTAGTCTTCTGCTCTCAACCAGTCCATCGCTCTGGGGCATTTTTGTTGTTGTGTGTGTTTTGTTCTGTTCTTAACTAAGGAATTTGAGGTTCTGTTCCACGTTTTTCTCCCATTCTCTCGGGCTCCACCTAACATGGCCAATTAAAATCGTTGATGGGGTGTTGTGTTAGTCTGGGTACTTTAGAGAAACAAATCCACAGAAACTCATGTATAAGAGAGAGTTTTATATAAAGGGTAAGTGC
>NW_022111312.1:3072462-3073489 GCF_000313985.2 Echinops telfairi
CCTTAGTTTAGAGACCGCTTGCTTTACTTCCCTATTATGGGGGCGGGGAGGGGGGCGCGGAGAGAGGGGAAACCATTGTCCTACCCTCCTACAGTGCCAACTCCCATCTTCCAGCTCAGCATTTTAAGTAATTCATGAGTGTAAAGAGGAAGGCCCCGGACAAGAGGGATTACCAGAGTGGCTGCCACCGTGGGTTCCGACATGAGCATAACTGTGGGGACAGAGCAGGACTGGGCAGGGTCTCCTGTTGTGCACAGGGTCACTGTGGGTCGGAACCAACCCTGAAGCTAACTGCAATGCTGAGTCACTACATGGCACACCAGTGGTCCCGTCCTTGGGAGGGCAGCTCAAGCTGTCATGCGGATGGTGGTCTTTTTTAGAAAGTAGCTTGACGACGATGGGACTACTCAAGGCTTCTGCAGTTCCCTTGATTTCATGGCCATGTGAGAGTTAGGTTTATTGTGCCAACGAGGCTCCCGTAGGAGCATGTGGGTGGAGTTTAGTCAGATGGCAGCTTCATTGGAGGGCAACCAAAATGAATGGCTCTCTGGAGGCTGGCCTCCCTCTCTCTCTGTGCTTTCAGGAGACTTGCTCAGACCTGTAGGAGCCCCTCTCTCTGCTTCACCTTCCTGTGGAAAAGCCACACTGTGAGGGCTTGGAGGAGCCACGTGGAGAACTGAGCCATGCTGAGTGAGATGCTTCCACCACTGTTGGATCCACAAGACTTTGCACCCACTGGCCTGTGAGCTTCCTGCATTTTGCATCATTTCATGTAACCGCATAAGTCTGAAGAGGGATTTATGGACTAGTATTGTACTTATGGGCTAACATTAGACTTAAGAACTTGATCTGACGATGCCAACAAAGGTACAAATGTGCTTGAAACAATGGCTGGATGGATGGATTGTGATAAGAGTTGTATGAGCCACCAATAAAATTATTTTAAAAAGAACACACACACACACACACCAAATAGAAGTTAGGAATGTGACTCATCAGAATTAAAATGTGTCATAAATTGAAATGG
>NW_022111312.1:3077758-3082310 GCF_000313985.2 Echinops telfairi
ATGAAGAGCTCTTGTCCTAGAGCCCATCGTCCAGGGTACAGTGTGGGCATGTGCATCTACAGCCTGTCTGGATGTTTCCAGCCCCAGCCCTGCACCCCAAGGAACAGTCCCACTCACTGTGGGAGACACTGCTCTAACCTAACACTTACACTTAACCTGACCGTAACCTTGACCCGCATGCTTACCATAATCCTGCAGTTTCTCTCTTTACCCATCCCCATCCATTCACTTTTAAAAATATGTATTTCCTTAACAACAATTCTATCAGGGTTCGAGCAAGCAAGAGAAGCACATTTGATTGGGGTCCTTTGGAGAGCTCAGTGAAAGGGCTCTGTTGAGGAATGGAGCGCAAATCCTTACATCCGGGCTGCGTGAGGCAGGCGGGCACCCAGGGGTTGGAGTCTATCTCTTTTGGAGAGTTCTCTAGTCCGACGAAGTATCCGTGTAAGCTCAGCAGCAGCGTGGCTCGTAAAATAAACAATATCGCCCATGAGCAATAAGCGCATTCTTTAGAAAAGGGGAAAAACCAGTCACCTCTAGGTGACCAGATGGTCAACACCGACTCCCCAGCATGGAGGAGAAGGGGGGAGGCGGGGAACGAGCGGGCTGGACATGAACCAGGCAGCGAGAACAGATGAGGAAGATGACATGTCATGAGAAATGGAGCCGGTTGGTATAGACGCTTCAGATGGGAATCTTCTTTGCTGTGCAAATGCTAACCATAAATACATATATCTATACATATACAGTGAACCCTCGCCACTTCTCGCTTGACTTCCGCGGCTTCACTCTATCGCGGTTTTTGCGTAACAGCGCATGCTCTGTCATTACTGCCACTGATTGGCTCATACTGTACACGCTTGATGCCATAAATAATAAATGATCATTGTAACGTCCAGAATGTTTTACTGTATTTTCCCTTTTTCGTTTAATAAATTGGGTAATACGAGTGTAATGGTGACTAAAGGGTGTTTTTTCATGTCCTCTATGCTCTAACTATGAAAATATTTGATTTACAAATAAGTAATCCTACTTCGCGGAATTTAATTTATCACGGTAGGGTCTAGAACCGATTAACCGCGATAAACGAGGGTTCACTGTATATATATATATATATATATATATATATATATGAAGCAATTGTGTGTGTGTGTGTGTTTAAGACTATCATGTGAGTGGGGCCATGGATACTAAAGGGTTTACTGACACACAACAGACAACTGTTGCCACCTGTGGTGAAAAGGGATGTGTTTGGGGAACCCATCTACTAGTGACATTTCAAGCAATCGTTATGAGATCTCACTACCTTTGGACCAGCCAACTGGTGACATTTTAGAAGGGGGGGTGGTGGTGCATCAATAGGAGCTGTCACCTGGGAAGGGCACAACCATTCCCAGAGAGCAGCCTGAGGCAGGGAATGGGCAGAGGGGGCTCTGGCAGCAACGTCACTTCCTTCTCCTCTTCTTCTTCCTCCTCCTCCTGCCACCATCACTTTCTTTCGGGGATCAGTTCCCACCCAGGACCTAGAGGAGGGCGAGGGTGGTTCTCCTAGGGGAAATGGGGAGGTAAAGCTAGGACCAAGAGGAAGCAGCCCACCTCTGGGTGTGCCAGGCAGTGGGCGCCCAGCAAGTGCACCAGGCATGTTAAAACCCTCACCCTCACCAAGTTGGCTTCCCACCAGATCGGCCAGGTGGCACGTGACAAGATGACATCAAGTAGCAGGAAATCCCTTGAAGGAGGACATTAAGGACAGTGGCTTAGAGCAGGGGTCAGCCCGCTTTCCCTGTAAGTTGCAATGGCAAGAAGCCACAGGCAATGCATTCACGGGCAGGCGAGCCTTGTTCCAATAAAGCTTTATTTTCAAACACAGGCAGCGGGCCGGATTTGGTCAGTGGGTTGTCCTGTGCTGGCCCCTGGGCTGGACAGAGATGGGAGCAGGGCATGTCTGTTAGACAGTGTGGTCCGGGAAGGCCCCTGTAAGGAGGGGACATGGACCCGAGGCCCCAAGGATGTGAAGAGTCAGCCCACTAAGAGTCTCGGGTCTGAGTCTTCCATGCAAGGCAACAGGAACCCTTCCTCTTAGAGATATTTAACAAGCCCTACTACGTGCTCCAGTGGGTGAACCTGCTGCACAAAACCTCCTTAAAGTGCTGAAAAGCCAGGTGACTTTGAGGACGAAGGTGCGAATCACCCAGGCCGTGGTATTTCCCGCCACCTCCTATGCCCGTGGATGTTGGACGCTGAATAAGGAGGGTTGAAGAAACAGGGATGGTGCCTTTGAAGGTGGCGAAGACTATTGAAACGACCATGCACTGCCAAAGGAGCAAACAGGTCTGTCTAGAACAAGTACCGCCCAAGGGCTCTTAGAGGCAAGGATGGCGAGACTTTCTCTCACGTCCATTGGGCGTCTTTGAGTAGAGACCAGTCTGTGGAGAAGGACTCCATGCTTGGTCAAGGGCAGAGTCCGTGAAAAAGAGGAAGGCCCTCCAGGAGATGGATTGTCACAGAGGCTGCCACAACACTGGGCTCAAACGTAAGGACAATCGCAACTGAGCAGTGTTTCGGAGTCCTACCTAGGCTCCCTAGGGGGCTGAACTGTCTCCATGGTAACTGACGCACCATGTGCTAGACATGGTATTTTTTGGCAAAATGCCTGTTCCTATGGTGCCAACAGTACAGAAGAAGGCCCGAGGGTGAGCAGCTGGGTTTCGTGCACAACGTTGGCATCAAACAGGCTATCAGAGAGCAGAAGACGGCCAGGAAGGAAGACAGCACAGGAGAGGCGAAGAGCTGCTTTCAGAAGGGTTTGCACTCAGAGAGACTGTCTTCCTTGCCATCTGCTTTGCTGACCGCACGGCCACCAGTTTGAACCCCTCAGTCGCTCTGAGGGAGCCAAGACGAGGCTTTCTGCTCCTGTTCAGAGTGACAGTCTCAGAAACCCACGGGACAGTTCTACCCTGACCTATCATGTTGCTAAGAGTTAGAATCGACCTGAGCACAGGTTTTTTGTTTTGGTTTACATCCAGGTGTGGCAATACCAAGTGTTGCAGATGAGGCTGGGTGTGGCCAAGACCATCAGCACGAGCTTGACTGGGCAGCACAATTTGGGGAGGGGTGGCCCCCGGCTATTTTTGGCATGGCTCTTCCAGACAACAGGACCACACCCAGTTATACCACCCTTGGGGACCCCAAGTGGCAGTCTGTGCAGTTGTACCCCATGAGGTAAGCACCTGAGGACCAGGTGGATCCCAGCTATGGATCCTAGGCTGGGAGGGCCTGGTCTATGGTCCCATGCACAGCTGTCAGGCCACATCTGGTACACCTGAACTGATGCAACCTGTGAGAGCTGGAACTCGGAAGAGACTCAGCCTGGCTTTCGCGGGTCTCACAAGTTTTCTGCCTTCAACAGGGTGTAGTCGGACCACTTTTCTATCCATCTTTTTGGTAGGAAGTATTTGTGGGGTTTTTTTCTCCGACAAGCTTCCGCCTCACACTGAAACTCAGCTCACTGTCCTGGAGTTGATTCTGACTTACAGCGAACCTGTAGGACAGGCTCGAACTGTCTCTTGGAAACCCACAGGCTCTCCTGTGACTCTTCATGGGAGTAGAAGCCTCGTCCTTGCCTCTCGGAAAGGCTGCTGGTTTCTAACTGCCCATCTTGCAGTTAGCAGCCCCCACGCACAACCCATCACATCCCACCAGGCAGTGTTTACAGGGTCTACTGTTTTTTTGTTTTGTTTTGTTTTGCATTAGAAATAGCATGAGCTATTTTACAGGGGGTAGTGCAGTAGGGGTTTATGCATTTACAAGGCTGTGCAGCCATCAAGTTCTAGAACATTTTTATTCCCCCCAAAAGAAGACTGTGTCTGACCACACAGTCGCTCACTCCTCCTGGTATCCCTAGACAGGGCTTTGTGAAAATGCAAACGAGTTAATGCTCTGGGAATAGGGAAGAGGAGCTTGCCTGTTTAAACTCAGATGGCAACTTTCTCTCAACAGGTAGCAATGTCTGGTAACCCCTGGCAGCCCCCCTCTATCCCGGGACCCCCAGTTTCCTATTTCCTCTTTCTCACTACCCCGTACTGTCTCCCTGACAAGCATATGGAAAGTCACTATTTGTCAAGGGAGGAGCCCTGGTGACGTCGTGGAATGCTAACCAAAAGGTCAGTGGTTCGAACCCACCAGCTGCTCTGAGGGAGAAAGAGGAGGCTTTCTACTCCCATAAAGATTTATAGCCTTGGACATTCCATGATGCTCACTTTCCCAACATGATCGCTGAAGACAAAGTGGTGCATAAGCACATGTGGTGAAGAAAGCTGATGGTGCCCGGCTATCAAAAGACAGCCTGAGGTCTTAAAAGCTTGAAGATAAACAGGCGGCCATCTAGCTGAGAAGCAATAAAGCCCACATGGAAGAAGCACACCAGCCTGTGCGATCACGAGGTGTGGATGGGATCAGGTATCAGACATCAAAGAACAAAAAATCATATCATTGTAAATGAGGGGCCGTGAAGATTCGGGACCCAAAGCCCATCTGTAGGCAACTGGACATC
>NW_022111312.1:3084001-3085079 GCF_000313985.2 Echinops telfairi
GGTACAATTATTGGCATCCGCAATTTCTAAATGTTCTTTCTTCTTGAGCCTTTTGGTATCAGCTCCTCTTTTTTTCTCCCTCCCTCCTCACCCTTCCACCCCAACAAACCCTTACTGTATTGTTATTATTATGTATACATATCGTACACCGCCCATTCTATCCCTTTCCCTACTATCCTGTATTCTTCCCTGAGGGGGGTCATTCTGCCGTCATCCCCACTTCCTCTTCTCTCCCTCCCCCTACCCTCCTAGAATCATTGCTCCCATTACTGTTTCTGAAGGGGTTTGTCTCTCCTGAATTCCGTATATTGAAAGCTCGCCTCTGTGCCGCTATCGGTACACTGGTTTAGCGGGAGTTTTGAGATTGGACTGAGATCAAAACAGTTGGGGAGGAAGGATTAAAGAACTAGAGGAGTGTTGTGTATTTCATCAGTGCTACACTGCCCCTAGATGCAGCTTCTCCTCCCTGCAGTCCTTCTGCATGGGACATCCAATGATCCACGGATGGGCTCTGGGTCTCTAGCTTGGCCCCTCTCCACCACCTGGATGAAGTTGTTTAATTTTATAACTCTGATGTCTGTTCCTGTTGGCCCCTTGTGAGGACACATGCTGGGGTGCTTCTTCCAGTAGGCTTTGTTGCTAAGATTGTAAATCTTTACAGGAGTAGAAAGCCTTGTGTTTCTCTTGCAGAGAGACTGGTGAAACCAACGGTATACAGCCCACCTTGTAACTCACTGCACCCCCGGGGGCTCCTCCTCGCATCAGACGAGAGAGACAAGGAGAGGGAATCAGTTTGAATCCACCAGCCGCTCCTTGGGGGAAAATGACCACAACCTAGTGATCTGTTCCCATAAAGATGAAATCACACTTCTGCCATTGAACCCGCTCTAACCCAGAAACCCTAGAGGACAGGGTAGAATGGAGTCTGTTGAGTTTCCAAAGCTGTATTTCTGTCCTGGAGTAGAAAGCCTCATCTTTCTCCCCAGGAGTGGCTGGTTGGTCGTTTCGAACTGCTGACCTTGTGGTTAGCAGCTGACATGTAACCCACGACACCACCAGGACAATGTTCACAAGGATC
>NW_022111312.1:3087280-3089205 GCF_000313985.2 Echinops telfairi
GCAATTCCCACACTGTGTCACTGGTGTTGTCCCCCGCAGGGCCAAACCATGAAGACTTAATGAAGCTCTGAAACTATTGTCCTTAGATAACCTTTACACTTTACACCACAAATATTCTCTGAAGGCTTCTTAAAACCAAACAATAATTTAGCTTAATGAGTCAAATACGTCTGCCTTGAGCTTGTTGCTCTTTTAAAGACTAGATGGGATCAAGTCAGCAGCCAGAAAGGTGAGACAGGAACCTTCGGAGCGGTGAGCTTATGTTCCGGGGGAAGGAACAAGTCAGAAAAGGAGGGTGAGGGTGGTTGTAGATCCGGAAGAAAGTGATCAATACCACTGAATTGTGTAGATTCCCAAAACAGAGAGAAAAGCCCTCCAAACTGACTGCCACTGTGCTGGTTCTGACTCATAGGAACCCTTACCGGGCAGAGTGGAATTGCTGCCCCTGTGGGTGACCAAGGCCGGTGGTTTAGAACTGCTGACCTTGTGGTTAGCAAACCCGACTCATAGCCTCCCACGCCACCAGAGCTCCTTATGAATGGTATCTAGGTTGTTGGGTGCCACTGAGTTCTGACTTTGCACAACCAAACAACACACTGCCCGGTCCTGCGCCATCCTCACCATGGTTTCTACACTTGAGCCCATCGCTGCAGCCCTCTTCTTCCTCGCTGCTCCTCTGCTTCACCAAACATGATGTCCTTCTCCAGGGACTGGTCTCTCCTGACAACCTGTCTGAAGTTCAGAAGGCAAGGTCTCGTGAACATGGCCTCTAAGGAGCACTCTGGCCATACTTAGTCCAACACAGATGTATCTCTCCTTTTTAGCAGTCCACGGTACTTTTCAATAGTCATCTCCAGCACCACAACCCAACGAGATAGCAACGGCTCCCTGTGTGTGTTTCGCTGTGTAGATTCTCAACGGCAGCGGCAGCGGCAGCATAAGCAAAAATTTTCACCACAAATCATCTCAACAGCAACTGGTTGTTGTTACCACAGATGGTGGGAGAAGAGGCGAGAAGCCCAACAAGATGCTCTGAAAGTTGGAAGGATCCAGCTCAGACAGGGAAAGCAGCAGAGGCCTCCAGGTGAGGGCATTGACTGCATTTCTAGGAGAGTGGGAAGTTACCCAAAGACTCTAAGCAGAAGAATGCCACCACTCAATTCCCTTTTAAATCGAACCTCCAGCAAATGAATGGGGTTGTCTTTTGGGTTATGCACAGGCTCTTCAACAACAATGGATACCAGCTCTTGTTGCTCAATCTTTCCCCCCATTGACCCTGAAAGCTAACGTCCTCCCCCCGGCCCAGCTTGTCTCCTTTCTGGAAGCTACTCAGCTACCCTGCTGGGAGGAAATGCCATTCTTGTCCCTCTCACCGAAAATCTGCTGTCACAAGTGGTTATATTTTTTCTTTTACCTTCTAAACGGGGTGAAGGTTTATATTTCAGATCATCAACTTTATAGTCAAGAGTTTAAACTACTAATCAATGCCTACCCCCAATAGTTTACCCCTCACCTGCGCCTTACTTTCCCTTCTCCCTTGTGTGGGCTGGACTACAATCTTCCATTTCACTCAAGTTAGCACCACCAGTCAACAGTCCAGCCCTTTGCTTTAGCTTTCCTCCCATCCCCGTCTCCCCATGCCCCTGGCTGTCTCCAAAGTCTATTCCTGCCGCAGCATCCTGGATTTACAGGTCCAACGAGAGGGAGAGGCTCATGGCCATGCTCTGTGAGGGGAATGGCTCAGAGTTTTGCATCGTTTGAATGCGAGAGCTCTGCCCCATCAAACTCCATGGTCAAGGCTCATCTCCTCCCGTGGACCACTCCGCTTCTGGTCTTCCTCCTGTCCTGGTCATCCCACTTCCACCCGCCAGCTCCAGCCCCACAGAGGACCCTGCTCTCCAGCTGGGGCTGGTTCACCCCGTCAG
>NW_022111312.1:3089783-3091558 GCF_000313985.2 Echinops telfairi
GCCTGGTATATCTGTTAGGGGTCTTTGGTTGCAAGCAAGAGATACCCACTCTGGCTTTGCTAAGTCAAAGGCCATAGGTAGGAGCCTCAGGATGCAGATTGTTAGGGAGGTGGCTTCTAGTTGGTCTAACAGGGGTTCTGAGCCTGCTCTTTGTCCTGGGGGCTGGTGGGGGCACCTTGCAGCCACAGTCTTACAGTTGCAGTGCTCAGCACAGCTGTTTAGAGGGAGGTCCATATACCATTTACCTAAATATTGAAAAGTTATGAGAAATCAAGCTCGTAGGCTACTAAGTAAGTGTGTTAGTCCGGGTAGACTAGAGAAACAAATCTATAGGCACTCATGTATAAGAGAGAACTTTCTATCAAAGGGCGATTGAATATTGAGAAAATATCCCAGCCAAGTCCATATCAAGTCCATAAATCCGATATTAGCCCAGATGTCCAATACCAATCTATAAATTCCTTTTCAGACTCATGCAACACATGCAATGATGTCGAAGATCACAGGCCAGTGGGTGGAAAGTCTTGTGGATCCAGCGGTAGTGGAAGCATCTCAGCATTGGCGTGGGTCTCCATGTGGATCCTCCCGCTCCAAAGCTCTGGCTGCCATCAGCCTGCCTCCACGTGGCTTGTCAGCAGGAATGTCTCGCAGGGAGTGTGTGAGTATCTGGCCTCCAGCAAGCTATTTACCTCCTTAGCGTCTCCAAGGGAGCTCATCAAGCTGTGACCTGATTGACAGGCTAGACTCCACCTCTTGGCAAGTTGACACCAGATTATGTAACCACTACAGTGAGCTATGATCCATCTTCCCACCGTGACATACACACCTGAAAAGGGACCTGGAGGTCAAGGTTGGGTTTAGATTCTCAAGAGCCCTGAGTCATGAGCAGAATGGAATGTCTTGGTAAGAGTTAGTTCATGGCCCATGGCCCATGGCCCATCCCTCCTTTTCCTCCAACTTTGCTCTGCATCATTCCACAGCACACCTCATTCTGACCTCCAGCTCAGGTGTCCAAACTCTGTTCTACAACTTCCAGCAAACAGTTGCCCCTGGGCCACCCCTTGGGTTGAGAGGGGCCCATAGCGGTGGCTTACTTCATCCTCAGGGGATCACCCAGGGAAGAAGCCAAGGCCAGCCCCCGAGCAGGAATATTCAAGCACTCTAGGCGGCCACATCCTTTTTGGTCTTAAGAAATCCTCACCCGTGGCAAGGGGATGGGCAGCACAGGCTCCACGTCAGAGCGGTCCAAGCAGCGAGGCGGACAGTCCTCCCACGGATGTCCAAGGGCTGCGGTCATTCCCCAGGCCCAAAAGGCCATGAGTGCTTGGTCGTGAGAAAGTGACAACGGCCCACCCAACCTGGGGTCTTCTCCAGACTCTTGGAAATCAGTTGGAAGCAAGGCAGAGGGCTCACCCCCACCAAGCTCAAGTGCAGGGGGCTTTGTGGAGCCACCAAGTGGGGAGCCACAGCATGGGCCACAGGCCCCGAGGGTGCCTGCCATGTGCCTGGTTTTCTCAAGGGACCGGAGCCCAGAACGTGGCAGCCCTCCTCTGCTCGCTTCTCCTTCCTCTCTCCGTCTGCCTCTTCCTGGGACCCACCGTCTCTCCCCTGCTCCTCTCTGCCCCACTGCTTGCATCCCTTCCTCAGCGTTCTCAGGCATCGAACCAGAGACCCACTCTGTGTCCTTTCCTCCTTCAAAGGCCTGTGAGCAGTACTACTGTTGGGGTCTCAAAGGCACATTCTTCAGGGGCAGGCAGGCAAAGAGAGCGATGAAA
>NW_022111312.1:3094178-3095483 GCF_000313985.2 Echinops telfairi
ACTGTCATTTTGCTACTGTTATGAATCAGGCAACCCCTGCGAAAGGGTCGTTCGACCCCCCAAAGGGGTCACGGCCCACAGGTTGAGAACCGCTGCTCTACCCCTAGGGAAGTCTAGAGGGTTTGCTATGAGTCGGTGTCCACTCAGCGTCAGCAGCTGCAAACCGCTTCTCTCCATGATACACGTGTCCTGGTCTCTTCCGGGGGCCTTTTCAAAGAGGTCCAATCAAACCAGTGGTTTCTTTTGGGGATCCGCTGGGCCAGTTACACCCAAGGTCAAGGAGTCAGCTCAAAAGGTAATGGCGACTGTGTGTGCGTGTTTGGGGAGTTGGGGAGGGACTCCTATGGGGTCATCTTGATAGATTTTTCTCGAAGCACAGGCTCCGTAGGAAGTCGTGTGAAAGTGGAAAGCTGCATGGGTGAGGAAAGGCCAGGCAAACTGGGCCCAGAATTGGTTCCCATCCCGACCACGCACCTGTACTGGTTCTCTGAGGACGGCCAGGGCTGTCCCATGAGAAAGACACCGAGAACCCTGACCCCACCCGCCCTGCAGCCCTGACCTGGCCTCTCCAGACTGCTCTCTGTCCCTCCAAGAACGAAAAGGACACGGCACACAAAGGGCATTGCAAAGGAACACGATCCGGGTCCCCCAGGAGGCCCAGCCTGCCATTCGGACGAGGTGTAAATGGAAGCGTGGAGGATGCTTCTGAGAAGGGCTGCAGAGACGGAAATGCCACCTTCGGCAGCACACAGGCTTGGAGGGAGGATGTGTCAAGGGACAAAGCTTCAGATTTTGACAGGTTTTGATTAAAAAAATGTCTCTGTGATTTTTGTCAGGAGCCCTACTGGGGTGGCCAGACAAGGCATTGTCCTCCTAGTGCAGAGGGTCAGCAGTTCAAAACCCCACCAGCCATTCCTGGACGAAGCGGTATTCTCCCATGAAGATGGACCGTCTCAGGAACCCCCTCCAGGGTCACAAGGAGGCGGAACTGACCTTGTGACAGTCAGTGTGGTTCTGTAGCAACACTGGTTGACTTACCCTCCTAGTTCCAGAACCTATCTCTGCCCCTCCCCACCGGCCCCCCACACTGCTGCCACCAGGTCCAGCCACCAGCACCCCTAACCTGCATGATCGTGATTGCAGTCGCCTTTTCTCTGCAAATGTCCTTGCAGCCCCTGTAGTCTGCTCTCAGCCAAGCAGTCCCAGGGGTGTCAAGTGCCTCTTCTGCTCAGAACTCTTCATGGCTCCCATCTTATCTGTCGTAAAAGCCCAACTCATTACTCTGCCTAACAGGGAGCCCCATGT
>NW_022111312.1:3096909-3103573 GCF_000313985.2 Echinops telfairi
CGACACAGTCCACGGGTTAGGTGTCCCACAGGTAGTGTAGCTTGCAAATTGAGGCAAAGAACAAGCAAGGCAGCCGCACACTGGTCCGATGATCAAAGAGCAAGAGACAAGAGAGGCAAGGCTCGCTGAGCCATTTATCTCTCCGCCCTTCAATGAACCCCACATGTGTTTATCGGCCAGGTTGGCACCATTAACTACCTCAGAAGGATTCCAATATCCTTCCCAACACTTGCTATCATCAGACGCTTCAATGTTCTCCGGTACGGCGGGTGGCTGTGGCCTGCTACCTCCTGGTGGTTTTCATGCCCTTTTCATCTTGGGTCTGGACACTCAGGTGCTGCCAAGCTTGAGGGACGCTGTCCGCCTCTGGCCTGGAAGTGCAGAGCGCCCCACTGTACCATCTCCCAGCAGCCCTTGAGAAAATGGGTCTCGGTCTTTGGGTTTTGAGAATACGGCAGCGAGGGGAAGAGAAAAGTTAGCATCTGCTTGGCACACCGGGCCTGATACTTAGGGATCATTTAACACCCAGGAAAAGCCAGCGTTATTAATAAGCAGGGGGGCGTGTGAAGAGAGAGCGCGGAAAGCTGCCATTGAAAATGAGCTACTGTCGTTAGCATCCCAAATAAGACCCTACTTAGTATTCCGTTCTGCTCATTTGCAAATTAAGAGATGCATTGTTTTAAGAATAATTAAGTCTCATTTTGCATGTTTGGGAGCTGGCTCTCCACTGGCTTAGAGATGGTTATTTGTTTGTAGTGCTCTGCATACAGATTCATCTCCATTGCCAAGGTAAGCACTTGCTGGGTTTTGTCTCTCAGAAGCTCAGGGCTGGCATCTCTACAGGAGTGGCTTTTGAGGTCCCTTGGAGTTATATTTGGAGTCCTCTGTCCACACACAGGAAAACAAAACGAGAGTCCATCTTGACTCCCCCAACTCCCATAGACAGCGTCGAACTGCTCTGTTCTGGCTCATCGCGACCCTACAGGACAGGGCAGAAATGCCCCTGTGGGTTTCCGAGGTTGCAAATCTTCACAGGAGTGGAAAGCGTCATCTTTCTCCAGCAGGGTGGCTGGTGGGTTTGAACTGCTGACTTTGTGCTCAGCAGCCCAATTCCTAACCCATGACACTGCCAGGACTCTTTATGGAAGGCTTCTGTACACCCCAAACCAAGCCCACTGCAGTTGCATTGATGCTAACGGGGTAGAACTACCCCTGGGAGTTTCTGAGTCTGTAGACTCCTCAGAATTCCTGTTATTCTGAGCTAGCGGCCGATGTTAGCAACCACTGAGTCCAATTCCCTTCCTTTTACAGGTGAAAAACCAAGAGGCTCAGAGAGGTGAAGACACTTATCCAAGGTCACCCAGCAAGTCAGTGGCAGAGCTGGGATTAGAGCTCAGGCCTCTTCCAGCCTCAGCCGGTGTATTTGCCACCACATCTATGGGTCCCGTATTTCAATCACTCTTTTAACATATCCATGTTCCACCTGTACCATTGCTTACCCGCGACTCCTTTTCCGTTCCTTGAAATCAATTCACTTTTTCCAAATGGGAGGATATCCATTTAACAAGAGAACATGTCACAATGCTAATGACAAGTCTCATTGCTCACCGACATAGAGAGTTAATGGGACTTAAGTGCAATGCCCACAAAGCAGGGCGGTGGAGTTTTGGCACGACCATTGGGTTTGGCAGGATCATGGGTCCCGTGAAAACACTAGTCAGTGTTTGCCTGCTCTGCAGCCCAGGTTGAATGCTTAGGAGACTCCGGGTATCGGGTTGACGTGTGAGAGAGGTGTTTAAGAGCCTGCAGCTCTAAGCTTTTCTCCTCATCATAATCAGAAGAATGAGAAGCAAACCAAGCCTGCTGTCATTAAGTTGACTGTGATTCATGATGTTTATGGAAGCAGAGCCCCGCATTTCAGTTAGCTGCTGAGCAGTTGAGCCACTGTGCCACCAGGGCTCAGAAGGACTGAAAGAGAAAGGAAAGATTTGTTTTTCTCAAGGTATCATCTAAAACCCTATAAAAACCTGTGGTAGTTACATAATCTGGTGTCAATTTGGGACTTGAGAGGATTAAGAGTGAAGGGGTGGAGTCTAGCCTGTCAATCCAGAGATAGCCAATGAGACCTCTGTGTGGGCCTGGCCTTCTCCTGAGAACTCTGGGAACTGCTGTATTTTTCCTCCTTGGAGACAAGAGACACTTCTCTCTCTCTGCTCACTCCCTGGGAGACATTGCAGCTGATTAGACACATGAAACTACACTAGTGGACTGAGCTGGAGAAATCACATGGACCTACACTGATGCAACCAGATGTCTGAAGCTGGAGAAGCCACATAGAGACCCCTGCCAGCACTGAGATGCTTACAATGCCATTGGGTACAAAGACTTTCTACCCACTGACCTGTGATTGTCCTGCACTCGGTGTCATTGCATGTGTTTTGTGAGTCTGAAGAGGACTTTATAGATTGGTATCAGACATATGGGCTAATATTGGACTTATGGACTCGATCTGGACTGGGTTGGGATGCTTTCTTAATGTACAATTACCCTTGTATATAAAGCTCTTTCCATACACATATGACTGTCTCCCTGGCTTTATTTCTCTAGTCTGCCCAGACTAACACAAAAACCAACACAGGTTCTGATGGAAACATCAGTCTCCATGACCCTGAGCTCAAAAGGACTAGATGGTGCCCGACTCCCACTATCAACTACTCTGAAAGAGATCACACTAGAACGTCATGAAGAGATAGGGAGAAAACCAAACAAAATTCAAAGTCACTTTAAAAATGAAAAAATTCCAGGCTTATTGGCTGGATAAAGACTTGTGGGACCCCTGAAACGATGGCCCTTTGTCACGCTTCAGGTCTGGAAACAAATTCATCCTGGGACACTTTCTGTGAGGTACACACACCTTAGAATCATCAACCATTTGAGACCCAATGGGCAGCATTGACCCAAGGACCAAGTTCAGAAGGGCTAGGGATGTCGGAGGGCTAGAAACAGGACACACAGGGAGGAAGTGGGATCAGCCATGTTCTGTTGTGGGGATTGGAATCCATGAGATGAAACAGAATAGGCCTGGATTATTACATGGAAAATGGACCCTCTGCTCTGTAAGCCTTTACTCAATTCATAATAAGAACTTAAAACAATGATTAAAATAGGAAGAAAGAGTCAACACAAGTCTTGGCTCTTGACCACACCGAGTAGAGTGTCTGTCGCCCCTTTCCGCCTTCCCCAGGTCAGGGCAAGACGCTAGTGATGAGACCTGACCCAGGATCGTGGAGCTCAAGCACTTTCTCCTCCGTGAATCCTGGAGCTTGGGTTTATGTTTTGAGCAAGAGCAAGAGGTGGCAGGAAGGAGAAGAGGAGAAGGGCAGGGGGATGTGGCTAGACTGCAGGTTGTCTCCCACGACCGGTCCGTCCCTTATTCGACAGCAGTGTGGTTGCTGTCAGGTGCCAGCCAGTCAGTCCTAACCCACAGCGACCTCATGCACAACAGAATGGAACACCGCCTGGTCCTGCGCCATCCTCACAATGGTTCCTATCCTTGAGTCCCTTGGGGTCAGCCCATCTTTTTGAGAGTCTTCCTTTTTTTCACTTCCCCTCTGCTTTACCAAGCACAATGTCCTTCTCCAGGGGTGGTCTCTCCGGACAACATGGCCAAAGGATGTGAGAAAGTCTCCCATCCTTGCCTCTAAGCAGCCTTCTGCTGCACTGCTTCGAAGACAGCTTTATTGGTTCTTTCGGCAGTCCATGGGACTTTTAATATTCGTCACCAGCACTGTAATTCAAATGTTCATAGCAATAGACTCCCATATTTTTGAGCTGGCAATTGTCCGCCCCCCACCCCCACCCCCCAAGGACCCTTTGCAGCTAGGTGCAATGATAGGTAAAGAGGTGACCGTGAGAATGGCGTCTATATGGAGTGGAACATCATGGCCCTTCGGGTTTTTGTTTGGGGGTCAACTTCTCTCTTGCTGAAGCCCCGTTTAGGTTGGGTTTCTGCTGATCACAGCCCAGCTTCAATATGACACAAAAGGCCAACAAGGGGACTCCGAGTTAGGAATCAGAAGACCCAGGTTCTCTAGTCCCATGTCTCCAACTCATAGTCGACATGAATTTGGGAAGCACTTGGCGGAAGCACTTGGCTGCTAACCGGAAGGTCTGCAGCTTTAACTCACCAGCCACTCCGAGGGACCAAGGTACTGCCATCTGCTTCACGGATTTCAGTCTTAGAAACCCTAGGGGGCAGCACTCCTCTCGCCTAGGGGCTCCTGGGTTGGAATGGACTCGGTTGCAATGGGGCTGGGGCACCGTGTTGAACTTCTAGTGAGGTTTGCTTCCTGGGACTTCTTAGGTCTGTGCTGAGTCCCGCGGGATGGGGCAGGCTGAAGGGTGGTCTCCGCCTGAGTTGATCTCAGTGTCGTCGTGGGACCCGTGAGAAGGAGAGGTGTGAGAACACCTGTGCTGGGTGAAGCACCCTCCAGGACCGTGGCTGAAACACCCCACGCGGGGAGCTCGGCTGTCCACGTTTCACCACTTTATTTGCCTCCTTCCCAACAGCACCACGCACATTGGCCACCGTCCATTCCTCTGCTCCCCGTATCACAGCTTCAGCAGCTGCACAGTTATTATGTATTTTAAATAAAGCATCAAAGTCCCTCAGAATTGAGCAACAATCACCATGGATACCCATCACTGAAATCCTTGGTCACCATGGCGACGCTCCCCGCTTCACTCACCGCTGCCTGGCCCCCACTCCCATCGTGCCTGTTTACCCTGGAACTGACACACGGGCTGTCGTGAACGCTGCGAAAGGGCCTGCCGAGCAACTTTCTGGGGCCTGGAAGCACGAAACACTCTGCCAGAAAATAAGGGGTCCCCCCAGCCCCCCATGATTGTACTAAATGTGCTTCCATTGTATCAGGACTAGATGACTGTTATTACAGGAGGTGGACTGGGGAGGAAGATCAGCGATGAATTGCAGTCCCAGTCCTCTCTTTTGCCGTGTCCTGTAGGGGTTGTGCGAGGACATAGGGCACGTTCCGAGAGGGAAGGCCAGGGACGGCTGGTGGCTTTTTTAATAGCTGTGCTAGACCAGAGGATGGACACTGGTACACATAGGAACTGGAAACACAGGGAATCCAGGGCAGATGATCCCTTCAGGACCAGTGGTGAGAGTGGCGATACCAGGAGGGTAGAGGGAGAGTGGGGTAGAAAAAGGGAACCGATTACAAGGATCTATATATAACCTCCTCCCTGGAGGATGGAAAACAGAAAAGTGGGTGAAGGGAGACGTCGGACAGAGCAAGATATGACAAAAGAATAATTTATAAATGACCAAGGGTTCATGAGGGAGGGGGAGTGGGAAAGGAGGGGGAAAATGAGGACCTGATGCCAGGGGCTTAAGTGGAGAGGAAATGTTTTGAGAATGATGAGGACAATGAATGCACAAATGCGCTTGACACAATTGATGTATGTATGGATTGTGATGAGTTGTATGAGCCCCAATAAAATGATTAAAAAAGATAGAAAGAAAGAAAGAGTAGGTTAGGCAAGCAGAAAAAACCAACAACGCAGTCTGCCGTTACCCTCTGGGAGTGTTAAGTTGGGGGTGCCTTTTGACCCAATTTGAGCACTCTTCTGAAACACTCCATGAACACAGCCCCTTGGGGGCAGGGGAGGGCAGGACAGTCTGTCCACAGGCCTCCCCAGTGTCTCTGGGATGGGGAGAAACGTTCTGGGGAGACACTGCGAGGGGACCCAGTGGGTCACGGCGTGACCTTCGGCAGCGATTGTGGATGACAAGCAGGATGGGGACAGATGCTTGCTCAGCCAGAGAGGTGATGGCAAGTCCAGGCAGAATGTGACGCATTGCAGGGACGCTAACCAGGTCCTTGGAGAATGTCCGCCGGCCCCTTTACCAAGATTGGAGGGAGCCTGGTGATTCGAAACACCTTTATGGGGTCAATGCCCTTTTTCATTAAAAAAAAAATTATTTTATTGAGGGCTCGTACATTTCTTATCACAGTCCATACATACATCCATTGAGTCAAGCACCTACGTACACCCGTTGCCCTCATCAATCTCAAAACATTTGCCCTCTACTTTAGCCCTCAATATCGTTTGCTCATTTTCCTCCTCCCTTCCCCTCCCCCTCCCCCTTCCTCCTGAACCCTTCATAATTCATAAATTATTATAGTTTTGTCATAAGTTACCCTGTTTGATGTCTCCCTCCACCCTCTTCTCTGCTGTCCATTCCCCAGGGAGGAGATTCTTGTAATTGGTTCCCCCTTCTATCCCTTCTACCCCGCATTCCCTTCACCCTCCAGGCCTCGCCCCTCTCACCGCTGGTTCTGGAGAAGTCATCTATCCTGGGTTCCCTGTGTTTCAAGTTCCTGTCTGTACCAATGTACATCCTCTGGTCTAGCCAGATTTGCAAGGCAGAATTGGGATCATGATATTAGGGGGAGGAAGCATTAAAGAACTAGAGGAAAGTTATATGTTTCATCGTTGCTACCCTGCACCCTGATGAGCTCATCTCCTCCGCTCATTTTAATTTTTAATTTATTTTTTTAACATTTTATTAGGGGCTCATACAACTGTTATCCCAATCCATACACACATCAATTGTGTAAAGCGCATTTGTACATCGTTT
>NW_022111312.1:3103800-3106467 GCF_000313985.2 Echinops telfairi
CTCACACCACTGGTCCTATAGGGCTCATCCGTCCTGGATTCCCTGTATTTTCAGTTCCTATCTGTACCAGTGTACCTCCTCTGGTCTACCCAGTCTTGCAAGATAGAATTTGAGTCATGGTTCATTTTAATTTTTTAAAAAGACTCTGAGAATGTCTGAGAATGCCCTGAACCTTCTCCCCAGGGAAAGACATCCTTAGACAGACCATCATTTGCTTATGATTCTAGAAGCGTGAGTCCCCTGATGCGCATTCAAGGGCCACTGGTCCATCGTTTCCAAGTGTAGAGCACCGTGTCATTAACATTCACTTACAGGTCCATCTTCGTCTTTAATCCCTGGTGGTACTGTGGTTACCTGTCGGGTTGTGATCCGCCTGGTTGGCGGTTCTAAACCACCAGCCGTTCTGCGGGGAAAAAGACTGGACTTTCTATTCCTGGAAACAGATACAGTCTCAGAGACCCACAGGGGTCATGATGAGTCAGCATTGACTCACTAGTAGTGAGTTTGTTGTTTTCCTTGGTCTTTCAGTGACTGAATCTCATTTTAAAGCCCAAACCCAAGCTAAAACATGATCAGAGTATTTGAGTCTGTGACTCACCTGCTGGTGCTCCCCGGAGAAGAAGAGCTCCCTGAGCGCAAGGGCTTTCATTGCTCTCATTGACTGTTTAGCCATCGAAAGAGCCAATAAATGTGTCCCGAGTGAAGGAATTAACAGGATATCCAAATGTAAGGTCTTCTCATGAGAACCTTGATTTCGTACATGAAGAGTCATTGGTACGTGTCATGGGCAGGCCCACCAACTGACGGAAGCTTGTTCCTAATGAAGATTTATAATTCTCACTGGCACGGACTTGATTCTGACTCATGGTCCCTCAAGAGACCAGAGGAGAATTTCCCCATAGAATTTCCAAGGCTGTAACCCTTGTGGAAGAAGTCCCGGTGGCATAGTGGTTGCACGTCAGGCCACCAGCCACCCCGTGGGTGAAAGATGGGGCTTTCTACTCCTGTAAACAGTTGTAATCTTGGGAGGCCCCAAGGGCAGTTCTATCCTGTCCTAGAGGGTTACTAGGTCAGTCTTGACTCGGTGGCCATGAGCTTGAGTTTTGACTCTTTATGGAAGATGCCTGCCTCATCTTTCGCTTAAAGAGCAGCTAGCAGGTTTGAGCTGCCAACCTTTTGGGGGAGCGGGCAAGTAGCTTAACTACTGCACCATCAAGGGTCCTTGGTAATGATCACAGCAGCGACAGCAACCACAATAATAGTTTTCTTCATCACGTATTATGGTTCATCCTCCAGGATTTTTCAACATTGGAATCCACTGAGCAAGGGCAGCGAGTGTGGGGTTGGGTGAGTGAGGGAACCCTCAACACCCCCAAATCAAACTTACCACCATTGAGTCCATGCGGACTCATAGCACTCTATAGGGCAGGGTAGAGCTGCCCCTGTGAGTTCCCAAGACTGTAACTCTCTTTAAAAAAATGTATTTATACATTATTTTTTATGAATCATTTTATTGGGGGCTCTTACAAATCTTATGACAATCCATCATTCAATTGTGTCAAGCACATTTGTACCTATGTTGCCATCCGCATTTCCAAAGCATTTTCTTTTTCCTGGAGCCCTTGGTATCAGCTCCCACCTGTGTGAATCCTGGGTCAATGATGTATTATTGTTGTTATTTCATGTCTTACACTGCCCATTGTCTCCCTTCACCCACATTTCTGCTATGTGCAAGACTGTAACTCTTTCGGGGAGTAGAAAGCCTCATCTTTCTCCCACAGTTTCAAGTTGTGGGAGGCTTCAAACTGCTGACCTTGTGGGTTGCAGCCCAACCCATGACCCCTATGCCACCAGGGTTATAGTCACCCCAACCACACAGGATGCTAATCTTAGGTGAGTACACAAGTCCCTGCTTCAACCTTTGCTCTAACCAATTCTACCCATTGGCTTTCCCACTTGTATTTGGGGTAGGGTGGGGGATGGGGTGCTGGCTTCTAAAGAACACATTGGAGTCGTTTTAAAACACCGAAGGGAGGGTCTCCCGGTGAGACTGGGAAGCGTGGCCTGGCCCAGCGTCTCCTAGCAAGCGAGGCATTGACCTTCCGGGAAGGCTGGAAAATTGAGGATTTGCCTGGTGCCTCGCCAAATGCCAGGCAACAGCGTTCTGGGTAGTCTGCGGAAGCGAGGCTTCGCCTGGGGTCTCCACGCATGCAAGGAAAATGGACTTCCTGCGCGCCTGGGGAAGCGAGGCTTTCCCCGGAGTCTCTCCTTAAGCCATGCAAGGGACTCCAGACCAGGCTGAGGAGCCGCTGCTTTCCCCGGCATCGGGTCTTTTGCTCCCTGAAGGTCAGTCCACAGCGATAATATTGGACTTTTTATTTTGGGTAGCTGTGGGTACAATGCTTTCTTGAGAGACACTTTTCGTTTATATAAAACACTCTTTATTAAAAAAACAAAACAAAACAACAACAACAAAAACCACCCAAGCAAAAGCTCCTCACCAGTTGAAATGACCACCCTCCTCCCATGCCTACTCCCATGTGACCCTACTCAGGTCAACATCAGGACAAGCCAGAAGCAAGATTTGCCCCCGCCATCCCACAGGGATGAAGGTAATGTCTGGAATTTGACTCCAAAATCAGGCTGCGTGGGGTGGCCAGTCACTTG
>NW_022111312.1:3108841-3110036 GCF_000313985.2 Echinops telfairi
GTCTCCACGTGGTTCCTTCAGCTCTGAAACTCTGACTGCTTCAGGGTAGCTTCATGTGGCTTCTCGTCAGAAATGTCTCGCAGGGAGTAAGCTCAGAGAGAGTGTCTCCCACCTCCAAGGAGGACTTACAGGAGTTTCCAGAATCCTCAGATGGGCCATGCCCACACAGAGGCCTCATTGGCTATATCCCAATTGACATGCTAGACTCCACCCCTACACTCTTAATCCTCAAATTGACACTAGCTTAGGTAACTACCACACATGGCTTTCCACCCCCACGGCCACCAGCCTACTCCCGCTGTGTGCACATTATGTCACATGACAGACATCAGACTCAAAGGATGACTCCCCTGACATGACATGCTTGGGCCAGAGAGCAGGTTATGTTTGTGAGAGGACCAAAGGGGGCGGCCTTCTGTACGGATGTATGTTTCTTTGGGGGGGGGGATGGTGAAAAGGTTCTAGATGAAGAAAGATAATAACTCACATTCATGTGTTATTAAATGCACCCCCCTGTTGTGTACTTTCAAGTGGCTGATCTTAGATAAATTTTATCTCAATACAAGCCAAAAGTGCCAGTAAACAAAAAAAATGATTTCCCCAGGAATGAGTCAGGCGAATTCCAGAGACTTGACACCGTGTACCATCCTGACGCTGCCGTGTTGCAGAATGGTCCCCTAGAGTCGAACAGTGGTGATGAGAAAACCATGGGATTTGCTGGGATGTCAGTGCTCTCTCAACCCTGTGGTTTTTGACGCTGTCGGGAAGGCTCAGGGGCCCTGACGATTCCGATTCCAATTACGGAGGCCTTATTCCAGGCTGTAGTAGGGGAGTGTGCTTGACTGCTGAGAAACCCCAGTGGTCCCAGGGTGCACCTGCCTCCCTTCTCTTTTAAAAATCTCCATCTCCCATCTTGGGCTGGCTCAAGGGGCTGAGTGAGGAGTGCTTGGTCACTGAACTGAGCCAGGATGCTCACTTCCCCACTGCTCGGCATTTGAAGTTGCATGTTGCCGGGAAAATGTGCGTGCTGCTGAACTGCTTCCACGCTACACTGATCACACAGGCTCAGCTGATGAGAGACTGAATGCCCAGAGAGGGTTCTGTCCCTTTGTGGGCCAGGACAGGAATGTAGAAGCCACCAGCTTTAAAGGGGATCACGAATTTGGGCATCACTAAAGGAGTCCTAGTGGCAGGG
>NW_022111312.1:3111891-3113850 GCF_000313985.2 Echinops telfairi
GCACAAGTGTGGGAGTGTGCACCACCGATTTAGATGTAGATGAAATTTCAAAGTCTTGTTGAGCAATCCCAATATACTGACATTCAAACTGCGCTATTAATAAAAGTGTTTCTTTGAAAAGAGTGGTTTGGTGTAAAATATTTTTTCTCTTCTTTCTATTTTTTTCTGACTGTGCAAAGATGCTTGGGTCGACAGACTGGGTTAGATCCCAGTTTTCCTGCTTCCAGGTTGTGTGATCCTGGGCACATGCCTAGACCTCTCATTTATTTCAGCTTCCTTATCTCTAAGCTAGGGATAATGATAGGTCCTTCTTGGGAAACTGGAAAGAATAAAGCATTTGCCTTTAGGCCAAACTCCAGAGGCATACAGGAGCCAGGACTGGAAGACACCATCAATGACTTGAGTGAGGAGAAGCTATGATCAATGAAGAGGGACCGCTTCTTTCTACAGAACCCTCACCGCTCAGTAGCATCAGGTCTAGGATACTGGACTCATTGTGGTTCAAACTCTCCTCTCTTTAAAAAGAAACACTTTTTGTGGTGAAATGAGGGATGTTTTACAGGGCAGATCAGTTTTCCATCCAACAATACGTATTCACATCATCGATTGCAATCCTACAAGGAGATATCACGTATCCCGCTTCCCCTCCTAGTGTTTCCTCTTACCATGCCTCCTCTTTCCCAAGCCCTTCCAGATTATGTCCTTAGGTAAATGCTGCCTGTGGATCTCAAGGGGTTGATTATCCCAAGGTGCGTGCACCTCATTAGTAGTGTAGTTCTCCTCAAAGACCTGTTGGTGGGCTGAAAACTGAGCCACAGAGGTGGTTAGTTTTAGACCTGAAGGTTGACTAAGGGTCATGGTCTTGGGTCTACCAGTCTCAATCCCTGTACTAGGTCTGCTCTTTTTAATACTTGCTGTAGTTTGTTGCACGTTTTTCTCTTACTTGACCCTATTACTAGGCGCCACTGAGTCAGTCCCAATCCACAGCAACCCTGTTTACAACCGAACGAAACACTGCCCAGTCCTCATGATCGTCATGTTCGAACCCATGGCTGCTGCCATTGTGTCAACCCATCTTGTTGAGGGTCTTCTTCGTTTTCACCGACCCCGTAGCTTACCAAACATGATGGCCTTTCCCAGGGCCTGGGATCTCCTGATAATCTGTGAGATGAAGTTGCACCATCTTTGCCTCCAGCGAATCCCGTGTCTCAGAACATGACACTACTGAACAATGGGGGCTCTTGAACCCCACATAAGATATAGATGATGTTATTCCAATGACTTGGGTGTTCCCTGCCACTCTGGTCCTGGACCCCTGAATCAAGCTTTCTATTTTTCAAAGAGTACCGTATATACTCCAGCATAAGCCGGGTTTTTTCCAGCACATTTTTAATGCATTTTTTTGTGGTAAATTTAGGTGCCTCGATGGATATTTGGGTTGGCGTATACTCGAGTATATACGACTATAAGTCTCCACATTGACGTGCTTCCTTAGTTTTTACGTGCTGACAATTAATTCGCATTACTCTAAAAATACTGAGCAAAGCAAACCAAGTAGGCCGTATGTGGTCACAGTGCACTGGTTTATTTCATTTGCCTTGAAGGCAAGGAGGATGAGAGAATTTAATTTAATTTAAATAATTTTTTTTGGAGGGAGGCGGGAGCTTTACAGCTGATTGTGATGCTGTATATACAACTCTTTTTAGAAGTGGTTTAACTATGGAAGTGTATGAGATGTGAATATATTAAGAGAACTACTAAAAAAAAGAAACTGAACTTGACCTATCATTACCATGGGTGAAGGAGGAAGAGTTTTTGCTTGAAGGGCATTGAGTTCATTTTAATGGTGGTGGAACAATTTGAGAGGGATATAAATAATGGCTGTACAACACAACGTGTATAATCAATGGCATTGAATTATATATGTAGAAGTTGATTTTTTGAATCATTTTATTGGGG
>NW_022111312.1:3115389-3116439 GCF_000313985.2 Echinops telfairi
GGTGCACAGCAGAACCAGACCCTGCCCAGTCCTGCGCCACCCGCACCGTTGTTCTTACGTCTGAGCCCATCGGTGCAGCCACGGTGTCCATCCACTTCATTGAGGGCCTTCTTCTTCACTGCCCAGCCACTTGACCAAGCAAGAGGTCCTTCTCCAGGGACTGGTCTCTCCAGACAACATGTCCAAAGTCCGTGACGGGAACAGCAACTACTTTACCAAGCAGGATCTGTAACCACTACACCCCAAGCACTCCTTAAACTACTATGCATCCTGTCTGTCTAGAGAAAATAGGCAGGATAAACTATCACCAGGGGAAAACAACTGTTCTTATCAGGTGCCACCTAGTTGGTTCCAACACGTAATAACTTTGAGCACAGCAGAACGAAACACTGCTCAGTCCTGGGCCATCCTCACAATTGTTCCTATGCTTGATCCCACTCTTACAGCCACGGCGTCACTCCATCTCTTTGAGGGGCCTCCTCTTGTTCTCTGCCTCCCTGCCTTACAAAGCATGACGTCCTTCTCCAGGGACAGGTCTCTCATGACAACATGCACAAAGTACGTGAGACAAAGTCTCACCATCATTTCCTCTGAGGAGCTCTCTGGCCACACTTCTTCCAAGGCAGATTGGTTTGTCTTGTAGCAGTCCATGGTACTTTAATATTCTTCTCCAGCACCACAATTCACATGAATGATTCTTCTTCAGTTTCCTTTACTTTATGTCCAACTTTCACATGCATATGAGGCAGTTGAAAACATCATGGTCCAGGTCAGGCTCACCTTAGTCCTCAAAGTAACAGCCTTGCCTTTCAACACTCTAAAGAGGGTTTGTGCAGCAGATTTACCTAATGCAACATGTCCTTTGATCCCTTGACTGCTGCTTCCGTGTGCATTGATTGTGGAGCCAAGCAAGACAAAGTCCTTGACAACGACAACCTTTTATCCAGTTGTCAGGATGTTACCTATTGGTCCATTGTGAGGACTTGGTCTTCTTCTTTTTTACAAATCATTTTATTGGGGCTCGTACAACTCTGATCACAATCCATACAT
>NW_022111312.1:3121508-3122962 GCF_000313985.2 Echinops telfairi
GAGTCAGCAGGGGCTGCACCCTACTGCACTCCAGCGCTCAGTTGACAGGCAGGGGTGTGGGCTTAGAGGGGTCCGATTGTCTCATTTCCTAAGAAGCCAGAAAAGGTGGGCTATTCAAAGGGGAATCATCTTTCGATTTTGGCAAATAGACTTTTTATCATGGGAACGTTTTAAACCTACCCAAGAGTAGAGCAGCCAATATAAAAATGTATACATGCTATGAGTCAAAGGAGCCCTGGTGGCGCAGTTACATGCTGGGCCTTAAACTGCAAGGTCAGCAATTGGAAACTAGCAGCTCCTTGGGGGAAAGATGAGGCTTTCTATTTCTGTAAAGAGTTACAGTCTGGGAAACCCACTGCGGGCAGTTCTACCCTATCCTATAGGGTTGTATGAGTTAGAATTGACTCGATGGTAGTGGGTTTGGATTTGGTTTTGGATATGAGCCAAATACAATATGGGCAGTAGCTTCCTCTGTCCTAAACCCCTCATAGGGTGGACCCGGCCAGCAGCATCCGCATCACCCCAAAGCAGGTTTAACCCCAAACCAAACCCGGTCCTGTCAAGTCAATTCTGACTCAGAGCAATCCCTTAGGACAGGGCAGAACTATCCTAGAAGCAGCCAATTGTCACATCTTTGTTCTCAAAAGCGGCTGGTGAGTTCGAACCGCTGACCTTTTGCTTCAAGGCCCCGCACTTCACTGTCCCACAGCCAGATGCTCTTGGCAGCAGGGCTGAATCTCTGGCCCCACCCAGACCTCTGGACCAGACTCTGTGGTTGAAGGCGCTCCCCAGATGATTGCCAGGGATATTAACTTTGAGACATATTGCCTGCTCTAGAGGAGCCCTGGTGGTGTAGTGGGTATGCATTGGGCTGCCAACGGCAAGGTCAGCAGTTCAAAATCCCCAGCTGCTCCTCTGGAGAAAGATGGGGCTTTCTACTCCTGGAAAGACTTACAGTCTCAGAAACCCACAGGGACAGTTCTACCCTGTCCTCTAGGGGCGCTATGAGTTGGAATTGACCGTGAGTTTGGTTTGGGTTTGGTCTATTCTAGACCCCTTTTCCTGGGCATGTTTCACGAGCCAAGTCCGTCTTTATAGGTCCTCTGGCCTCCAGATACTGATGCACCCGAGCGTGTGTTCACTCTCCTAACTCCTAGCTGAAGCCTGACAATTTGGTGGAAGAAAGGATTTTCTACTTTTTTCTCCCATAAAGATTAAACACCCCCCACTTCTTTTTTTTTTAACATTTAAGTTTACAAATCAGGTTTTTTTTAACCAATCAGTTTTACATCCAACAATTCATACGCATTCTGATTCAACTCAGCCATTGCCGCCCCTTCACTGTCCTTGAAGGGAGTTCTGTTTTGTCCTGCAGGGTCTCTGTGAGTCAGAATGGACTGATGAGTTTATTTTGACAGGACCGAGTAGAACAGTTCTTTTTTGGGGGGGTTGGG
>NW_022111312.1:3124365-3133000 GCF_000313985.2 Echinops telfairi
CACTCCCCCCATCATTCACTATGGTAAGATTTTTTGTTCCAACAGGGGTTTTAATGTAGTTTTTCTTTATCTTTTTCTTTTTTTTCACCCATGCTGTTGATTGCTAAATGTAATAGTCTGATCAAGACACTAAATAAATGTCTTAAAAAAACAAAACAACCCCCCCCCCCAAAGAGGTCTCTATATAATGTATCTAAATTTGGAGTCTTTTTATCCCCCATAGAACTAGGGTTGTTTGAAGCGAAATAAGATTCTTATTAATTAGGACTCTTTATTCGAAAGACATTGTTTAAACCAGCTGAGTCAGAAAACCAGCTTAGTTTGCTGCTAACTACAAGATTTAGGGCTCAAATTTACCAGCCACTCCATGGGAGAAAGACACAGCAGAACCCCAGTCCTCGACACAATTGGATTTCGATGCGAAATGTCGAGAACATTTTGCATCGGAAGCTCAAACAAAATATCAGAATCAGACCCGACACAGGTGATTTTTGTAACAAAAGCAGTTTGTGTTTGGGTCACTTGGCGTTAATTGGCGTTGTTGGTATGCGTTGTTTAAACCTTTTGCGGCTGTGTTCCAAGTGTTTTGGTATAATTTTCTTAGTTTTTGTGGCTTTTAGTACTGGTTTTAGATTAAAAAACATGGGTCCTAAGAAAGAGTTTTTTTTGAAAAGAATCATTATAAGGACCTGGTTGACCATGTTATCGATATTGTTGATGATAATTTAGTAAATCCTTTTAGAAAACAGTTAAGGAAATGCCAACAGCAGACCACATTAAACAGGTGTTTTGTTTTTTTTTTGTTTTGTTTTTTAGAGAAAGCCAGCCAGGTCCTAGTGAAAAAAGGCAAAGAAGGGAAAAAACTCCTGAAAAGCAGTGACCAGTTGATTTGATGGAAGGGGATTCCCTTCCAAACAATGCCTCTCTCTCCACACCTCCTCTCCACATCCGTGTCCAGAGATCCAGATCCTCACCCATCTCGAGGTATGGGACATACTGTAGTTCTTTTACCTTTTTAATGTTGTGTTTCTTGTTTAAATTATGTTATTTAACTCTGAACCTATTTACTTTGAGATTTCTGTGTAATGTTGTGTATAAAAATGCAAGGTTAGGGCAAAAACTTGATGGTCAAGAACAGATTAATCCGTTTTCAGTTATTTCTTATGGGAAAAATTGATTCGGAACTTGACAGCATCGCCTCTCAGTGCTCCTTCTAGAACGGATTAGCGTCGAGGTCCGGGTTCTACTGTATTTCAGTCTGTTTCTGTAAAGATTTCAGCCTAGAAAATCCTATGGGGGGCCATCCTTCTTTGGCCTGTAGGCTTTCTATGATTTGGGATGGACTTGATGGTAATGGGCTCATCGCATCCAAGATTGGGAAAGATTAAAGGGGAGGGTTTCAGGTACGGCTAGATCCAGGGGTTCAAAGAATGCTATTGGAATTTGGTCTGTGTCTTGGGAGGAAGGAGGGGCAGTGGTGGTGGCTTCACCTGTGTCAGGCTGAGCGCAGGAGCATGGTTGTGTTTATATATATGTAAATAGGAGTAAATGCTTGGCCAGAAAGATCAGATGCCTCTTACAATAGGTGGACTGCCATATTTGAAATTGTCAAGGTTTCTGGATTGAGTTACCACGGTTCTTTGCTTCATGGCACTGGAGGGATTCAGCAGAAGCACTTTCATAATCCACGTGAGTTTTCATGGCGGCAAGGGAAAGTTTCAGGTATTACAGCCTTGAAAAGGTACACACTTTCTGGAAAGCATGCCAGGCCGTAGAAGCTGCTGTGGGGGGTACAGGAGTGTGTGTGTGTGTGGGGGTGTTTGCAAATGGGTGGGAAAAATTGTTAGACAGCTAAAGACAAGAACCAGGGGTCGAATGACCCTTTGACAGTGATCGCCTAAGACCATCAGAAAACACATATTTCCAATGGTCTTAGGAACTGAGACACCGCTCCTCTATCGTCTCCAGGTGGGTCTGCCCACATGCAGATACGCCCACCTCTTGAGTACCCAGCGTGAAGATTGACCCATGCTACACCATGTTCCAAGACAAAATGTCATTGATTTATCATAGAAATAAATATTTCACAATATAGAATTACGTATTGTTTTTGTGATTGATCACTATGCTTTAATTATGTTCAATTTGTCACAATGAAAATACATCCTGCCTATCAGATATTTACATGACAATTCATAAAAGTGGCAAGATGACAGTGATGAAGTAGCAACGAAAATAATTTTATGGTTGGGGGGGTCACCACCACATGAGGAACTGTATTAAAGGGTCGCAGTGTTAGGAAGGTTGGGAACCACTGCTCTAAATGCCTAAAAGGTCCCCTACAGGAAGTTAGAAGCCAATGAAGGTTAAGGGGTATACACCAATTCAAGCCTGAGCCAGGTGGATGGAATGCCTAGGTGAGCGGTACTTACAGCATGCACCTGAGCAAGAGCAGAGTAAAAGAGGGCCAATAGAATGTGCTGGCTGCACACCTGGCTCTTATTCTCAAGGAAATTCCCACCCCACCCCACCCCACCCCTGGCTGGGGGAGGCGTGGTTGAGGGCATTGGCCAATCTTACTGGCTTCCTTTAAGCACACCTGTGTGATGTCATGGGCCTAGGTGGTTTTAGGCTTAGATTTCACCTTGCTCACAGGACTTAGTGTGCACATGCTCAGTTTGGATCCTCCCATAGTTGTCCAATTAGTGTGCCTGATCTCCCGGCAACCCCTCTGTTATGGCCCTGCGCAGGCCTTGGGGAGACAATCCCCTTTGTCCCTGATCTAGCGGCCTCATAAAATCACTCTTCAAGTCTCATTAGACTTCAAGTTCCTTGCCAGTAATGGTCTGCCTTCCTCATCTTTGCACGCACTCCATGCCCCCCACACCACCCCCAACAGAAGACATGCTGCACTCGGCAGAGTGATGCCCTAGAAAAACGGAATCAAATGTAATTGACTCGAGGAAGGGAGAGAGGTGCGGTCTTGTGAATGCCAGCCACAGGCGAGAAACCGCTCCCCCTCTCAGTTAGAGGGGCTGCCACCGATCTCCAGCTGGTAGTATGAAGAACCTCACAGACGTGAGCCTGGGTGCCTTTGCTTCTCACCGCCACCCCTCCATTCAGCCATTTGTGTCCCTCTGCAGGTGTGCCCAAGCAGCTCCGAAAAGTGGGCCAGCGTGAGACCATTCCAAACCACAGCAGCCTTTTTATTATGCAAAGAGAGCCGGGCGTTCCTCAGCGTGATCCCTACCAGAGTGCTGGGCTGTGATCAGTACCTCCGGGCCCCTTGGAACCCAGCCGTTCCCCAAAGCACCAGGCCTTCAGAGGGAGCGGCTGATTTCCGGTTGTTTGGGGGCCAAGGTTCTTTCCAGAGCCAAAGCTGTACAAAATCAAACCAAACCGAACCCATTGCCCCCACTCGATGCCAACTCAGTGACCTTCTACAGGGGTTTCTGAGACTGGAGATCCTTAGGGGAGCAGACCGCCCCATCCTTCTCCCTCAGAGTGACTGATGATGGGTCTGCACTACACCTAACTAACCCACAAGGCCACCGGGTTCCCACGCTGTGAGTAGCCAGCAGGCAGTTAAAAGACCAAACTCATTGCCACTGAGTCAAAGCGGACTCTTAGCAGCCCCTGTAGGGTGCTCAGACCATTTCCAGTGTATAGTCTTTCCTGTGAGCTCCTGGTGTTTTCAAACTGCTGACCATGTGGATCACAGCCCAACACGTCACTGCCACCCCACTAGGGCTCTCAGAGGGTAGTGTTCAGTTCCTCAGGAGGGAAATACCTCCGTTCTTGACTTTGCAGAGAAAGAATTCATGCCGAAGCCTGGTTTGTGATCCAAGTGGGTTTTTATAAAAGATGGAAGAAGTTCCAGGTTTTACCGTCTCAAAAGAGACCACGCTGTTTGGGGGAAACGTGCCTAACCGCGTGTAAACCATGCTGGGGCTCACCTGGGAACAGGGCAACCCCCTGGGCCTGCTCACCCACACGTGGGGACCGGTGGCCCGAGAGACTGCGGCATGGCCTAGCGGGTGCAGGAACAGGGTCCAAGGGGAGAGGGCAGAAGGACGAAAGGTCAGAAGCCTCTGGCTGGGGACCGGTGATTGATGGTACCGGTGGACCCCATTGGTTGAATTAAGCCCACCTGGGTGGAGTCATGAGCCTGGGTCCAGGCGTGACTGCAGCGGGCGCCCAGCTGAATTGGAGCTCGCCCAGCTGGTCTTTACTGGTGGCTAACGCTTACCTGATTCTCTTCCAACCGCCTCTATGGGGGCCTTCAGGCACGGGAGGAACAATCCCTGTCCCGATTCTGCTACCTAACATAAGGGCTCTTAACAAAGGACACCAACCCCCAATCCCAGAAGCTCCCTGCAGAGGGCAGGCCGGCAGAGGGTAAGAAGCCCTTTGGAAGTGGAGGACCTGCAGCTGGGGTTCTGTTCCTTTGACCCAGAGGCAGGAGGCCTGGGGACACAGCGGCTAAGTGTGGGGCTGCTAGCCGAAACATCAGTGGCTTGACCCCATCGGTCATTTGAACCCCCCAGCTGCTTTGTGGGAGAAAGATGGGGCGGTCCACTTCTACAAAGATTTCCGTCTTGGAAACCCTGTGGCGGTTCCATCCTATCCTATGGGGCTGGGGGCTCACTCACTGTGAGTCTTCTCGCTGGATGGCAACGTTTTTTTGGTGCAACCCGAAGAAGCAGGGAATGTGCACATAGCTTGGCGGGCTGGGGAGTTTGAAGATATTTCTCCTATGGATTCCATTATGGAAGATGAACGGGCTCTTATTTCAGAAAATGCCAACAGTTCATCCACTCACATTTTCATCTGACTCAGTCACTTTTTGACAGCTGGGAGTTGCCAACTGTACTTCTCATAGGAGCTAGGCATGGAATGTTAAGGGGTGAATCAGCCTGGGCCAAGGGGGTGGTGGGAATATGGGGAACTAGAGAGTATATGCTCTGTCTCTATAAGAAGTAGCTGCAACTCACCATGAGGCTCCCCCCCTCCCCACAAGAAATTACAGGCGCAGCGTTACTGCATTTGAGGTAGGAGAGAGAAACTAGAAATCTAGATCTATACATGGATTCCTCTAATCAAACTAAAGGTGTCAAAAGTTTCACCTTGTTCATCTACTGGTTCTCCACCTTTCTTCATTACAAGTTCCTTTATCGATCATTGTCCTAACAGAGCCACCCGATACCAGAAACCAAACGTGCGGCCATCAGGTCAGCTCTAACTCATAGTGAGCCTACGGGACAGGGCAGAACTGATCCTGTGGGTTTCAGAGACTGTAACTCTGTATGGGACGAGAAAGCCTGCTGGTGGTTTTGAACTGACCAGTGCGTGACCACCATGGCTCCTCTGTAGAACAGTGTAAAACTGTCCAAAGGGTATCCAAGACTGTCGAGCTTTATGGAAACAACCACAGATTTCTCCCCCTGAGAGGCTGTTGGGTTTGAACTGTTGACTTTTGGGGTAGCAGCCTAGTGCTTTAACTACTGTGTCCCCAGGACTCCTGAGGCAAGTGATAAGCAACATCAACAACCCCCTCCCCCCTCCCCCAAACCTCTAGCCATTGAGTTGATTCTGACTCAGGGATGCCTTGGTATTTAAATTTCCCTGAGATGCTTTGATTGGCTGGACATCATCCAATGCGCAGCACGCCTATACTTCCCCTAGCTGTGGTGATTGGTCACCTTTTGTCCCAGCACTCATTCTGGGTCCAACCAGATATGGCCAGGCAGATGGACCTGGCCTCACGCGACACCCAGATTCAAACCAAGTAGTGCAGGGCTTACTCTTCTCAGAGTGAAACTGTGTGCAAATCTTTGAATTTTCCAGGATGCCCCCTTGCTGACCTTTGGCCCTGCTTCTTCCATTTGCAAAACCACTTCTCTCCCTCGTTGATGATCTTCTTTCCTTCATTTAAAATTCAGGGAGTTACTTTCCATGGTTATGATGTAAAAAAAAAAAAAAAGATCTCTTGTATCAAAGTAATAAATAAAACTCAAAATCAATCTCACGGCCACCATGTAGATTCTGACCCCGAGTGACCCTGTCGAGCAGGGTTGAACGGCCCCTGTGGATTTCTGAGACTGGAACTCTTCATGGGAGTAGAAAGCCTCCTCTTTCCCCCTGGGGGCAGCTGATGGTTTCAAACTGCTGACCTTGCCATTAGCAGCCCAGTGTATGACCACAGGGCCCCCGTCAAAGTAACACCACATGAAAAAGACAACTGCTTCCCTCCTTCAATTCTGTTTCACAGAAGCACCGACTTGTAACTCCCTTGTGGTGGTGGTTAGATGCCATCGAATCCGTTCTGATCCACAGCGACCTTTTGTACAGCAAAACCAAACACTGCCGTCCTGCACCATCCTTGCAACTGTTCCGAGGCCTGAGCTCACGGGGCAGCCACTGTGTCAATCCATCTTGTCCAGGGCCTCCTTCTGTTTTGCTTCCCCTCCACTGTACCGGAGCATGATGTCCTTCTCCAGGGACTGGTCTTTCCTGACAACATGTCCAACATCCGTAAGATGAAGTCTTGCCGTCTTTGCCTCTAAGGGACCCTCTGGCTGTACTGGCTCTCAGACAGAGTTGTTTGTCCTTCTGGCAGCTCCTGGTACTTTCAGTGTTCTTTTCCAGCACCATTCAAATGCATTGTTTCTTCTTCTGTTTGCCTTATTCCACGTCCGACTTTCATACACAGACGAGACAGTGGAAACGCCAGGGCTTGGCTCCCACCTAAGTTCTCAAAGTAACATCCTTGCCTTTCAATACTCTGAAGGGGTCTTGTGCAGCAGATTTACGTAATGCAACGTGCCTTTTGATCTCTTGACTGCTGCTTCCGTGAACATTGATGGTGGATCCCCTGGGGACCCTCAAAATCGGCTTCTTTTAGGCAAAAACCTTTTTTGACTTTTTATGATAGTGGCTTTGTTAGGTTTCTGGATTGCGGTTACTTCTACTCTTTGCTTCAAGGCACTGAACAAATTCACGCACCAGAGGCACTTCTGTAATCCAAGGGGGTGTTGATGAAGGAAAGGGAAAGTTTCCGGTGTTACAGTCTCAAAAGGGTACATGTTATTTCTGGAAAGCAAATGGGCACGGAATACCGTGTGGAAAGAACACAGGAATGGGGAGTTCCACCCACATGGAGTGGAACTGGGGAATCACCGGAGGCCAAGGCGGATGTGGGGCCCCAGGGGGCCCGCAGGCACTTACTTGCCCTCCACGTGGGAGAGACTCCCACCCTCCTCTTATCCCATGCACTGGAGCAAGGGCAGAGTAAACAAGGCTGGCAGCAGGCCCGGAAGGAATGTGGTCAGCGTCCCTGGCTTTTATTCTTTCCTGCCCCCCTGACTGAGGAGACATGGTTGAGTACATTGGCCAATCTTATTGGCTGTGTTTAGGTACACTTGTGTGATGTCATGGGCTTAGGTTGTGGCTAGGTTTGGTTTCACCTGTGCTTGGGCAGGGGGGGTGGGCAGGGGCACGGGACCGGGTGTCCTAGTCTGCACATGCCCAGTTCTGGGTTTTCCCATAGGTGTCCAATTCATGTGACTGATCTCCCTGCAACCCCTCTGTTCTAGCTCTATGCAGGTGTTGGGGAGACAACCCCCTTTGTCCCTAATCTAGCGACCTAATCACTTCATACATTATTTGCCCTTAGGGGCCTGGCTGATTTCACACCGCATCATGCCCTGCAGGTTCATCTGTGTCCTGAGTTGTCTCACAGATTCATGGGTACTCTTTAATGGTGTGGAGTGTTTGAGAGTGTCTTTGGCTTTTATTTCCACTACTGCTCGTTGGGAGAAAGACAAGGCTTTCTACTTCTGTAAAGATTGACAGTCTTGGAAACAGAGACAGAGTTGGCATCAACTTGGTGGCAGTGAGTTTGGTTTTTTGGTTTTGAGGCGAGGGAGCTGGTTTGCACTTGGATGTAGTTTAGTCAAGAGAGCCTCTTTTTTTAATAAAAAAACATCATTTTATTGGGGGCTCGTGTAACTCTTATCATAATCCATCCATCCTTCCTCTGTGTCAAGCACATTTGTACATTTGTTACCCTCATCATTCTCAAAACATGTGCTTTCTGCTGGAGCCCTTGGTATCAGCTCCTCATTTCCCCCTCCCTCCCTGCCTCCCCTCCCTCATGAACCCTTGATAATTTTGTTTTTGTTTGATACAGATACAGATTAAAAAAATCATTTTAATGGGCTCATACAACTCTTCTCACAATCCACACATACACCAATTGTGTAAAGCACACTTATACATTCGTTGCCCTCATCATTCTCAAAGCACTCACTTTCCACTTGGGCTCCTGGAATCAGCTCATTTTTTTCACCCCGCCTCCCTCTCTGCCACCCTCTCCCTCATGAACCCTTGATAATTTATAAATTATTTTATCATATCTTACACTACCAGACGTCTCCCTTCACCCACTTTTCTGTTGTCCACCCTCCAGGGAGGAGGTTATATGTAGATCCTTGTAATTGGTTCCCCTTTCTACCCCCCCATCCCTCCTCCCTCCTGGTATCGCCACTCTCACCACTGGTCCTGAGGGGTATATCTGTCCTGGATTCCCTGTGTTTCCAGTTCCTATCTGCACCGCTGTGCATCCTCTGGACTA
>NW_022111312.1:3133523-3137460 GCF_000313985.2 Echinops telfairi
GAGAACTAGAAAGGTGAGGCTTCACCACCCATTTATCCCTCCGCCTTTCAACCAGCCCCACATGTGATTATCGGCCAGGCTGGCACATTAACTAACTCAGTGACTCATCTCCTCCCCACTACCCCTCTAAAGATCTTTTTATTGGGGGCTCTTACAGCTCTTATAACAATCCATACAGTAATTGTATCAAGCATATTTGTACATATGTTGCCTTCATTATTTTCTAAACATTTATTTTTTATTTGAGCTCTTGGTATCAGTTCCTCTTTTTCCCCTCCCTTTCCCCCTGGTGACCCCTTGATAACTTATAAATTATTATTATTTTCATATCTTACATCATCCGCTGTCTCCCGCCCCACACAGTTTCTGTTCTTTGTTGCTGAGGTTGTGTGTGTGTGTGTGTGTTGTGTGGTTATGTGTCAATCATTGTGATCAGTTTCCCCTTTCTCTCCTCCCCTCTCCACCTTCCCCCTACCCTCCTGGTATCGCTACTCCCATTTCTGTTCTTGAGGGGTTTATCTGACCTGGATTCTGTGTGTCATGATCCCTTATCTGTACCTGTGTACATGCTCCGTCCGGTCTAGCCTGCAGTGAAAGGACTGGGGTCATGATAGTGTGAGGTCAGGAAGCCCTGGTTGACTCATCCCTTCCTGTGACCCTTCTGTGAGGGGATGTCCCATTGTCTACAGATAGAAGGGTTTGGGGTCTCTGCTTCAACCCCCTTGTTCTCAACAATGTTTTTGTTTGTTTGTTTTGGGTCTTCTGATACCTGTTACCTGATTCTGTCGACACCTCATGATCACATAGGCTAGTGTGCTTCTTCCATGTAGGCTTGTTGCTTCTCTGGTAGATGGCCGCTTGTTTAACGTCAAGCCTTTAAAACCCCAAGCACGATAATCTTTTGATAGCCAGGCACCGTCAGCTTTCTTCACATTTACTTGTGTACCCATTTTTGTCTTCAGCGATCATGCTGGGAAGGTGAGCATCACAGAATGCCAGGTTGTTACAACAAAGTGCTCTTACCTTGAGGCAGGGTTTGAGCAGAGGCCCAAAGTCTGTCCACTTCCTCAATGTATTGCCATATAAATATATGTACATAGGCCAATACCTCTATTTTTATGATTAATGTATTTACATATATACACACACCTATGTTTAGACCTCTGTCCATAGCTTTGCTTCCTAGATCTTTCCTGTTTCCTTTCACCTTCCTCCTGCCCCACCATCATGTTTGCCCTATTTCTTCCTCTTAGTAATTACTTTCAGCTAGATTGCTGTTGCTCCAACACCCCCAGGATCTCTATATGCTCCTTGCTGTTGATTTTCATTCCCTAGTTGTTCCCCTGTCTATGGCGTTGTTTGCTCACCGCTCCCTTCCCCCACCCTCCTCCCACTAAGTCCCTCCGGAACCTTCAGTCCCATTGCTTTCTCCTGGAGCTTGCTTCCCATGCCTAGCTTATATAGATAGGCAAACCAACAGTAACAGAGACAAAACCAAAAGAAAACAAAAGATGGAATAAAAAGAGAAAAAAGAAAACAATACTAATAACTAGCAAAAATCCCCCAAAGCATACATAATTCCAGGTCTGTCCGCTGACCTTTATGACTATCTCCCCCCTGGTGCTGAAGGGTTCGGGGGACCGCCCCTCCTAGCCTAAAGTCAATTTCGGGGGCTCCTCAGGGACTTTCTGGATTGGCTTTGCTCCCGTTGCTGATCTGTCATGTTCCCGTCTTTGCCCCGCTGTGGGGGCTTCAGAATGGACTAACTCCCTGCTATGTGTCCCTAGTGTTGTCCTCTGTCAAGGAGTGCTTGAGTGAGGGGATAGCATGTCTCAAGCTGTTGTTGGCCCCACAGCCTCTCTGTGCCTTAGCAGCTCCGTGCAGGGACGTCGTCCTTAGGGGTTGCTGTGCCAACATGGGGTTCAGACCCTCGCTCTTCATTCTTCTCCTTCTTGGTTGGCTGCTGTGTGGGTGTGGCATGCCAGCTCCGCTCCCTAGGTTTAGTGTTGTCCTTTGTAGCACATACTTCAGGGGGAAGGGGCTGTCAGTTTGACCAGAGAGCCTCTTTATTAGACTATCTGTGCAGACTGGTGGACAAGATGTGACTGGATTTCTAACCTGTCCACTGACTTTGAGGGAGAGCATCTAATTCTGATTTTGACTGAGCGCCCCCTTAAGAAACAAGCCCAGTCATCATTAAATTAGAAAACAAACTTGCTCTTTGGTTGCTTCCTGCAATTTTTCTTGCCTTGGGGAGTATTCGTGAGCGGAAACATTTCTGCAGAGCCGTGCCAAAGTGAAGATTATCAGCCTTTCTGGAAATGAGCAGGTCCGCAGATAGCTCAAAATGTTCAGCGGATATGGGTGGGATCATAGGCAACTTGACAATGGTGGTACAGGTTCCCCCCACTCACCCCCCACCCCCATTTCCTTCCCCGTCCCCCCTGAATTATGTTATTCTGTCCAGGCCAGTTGCCTGCAGGGCTTGAACCACACCTGAACTAACATTCGAGATAAACCCACTGCCACTGAGGCGACTCTGATGTGTAATGACCTTGTGGGACAATGGAGAGTTGCCCCATCGAGTTTCCAAGGCTGGAATCTGTATGGACTTGCCACACTCAAACCACCAGGGATCAGGGCCCAGCCAAATTGGCAGGCAACCTTCACCATCACGGCCCATAGGATTCTCACCTCATACCTCGCTTCGTGGTTGTCAGTCGTACGTCCTGAGTGCTCCGAATAGTCCAATATTAGATTTTTCACTATTGCTGTGTCAATGTGAAACGGTGGTTTACTGGGGAGTCTATAAGGGGGGGGGGGTAGTTGTATAGTTAAAAATAGATCACGGTTGCTTCTATTGTGCACAATAGCTTTGCATGAATCCCAGCCCCCAAACATCACCACCATTTTCTCTTTCTTGATCGCCCCCAGCATTTCTCTACGCTGTCTTCATGAGGAATGGTCTTGGAGGGTACATGGTATTTCATTGGGCAGCCATTTCTCTTTTTTTGGGGGGTGGGGGGCAGCCATTTCTCAATGTCGGTAACCATAACCATTCCCTGCTGCCCTCCCCTCATCTGGTGGGCGATTTGGTTGTCAGTTTTTCTCTTTCTGCTTGTCACACACCTCTTTCTTCATGACTCCCCCTGTTTTGAATTTCCTGGGGTTCATGACCCTTCAATGGCTCAATTTGTATTTGTCAGGAAAACACAGACAGACAGGGCCCAGAAATTCTGCCTGGAAGTGAAACTCATTTTACCCTTTTTGTTGCCCGAGAAGGAGCCCTGGTGGGGCTGTGGTTCAGCACTCAGTGTACTGCTAACCCAAGAGGTCATTGGTTCGAAGCCCACAGCCACTGTGAGGGAGTAAGCTGTGATCGTCTGCTTCCATCAGTAGAGATTCCAGGCTTGGAAATTCGATGGGGCAGTTCTCTGTTCTGTTCTGTAGGGTCACTAGGAGCTGCATGGCCTCAAAGCAATGTGTGTGTGTGTGTGTGTGTGTGTGTGTGTGTGTGTGTGTGTGTGTTTTAGAAGGTGACAAGTAACTGGCTAGACTTCCCTTTCCATAACCTTCACTTACCTGCAGTAAGTGAATTACACATGACCTCATTGTCATTCAGTTCTTGTGTCTGCCTGTCTGACAATGACAACAGCCATCACCACCACAGCGGGGACTGTTAATGCACTCACTGCCCTCCCCAAACCAAATCCACTGCTACTGAATCCAATCCTACCCCCAGTGACCCTATAAGACAGGGTAGCACTGCCACTGGGAATTCCCGAGACTGTAACTCTTTACGGGAGTAGAAAGCCTCTTCTTTCTCCCCAGGAGAGGCTGGTGGTTTCACACTGTTGACCTTGAGGTGAGCAGCCCAACTAGTAACCACTATGCCACCAGGGTTCTCCTGGCAATTAAAAAAAAAAAAAGGCTGAGG
>NW_022111312.1:3138195-3140484 GCF_000313985.2 Echinops telfairi
GGTGGGGGAATGCCGAGTCTACGAGAAATAACCTGATTGGTCCAGGCAGGACCATGTGTGCACTCTGGATCCAATGAGTGCTGGTGACAAGGTCAATATGACGTTGCAGGGTCCAGCCCGTCTGGCCGACATCCTAAAGGTGTCAATCCTAGGAGTCCTGTTTATATATCCAGGGCTAGAATTCTTTCCTGTGGTGGCACACCCCTTGTGTCCCCATCCTCTCCCAGCCTGCAAAAGAAAAAACAAACAAACAAACAAACAAAAAACCGAGGATAAGAACTCAGGCTGTTGTGACTAACAATAGATCAGCGGTTCTCAACCTGTGGGTCGCGACCCCTTAGGGGATCGAATGACCCTTTTACAGGGTTGCCTAAGACCATCGGAAAACATATTTCTGATGATCTCAGGAACCGAGACACCACCCCTCTGCTGAGAAAGAAGCTATCTCAACCTTGGCACTGACGTTGGCTCTTGACTCATACCGTTGCAAAATGTAGCAATGTAGTTTACTGTTGTTATAGTAAGACTGTTACCCATGCTACACCATGCTTCAAGACAAAATTTCATGTATTTGTCATTAGAAATAAATAGGTCACAATATATAATTACCTATTGTTTTTGTGATTAATCACTATGCTTTAATGATGTTCAATTTGTAACAATGAAAATACATCCTGCATATCAGGTATTTAAATGACGATTCATAACAGTAGCAACATTAGAGTGAGGAAGTAGCAACAAAAATAATTTGGTTGGGGGTCACCACAACATAAGGGACTATATTCAATGGTCGAGGCATTAGGAAGGTTGAGAACCCCCGTAATTGATAGAACTTGAAATTCTCCACTTTGCATTTGAGGCCGTGAAGTGCTTCTCCTCCTCAAGGAATAAACAACACCGAGGATGCCCAGAGGGCCCAATTATTGTCCCAGACTCTGAGGTGGTGGGGCTGTAAGGATGGTGATGAAAATGCATTTCAGCCAAGATGTATGTGATGATTTCCCCCAGAGTGATACTCATTAAGAACGCCTTCCCAGGAGAAGTCCTGAACAGACTCGCTTGCCCATGTCGAACCTTGTTTCTGTAAGCGCTCACTGGTCCAAATGGGGGGCAAATGGCAGGGGATGCATCGTGGAGGCAAAAGGAGTCTTTTAGGGAGCTGCCACACCTCGACGCCTCATTTCAGGATTTAAGACGGTCCAAGAATCCTGTCGAGTGCTATTTTATTTACACTGAAACTTGGTGCCTTTGAAGAACAGATGGCGAGATGTGCTGAACGTCTCCCTCGCAGCCCAGGACCCAATAAATCAATCCCGGGCCACGCGCCACATTGGTCTGTTTTTACAGGTGTTGTGGGACTCGTGTGGCTGCATCTCTCTGCTCCGCGTTGTTGTCGGTGATTTGTACTGAGAAGGGACATCGTCACGTGGCTGCTCCCAGGCTGCGGGGACAGATAACTCGGCAAGGCTCCCAGCCTGGCGTTGAGAACCGGGAGCTGCAGTACACTGTTGTGTACTCAGTGTCATCCATCGCTCTGTGTGTGCGTATGTGTGTGTACATGTATGTATGCGTCTGTTGCATTCCAAAGCCTTTACTGCGGACCCTCTGCCACACTCCTGCAGTTAGTGCCTTCCCGGCACGTAGTGCAATCGCAGGTGATCCCCATGTGCGTGCGTTTGTCCTGTGCCAGAGACAATGATGCTCATCAAAGAGGCCCATGCTCCTTGACCTTCCTAGCTCCATTGTGGGTCAGTGGGGCCATGTGACTAGCTCTGGCCAATCGGTTGTGGGCAGGAGGTGCGTGTCATTTCTGGGATGAGGCATAGGGAAACAAAATCAAAACTCACTGCCATTGAGTTCACCCCAACTCAGAGTGACCCAGAGTGACCCTATAGGACAAGAGAGAACAGCTCCCGAGAGTTTCTGAGACCCTAACTCTTTACAGGAGTAGAAAGCCCGGTCTTTCTCCCGTGGAGCGGCTAGTGGCTTTGAATGACTGACCTTTCAGACCGCAGCCCAACACATAACCACTACATTGCCAGAGCTCCTCATCATAGGAAAGCAGGTGCAAATTTTCTGTGTGATTCCCCCCTGCTATTTGGGGGGGCGAGGGCTTCATGTGGAAGACGTGGAATCAGAGGATCATTTTGGCCTAGATTTCCAAGTTACCTGGGCCCAAGGCAGACTCAGTGAAGGAGTAAACTTTCGCTCTGTGGGCCACAGATGTTTTGGTGTCTTCGTTGCTGCAGCAACAGGAAACAGAAATCCTAGACAACGTCAATCTTCTCT
>NW_022111312.1:3141925-3144071 GCF_000313985.2 Echinops telfairi
CCTATGAATAGTTCCAGGTATGTTTGTTGACCTTTAGGAGTGTTTTCTGGGTCGAATCTGATAGGGTGCCATGCCCTGGCCCCACAGTCTATGTTTATATTCCTTGAGGACTTCATTGCTTTGCTCCCCTTGCTGCTCTGTTGCATACCCTTAGTGTTTTGCCCTGGTGGGGTTAGATTGGGCACAATTCCCACACTGTGTCTCCAATGTTGTCCCCCGTAGTGCTATGCGTCAGTGAGGGATATTGTGTCTCATGGTGGGGCCAGCCCTATAGTCCTCTCTGTGCATTGGTTGCTCTCAGCAGGAATATCGTCCTCAGGGGGTGGTGGGTCAGGATGTGCTCCACTCTCTCTTCCTCCCCCTTCAGTTGCTCCCATGTGCTCTGATCAGACTTGTCCCTCTCCCTGAGCTGTAGCTTCCGTGCTGTCCTCTGAAGTAGATTCTTCTGGGGGAAACGCAGGTCTTTAAGGTCAACTCTTCTTTGAAGAGGCAGCTCTTCCTATAGTTGCACACCTCCCATCTTGAGGGTGTCATCTTCTGGCACGATACCAAACCATGTTCCCTTACGATTCACAATGTTTTCCTAGAGTGGATGGCCAGGTCCTCCTTCCCAGTCTGTCTCAGTCTGGAAGTCCCTCAGAAACCTGGCTACCAAGGGTGGTCCCGCTGGCATTTGAAACACCGGTGGTAGAGCTTCTGGCAGCACGGTAGCTACCACAGTGTGCCAAACTGACAGGTGCTTGGTGACTCTGAGCCCTCGTAAGAGTGCTAAACAAATGACCCTTGTCTTTCTCGTCAGAGTCCACTTTCATTGTAAATGGCCCTTTTCTGTGAGCTGTTTCTAGGGTAGCACATGCCAGATAAGTTGACCTCCCCCTCATGCTTTCCCCAGACTTCATAGGCCTGCGTAGATTCCCGGGGAAAATCCTGGAAGTGTGCATACCAACCTGACCGCCGCAATGGCTTCGGGTGACGAGGAGAGGGGGCTACAATTCTTGAGGGCAAAGTGGTGTCCCAGAGGGATCCTAGCCTCCTCTGTCTTGTTTGAATTCTTACAAAAGGCCGTTTCTTTTAGTATATGACCCATGTAATCACAAATCTATATTTAAAAAGTGCATGTGCTGTGAGTCTGCAAGTGACTGATGCGCTTGGGGCGCACAGATGCAGTCACCTGTTTCAGGAATTAAAAGCGCAGAAATCGGATCAATTGGCTTGTCCCCTGAGAAGAGGCCATGCTCACTGAGACTCTGTGGAAGAGACTCCAGTCAGGGCAAGTGGTTCAGGTATGTGTCCAGAAAAGAAGGCTCCTGGACCCACAGACAGGAATTGGCTCAGGCATCGGCCGAGCCCCAGATTGGAAGGGCTCCGGCCCAGCCATAGGGATTGCCCAGCTGACTCCATGATTCCAGGATCACTAGTAATGCCAGTATTAGTCAAGGGTCCTGGGAAGCAAACCTTTTGCATGCAAGGAACTCACTAGGTGATCCCAAGAAACGAGTAGACCAGTGAGGGGTGGGGTGGGGGAGGTGGAAGATCAGCCAGTAGGGGGTGCACTTAGGAGCAGACCTTTGCTGAGAGCCATAGGGCTCCGTCTCTCGGAGGACCTCTGGTAGGTTGGTGAGAGCACATTCCAAAATTGTCTCATTCAAAGGATGAGGATGCTGTCATCTTCCGACGTGCCCAGCATTGGCCAACCAGAGGACGTCCTGGAGAAGAATCTCAGGTATTTACAGGTAACTGAGGAGTTCTTAGGAGCCCTGGTGGTGTAGTGGCTGCGATCCCCAAGGTCAGCAGTTCAAAACCACCAACTGCTTTGAGAGAGAAAGATGGGGCTTTCTACTCTCGTAAGAGTTATGTCTCAAAAACTCAAAGGGGCAGTTCTACCCTGACGTGTAGGGTTACTAGGGTTCAGTGTCAACTTGATGGCAATGAGGCTTTCTTTTTTTCTTCTTTTTGAGGAGCCCTGTGAGGGACACCAATTTTGTGAGCTCTGATTTCCGGTGCAGAATCTAACAGGAAGGAAATCAAGAAACGTGAGGTTTTGGTCCCTTGAGAACATCTGCCGGTCAACTGAACTCTATGCATGGGCACTCAGGTTTATACATTATGCTCTCTGTGTTGGGCCGACGTGAGTCTAGAAAGACTG
>NW_022111312.1:3144511-3146844 GCF_000313985.2 Echinops telfairi
CCACCATTTCTGGGCACAGCTTTAAGGAGGAAGCAGAATCCAAGTGCAGTTTACTGAAGGTGTGGAAGAGGTTAGAAACCCAGTTTAACCAGGAAGAGTTTAAGAAGACATCTCTTCTCCAAACACAGCCTTCCTGGACAGACCTTGTAATTGAAACGACCGTCATCTGATATTAATTGCAGTGATTGTGATTCTTTTGGATGTGAGGTTAATTGGTAATATGGGTATGCAATATCTTCCCCTCAGATATTTTAGATGCCAGTCATTAACCTCTGTGTTAGGGGAGCAGCCGAGAATCCTTTGTCTTCTTGGCGTTCCGCTGTCAGCATCTTTCCCTGCTGCCTCGGCTAGGAGGCGTTATCACAACGGAAGGGAAGGCACACATTGAGTGGGAGGGCTCAGGCCTCCAGACCAGGCTGACTTTTCATTTGTATGACTGGGATGACAGAAATGGCTCACCCACCGGCACTTCGAAGCCCAGTGTCGCGTGCTTTAGAGCTCTACAAGCGCCCAGGGGAATGTCGGTTTGTTTTCTCGTTCCATGTGTTTCAGGTCAGTGAGCGTAGACACAGCATATAGCAGCCCACTCTAGTGGCCCTGATTATATTCTGTGAGATGTGCGACCCTTCTCACCCTCCTTGGCTGAGTTGTGCCGCCCATATTAACATCAACTCACTGCCCCCTAGGGTCCTAGCTCATCTCTGGGGTTTCTGTTGCTCATTTGATACTTCATGTGGTTAGGTGCCATCCAGTCAGCTTCTAAGGAGCATCCTGGCTGATTCTGAGTTCTTAAAGTAATGATTCAAGGTGGAACATCTCCCCCCTCGTGAAGCTAAATTGTTGCTTGGTTTTAAGATTTCAGGAGGCTTTTTTGGTCTGAAATTTAAGATCATTTCAGGGGGGTAGTTTCAGGGATTCATCCAGTCGATGTGTTTTCCGATGGTCTTAGGCGACCCCTGTGAAAGGGTCATTCGACCCCCAAAGGGGTCACAACCCACAGGTTGAGAACCGCTGCTCCAAATGCGGGAACCAAATCCAATGAGGTGTCTGGTGGCCCATCAGCAGTCTCAGCAACTTCCTTTTTTTGAGTCATTGTTGTAAATGTATCTGTCACACAGCTTCTGCCAATTCAACTTTTTACAGGCTTTCTGACCCCAACGAAACGAAACAAAACAGAACTCACTCCATCGAGTCCATGCTGATGCATTGGCAACCCTATAGGACAGCGTAGAACTGCCCCTGTGGGTGTCTGAGACTGTAACTCTTAATTCTTTTTTTAATTTTGTAAATTGGCACTTCACATATCATACAATTCAGTAGTTCAAAAATATCAAGAAAAGTTGTACAATCATTACCACCATCCATTTTAGAACATTTTCTTTTTCCTAGTACTCAGTGTTATTAGTGTAATTGTGTTTGTGTGTGTGTGTATGTGTGTGGTTTTCTTGATAAAATATTCACATATTACATACTTCCATGGTTAAATCGCTTTAAAATTTTTTATTTATTAATATTATTTTGTGAAATCGCTTAAAAAATGAGTTGTGTAATCACAATCAATTCTAGCATTCCCTCCCCCTCCCACATTCATCGTTTGCTCCCCAAATCCCCTCACTCTCCCTATCTCTCACCTCCCACCCTTACATCCCCTATAAACCCTTGAATCAGTTGTTATCTCTATGCATCTACTCCTACTGTGCTTTACAAACTGGGAAACTCAACAGAAACAATCAAAACAAAAACAAAATGAGGTGGGGTAAGGATCAATAATAATAATATAAAGATAAAAATACAAATAATGAGTAAGAAAGAAAAGACCACCATCAATATTTAAAAAGCTAGGGAAGAAATGTTTGTCATGGAACAAGCAAGAAATACACCTAAAACAAAGTCAGGTCAGGTCAAGAGAGAGGTCAACTGACCAAGCATCAAGTTCCATCCAGCACAATCAGATTACAATGATCTTGTCTGAGAGTAAAGCTGTTTGAGACCTTTGCCTGTGGCTAGAGGGCATCTGGCCGAGGCTTAATCTGACCAGATGCTCTGCAGATGGGTTTTGAGCTCCCACGTCCTCCATAGCCGTCTACAAATTAGGTGTTCACAATTTAAGCTCTGGTACTTTTCCCTTTGCCATATTTGGATTTTGTTACTGTCATCTTTGGATCACACAAGCTGGTGTGCATCTTCTGTGTGGACTCAGTTGACTCTTCACTTAGATGGCTCCTTGTTTGAATACAAACCTTTAAGACCCCAGACACTATTCTGATTGACAGCCGGGCACCACCTGCTTTCTTCACCACACTTTGCTGTAGCACCCTTGTCTTCAGTGATCT
>NW_022111312.1:3147698-3149332 GCF_000313985.2 Echinops telfairi
CTGGGATGTTTTCACAATGTTCAATTGCTCTTGTATATAAGTCTCTTTCTTATACACACATGTGTGTCCATGGATTTGTTTCTCTAGTCTACCCAGACTAACACAGCCACACTCTGCTTCCTCTCCCATCCCAGTACCCCAGTCCTCAGTGCGAGGGTGCAGGCAACTTCAAGGCAGGGCTCAGCTCATTCTGCCGGGCCGCTATGTTAAGTCCTTCTAGTGTAGCCCCTGTGTTATGCCTGGCTCCCTACCATATCAGCTTTCATGATCATCATGGTGCTTAGTCTATGATGCGGTTCACAAAGGTTGGGTAGAAATGTAATCACAGTGTCTATGTAGGAACATAAACTCTGGCCCACTGTCTCCCTGGGTTCCCCACAATCATTGTTTAGCACCCCTTCCTGATGTGAGGTTGCTTCTTCCCAATTATCCACTATACTCACCAACAGAACTATCAGCGTCTCCTCCAAAATGCAGATGGTCCCCTCCCCTGGTCTTAGCTTGATTTTTCAGCAAGGTTTTCCTTTCTTTCCTGTGGGGGGCCCATTGACTTGTCCCTGCCTTGTCTAGATGTTGTGTAGCTTCAAGTAGACAGTCTTTTCCCATTCCCCCCTCTTGAAGGAGCGATGCCAGACAGTGTGAGGTCTCCTTCTCCAAGGCAGTGCTTGTGAAGTGCCCGTAAGGGAGGTGATGTGTGGTTCCCGGCTGATAGGTAACCTTCTCCCCTTTTGTTCAGGAATTGGTCCCTGAGATTTGTCGAATTGGTGTTTCTCCTTATAGGAGTGGACTCATAATACTTGTCCTTTTGTGATTGACTTATTTCCCTCAGCGTAATGGTTGCCAGGTTCTTCCATGTCATGCAGTGTTTCATGCTTTTGTGTTAGTCCGGGTAGACTAGAGAAACAATCCAGGGAGGCTCATATGTGTATAAGAAAGAGCTTTATATACAAGAGCAGTTGAATATTGAGAAAACATCCCAGCTCAGTCCAGATGAAGTCCATAAGTCCAATATTAGTGCATATGTCTGATGCCAATCTCTAAAGTCCTCTTCAGACTCACAAAACACATGCAGTGATGCAGAATGTAGGAAAATCACAGGACAGTGGGTGGGAGGTCTTGTGGATCCAGTGGTGTTGTAAGCGTCTCAGTGCTGACAGGCAGGGTTCTGCCTGCATCAGAGAATGCATGTGGCTTCTCCTCAGGGATGTCTCGTAGGGAGTAAGCAGAGAGAGAGAGAGAAATTGTCTTCTGCTTCCAAGGAGGAAAAACAAGAGTTCCCAGAATCCTTAGGAGAAGGCCAGGCCCACACTGAGGCCTCATTGACTATACAATGATTAACAGGCTAGACTCCACCTCTACACTCTTAATCCTCAAATTGACACTGGATTATGTAACTACCACACTTTCATCACTGTTTTTTTAGGGGTGCATAGAACCCTATGTACATTGAGTTTATGCACCATAGTTTCTTTATCCATTCTTCCACTATTGGGCATTTGGGCAGCTTCCAGGTTCTTGCTATTGTGAACTGTGCTGCTATGAATATGGGAGAGCATACTTCCACTCATGCTGTGTCTCATTTCTTTAGGGTATATGCCTATTAGTGGTATTGCTGGATCATATGAGATATCAAT
>NW_022111312.1:3150280-3152023 GCF_000313985.2 Echinops telfairi
ATTTGGCATCATTGCATGTGTTGCGTGAGTTCGAAGAGGAATTTATAGATTGGTATTGGACAGATGGGCTAATATCGGACTTATGGACTTGATCTGGACTGAGCTGGGATTTTTTCTCAATATACAATGACTCTTTGATATAAAACTCTCTCGTACACACATATGAGTGTCTATGGATTTGTTTCTCTAGTCCACCCACACTACACAGGTCCAGACTGCCAGCCTTTAAGTTAGTAGCTGAGTTCTCAACCATTTGTACCACCCAGGAAACATGAAGGAAAACTTTCCCGCCGACAGAATGTCAACTCGCCCACGGTGACAGTCAATTTGTCAATTAGTCAATGACAACCCAATTTACCTTATGGATACACATCTGGTATTTTATGGTATGTGAGGGGAGGACCTTTGAGCTGAAGTCACCCCAAGTGGCCCTGCCCTCAGACCAGGCTGCTGATCAGAATTTGAATTTGTAGCAGGACTCTGAGTGAATGAGTTGGCCGGAGCTTGGAATATCTTGGATCTTTTAAAAAATGGTTGACCTGATTTTTTTTTTCTTTAGAATGCAACTGTTTTTTTTTAAAACCCAATAGACTATTGTATATTAAGGGAAACTTCCCACAGCAAATAAGGTTCCCACTGAACACTGTCTACACGTGTACCTTCGTGATATTCGCCACCTTCCTTTCCCAGCGTGTCACGGTTCTCGTTCATTCTCTCATCATGCATTCCCTGGTTGCAGGTGTCACTCTCTCCTTCTCCCACCCTGTTACCGCCTCAGCTTTTCTCAAGACGGATTTTTAGATTGCCTGGCTCATAGACATGGTTCTTTTCCAAAGGCGCTAATTGCACCTAGAACTTAAGAGTTTCCATTGCAAAAATAAATCCGTGTTTGCTTTGTTTGAAGAGTGTAATAAACACAGCCAAGTAGAAAGTGAAATATGAGCGATGTCCCATAACTCTGGTCCCTTCCGTCTTTTCCAAAACAGTTTTACTGGCCTATAATTCACATGTCATACAATTCAGTAGCTCCGTCACATCAAGAAGAATTGTCCAATCATCCCCACCATCGATTTTAGAACAGTTTCTTCATTCTTCTAATCATTATTAGCTCCCCATTTCCCCCCAACCTCCCGTGCCATACCCCCAAGGAACCACGAACCCAATTACTGTCTCTATAGATTTACTGATCCTGAATTTCATATACAGGAAAACATTTTAAAAACCTAACAGCAATAGCAAAGTAAAACAGTTAAAAAAAAAACCCAATAGCAAAGAAAGCAGAAAATATGGAAACCTAGAATAAATGTAAAGTGCATCATATGGGAGATCAAATGATAATGTATTAAAATGTAACCTAACTGCATCCGCCTTAATCCACTTTGCAATGTGCTCTGCCTGATCACAAGGCTTTTCACATCCTTGGTCTGTGGACGGAGGGGATTCACCAGAGGCTTAATCCATGTGCATTTGCCCTTCACTTTTTTTTTTTACTGAAACAACTTTCAAATGGGTCGAAAGGGAGATCAAATGATAAGATTCTCACCTGTGTCTGCCATAGCCGACTTTACTGTACCCCCCCTTGAATGATTGAATCCCAGTGCCTCCTAAGCTTTCCCGGGGATTGCAGAGCTATGGTTCAGCCTGTCCTGCCCCTTCCCCTCTGTGTGGTGGCAGAGTGGATTGATTACACGTTGGGCTGCTAACCACAAGATCCACAGTTCAAAACCACCAGTGGCTCAAGGG
>NW_022111312.1:3152712-3154600 GCF_000313985.2 Echinops telfairi
GGGGTGTCATTAGAATCAAATTTGGGGAAAGGCTGATCTGCTTCGTCATTCATTCTCTCTCTACTGCCCCCTCCCCAACTTGTCTTCACTTACTAGAACCCCAGACATAGCTCCAGTCGCTCTCCCCCAGTGAGTAGATAATGAATGCCAACTTCGATCATCCAAAGGGATCCCTGGTGGTGGAGTGGGTTATGTGCTGGGCTGCTAACCACAAAGTCAGCAGTTTGAAACCACCAGCGGCTCTGCAGGAGAAAGACGAGACTTTCTACTCCGGGAAAGAGGGACAGTCTTGGAAACCCACAAGGGGACAATGCCACCCCACCCTCTAGGGCCCCTGTGAGTGGGAATTGGCTCGATGGCAGTTTTTTATTTTTCATTTAACAATAATCCAGGCATCCCTGGAGGTTGGCGCTCATCTGGAGGTACCTTGACAGAAGGCCTGGCAATTTACTTCCTAAAACTCAGCCACTCAGAACTCCATGGAGCCAGGTTCTTCTCTGACCCACGTGGAGGTGCCGTGAATTAGACTCAGCTCCATGACAACTCGTTAGCTGGTTAGACCATCCCCGCAGGCTTGAACAGGTTCATGACTACCAGTGCCCCATCTATGTCAGCCACTGAGAAATCAGTCTCACGGGACCTGCCCCTCAGCCTTTCCTAACACGGTGTCTAGGGCCGGAAGGCCAACAGTTTGAATTCGCACCCCACTCACACCTCCTGTGGTCCTTAGACCGGTTGTGCGTTGCCATCCATTCAATTCTGACTCATAGGGACCCTCATGGCACTGTCGGGTAAACATGGGCTCCTAACTGCAAGGTCCACGGTTCAAATCCACCAGCTAGGAGAAAGATGAGTGGCAATCTGCTCCTGTCAAGATGTACAGTTTCGGAACCCCTAGGTAAGACCACTATGGGTCAGAACCGACTCCATGGCAGTGAGACGTATCTATGGGATGCAGTGAACCTGCCCCAGCAGTTTCCAAAGCCGTCATCTTTAGGGAAACAGACTTCCACATCTTTCTTCCCAGGAGCAGCTGAGGGGTTCGAACAGTTGACTTCATAGCAGCTGAGCGCTTACTTACTTCATCTCTGGGGTCCATTTCCAGGTACACTGCTTCCGTTTCCTTATTAGTGAAATGGGGACTGTATTCCCTGTTCCCCCACCCGGGTTATGCTGTGGATTAAATGACACAATTAATGCAAAGCTCTTGACCCGCAGGCAGGCAGGCCCGGCCTTAAGCACTTGATAAATTTGAACTTTTATTATCACCATCTTGCTCATCACTCTTTACAGCAGTCCTTCCGGGTAGGTTTTAAAAATGTTTGGCTCATTTCAAATGGAGAACCGTGGAAAAACTGAAGCCTTCCATCTTTAATTGCCTTTCCCTTTATAATCGTTCCTACAGCGTCCGTGGTATCGGGAATAAAATTGTCCCTTTACGACAGGAAAGGGGAGACAGGACGCTGATGCCAACGCAAGTGAATGAGCTCAGGGACCGTGTTCAGCCGGGTCATTTAGAGAAACAGAACCGGCGACACTCATACGTGTAGATGAAATTTAGGTCAAGAAGTAACCTTATATCAAGAAGGCACCCCTGTCTGGTCCAACTGACGTCCATGGGTCCGATGCTAGCCGGGGCCCTTTGCAGACCCACGCAGCTGCAGGCTGAAGGTGCAGAAAGGGGGAGCAGGATGCAGGGAGCGCTCAGGCTGGTGGGTGCAGTCTCATGGGTCTAAGGTCGGTGGAAGCATGGTGAGGCGCTGACGGCACTCAGGGTCAGGCTGCCCACACGGCGCTGCCCGCGGGGGCAGACACAGAGTCCCAGCAAGCAGGAAGGCCAAGGGGCAGAGAGAGAAGGGAGGGCTCTCTAGATTCTCTATCTTAAAAA
>NW_022111312.1:3156269-3157842 GCF_000313985.2 Echinops telfairi
AAGACCAAACCCGCTGCTCTAGAGCCGATTTGGACTCACAGGTACCTTACAGGATAGGGGAGAACGGCCCCGGTGGGCTTCTGAGACGGGTCCCCATTGAACCATTCTGTGCTGGACCCTTTGTGCCGTTTTCCCAGCCTGTCGACAGGCTCATTGCTTTCCTTCTGCTGGTTCTGTTAGGGCGCTGGATTGGGGTTGTTCCTCTCCATGCCAAGGTGCCCCTGAAGGAGGCTGCTGCACAGAATCAGGTGAGCCGAGCCAGCCATAAAGGCTCCAGGGCATGCGCAAATTCAGGCCCTAGAGCCAGGAAGGCAGTATACCTGGTTGGGTCCAGTCTAGGGCAGGTGGGCTTTAATCAGCCAATTGGGTCAACCAGCACCATTGACCATGCCTCTCAGCCTGATGGCCCTAAACAGGCTGGAACTTCGAGACCACCGCCCTCTTTCCACCTGCTCCTCCCTGGTCCTTCTTGGCCGGGCTGCAGTCGCTCTCTCTGGCTTGTGTTTGGTTTACTGTCATGTCTGAACCTGGCTTCTGTCCTTTATAAAAACTCACTTGGATCACAAACCAGGCTTCGGCATGAACAGAATCGTTCCATTTCTGGAAATCTAGTTTCCCTGCCCTCTGCCTTTTCTCCAGTCAACCTGACCTGTGTGATCCCACATAGATGATGTTTTAAAGGAGCTCAGGGTACTCCTTCCTCATTCCCTTAAACATTGGTCTCCAGCTTCCCCCAAACCCAACCCATTGCCTTCAAGTCCATTGAAACTCAGAATGACGCTGCAGGACAGCACACAACGGCCCCACAGGGTTTCCAAGGCCGTAAACAGTGAGGGCAACAGACTGCCACGTCTTTTCCCACGGAGAAGACTGGTGGTTGGAACCACCAACCTCCCGGTTAGCAGCCAACTGCTTCACCCCTATACCCCGGGGGCTCATGCTCAAGCTGTTGCTGTGAGGTGCCGTGGAGTTGGCCCTAACCCATAGCGACCCCATCTACAACAGAACAAACCACTGTCTGGCCCTGCACCGTCTTCACAGTGGTTACCAGTGAGCCCACTGTGGCTGCCACGCTGTCTGTCCATCTTGCTGAGGGTCTCAAGTAGGTAAAAAAAAAAAAGGTAAACACTTCATCCCGATCCAGGGGGAAAGATTTGGCAGGGAAGCGTCCCTGTCTTCCCGATCTCCCCTCCCCAAGGCAGCTTCTAGAAAGTTCCTGAGTCCATCCTTCCTTCCCACCCCCTCCAGTTCTTACTCATAACTTCATGAACAAGGCCACCTGTCCTTGGCCTCAGAGCAGAGCTCCCAGGCCCCAATTTGCATGCGGAAGGAGCCCTTGCTGAATTCACCTAAATTTCCATTCCAGCTTCCACCTACCAACCTCCAAATCCGCCATGAGGCCTAGTGACTCTTTAGCAAGAGAGAGGGAAGGGCAATCTCCTCCTGCAGGCCTGGGCCAGCCCTAACTTTTGATATGTGTTGAGGAGCCCTTACCTGAATGAGTTAGTTAATTGTGCCAGCCTGGCCAATAATCACATGTGGGGCTGGTTGAAAGGCGGAGGGATAAATGGGT
>NW_022111312.1:3159539-3161332 GCF_000313985.2 Echinops telfairi
GCTGCGGGTCCTTGGGAACATGACTTCACTTCTGTGAGCCTCAGTTTCTTGGTTAGATTCCTCGAGTGAGAACTACCTCGGTCCTTGGCTTCGTAGGAGAAAGAATTCAGGCCGAAGCCGGATCCAAGTGCGTTTTTATAAAGGATAGAAGTTTCAGGTTTGACGGTTGAGAACATGGACAACCTTGTGGGACCACCCATTCATACGTGGCGCCTGAGGCCCGAGAAAAAGAGACCTTGGCACAGCCGCAGGGCAGGCACAGGAGCAGGGGGAAGGAGAGGGTGGTCTCTCCCCACCCCCGCCTTCTGCCTTTGTGGGGCCTGTGGCTGGGAGGTGTGGTCAACGGTGCTGGTTGACCCCATTGGCTGAATTAAGCCCACCTGGCCTAGATTGGGCCAATCCAGGTGGACCAGTCACAGAGGTGTCTCGCCCCTTCCTGGCTCCGGACCTGAATTGGTGCATGCCTGGTGGGCACCCTGGTCCCTGTTCGGCTACCCAACATCTTTGTCTGTAAAATGGGAATTAAAAAAAGTTTTTTTTAAAGCTGTCAAACCAACCCACTACCATCGAATCAATTAAGATGATGATGATGATGATGATTGGAGTCTAATTGCTCTGTAGGGTTTCTGAGACTGTAGATCTTGACAGGAGTGGAAAGCCTCGTCTTTCTCCTGTGCAGTATCTGCTGGTTCCGAACTGATGAGCTTGTGGATTGCACACTGCCCAACACGTCAGCACTACGCCACCAGGGCTCCGAGGGATTAGATAAAATCGTGCCTAAAAGTCCTTAGCTTTGTGGATGGCACCGGCTCAACCCTCAAAGACACACCTGTGGACATCCGCCTTCTGGGTTTGCTGCAGACCCCGATCGCTTTGCGGGGAGATGTGGCCCTACCAGGTGACTTTCATTTGTAAAATGGCTGCGTCCTTTCTGAGCCTCGCAGGACTCACCACCCTCTGATTGCCTGCCCAGCACAACTCCCCCTTGTTTTAAAAGCTATTCATTAAATCTCCGTCGCCCTGTCTCCTTGTGATCATTTCCCATAATAATTGCACAGAATTAATAGAAGCCAGAGGGGTTGTTCAGAATGATTTTCCCTCCCCATGCTGAGATTGCACCATGGCTCACATAATTGCCTCTTTTTCTTCCTCCCCATCTGAGAGAGTCGATTGGAAAAAAAAAGAGAGCAATGGTTTCTTTCCCCTCCCATGGGTGCACGGAAAAGGTGAATGCAGTTTTATGCTAATTTGAAGATTTTGCTAAGCAGCACCCGAGAAAGACAGAGAAGCACTCGGTTGTAAAAAGTGCTTTTTAATCACTTACCTGTAGGGCGTGCAGTGAGTTCCGCAGTCCCCCCCACCCCCTTAAGGGAAAATGTTTCCTGACCTCATTCCTGAGTCTGTGGCGTTCAGTGAAATTCCCAATCAGAAGTGAACCCCATTTTTTCTGGGCTTCTCTCTCCGGTGTCCCTCCCCACTAAATGCCCAGGTGTGATTTTAGCCTGATTTCTCATCCCACCATCCTCTCTCCTTGGAAAAATGAGGAGGCTGTCTGCTCCCATAGCGAAGTACAAAGCCCCTGAAACCCTACAGAGGGTCACTATAAGTGGGGGTGGTTTTGTTGCTTAAATGATCTTGGATCAGCACATAGTGCATTTCATGGTTGACCAGAAAGGCACTTTGCTTAGTAATCGCTTTCTTGCTCTGAAACCTTCGATGGGTCCCTATTGCTTCTGACCTGGAATACAGAGTCGTTAGCCTAGCATCCTACCTTTCCCGGGAAGCCGGGATGA
>NW_022111312.1:3162947-3164487 GCF_000313985.2 Echinops telfairi
GATGATGAATAGCATCCCAATGGATGGAGTAGAACTGCCCGGCAGGATTCCCAAGGCTGTCAATCTTTATAGAAGTGGACTGCCTCCTCCTTCTCATGTAGATCGACTGGTGGGTTTGAACCCCAGACCCTTCAGCCGAGCCCTTTCACCGCTCTGCCACCAAGGCTCTTCCTCTGGCACTGAAAACCCAAACCCAAACCCATTGCCGTTGGGTTGGTTCCAACTCCTCGTAGTCCTACAGGACGGCCCTGCTTGTGGGCTTCTGAGGAGGTCGTTCTTTACCGGAGCAGAAATCCTCGTTGTTCTCCTATGGAGCGGCTCTGGTGGCAGCCAATCTGTAACCCACCAGACCTCCAGAGTTCCTCTTGCACTAACAGCCCCCCTCCCCAAATCAAACTCACTGCTATCGAGTCCATTCTGACTCACAGGGACCCTACAGGGCAGGGCACAACTGCCCCGTACCTGAAGCAAGGCTAAATAAGAACCATATGGGTCTGGTCCGACTTACCCACAGAAAGACACACTTGGGACGGGAGCATTTCATCACTCGGGGCTTGCCTGCCCATCCGGTTTGTAGTGTGTGGCTATGGTAGGTGCTTAGTAAATATTTATTGTATCAAATTAGCAAATTCATGTACTGTGCTTTGGGAGACGCATTCATCCTCAAGGTTAATTATTTGTTTCACTAATTAAGGACTTCTGCCTTCGTTTGCGATGCTAATTTATCAGCTTACTGGGGGAGATTGGCTGCTAAGATTTGAGGACTCAAGACTTGGAAACATGCATACCTTTGTGAACAGGAAGGACTGACAATGTCCCAGGGCTCCAGACTCTGTGTGAAGCACACAATAAGCTTTGAAAAGAAAGTAAGAGCAGAAACACACTTAAAAAAACACACATAGAGAAACCTGGTATATATTTGATATGATTTCAACTGGAGTGCTAACCTTTCATCAGCAACATTTGATCCTTATTTTGATTTCATAAAATTGAAAACATAGGTTTATGCCCCTACTTCATAGATTTTCAATAACTGTTTCAGTTGTACCATGAAAGCCTAGCTGAACTAAAATTAAATATGCTGAAAAAAGCAATTCCTCTCTGATCATTGCCATATTTCAGATAGTCAGTAGGTAGAACTGCCCCTTGAGTTTCCGAGACTTTTAACTCTTTACGGAAGTAGAAAGCCCTGCTTTTCTTTCACAGAGCACCTGCTGGTTGTGAACTGCCTACGTCACAGTTTGCCCCCAAACGCACAACCACTCTTCTCCTTCTATGTGGCTAGTGGTGACCATATTGGACAGGGCAGATGTTTTATAAGCACCGTCTTCCTCAACTTCCCACACACGGTTCCTCCATTACAGCTCCTTCACGGTCATAAAGTTGATTCTGATCTGCCTCCTAGCGACCCTATCGAACAGAGTAGAACTGTCCTTATGGTGTTCCAGGCTGTCAGTCGTTAAGGGAATAGAGAGGCTTGTCTTTCTCCCAAGGAGAAGCTGGTGGTTTCAAACTGCTGACCTTGTGGTTAGTGGGGAAA
>NW_022111312.1:3165783-3167051 GCF_000313985.2 Echinops telfairi
CTTGCATTCCTTTTTCCTTCACAGCCGTTGGACTGCTCTGAAATAATTTTACAAATAAGTGTTTACTGTCTTAGGAGCCCCGACGGATGGCGCAGTGGTGGTGCTCTGGGCTGTTCACCTCAAGGTCAGTGGTTCCAAACTACCAGCTGCTCTGCAGGAGACAGATGAGGCTCTCTACTCCCGCAAAGAGCTACAGTCTCGGAAACCCACAGGGGCAGTTCGACCCTGGCCTGAAGGGTCACTGTGAGTCGGCATCGATTCTGTGGCAGTGAGTTTGGGGTTTTGAGTTTAGTTACGGTCTGATTTATGTCTCCCCACTTGAGTGCACATTGCTTTAGGTCAGGGCTCTGTCCTCCCCCTCACTGCTGTCTCCCAGTGCCCAGAGCAGTGCCTGGAGCATAGAGGGGCTCCCTGAAGGGGCGATGAGGGAATTGAGCTTTCGAGTAAGCAAAACACGGCCCAGGTCAGTTTGAGGCTGACTCCACGCAGCCGCCTCCGTTTTTCTCTTTGGCCGTTGGTTCGTCAGGGTGACGCATCCATTGATCCATTGCAGGCATGCCCTTTCGTTTTTATTTTTACTCACTTCGTTCCTCCGTTCATTTTTATTTTAACCAGTCATTTCCCTGGGGGCTCTGACAGCTCTGACCACCATTCACACATCCGTTGTAGCAAGCACATTGGTACGCAGGGTGCCAGCATCATGCCCCTGCATTTCTACAGGATAGGTCTGGTCGGAGGCCTCCATGGTCCACTGAGTTTCAGCCCAGCCCTGCTTCCATTGACCTCACTAGCTGGATATGGAATATCCAGTGATCTTCGAGCCCCCTTGTCCACCCCGGGAAAAGTGGAGCGAGGACTCTGCCCGCCTCCCTCGGCATCCCATCCAAAGCATCTTGGGTCCTCATCGGCACCACTGTGCTTGACTCGGATATTTCTATCTCATAAAGAGCAAGACTCCTTTCCTGTGCTTGGTCTTGATTCGTTTCCTGGATTGGGATGGGGGTCTCCGGATCTGTCTTCCACTCAATACCTTACTCACCTTTTCTTTCTTTTGGACCTGGGTGGCAAGCCACCCCCCCTCCCCCCCCACCACCACATGGAAGAGGACTCTTCCCACTTCCTCCCTGGGTGCCCTGTGTCCACCGGCCCATTTTTCCTGTCCCGTCTGCCTCCCGAGCATTGTGTCAGGCCAGTGTTGTCCAGGTGGCCTTATAGGGTTGATGGTTTCGAGGTGGATGTTGGATGTTGCTCCCAGCGCTCACTGGTCA
>NW_022111312.1:3167954-3169952 GCF_000313985.2 Echinops telfairi
GCCCACTGGGATCCTAGCTCTTACACCCACGTTTCCCCGCTGGCTCTGCTGTGGGTCTTCCAGAAACCAGCTCAGAACCCCGGTTATCAAGAGTAAAGCAAAGAAACGGAGGGGGAGAGCAAGCAATCTCTTGCCAGCGCACGCACCGCTGGAGGAAGGAGCTGTGTCTACCCAGTCACTCAGCCCAGCCTGTCGGAACATTCCTATGGAAGGTGGGCTATTCACTTGGGAAGCCTTCAGGGGGCTTCTAATGACAGACTTGACTACGCTTCCAGGGCTGACCCAAATCCACATGGTCTGTATTTTATTTTCCTGCTTTTGAGAGGCTCTGCTGGGGTAATTGAGGTTGGGTGCATGCTTCTGAGAAGGCACACCAACCCAGCCACTTCCTGGGAGTTGAGGGGTGGGGTGAGGGGGCCACCTTGGCCCCCCACCACCTCTAGACATTTCTAGACTTTACATATGTCCTGGTAAATGTTTTACTTGGGACGGGGGCCCCGGAGGAGAGCCTCTGTACTGTTATTGGGAGCCACCAATGCTGACTCACAGTGACCCATGGGACAAAGTAGAACAGCCCCATGGAGTATTCTTGGCTGTCATCTGTACTTGGGCAGTTCCCCAGGCCTTTTAGATGCTGGGTGGGCTTGGACCGGCTTCCGGCTGTTTAAGTGTAGTGCTTAAAATAAATAATATTTAAAACCAAATCAAACAAAACAGAATGATGGGAACATATGTACAAATATGCTGGATACAATTGATGTATGGATTGTTATAAGAGTTGTAAGAGCCCCAATGAAATGATCCTTTAATAATAATTATATATATATGTGTGTATACATATACATACATACATGTATACATATATATATCCCCTAGGGCTTCCTGTCTGTTTTAGGAAAGACTTTACTTTTTAAACTCTTCAGACCTTCCAGGTGAGACCTTGAGAGCATCTAGGATCGAAACAAGGTCACTCAAGAAGAGCTGTCAGGTGATGAGTCCTACTTTTCTGTATCAACAACTCCTTTCTGTTGATCTCCAACCTGTGCGTGCAACTGAGTGAAGCAATTTCTCTACACAACCCGCCTTACTCAACAGCCCTGTGCGGTGGGTCTCATTATGCCCACCTTCTGGATGCAGAAACGGAGACTCTGAGAGGACATCGTCGATGCCCAAGGTCATAGGACTGGTAGGGGTATTGTGTAGATTGACCCATGGTACACTCTCACTGCTAAGCCAAGTTCTGCTGAGAGACACTAGCCCGATTCACAAAGCTGCTTATCCTGGGAGCTGACTGCCGGGTCACAAGTCCACTGACTGCATTTGTGACAGCAGCCAGAGACGACAAGCACGCACCCTGGCTGGTTTGTCCCCGGAGGCGCTTGTGCCTCCGTTTCCTCATCTGTGAGATGGAGGGCCTCAGAACCAGGGCCACAGCATAGGCTGACGCTGAGGACAGAGGGAGTCCAATGTTAGCCCCTTTGTGGCTCATAGTATGAACTGATTACGCCACTGCCCTGGCTAGGAGTCGATTCTGACTCATAGGCACCTTTTAAGACAGACAGAACCGCTGTCCAGGCTGTAAGTCTTTATGGGAGCAGCCTGCCTCATTTTTACCCCATTGCAATGTGGCTGGGGGTTAGCAGCCCAGTGTGAAACCCAGGGCGCTCCCTTGTACTGATTAGATGTTGGCTATTATCATTACTAATTCTAACATGAAAGTAAACATGACAATTAACTCCAACCAACCAACCAACCAACCAACCAACCAACCAACCAACCAACCAACCAACCACCTGCCATCTAGTTAATGCTAACCCACAGCGAACTGATCAGACAGAGTCGAACTAGCCTTGTGGGTTTCTAAGTCTGTAACTCTTTTCAGGAGTAGAAAGTCTCAATTTTCTCCTAAGGATCCGCCGGTGGTTTCAAATGACTGACCTTGTGGTTCGTAGCCCAACATGTAATCCAATATGCCACCAGGGCTCCTCAGGTGGCTTT
>NW_022111312.1:3170680-3185778 GCF_000313985.2 Echinops telfairi
CCAGACTAGCACAGTGTTGGACTGCTAACCTCAGGGTCGGCAGTTCAAAACCACTAGCTACATCGTAGGAGAAGAAATATTTACAAGGTACCTGTCCCGTAAATATTTATAGCTTCAGAAACCCTACGCAGGGTCACTAAGAGTCAGAATCCACTTGATGGCAGTTATTTGAATTTTTTTTTAATACTCATGGGTTTAGCAATGGGCTGCTAACTGCAAGATTGAGAGTTCAAACCCACCAGCCACTCCTTGGGAGAGTGGTAAAGCTGTCTGTCCTCGGAACGAGTCTCAGAAACCCTATGGAGGATCACGATGAGCCAGAATCAACTCCAGAACCAGTGGGCTTGCTTTTGTTTTGGAAAACACTCTTTAAAAACCAACCCAGGATCAACTTCCGGTCAAGCGAATCCATAGCTTCTGCCTGGAGGGTCCTTCAGTTGGGGACCACATACTTCAAAGAGCGAACTCACGGATGCATTTCAGGAGGCCTGTGCAGCCCTCTTATTAAGTCCAAATAGCCTGCTGAGATTCTTAACAACCAGTAGGCACTGCACAAATCCCTAAAGATGGTGTGTGTGTGTGTGTGTGTGTGTGTGTGTGTGTGTGCGCGCGCTTTGTAGAAGCTCACTCAGTTATGCTGAGGTGGGTTTCATAGACCCCCACAGCACAGCTAGGCACCTATCCTGTAGAGATGGACCCACGTGCTGCCCCCGGCCATCTGGTAGACCCTGGCACCGCCTCCCCAGGGCCTTCAGTGCTCACAGGGCCAGCCTTTTCCCCCAGCCTCCTGCCACTTGGCCCCAGCTCCCTGGCTCTGGCCACTCAGAGATGTCATTGTCTCCATGGTAACAGCTTTGGGGGGTGGTATTGGGCCAACTGGAGCCAGAGGGAGGGAAGGAGGGAGACATGTCACTGCCAGCCAGCCCTTCTTGGGCACCCACTCAGATCAGCATGCTAATTCCTGTCACTCTGAGGTATGCTGGCTGCAGGATGTGGCAGGGTAGGAGACATGTGAGTGACTGGCATTGCTATCCAGTGCCAGGCTACCTTGTACCTTTGTGTACCTCGTTCTTTCCTTTTGCCATGTCCTCCACGCCCTGCCCCCATCCAAGGACCCCCGTGGCCCCCAAAGACCATGTGATCTTTATAGTTGTCCACCAAAAGCTCTGGGATTTCGATCCTGGCTCCCCCACATACTGGCAATGTGACGCTGAGTACCCCTTGCGATCCTGGTTTCATCATCTGTAAAATGGGGTTATTGTAGGCATCAGGGGACAACCGATGAAGCTCTTAGCACAATGCTTCACAACTAGTAGGTACCCAGGAAAGCTTACTGAGTGGTATCTGGGGAAACTGAGGCTTGGACTTGGTTGTCAGTCACCAAGCCTATTCTCCCTTTTAGTTACAACTTCTGGAAATCTCCTTTCCCTATTTTTCTAATCAGAACTTACCTGCCCATTGTCTGGTCATTGGGACCCTGCTAAAACAGGTCTTTGATAAACAGGTCCATTCTCGAATATTCATGGCTGTTGGTGACGTTTCAAGAGGCCCTTGTCCTTTACAGGGGATCTCCAGAGATTAATTAAGGGGCATGCCTTAATTCCAGGCATTGGAAACCCAACCAAGTAATCCTACTGACAGGCAGTCGATTCTGACTCAGGGGCGATGCTCCAGGACAAAGGAGAACTGCTCCTTAGGGTTTCAGAGACGGTCCATCTCTGCTTGAGCAAACAGCCTTATCTTTCTCCCACAGAGAAACTGGGGGGTTTGAACAGCTCACCTTGCAGTTAACAGTCCAGGGCTTAGTCCTCAGCACCACCAGGGCTCCTCCAAAAAACTCCCTTCTATTGAGTCAATCCTGACTCATAGTGACCCTATACAGGAGAGGAGAACTGCCCTTGTGGGTTTTCAAGGCTGTGAATCTTTACAGGAGTAGAAAGTCTCATCTTTCTCCCCAGTGTGGCTGGTGGTTTCAAACTGCTGACCTTGCCCAACGTGTAACCCTACACCACTGGGGCTCCTCCATCCAGGGCTACATAGACATTGGACAAAACCCCACAGCCACCCCTACTGTCATCAACTCAATTCAACTCATTGTGACTCATAGGAAACAAAATCTTTATGGGAGCAGACAGCCTTTTCTTCCTCTCGTGGAATGCTGGTGGCTTTGAACTGACAACCTTGCAGTTAGCCACCCAACACCTGACCCACCGTGTCACATGGTTCCTTCGACATTGGAGAGGAGGAGGGAGTTTCAAGGCACCAAGCAAGGTCTCAAGGTAGCAGAGGAATTTTTTTTTTTTTTAAATCGATGCTCTCTCTTAGATTAGAGCTTACATTCTAAGGTACTCGGCCTGTGGAAGGCTGTGGTTTACAGTGGGAACTCTAACTCCATTGGGAATCTTGATATAAATTCAGCTTCCATTTGAGTTCTTTCTGACCAGTAAGCTGCAACGTGGCAGCCCCTTTCCTTTGGGCAGTGCTTGAAGTTTGCTTACAGCTCCCCGAGCTCAGCTGGAAGGAGCCCTCATGGCCGTGGTGGTGACCAGTTGGGCTGGTCACTCTTCCCGTAAAGAGTGACAGTCTCAAGAACACACAGGGGCCATTCTATCCTGCCCTGTGAGACCCGATGAGTCAGAACCAACTCAATGGCAGTGAGAGCGGACTTAAAACAGACTGATGGCAGTGGCAGGGGTGCCAGCCCTCCGACGGCAGTATTGCCCTTAGAGGACTTGCCTTTAATCATTTCCAGTGGGGGAACTAGGGCAGCAGGGTCCTGAGCCTTGCCTGGACCATCAAGTAGCCAGGTGGCCCAAAGACCCAGAACCAACCCTGTAAGCTTTTCTCACCTGTAATTGGCTATCATGACCTCCCTCCACTTCCGTAATCCCACCTGCAACAGTGTGGATTGATCTGCTGCCAACCTTGACTTTGTGGTCATTTCCTCCCTTTCCTACCATCCGTAATGAGCCACGTGGTCGTGAATCACTAGGGTACCATTGTGGTCTCATGCTGCTGCTGGCCTTCCTCACCTGGATGCTTTGTCTCTGCTCTATTTAAGACTTAATAAGGGGGTCTCTCTAGAAATGTGCTTGACACACCAACTTGTGTGATCACAAGGTGTTGACAGGATCAGGTATCAGGCATCAGAAGACCCCAACAAACAATCATGTCGATGTGAACGAGGGGAGCCGGAGTGGAGACCTGTATTAGTCTGGGTACTTTAGAGAAACAAATCCACAGCAACTCATGTATAAGAGTTTTATGTAAAGAAAGTGTGCATCACGAAAACATCCCAACCCAATGCTGCCCAAGTCCAAAAGTCCAACATTAACGCATTAACCCAACACCAGTCCACAAAGCCCTCCACCTCACAAAACAGAGGCAATGATGCTGACTGCAGGAGGAAATCTGAGTCAGTGAACAAATAAGCATCTCAGCACTAGCAGGGGTCTCCACACGGCTGCTCCAGCACCCAGGGCTGCATCGGGATAGGTCCATGTGGCTTTTCCTTGGGGATGTCTTGTAGGAAGTCAATCTTGCAAGCTGAAGCAGGGAGCTGCTAAGGCAGCTGCACCCTGGTGCAACCATCACAAAACAAGAGACCCGAGAACTAGAAAGACGAGGCTCACCACCCATTTATCCCTCCGCCTTTCAATTAGCCCCACATGTGTTTATCGGCCAGGCTGGCACAATTAACTAACTCAAGACCCAAAGCCCATCTGTAGACAATTGGACATCCCCTCACAGGAGGATCACAAGGAAGGGACGGGTCAGCCAGGGTGAAATATAGCACTGACGAAACATACAAGATTCCTCTTGTTCTTTAATGCTCCCCACACCCACCCCACTATCATGACTCCAGTTCTATCTTACAAATCCATCTAGACCAGAGCATTTACACTGGTACAGATGAGAGCTCTTGACATACAGAACCAGAACAGATTATCCCCCCTCCCCCCAGGAACAGTAATGGGAGAAGCAATACCATGAGAGTAGGGGGAAGGTTGGGGGAGAAAGGGGGAACCAATCGCAATGATTGACTTATAACCTCCCTCCCCCGACCCCCCAAATCCTGGTTGATAAACAACAGAAACATGGTCGAAAGGAGACAGCGGCCAGTGTAAGAATGAAAATAATAATAATTCATAATTTATCAGGGGTTTGTTAGGAAGCTAGATTTAAGGACAGGGGGTGGTCCCTCCCATGCCTGCAAAGGCCCCCAGTAGAGGAGGTTGGAAAGACATCAGGCAACCACTGAACGCCTATGAAGACCCCAAACTGAGTGTGTTCATCCTACTCAAGCCCCTGAGCCAGGTGGGAGGTACACCTGGGCGGGCCAAACTAGGCCCAGCTCATGACATCACCCACGTGGGCTTAACCTAGCCAATGAGGGCAACAAGTACCATCAGCCATGCCTCCCCAGCCAGAGGTTTGAAATATCCTGGCCTTGGGACGGCTCGCTCTCTCTTACCCTGCTCCTGGTCAGAGGTGGAGGGGCAGGTCTCTCTCCCCCGTGCGGGCCCCACATGCATCCGCTCTGGGCCTACTTGGGGCCCACAGTCTCTGGACCCACATGTCCTAAGCCTCTAAGACTGTTGGACTTCTGGTCACCCAGGATCCCCCCAGTTCCGTACGGGTGGGTGCTCTTTTCCACGTGGTTGTTCAGACCCAGTTGTGAACTCCAGCGTGGCTTCCGTGAGGCTTGGCACGCTTCCCAGGGATAGTGGGTACCCTTTGCAACTGTGACACCTGAAACTTGCTCTGTCCTTCATAACACCCCCCACCCACTTGGATGACAACGTGGCTTTCGGCATGAATTCTTTCATCACATGAAGGCAAGAACCGAGGTGTACCCCACTTGAGAAATATAGCAGGTTCATGAGGGTGGCAGGGCGGAGGAGGGGGAAAAAAGAGGATCTGCTACCAAGGACTCAAGTAGAAAGAAAATTTTGGAAAGGATGATGGCAACATATGTACAAATGTGCTTGATATAATGGCTGTATGGATTGTGATGAGATCCGCCAATGATTTATTAAAATAAACAAAACAAACTTACCGTATATACTTGAGTATAAGCCTACCTGAATATCAGTCAAGACACCTAAGTTTACCACAAAAACAGCATGTGCTGAAAAACCCGGCTTATACACGAGTGTATACAGTAATGTGCTTGAATTCAGGCTATCCCCTTTCTGCACTCTGAAGCGACAGAAGTTGGGCTCTTTGATCAGAGCCCATAGCTGGTTCCCTTCTCCCTTGGTCTCCATTATCCAGCCAGACGGAACCATTGGTGCAATTGCTGGCTGCCACGAGTTGATGGTGCCTCAGAGGGATCCCATGTGGCTTTGTAGGCCGGCACCTTTACAGGAAGCAGTCCCTGGGGGCACTGTGTGTTGGAGGTCGGATTGCTGATCACAAGGTTGGTGGTTCAAACCCACCAGCTACTTCATGGGGCTCCAGAGGAGGCTGTCTGATTCCTTACAGATGTCCGGTCTTGGAATCCACTCGACGGCAGTGGTTTGGATTTTGGTGTTGTAATCTTTACAAGAACGGATCGCCGGGTGGATTTGAACTGCTGGTCTTTCTGTGGGCAGTGAGCTCTTCTTCATCATTGGTGGCCCCAGGACTGATGCGTAGAGGCCAGTTCATCTCTGCCACTTGCCCTTGACACAGTTGTCAATCTTCTCAGAAAGACCCTGTGTTCTTGCAGCGGGTCGGAGGGGCATTTGTTATGTGCAACTCCGCTCTGGGCCAGGATCCAGCTTCCCACCAACACCTCTGGCTGAGCCAATTCCTGGACATTAAGGTTGGCGCTGTACCTCGTATCCTCCCAGGAGCCCTCAGACCTGAAGCTGACATAGAAGAGCCCCCTGCAGCCATGTCCTTTCTCTTTCTCAGTCCGAAAGCACAGTGCCATCTTTGTCCCATTTTCTCCGGGAGCCGGAGGCATGGAGAATGGAAGAAAACAGAAGCAGAGACTGGCCAGAGAGCGAGGGGTAGGGGCAAGGAGCCCTGCTGGCCGCCAGCATGTAATTAAGACCCACAAATCCCTGAGGTGTTGGTGACATGGTAATGAATCCCAGGCACCTGCAGGGGACCCAGCATCCCCAGATGGCCAGGTCATTCAGAGGACCTCAGTAGGATGGGCCGAGGCTGGTGGGATCCCCCGTTGCCTGTGGGCAAGGCTGAACTCGTTCACTTGATCACTGATTCCTTCCTCAAATTTGTACCGGTTGAGCTCCTTTTACAGGTTCAGTATCAAAGAGACAAAACAAACAGCTTCTGTCCTCCTGTGATCCCAAGAGGGATTCTGCCGTGTGTCAAAGGCTGGACTCGGCAAAGAAATAAACAAGGCTTAAGGGGAACGCCGAGGGGGAACCTTGGCCTCATCCTGGGGGGCTTCTTGGAGGCAGTGGTCATTTTAAAAAATGACAGCATCATTCATGTCCATGCGGATAAACCTGGACAATGCGGCAAGATGTGAAGGAAACATTTCTTTCCTGGCTCCTTGCTCTCAGTCCCACTGCAGGGAGGAAATTGTGCTCCCCAACCTCCTCTTTGTTTCGTCTTCTCTTTTGCATCTCTGTTATTTACTTGGCCCAGGACTCACCCTCCAGATGATTGGTGGTTTTTCCCTTGCTAACCCAGAGGCAGCCTCTAGCGCAGTGGTGCTCCACCTTCCTCATGCCGCGACCCTTTCATACAGTTCCTCAGGTGGTGGTGGTGACCCCCCCAACCATAACATTATTTTCGTTGCTACTTCATCACTGTCAGTTTGCGACGGTTATGAATCGGGGGACCCCTGGGAAAGGGTCGTTTGATCAGGGGTCACGACCCACAGGTTGAGAACCCCCACTCTAGTGCATCTTTGAGAGAATCCACACAAAGGCATCACGAGCCATGTGGAATTGTCATGGGGTGACCATAGGGTCTTCAGTGGCTAGTTCCTTCCAAGTCCCTTCCCCGCCCCCAGGTATGCAGGGTAGTCACACTGTGCTGGCAGGAGTGGGGTGGGGTGGTGGTGGTGGTGGTGATGAGGGAGGTGTGGGTGGACCACCCCTCCCTTCCCCTATTGTATGCCCAATTCATTATAGCACTTTCCTTAGCACAGGACCCTCAGTTAACAGGACCCACCCCTTGGAAGGCAGTTAAGGGACCATGACTCCTTATCTTGGCCTGCCTTTGACGCCTTTTTATTCATGCCATTTATCAAAATGTTATTCCTGGCAATCTCATTGATCATCTTTTTTAAAAAAATCATTTTATTGGGGGCTTGTACAACTCTTATCACAATCTATACATCCATCCATTGTGTCAAGCACATTTGTACATTTATTGCCCTCATCATTCTCAAAACATCTGCTTTCTACTTGAGTCCTTGGTATCAGCTCCTCATTTTGTCCCCTCCCTCATGAACCCTTGATAATTTATAAATTGTTATTTTTTCATGGCTTACACTGTCTGACATCTCCCTTCACCCACTTCTCTGTTGTCCATCCCCCAGGGAGGAGGTTATATGTAGATCTTTGTAATCGGTTTCCCCTTTCTACCCCACTGTCCCTCCACCCTCCCGGTATCAGCACTCTCAGCACTGGTCCTGAAGGGATCATCTGTCCTGGATTCTGTGTTTCCAGTTCCTGGCATTGATCATCTTTAGAGGAGCTCTGGGGAAGTGAGTATTCTCCATCTTGTAATGTACAGACTCTAGATAGAGCTGTATTTTTTTTTACATCATAGTTGATTTACTGCCAACGCGGGCTTATGGTCTTCACATTATTCTGCCAAGTTGAATTGTCGGACCCGGTGCTTGTTAGTATAGTCACAGGGCTGTGTGGCCCCATCCGGTGTGCACAGAAGTCCAATCTCTGGACACTACTCTTTGAGAAAGGGCACAGCAGCGCTTGGAGCTGAGAGCGGGGAGGACAGCTCCTGGGATCTGACTGCCCGGGAGCTGTGCGTTGTCAGCTCTATGGGGAGATGGACAGGTGCGTTATCAATCACTGCCACCGCATGCATTTTGGCGCATCATGACGAGCTGCAGACCAGACTGCCACTGCGGGTTTCTGAGACTGCAACTCTCTATGGGAGTAGAGAGCCTCAGTGTTTCTCTTTCAGAGCAGCTGGTGGGTTTGAACTACTGACCCATTGATTTAGCAGCCCAACACGTCACCCACTAAGCTATTGGGGCTTCTTGGAGAGTTATACATAGTCCTAAAAACGGGCAGGGGCAGCCTGGGAATTGGTTGGCTCATGTATGCTTCAATTTAAATGAGAGTTGTGCTATTTCGAATGAACTGCACAGGCGTACAGGAAGGGCTCTGGTTTTTGCACTTTGGAAAACCAGGCTGTTTTGCTGGGGGGAGGGGCAGGGGAGTTTTAAGAACTTGGTTCTGGCCTGAAAGACTGCACATGGGTGGGGCCTGAACTAACTGAATCTGGTTTGGGCTAGTTATCCTTGGACCGTGCCTGCTGGATTCTGAAGGACAACGAAGTTCTTACCTCAACAAATTAGCTGAAGATTGCTGATGCCCCCAGATGTGGCAATTTCGCCAATTGCGTTTGCAGTGATCCACTTTCCAATGCACGCTGAATGTTAGCAAGGCTGTTGACACCCCTGGCCTCGGGTCAGAGGGCATTCCTCGGCTGCATGGCCAAGTTTCTGGTTAGCAGCACAGTGCCTGAAGGAGCCATGAGAGGAGCACCGTGTCTTGTGTCATGTATCTGTCTAGGACAGTACGCAAACATCTGTCCTTAGCTGGTTCTCACAAACTGCTTCCTTACTGCAAACGGTAAGGAATTTGGGGAACAGCTGCAAACAGTGTTCCCTGGTAGCAGTAAACAAGAGCAGTACAGGCTGAGATATGAAACTCTCAAGGCTATGAGAAATTCAAGTGTGGGAATAACAAGCTTATCTGGGAACACTGCCAGTATTTAGCAGGTAAGAATAAAGCGCGGTGGTCTGTCAGAGCTGCAGTTTTGTACCATCTCTGTGTGTCTATTCTGTGCTGCAGTCCTGTATTGTCCGTGTGCGTGTGTGTCTGTTTGGTTCCATGTTCATTCTCTCTGCTCGGAAACCGCGGCAGTGCCTAACCCACGGTGCTACCAGAGCTCCTTACTTTCTATACAGCATGCTATAATTACATGCAATGTGCAGTTGTAAATAATAGAATTAGGTCGATATTATACACCCAACAGCAAACAGACCAAACTCACTGCCAGCGAGGCTTTGCCGACCCATAACAACCCTATAGGCCAGTAGAGACCCGGCCCCTGTGACCTTCCGAGACGGTCACTCTTGATGGGACCAGGAAGCCTCATCTTTCCCCCTTGGGGGGGCTGGTGGTTTCGAACTGCTGACCTTGTGGTGAGCATGGCAAGATGTTATCTAGATTATAGGAGTCTTTATATCCCGATCCTGTGTGTATGTATTTCGTAGGTAGATATGTAATCATGCTTGATAGAAGGTCAGTGAAAATGAAGAAGACCCTCAGTGAGCTGGATTGGGGCAGCGAGTGGGGCAGTGACTGTGACAAGGGTCCCAAACAGCACTGGTGGCGAGGACAGCACAGGGGCAGGCAGGGTCTCTTTCTGTTAGCCGCGGGGTTGCTGAGCATGGGAGCCCATCCTTACAACAAGCTAGACACACAGATAACTAGGTTGTGTGTCTGTTACACAGTCCGTGGTGGAGCCTTGGCGGTGCAACCATTAAACCATTGGCTGCGAATCGAGAAGGTTGGTGGGTCGAACCCACGCTGGCTCCACAGACCAGAAAGAGACCTGGTGATCTGCTTCTACAAAATCTATGACCAAGAAAACCCCGTGAGGCCCTTGTGGCCTGTCACATGGGGTCCCTGGACGTTGGAATGGACTTGACAGCACGTCACAACAACATACAGGAAGACTATTGGCGTCCATAGACAATAATGTTCATTGTGCCAGAGAGGGTTCCAGGTGCTGTGGTTACAGCAGGGAACAAAAGAGACCAAGCTCCCTGCTCGCATGACCTGACATCCTAATGGGGAGTCAGACAGGTTCTGTGGGTGGGAGGCGTCATCAAGGCTATGGAGAAAACCAAGAAAGGAGAAACCAGGAGGGTGGGAGAGGGGTGGCTACACCTGCCATTTTTGACAGGGAGTTCAGGGAAGGCCTTACGGACAAGGTGACATTTGAGCAGAGACCTGAAGGAAATGAGGGGGAAGGAAAGAGGATCCCAGGCAAGGGGAGCAGCATGTGCAAAGGGCCTGAGGTGCAGCATGCCTGGGGTGGTTAAACAGAAGCAAGCAGGCCAGCCTGGTTGGACTGGGCTCACGCATGGAGGAGAGCAACAAGAGCTGAGGTCGGTGAGATAAGTAAGGGGCACATTGGATAGAGCCGTGGGGTCACTGAAGGGCTTTGGCTGATACATGAGGAATGAGGGAGCCCTGAGTCTTAGGGCCCCTGGGGGTGCCATATCAAGCATTCAGAGGCCAACTGCAAGGTCAGTGGTTCAAACCCACCTGGTGGCTCTGAGGGAGGGCAAAACTGATGATCTGCTTCCATAAACATTTCCGCCAAGGAACCCTTATGGGGCAATTCTATTCTGTCCTGCGGAATGGCTATGAGTGGGAATTGATGTCACGTGACCACGACACCATGGGTGGCTTTAGGTTTTAACAGGATGCCTGTGACTGCTGTGTGGGAAATAGACGGCAGTAAGACATGAAACAGGGCATTGAGGAGGAGGCTCTGCAGTTGCCCAGGTGAGTCATGATCGAGGTTCATTTTTATCCATCCATCCATCCATCCATCCATCCATCCCACAGGTACATATTGAACCCCATGGTAATGGATACTCCTGTCTGCCTATCTATCCATCCATCCATCCATCCCACAGGTACATATTGAACCCCATGATAATGGATACTCTTGTCTGCCCATCCATCCATCCATCCATCCATCTGACAGGTACATATTGAACTCTATGGTAATTGATACTCTTGTCTCTCTCTCTCTCTCTATCTATCCATCCATTCCACAGGTTCATATTGAACCCTATGGTAATGGATACTCCTGTCTGCCTATCTATCCATCCATCCAACCAACCATCCATCCATCCAACCAACCAACCAACCAACCAACCAACCAACCAACCAACCAACCAACCAACCACCCACCTACCCACCTACCTATCCTGCCATTTCACAGTGAGGGTGGAGAGAAGTTGTGTGTCTTTATCCTTGCTTGACTCACTAGGAGGAGATAATTGGTCTGACACCTCACACTTTTGAAACCTTCTAGGCTATTGATTTCTCTTGTTCAGGAATAAGGTGGAAACTGCTGAGCAGACCCATCTGTATGTAGCAAATCATAAATAAAATGAATCATCACAAACCAGCGAGGGACCGGGAGATACTTATTGATCAACTCTAGATAAAAAGGCAATGATGCTAAGATATTCCTTGATAAAGGCTTCCCTGGAGGTTCTGGGCTGACGGAGCTCACATGAGCTATCTCCTTGAAATGAGATCTTCACACTCTTTTCCCAAGAAATGTGTTGGGCTGAATTTTGTCATGACACGGAAAAGTTTGCTTCTCTGTCATTCATTTTCCCCTTTTGAAAAATTACTTACTGCTATTTGCTGCCTTTTGCTTGTTTGATCAGATTATAACACACAGGGGAATGCACTCTGTATTTGCCTTTTAATTGGGCCAACAGGAATAATAAAGATGCTGGTGATAATAATAAAATATGCTATTCATTAAGCACTTATCTTGTGCCAGGCACTGCGTGCATAGCTTTGTAGTTGTTTGGTCTTGTTGTGAGTGAATATTAACAGGGTTAATTGTGCTTATGACACTTGGAATTTTAACAAGGGGATCGGTCAGTTTTACCATCCTGTTGGGTAGATGAGCCATCCTGGTGATGTGAATCCCGGTGCATTTTATGTCTCTGTCATTGGACTGAACAAGTTTGGCCAAGTTCACTGTTACTCTGGAGCCTACATCTGTCTCACCTCCATCTGTCTTGAGGGTGCATCAGAAGCATGACCCGATCCATCAACTTTTGCACATAGATGGTGGCAGCCATATTAAGTCATCCGCAAAGGGGAACAATAGCAATCACATTATCTCAACCATTTGAGATAAAAAAGGTAGCACTCCCCAAGGACGAAGTTCAGAAGCGATAAGCTAGAAGGGGGAATGGAAACAAGAAACACAGGGAGGCCGTGAGATAAATGAGGTTCCATGGCAATCAATGAGCTGAAACAAAATGAGTATGGCTTGTTGAATGGAAACTGACCTGTTCTTCACCCACCCAACTCACAATGAAAAGTTAGGAGGGGGGGAGGTGAACTAAATATGGCAAAATGCTAATAATAGAAAGTATGTGTGCAAAAAGATATAAGAAAAGAACAACTAGAAAAAAGTCAAGAAGAGATATTGGGAAACAATTGATCATCAGCCATTTTTACATTTATTTACAGTGATCACAGCTGAGAGGTGCCAGCCGAGTTCTTGAGTGTGCAGGGCTGGGGCAGCCTGGTGTTTCCTCTCCAAGCCCTTTCTCATGTGTCGCACTCTCATCTGTCCACCCTGCTCTCCTACCCCTCAGATCCCACCCTGGAACTTCTACCAAAGTGACTCCCGAAGACCCCCTAGTCAGTCACGATCACCCCACCCACATGATGAGTTTCTTCATCTGCTTAAGTCTTTGGACGTGCTGTTAGGAGAGACCAGTCCCTGGAGGAGGGCATCGTGCTTGGTCAAGTAGAGAGGCCTGGACAAGGAGGAAGACCCTTGACAAGATGCATTGATACAGTGGCTATAACCATGGGCTCCAATATAAGAACAGTTGTGCAGATGGAGCAGGGCTAGGCGGTGTTTCATTCTGTTGTACATTAAGTCCCCATGTGTTGGGGCAGACTCCACGGCTCCCACCACCTGTATCAGGCAGCGTAGGTCTTATTCTCACCAATGTGTGGAGCAATGGGCCCCTTACTAGGGGCGACTGGGAGTGATGCCTACAGAGTTCAGTCTTCATCTCACCCTCCACCCACTTTGTTGACCCCTCTCATCTCTCCTCCTCCTCTCACCTGTGTGTTTCCTCTATCGCCCAAAGTCACTCTCCTTCGTTACAGCTCATCCCTATTAGCATGACATCTAGAACATTCTCAAGCCTATGTAAGCATTCTTCATTACTTCCTCTCCTCAACGATCAACAAGGCTAGATTCCAAAGACCAGGTTGATATTGTGAAAATGGAAGATGATAGATCATGGTGGAACTATCAAAGTATCTCATTATGTAGCTGCTATGTGACATCATTACGTAACTTCCAAACCACTGAGAATCATCGCTAATTTAAATGGACACATATCCTTAACTATTAGAGCTGGTGTTACTCTCAGCTCACACCTCAGCGTTTACTACTGGCCAATGTACATTATTAATGTACAGGATAGTAAATAAGTAAAGAGTGCTCACTGCTATCAAGTCGATTTTGATTCAAAGTGAACCTATGGGACAGAGTAGAACTGCCCCTGTGGGTTTCTGAGACTGTAACTCTTCTCAGCAGTAGAAAGCTTTATCTGTCTTCTGAGGAGTGGCTGGTGGTTTCAAACTGCTGACCGTGTAGTTAGCAGCCCAACAAATAACCACCATGCCACCAGGGTTCCTTAGAGAGGAGTGGTGTCCCTATTTACAACCCTGTAACCCATATGCTTTTTATATATGTATTACTTATCATATTTCCCACTTCTAATACAGATTTACCTTCAGGTTCACTCTCCCCAAAGTGCATACTTTACACTTTTATTCTAGACAATGTCAAACATGTGAAAGTAGAATAGTCTAATGAGCATGCATGTACCCAGGTTCAACAGTGATTAACTCATGGCCAGTGTTGTTTAGTCTACGCGAGCGCCCACTTCTCCTCACTCAGATTGTGTTGGAGCAAATGCCAGACATGAAGAGGCATTTTCAGTTCTTAGAGCCAAGCCCTTTTCCCTATTACGGTACCTTTTCCATTTTCCTTTCTACTCAACTGCTTCTTTTTCACTATAACATCCCACAACTCTGGATGGACCCTGAAGGTAGGGGCTTTGGATAGCCCTGCCCAAGGGTTCTACTTGATTCTCTTATATCTTACAGATGTTTGGTAGTTTTTCAATATAGAGAAACAAAAAAAAAAAAAAAGAGAAACCCACCAAGACAAACCCACTGCCATCGAGTTGATTCCATCTCGTAGGGTTTCTGAGACTATACATCTTCAGGGGAGCAGACAGCCTCATCTTTCTCTCACAGATGAGCTGGTGAGTTTGAATTGCCAGTCCTATGGTTGGCAGCCCAACATCTAAGCCACAACACCATAAGACTCCTATTTAATAAAGATTGAAACTGCCGGTTGGCACCATAATATTCCTTGGATGGATCTAGCTGGTGCTGACTTCTTAGCTCAATGTGTTCCTTAAACCCTATGCATATCTTATCCGCTCATGCGGATTAGACAACTACCAACATCAACGAAGTCCTACTTCATAAACTTATACAATCAATATAACTATTATCTACAATCAATCCCTAATCTAGTATTTGCCACAATGTTTTATGGAACACTGATTTCTACAGAGGTCCTGATTATTAATAACCCCAAAGGATTTCATGGTGTTTGTTTTAAAGGAGCTGGGAAACACTGAGTTAAATAGAGTAGTTCACTGCATATTACAGGTCTCAGAGCCTTTAATAGGTTCATGAGTTGCTAGGCTCGGAAAAAACTCTCAAAAACCAAACTCATTGCCATTGACTCATTCCAACTTCTAACTGTCCCCTGTGGGTGTCTGAGACGGACTCTTCACAGGATTAGAAAGTCCCATCTTTCACCTGCAGAAGGGCTGGGAGGGGTCTCCACTGTACCCTCAGGGTTTCAGGCGCAGAGAAGGGACTAGCCGATCCAGAATTACCCTGATTTATTTATTGATTTGGGACCAGCCCTCTGGTCATTTATTTATTCAAGTGTTTGGGGATAAAGATGCTGTAGACCGAGCTGACTTTGCTCTGTGTGAGATAAGGACATCTGAGGTGGCAGAGAAAGGGTAACCTTCTCTGGAAGAAGGAGGA
>NW_022111312.1:3186881-3191715 GCF_000313985.2 Echinops telfairi
GTGTCCATCTATATTGCACAGGGCCACCTTCCTTTTCTGATAAGGATGCAAATCCTCAATGGAGCAAATAGTCTCTTCTTTCTCCTCTCACAGGAGTGACTTGTGAGTTTGAACTGCTAACCTTGCCAACCACAAGGTCAGTGGTTCAAACCCACCAGCTGTTCCACAGCAGGAGAAAGAAGCTGTCCACTCTTGTAAAGATTTCAAGGCTCAGAAATCCATGGGGGCAGTTCTGTTCTGTCCTACAGGGTTGCCACGAGTCAGGATAGACTGTGGCAGTGAGTTTGGGGTGGTTTGGGGGATAGGGCCTCTGACTACGAGTTCTTGCCGCTTCCTTTTCTCCCTTCCTCCCTCTCTCTCCTCTCGTTCCTTGATGGTTGCAGGCCAGAAGAGATCACATACCCTGGGACACCCCGTGCTCAATAAACATTTCTGAATTGACTAGCCTCCCAGTTTGGAACAATAGGTGCTTAATTCACTAAATTTTCAGCACATCAACTGTCAAAGAAACGTGAGTGAGGTCCAGGTGTGCAGAGGCAAGGGACTCTGGCCATGAAATTTAATACCCTTTGAAAACCTCAATAACTTTAAAAAAATTCTCCAAGGTGGATGGGGTGGAGGAGTGGGAAGAAAGACAACCAGGCCAAGTGTGTGTGTGTGTGTGTGTGGGGGGTGTTGAGGGGCTGCTGTCTCTGCTCTCTCCTCGTCAACCCTCTAGATTTTGTTCTTGCCTTTTCTTCATCAGCATTCCCCTTCTTCTCTTCAGCCCCCTCCCCGCAGCATAACCCATTGCCATGAGTCAATTCTAACTCATAGCGACCCTCTAGGGCAGGGTAGACCTGTCCCATTGGGTTTCCCAGGCTGTAAAAATGTTACCAGAACAGAAAGCATCTTCTTTCTCCTGCAGAAAGCAAGTAGCTTTGAACCAGTTGTGATTAGCAGCACAACACATCACCATTACGCCCTCAGGGGCTCCTTCCCCACAGCATAATAGCTATCAACTCACTGCCCTGGAGTCATCCCTACGTCAGAGTGACCCTAGGGACAGAGAACTGCCTCTGTGGATTTCTGAGACTGTAAATCTGTAGGGGACCAGAAAATGTTATCTTTCTTCTGCAGCGTGGCTGGTAGGTCCAGACTGCTAGCCCCTGGCTTAACAGCCTCATGCGTAACCCAATACACTGCTCAGGCTCCTTCCCCGCAGCATAGATGGTAAAAGACGAACTGCAGTGTAGACGCAGGCATTCTTCGTGGGGAATTGCGTGTCGGAATTGCTGGGTTTAAAAGAAGGCTGGACCCAGTTGTATTAGGGCCCATTTCCATTTTCACGAGGGTTCGATCCACCAACGTTTTGGTTAGCAGCCGAGCGCTTTCACCACTTACCATTTTTTTCAGTCTGATCATGAATCTGCCAACCAGACAAGACGCATGTCTGCTGGTAGCCACAGGCTAGCATGTGCATCAGAGAGAACCAGCTTTGAGAAGATCAGCATTTCATATCTGCCTCTTGCTACCAGTCTACATCTTGGCGCTATGATATTCAGAGCCGTGCAGTCAAAATCACCCCGGCTTGCTGGCTCTCCTCTGTGAGCATACCTCCCTGTTCCAGCTATGGCTTTGGACGCAGACCTGGATCAGAGGGATGCCCGATGGTGCCGATCAGCCATTCAACCAAAGGGTTGAATGTAGGCGTCCAATTCTTGACCTCAGAGAGGTGCTAGAACGTGTGGAGACCGGTGGTTGTGTTATTGTGTACTGTTAGGGAGATTCCAACTCACAGCCACGCTATCAACAGGCTAGGCTAGAACGAAGGCGTAGGGTTTTCTAGGCTGTAATGTTTCCAGGAGGAGCCCTGGTCCCTGTCATGGATATATACTGGGCTGGGATCCTCAAGGTCAGCAGTTTGAAACCACCAGCTGCTCCATTGAAGGGTGGGCTTTCTACTCCGGTAAAGAGTTACAGTCTCAGAAACTCACAGGAGGAGTTCGACCCTGTCCTATAGAGTCACAATGAGTTGGCATGGACTTGATGGTGATGAGCTTGGTTTGGGTTTTTAGTAATCTTTCCAGGAGCGGATCGTGAGATCCTTTCTCTTTCGGAGTCACTGGTGGGTTTGAACGGCTGACACTGCAGTCAAACGTTTAACTGTTGAGCCACCAGCCGGCCACCAATCGCATTTCAACCTGCGACGACCGTTTGGCTGGACTTAAAGCCCCATTCAGTTTTGTCGGTGTTTTTCTGCTCTTCAGGCAGGGGGCAGCACAGAGCAGGTGGTTGGTAAATGCTGGTGGAAGGAATGGATGAACAAAAGACTTTGAACTCTACTTTGCAACACCCCACCCATGTGCTAGTGCTTCACTTCAGTTTCGCCTGCTGTAGATTCAATTTCTGGGGTAGTGAGTAGTTACTGGCTGGTGGTGATGACAATGGTGGTGGTGGGTGGAGTCATGAACTAAGACTCAAGACCACATGGCTTGTAGTTCCATCCTTGCTACTGCTGTGCTGTGGAACTCTGCATGCTGATCTGACCTTCTGGATCCTCTCCATCTTCCCCTGTATATCGAGTACAAGGTGGTGGTGAAGTGCGAGCCTGACTGCTCAGGTTCAAATCTCACCTGTACCATGAATGGGCTGTGTGAATTTTGGCAAGTCACTAAACCTCTCTGTGCCTGAAGACCTTCTAGTACAGAGTTTTCCAACCGTGACACTGTTGCTATTTTGGATCAGGTAATTCTTCCATGTGGAGACTATTCTGTGCAATAGCATGCCTGACCCCTACTGAATGTCATGAAACGGAACTAAAGGAACCCCAACTTAAACAGCAGCCCCAGATACTCAGTGTAGCACCATAGTTTTACTTGCCTACAGCCAAGAAATCAAATGGCACACCGCCTTGGGCAAATTTGCTGCACAAGATCTGTGAAGTGTTACAGAGCAAAGATGTTGTTTTTGAGCACTAAGCTGCACCTAACCCTAGCCATGATATCTTTCATCACCTCAAATGCATATGAAAGCTGGGCATTGAATATGGAAGACTAAAGAAGAATCAATGTGTTTGAATGAGTGTATTGGCGAAGAGCATTGAAAGTACCACGGGAAGCCAGAAGATCAATAAATCTCACGTGGAGAATGACAGTGGGAATGTTCTTTAGAAGTAAGAATGGTGAGACTTTGTCCCCACAAATTTTGGACATGTTATCAGGAGGCACCAGTCCTGGAAAAGGACATCATGGCTGGTGTGTTAGTCTGGGTTGGCTAGAGAAACAAATCCAGGACCCTCATATAAATATAAGAAAGAGCTTTATATAAAAGAGCAATTTTATATTGAGAAAACACCTCAACCCCATCCAGATCAAGACCATAAGTCCAATATTAACCCATATGTCCAATACCAGTCTTTAAATTCCTCTTCAGATTCACACAACACATGCAATGATGCCGAATGCAGGATGATCACAGGCCAGTGAGGTGGAAAGTCTTGCGGATCCAGTGGTGGTGGAAATATCTCAGCCCTGTCATGGGTCTCCACGTGGCTCCTGCAGCTCCAGGGCTCTAGCTCCATCAGCGTAGCTCCACATGTCTTGTCAGCAGGAAGACAAAGCAGAGAGTGTGGGTCTGACCTCCAGTGAGCTATTTATTTCCGTAGCGCCTCCAAATGAGGTCATCAAGCTGCGACCCGATTGACAGGCTAAACTCCACCCCTCTGCTGTTAACAGTCTCAAGTTGACAGTGGATGATGTAACTACCACAGCACTGAAGTAGAGGGTCAGCGAAAAAGAGGAAGACCCTTAGCAAGATGGGTTGTCACAGTTGTTGCAACCCTGGGTTCAGACGTGACATTTAGGAGGCTAGTTTTGGACCAGGCATTGTTTTGTTCTACGCAGGGTCACTAGGAGTTGGGGCTGACTTGGTGGCCCTTCAGGACAACAATTCTAGTCGAATAAAAGTGGTTTCCAATTCCTGCCGGGTTTTGTTGTTGTTGATATCAGCTTCACCGAATGGCAGCTAACAATGAGGTTGAATAAGGGCTGAGCAAAAGGTGCTAAAAATGGTGATTTGAGGATCATTGGTGGAGTCCAAGAGAGGAGAATGACCAACATGGGAAAGTACTTGGCACATGATACATGTTCAATAAATGTGGATGACAGTAGCGGAGACCATTTTTTGCCCCATTTATATTCCCTAGGCAATCATTGGATGGCATACTGCTGGGGCTTCCTCTTGCCCCGTGTGCAGGGCACGTCTGAAAATAGCTCCAGGTGTGTCCCTCATCACTGAGAAGTGGGTGTTGGGGGGTTGAATATCCTGGCTTCTTTGACCTTCCAATGGGATGACTCCGGCTTGTGCTCTGTGCTAGCTCCCAGAATTCCCTAAGAGGACTGAAGTCCAGGCTCAAGAGCACATCCTGTTCAGGCTTCACTCTCCCTGTGTTTCCTGAAATAAACCACGTGTCCCCAGATCTGTAGCTAAGCATTCGCTTCTGGGGAAGCCCCAACCTAAAACAAACCAGGATCCAGTGCCATCGAACAGTTTCAGGTGCACCGTGATGCCACACGTGAGTTAGTTAAAGTTTATTGTGCCAACCTGGCCGATAAACACATGTGGGGTTAACTGAAGGGCGGAGAGATAAATGGCTCAGTGAGCCTCGCTTTTCTAGTTCTCGGGTCTCTTGCTTTGTGATGGTCGGACTGGGGTGCAGCTGCCTTAGCCAGTTCCTGCTTCAGCTGGCAACAAGGCTCACTTCCTGCAAGACATCCCTGAGGAGAAGCCACATGGAGGGTTAATTGAAGGGCAGAGAGATAAATGGCTTAGTGAGCCTCGCCTTTCTAGTTCT
>NW_022111312.1:3192047-3206530 GCF_000313985.2 Echinops telfairi
CCGCCCCACAGACTTTTCTTGGTTGTCATCTTTTCTGAAGCAGACCACCAGACCTGCCTCCTTCTTTGGGCTCCAACTGCCAACCCTCAGTTTTTCGGTCAAGCCTTTAGCTATGTCCAGAAGGTCCAACATCGAGAGAGTATTACTGACGTGAAATGTATGTACGAGGCCGAGTTCGAAATAATCGCCTTCTGTAGACCAAACGGCAGGGCATGTCTGTGACGATCGCGTGATGTAGAAGCCCCCGTGGTGTAGTGGGTGATGAATTGGACTGCTAACTGCAAGGTGGCCAGTTCAAAACTTCCAGCTACTCCTCGGGAGAAAGATGGCGCTCTCTACATCCGTACAGCGTGAGTCTCAGAAACCCTCAAAGGCAGTTCTACTCTGGCTTACAGGCCCCCAGGAGTCAGAATCGAAGCATTGGCAGTGAGCATTGGCCGCACCTGATCCCTGGGACCCCCACATTGAAAGGGGTCCTGTTCTCCAACTTCAGCAGGTAGGAGTCTCCACCTCCTTTGGAAGGTATTCCCCTTGATCCCAGGAACACGTCTGCTTGCTTCTTTACTTTTGTGCACCTGCAGCCCGCTCTCTGTCTCCAAAGTCTTGGCGTATGGATCACCCTGGCACTTGCTGGAGTGGCCTAGTTTGTTTCCACGCAGGCGTGTTCTCTGCAAGGTGTGCCGTCAGCACTCAAGCACAGCACTTGAACCGTGGTCTAAGCTTGAGCTGAATCGGAATCCGGTGTGTGGGAAGTCAGGCGTGTAGGCGGCTTCAAAGCAGAGAGCGGTGCTCCCCAGCATACGTCCCCTCCCCACTCCAGCTGGTGCTTGAATGGGCATCTTTGGGCGCTGACCACAGCTGGTTCGGGTTTCATAGGAAGGCTCTTAAGTGTCTTCGCGGAATTGTTCCAAGATTGCAATTGCTTCCAGTGGCTCTGATTCATAAGTTCCTCAGTGAGACAGCTGCGCTCAGATTCCATTTGTAAGGATGACTGGGGCGTTGAAAGGAGTGGGGTGGGCACAGATAGCTGACGGACAGTCATGGGAGCACTTCTAGAGGACGTGGTAAGTCACCTGGGCTTTGACCCCATGTTCACATCCCAGCCGGGCCACTGACCAAGGGGCCCTGGACAATTTCATGTTGCCTCTGAGAGTCTGTTTCCTCATCTATAGAATGAGATAAGACATAATGCCTGCCTTGTGCGGACATGGGTTGTGGGAATACAAGGTCCAGCATTTAACCCAGTAGCACATAGTAAGTGTGTAGTAAATGGTAGCTGATTGTCTTGGGAGTCCTGGCAAAGAACCCTGGTTGTTCCTGGCAGAGGACAAAAGCAAAGGACGAAGCAGACATGTTAATGAGACCAAGCAGAATGCCTGGTGTCATGGTTTACGTGCTGGGCCTCGAGCCACAAGGTCAGCAGTTCAAGCCCACCAGCCACTCTGTGGGTGGAAGCTGAGGCGTGCTTCCCCTGGAAGGATTTTCAGCCTCAGAAACCCAAGGGGCCAGCTCTATTCTGTCCTATCCGGTCACTTTAAATGAGGAATCGAATTTGGTTGTTTGCGTTTGGGGTTCATCTCCGTGTGGATGCTTTTGGTGCAACCGGGAATCCTGTTCTCATTGGTTTGCACACCGAAGAACATGTGTCATCCCGGGTTACAGTGACTTAGGATTACACGTGAATGTTTTTGACACAGGGAGATGAGTAGAGTGCACAGCAAATGCTAGATCCCTTTCCCTTGGAGAAGTGAGGCTGGGAGATGCAATTACTTGGAACATTTAATGTCTCCGTGGTGGCACCGTGGTGAGTGCTTGGCTGCTCACTGGGAAAGACTGATGCTTTGGACATGCCCCGTGGCTCCGTGAGAAAAAGCCATGGAGACCTGCATCTGTAAAGATGATGGCAAGAACACCCCGGTTGAGGGGGGGTGAGGGGAGGTCTAGGCTGTCACACGGGGCTGCTGGGAGTCCAAATGGACTCAATTGCAACCAACAACCACCACAATGGCTCTTTGGTGAGAGTGGGCACAACCACCACATTGGCTCTTTTTTCCCCCTGTACTTTTTATTGGGGGCTCTTACATCTCTTATCACCATCCTTACATTCCTCCAGTGTATCAAGCACATTTGCACATATGCTGCCATCATCCTTTGCAAAGCATTCTCTTTCCACTTGAGCCCCTAATACCAGCTTCCCATTTCCTCTTCCCTCCCCCACTTGCCCTCCCTCACAAACCCTTGACAAGTTATAGATGATTATTTCCCTATCTTACATCATCCTCCATCGCCCCTCACTCACTTTTCTGTTGTTCGTTCCCCTGGGAGGGGTTATAGGTTGATCCTTGTGATCGATTCCCCCTTTCTCCCCCCACCATCCCCTAATCCTCCTGATATTTCTACTCTCCTTGTTGGCCCTGAGGATTTGATCTACCCTGGATTCCCTGTGTTGTGGGCTCATATCTGTAGCAGTGTGCATACTCTGGTCTAATCTGACTTGTAAGGTAGAATTGAGGTGATGATAGTGGGGTGAAGGAAGCACCAAAGAGCTAGAGGAAAGTTGGGTGTTCCATCGGTGCTATACTGCACCCTGATTGGCTCATCTCTTCCCTGTGACCCCTCTTTGAGGGGATGTCCAATTGTCTACAGATGGGCATTGGGTCTCCACTCCATGTTACCAGCCCCCCCTCCATTCACCTTGGGTATGATTTTATTATGGGTCTTAGATGCCTGATACCTCATGATCACACAGGCTGGTGTGCTTCTTCCATGTGGGCTTTGTTCACATCCATAGCTCTTCGATGAGAATCGGCACCACCACAGCAACAATTCAGAATGTCTTGGGTGAACTAAGAGCAGAGCCCGAGAGAGGCCTGGATTTCTCCTGCAGACACAGGAGACAAGCCCACAGTGGCCTCTAAAACATATGCAGGGAGCCAGCCTACCCGGGGATCTCAGCAGGGATTAAAAATTAAGTTGCATTTGTATTTGATATTCCAGAGATTAAAAGATTAAAAAAAAACCCAAGCAAACAAAACCCCCCCATAAAAATAGCAAACCCACCATCGCTGACTATTTCCCCAGAAACATCATCAGCCCCATGAGTCGAGCAGCTGAGGTTTCTGAGCCAGGTGATTGAGGGTCCCCACCTCTGGGGTTGGACAGGTGTGGGTGGAAATCTAACTGGGCAGTTTCCCAGCTGCGTGCCTACAGGGTGGTGGTGCCGATCAGCACTTTCATTTGCTTTTCTGTCAGCTGGGATCATTAGCCTCCCTTGCAGTGGGGCTGTAAGGGGGACTCACCATCATGCTGCTCATGGCACCTGGCACTTCCAAACTCACGGCCATCAAAACCCAACAGGACAGAGTAGAACCCCTCACTGGAAAAGCCGGGTGTCTGCCTCCTTTAATTCTCCCAGTTCCACTCTGAGCAGGCATGACTGTCACCTCCTTTGAGAGGAGGAAACAGAAGCACATACGGAGAGATTGACTGGCTTGGGGATGTACAGCTGGTAAGGTGGAGCCAGGACTAGAACCCTGGCAGTCTGGTTCCAAAGCTTGTGCTCTGTACTGTGCTGGCTCGGTGAGGCAGAGAAGCCCTTCTGTTGTTGCTAATGTAAGAAAATACTGGGTGTAGATTGGAAGCTTCCTGAGGACAAGAAGCACATCGAGTTTATTCTCCCAAGTGTATCTAGAACAGGGCTTGGCCTCAGAAGCAACAAAGCCCACATGGAAGAAGCACACCAGCCTATGCAACCACGAGGTGTCGAAGGGATCAGGTGTAAGGCATCATCAGAACAAAAAATCTTACCATAGTGAATGATGGGGGGAGTGTGGAGTGGAGATCCAAAGCCCATTAGTAGGCCACTGGAGATCCCCTTGCAGAGGGGTCTCGGGGAGGAGATGAGCCAGTCAGGGTGCGATGTAACAACGATGAGAAATACAACTTTCCTCTAGTTCCTAAATGTTTCCTCCCCTCTCCCACTACCATGACTCGAATTCGATCTTGCAAGTCTGGCTAGACCAGAGGAGGTACACTGGTACAGATAGGAACTGAAAATACAGGGAATCCAGGACGGATGAGCCCTATAGGACCAGTGGTGTGAGTGGCGAAACAGGGAGGGTAAAGGGAGAATGGGTAGGAAAGAGGGAACCGATTACATGGAACTGTGTGTGACCTCCTCCCTGGGGGACAGACAACTGAAAAGTGGGTGAAGGGAGACGTCGGACAGGGCAAGATATGACAAAATACCAATTTATAAACTATCAAGGGCTCATGAGGAAAGGGGGAGCGGGGAGGGAGGGAAAAAATGAGGACCAAATGTCGGGGGTTTAAGTGGAGAGAAAATGTTTTGAGAAACGATGTACAAATGTGCTTTACACAATTGATGTGTGTATGGATTGGGATAACAGTTGTATGCGCCCCTAATAAAATGTTAAAAAAAAAAAAAAGAACAGGGCTTGGCAAACTAGGGCCACACTCGCCCATTTACTTATTGTCAGTGAGTTAGTCTAGGTAGGCTAGAGAAACAAAATTCATAGACACTCATAGTTTATAAGAGAGAGTCTTATATAAGGTTAAGTGTACATTAAGAAAGCACCCCAACGCAGTGTTGTCCAAGCCCACAAGTCTAATATTAGCCCATATGTCTGACATCGATCTACAAAGTCCTCCTCAATCTCACAACACACACGCAATGATGTCAACTGCACGAGGAAGGCCGAGTCAGTGAGTGTGTAAGAATCTCAGCGCTGGCAGGGGTCTCCACGGGGCTTCTCCAGCACCCAAGGCTGCATCAGGGTAGGTCCATGTGGCTTCTCCTCAGGGATGTTTTGCAGGAGGTGAGCCTTGCTAGCTGAGGCAGAGAACCGGCTAAGGCAGCTGCACCCTGGTCTGACCATCGGAGAACAAGAAACCAGAAAGGCTAGGCTCTCTGAACCATTTATCATCTCTCTGCCCTTCAATTAAACTGCCCTTCAATTAAACTGCCCTTCAATGACTCCCACATGTGATCATTGGCCAGGTTGGCACAATAAACCTTAACCATCGCAGTCAGTGACTTCTTTCACACTACAGAGGCAGCGTTGAGTGGCGGTTCTAGAAGTTCTCCGCCCTACAAAATCTTACAATAGTCCCCATCTGGACCTTGATAGCTGTGTTAGTTTGGGTAGACTAGAGAAACAAATCCAGAGACACTCATGTGTGTAACAGAGAACTTTATATCAAAGAGCAATTGAATATTGAGAAAACATCCCATCCCAGTCCAGATCGAGTCCATAAGTCCGATATTACCCCATATGTCTCATACCAGTCTATAATTTCCTCTTCAGACTCACACAACACATGCAATAAGCCCAAATGCAGGAAGATCACAGGTCAGTGGGTGGAAAGTCTTGTGGATACAGGGGCGGTGGAAGCATCTCAGTGCTGGCAGGGGTCTCCAGGTGGCTCTTCTAGCCCCAGGGCTCTGGTTTCATCAGGGGTCTCCATGTATCTTGTTATCAAGAAGACAGAGAGTCTGTGTGTATCTGGCCTCCAGTCAACGATTTATCTCCATCGAGATTCCAAATGAGGTCATCAAGCTGCGACCTGATTGATAGGCTAGACTCCACCCCTTCGCAAGTTGACAGGAGATTATGTAACTGCCACAATAGCAAAAACTCCACGGCCCTACTGGAGGGTGACCTGGCACGTGGCAGGCTCTTGATTATTCTGGAATGAGTGAAGAAGACCTTGAGATATTCTAGAGACTTGCTTGTCCCGTTGAGGAAAGCTGGTGACCCCTATCCCTAGTCATGGTCAGCCGACTTCTCCTGACCTCTGTGAATTGCTGCTCACTCGACTAGTCCCCTCACACTTCCAGGAACTCACCGAGTTCCATTATTCTGGGCAAGAAATGGAGGCTCAGGGGTAATGCCTAACGTCTCCAAGCTAATAACTTATGGCAGAGCCGGAATTTGAAGTCAGGACTGGTCCCTGGCCTCTGCGGAGGGAGGGAAAGCAGATACAGCACTCTCTAGGGACCAGGCTGCCACAGAGTCCAATCCAAGTAAATTGTGAGCAGGGCATCCCTCCCACTCAGGGTGCTTATTCATCAGTCTGAGTGGAATAAAGCAAATGCTTTCATCACAGCAGGGTGTGTTCTGAACAGCAGCATCACTGAAATCTGGCTCTGTTTAAGGGAGGCTTTAAGAATACGGCACTCTGGGATTGGGAGAGCCTTGGCCTCAAATGTTCTCAAGGTGACGGCCCAGCCACTCCCCTTACACTTCAGGGACAGAGTGTGATGGAGGTCTGGCCCCTGTGATGAGGGAGGGGAGGGGAAGGTGGCTTGGGCAGGAGGGGTCTCAGGCCATAGCGCAGCTGTGAGACAATTTCCGCCAGGTCAGTAGGAGCCCTGAGCGAAGCTTTGCTGATCCCTGAACTGGCAGGAAGAGCCATGGCGAGGGGCAACTGGAGGAGGCTGTGCATTAGAGGTCACTACCCCGGGGATCTTGGAGATGCAGTGGTTGTCAGGTGACTACACTCTGTGCCCTCCCACGAGCACCACACCCTCCACATGGACTAGGAGGGCTTCCCTCTTCTCTACCTTTAAATCCTCAAGTGCGCCATAAGGTGTGACCATTGCCATTAACCTTGTTTGGGTAGAAGGAGCAAGATTCCTTGGCGAGTTGAGTCAAAACAACCATCGGTCGATTTGCTGTGTGACTTTGGAGAAGTACCATCCCTTCTCTGAGCTTCCCCTTTCCCAGCCCTAACCTTCTTTCTGCTTTGGGGTTCATTGTTTGCTGCGTTGATCTCGAGAGAGGAAGGAGTCCTTCCGGAGTGTTCAGGCAGAGTGAGGGAGGGGATGTGGGAGAAGTTGACATTAGAGGGGGGCAGGCTGTGCAGGGTCTCACTAACCACAATAAGACCTTTGGTTTCTATGCCAAGCCAAGTAGGGCATCCGGACATTTTCGGCCAGATGAATCACAGGACCTGACTGCCATAGTTTCCAAACCAGAGTCACTTGGGCCGCTGCATTGAGAGTAGCCAGCAGGGAAGACAAAGGCAAAAAGGCAGGGAGGCCAATTCGGTAGCAAATCCCATGCTCCAGGTGAGAGAAGAGGCGGGCTCACACCAGGGCATTGGCTACTCTGCTAATAAGAAGCCTTTGGATTCTGGATCTGTTTGGGAGGCACAGCCAACAGGATGTGTGGATGACTTGTTGTTGCTAATTCTTCTAAAGCAAACAAATGCTTTGCTGCATCTCTAGAAGTGGCTGCTAAGTCTGGTCTCTTGAGACAAGATCCATTCCTGGATAGATAATGGTTACTGTCGGGCTGTTTGCACCTCCTGGTCCATCCGCTCGGGCTTAGAGGAGGGAGAGAAAGATGCTGATAATGATAGCAGTTCACATCGATGGGAAACTTAAGGCGATGCCAGTCACTGTTCTCAGCGCTTCTCACACATGATCTCACATAACTGATGGATACTCCCTTTAGAATACAGTTGCCAAAGAATTTTGAAGCAGTCACAAATGTGGGAAAGTTGGGAGTACAGTACCCAGAGCATTCCCACTGCTGTTGAACCATTTTAAGGTAAATGGCCACCTACTTCCCTATCTACCAAGGAGGCCTGGTGGCATACTGTGTTAATGAGTTGGGCTGCTAACCACAAGGTCAGCGGTTTGAAACCATCAGCTGCTCCATGGGAGAAAGATGAGGTTTCTCTTCCTGTAGAATTACAGCCTTGGAAACCCACAGGGATAGTTCCATCCTGACCTACCGGGTCACCGTGAGTCCCAGTTGGCTCAATGGCAGTGAGTTTGGGTCTTCTCTATCATCCAGGAAAACATCGTGATAAGTGGAGCGAGGGTTGAAGTTGTCAAGGGTTTGGTCTTGCTTGGGTCCACGGTCAATGCTCATGGAAGCAGCAGTCAGGAAACCAAAAGATGTGTTGTATTAGGTAAATCTGCACCAGACATCTTTCAAGTATTGAAAAGCAAAGATGTTCCTTTGAGGATGAAGGTGCTGACTGAGGAACTGACCCAATCGCGGGGAGGTGATGAGCCAGTCAGGGTGCAGGGTAGCAACGATGAAACGTACAACTTCCCTCTAGTTCTTACATGCTTCCTTCCCCCCACTATCATGATCCCAATTCTACATTACTAATCTGGCTAGACCAGAGGATGCACACTGGTACAGATAGGAACTGGAAACACAGGGAATCCAGGACATATGATCCCTTCAGCACCAGTGGTGAGGGTGGCGATACCCGGAGGGTTGAAGGAAGGTGGGGTAGAAAGAGGGAACCGATTACAAGGATCTACATATAACCTCCTTCCTGGGGGATGGACAACAGAAAAGTGGGTGAAAGGAGATGTCGGACAGTGTAAGACATGACAAAATAATAATAATTTATAAATTATCAAGGGTTCATGAGGAAGGGCGGAGTGGGGAGGGAAGGAAAAAATGAAGAGCTGATACCAAGGGCTCAAGTAGAAAGCAAATGTTTTGAGAATGATGAGGGAAACACATGTACAAATGTGCTTGACACACAATGGTTGGATGGGATGGATGTACGGATTGTGATAAGAGTTGTACAAGCTCCCAATAAAATGATTCAAAAAACAAAAAAACAAAAAACCAACCCAAGCCATGGTATTTTCCATCGCCTAATAGGAATGTGAAAGTTGGATATTGAAAGAGAAAGATTGAAGAAGAATCTATGCGTTTGCAGTATGGGGCTGGACAAGAATAGTCAAAGTACCGTGGACTGCTAAAAGGACAAACAGATCTGTCTCAGAAGAAGTAGGGCCAGAGCCCTCCTTAGAGGCAAGACTTCATCTCAGGTACTTTGGACAAGTTGTCAGGAGAGACCAGTCCCTGGAGAAGGACATCCTGCTTGGTAAAGTAGTGGATCAGCAACGAGATGGGCTGACACAGTGGCTGCAACAAATGGGCTCAGGCCTAGTTACAATGGTGCGGATGGCTCAGGGCCACACCGTGTTTGTTCCTGCTGTGCACAGGGTCACGATGGGAACCAACTCGATGACACCTCGCAAGAAGAACAGGAATACTGCAGTGTGTATTGCTGACCAACGTCGGAGTTCTTTTTACCCACAAAATAACACAATGGACATCAGCACATTGCTACCACCAAGAAGATCCTTTCTAGCAAGAAGATCCAGTTTTGAGCCAGGCATCACAGATACACACTTGCTGTGTCTCTTCAGTCCCCTTTGGTTTGAAACAGCTTTTCCGATTTTCCTTGACGTTTGAAAATTACACACCAGTTTTCTGTAGAACGTTCCAGATGTTTTCTGATGAACAGACTCCCGCTGCATAGGCGTATCTCAGAAATGACGGCGTCTCCGTGCACTCTCTTGGGTCACGGGAGTGTGAGTGGTCTCATTGACCACGTGATGAATGTAGCGCCTGCTTTGCAATGAATCAGTGTTCTCTGGGGTGGTACTTTGCAAACTACGTACATATCCTGTGTTTCACTTAACTTTCTGTAGACCAGGGGGCTCCCAAAAAGCTCATGGGGAAATTTCATGATCTTTTCATTCCATTTTTCCCCATCACGTTTTTGAAGCCCCCTTGTCTCCTCTTTATTGACATATTGACATCGTTTGGTATGCGTGTTATCAGAGACCAAGGGCCTGCTGCTTGGGCTAGCAAAAAGGAGGAAGACCCTCAGTGAGAGAGATGGACACAGTGGCTGCAGCGATGGGCTCAAGCATAGCTGTGAGGACGCTGCTGACCTGGGCAGAGGGTGGTTGTGTTGTCCATAGGATTGTTATGAAACAGAATGAACTTGACTGCGTCTAACAACAATCACAACAACAAATATATCCATATGTTTATCCCTGTGGACACAGTGCTCATTTCATTCAATGTATTACCACATGTTACTACCACTGTCCCCCGTGTGGTGAGTAGGAGCTCCTTCACACTGGTTCCCAATTCTTGGACATGTCCCTGTAGTTCTTGGAGGACATCTGTACTCTCTGGTACAAAAAGATATCCCAGGTTCACCCGATACCTTTCCCGCCCTAGCCCTGGGATCAGCCGTTTCTCCAAGAAGCACGGGCTCTTTTTAGTAGAGAGAGAATGATTTTTAGAAGCCAGTATCTGGGCACGGGGTGTGCTCATTGCTGTGGGGATGTTGCTCTTCCCAAGCTGGCTAAGTGGACCGACTCGCTGCTATAGAGCCAATTCTGACTCACACTGACTCTATAGGACAGAGTTGAACTGCCCCCCGTGGGTTTCCGAGACTGTATCTCTTTACAGGAGTAGAAAGCTGCGTCTTTCTCCCTCTAAGTGGACAGGTGTAGGAAATACATATGTTCATACAGATACATATGCTTACATTTATATTGGTTTCTCTCTCTCCCTTTGTTCTTCTCCTAACTTACCGATTGAGTGAAAAATATTAGTTCCCATCTGGGATCCAGCTACTGTCTGCTTTAAGCAAGGACCTTGTAGGGAAGGTCACGAACAAGAGCCTCCCCAAACCAGTGTACAAAACCTGTTCTTTAGGGTCTCAGAAGCTTTGACATGTTTTGGAAGGAGGAACTTGGAACTTGTTGTCTTTGGGGAGCTTAGCGGCAGCATCTCTGTGTCAGGACTGGATACTCGTTGACTCTTACGTCCTGGGGGTTGCCACGTGGCTAATAGCTTCTCCTAGGATTGTCCTATCCATGGCCTTGTTCTTCTTCATCATGCGATTCACAGTTCTCAAGGACCAAGTTCCAAGGGACATGGTAGTTGTGACTCATTGTTGGGTTTATCAGTCATATGTACCCCCCTTTCCCCTTCACCCCAGATTTGGGCTGCATGACTCCCCTCTGGTGTGTTGGTTGGTGTGTGTATGTGGGTGGTGTATCTAAGGACCAGGATCATGCGGTATACATGTAGGTTCCAGTTCACACCCACGCTGGTTTATTCCCAACAAACGTGTCTCTAAGGGCAGTGGGTGACTGAAGACAAGTTCTCTCCGTAACACACTTATGTTAGTTTCATGAGAGCCCTTAAAAAAACAAAAAGCCAAAACAGCGGCTTCCGAGGAGATCCGTTGGGCCAGTTAAATGCAAGCCAGACAAGTCGGTTCTGAAGACATGGCAATTTTTTTTTTTTTAGATTCCACAGGAGGTAATTTTGATCACATTTCTCAAAGGATGCAGGAAGATCACAGGAGCGCTTTAGGGAAAAGCATGATGAAAACAGACCACCGCACTGGTGAAGAGGGACCGGGGCAGTTGGCCTAGGAATGGCGGTCCATCGCAACAAGGCCCATGCTCATTCTTCAAAGGTAGCGAGGGGTGTGCTGGGAGAATGTTGCCGGGAAACCTTAACCCTACCCACCCTCAAGCCCGGATCTTTCCCTTTCACATATCTTTGTGTTCCCCAAACTCAGAGAAGATTGAACAGGATCGCAATGCGCATCCCTTGAGGAGGCTGCCAGAGCTGCTCCTGTGTCGTGGTGAATCGAAGGAGGCAGAATTCTAGGGTTCGAGAGATGGAGACACTGTCTTCAGAAGTGTATAGCCCTGGATGGAGGGTGTGTTGAGAAACAATGGCCTCCCGTCTTGATTTTCTTGTGGAAGAAATGGCTCTCTGATTTTGTAGCAAGGCTGTTTTTCCTGTCCTCTGGTTTTTATCCCTGGCTTTGCCCCAGGAGGCTTGCAGTCTCTGCTCTGTCCAAGACAAGCTGTGTGCTTTGAAGCAAGTCCCTTCTCCTTTCAGGGCTTCTGTGTCCCTGTCTTAGACTCAGTGGGCAGGGCCAGGGCAGTTGGGTTCAAGGGTGTCCCACGGGGCTCCTCCAGCATCATAGAGCTGCCCCAGAATCTGACGAGGGTGGAGGGCCACAGTGCATGTCGTCACACTACTCTTTTTTAATCGGCGTAGCCTGGCTTTCTGTCTGAAGTGATTCATAATTTTATGAACGAACGAATAGGTAACGATGACAAATACCTGTAGCGTCCAGGAGAGAACCTGGCCCAGGGCTGGTTAGATGCTATTGAGCCAGGCTGGGCTCATGGCGACCACGTGGGTCAGTGGCTGTAAACTTGCCTCTGGGACACTCCACTTCAAGTTTCAGGGACTAGCCTGCTTCATTCGAATGGGGGAAGCTGCTGGTTTCTACTCACGGAGGGGGTCTTCCTAGAAGTGAAGAAGCTGTTTTACTCATTTTACAGACGAGGCAGCTGAACCCCAGAAAGAGTTAGAAGAGGCCCTTGCCAGGAAGCAGGTGTGGTGTTTCGAGTCCGCTCCCTCTGTTATGTCGGCAGGATGTTCCATTAGCAGTGAGTGCACTGTGAGCAATTAAGGAAGAGTGATTTTGGAAGCACTTCTGCTGATGAAAATGAAAAACATTTTGTTTCCCCAGCAGCGCAGAACAAGCTCCTCCCTAAACTGCCCCCCCTACAAGCAACCCCGTGCATTCTGGGTAGCGAGCCTCCTGCAGCTGTACCTGAACGCCTGAGGTATTGGGACATAAAAGCCAGAACCATCCTCTCCTCTCTACATAACAGGGACAAAATTGCTTTCTTCTGACTGAAATGTAATCGCCTCAGGATCTCGGTAGAGAGGAGGGAGGATACGCTGTCTGAAAGTCATTCTGTGTATTTATTCTGCTCGTTGTCAGCGGGGCAGCCCTGCTTCCTTTGAGTTTCCATGAACTTGGTTGCTTGCTTGTTTATTTTGCGTGGAGTGCTTACTATGTACTTGACCGGGTTGGAAACCTTTATTTCTTGTAGAAGATCATGTCTTTGGTCTCCTTCCCATTGGACACATTTCAGATGAATCATTTCTCCAACCAAATCTAACCCCAAAGGAATACGATACCAGACAAAGAAATTTGAGCCTGAAACCTCTCTGTGTAACCACCCATCCATTCATCAACCAACAATCCTGTGAGAGAAGGGTCATCTTTCCCATCTTTGAGATTCGTAATCTGACGCGTAGAACGCTTGTGATTTGCCCAAGTTTACACAGGCAAGAAGAAGCCAGGCTGTCTTATGTGCTCCAAGCAGCAGGGGAGACTTACTTCTCTTCCATTTTCGATGACAGCAGTCAGCAAACATTTTATAGAAAGGTAGATCTCTTTGATTTTGCAGGTCACATTTCTGTTGTAACGACTGCACCCTGCCATTGTAGCACAATGCCATCCACAGAGAATACACCAGTGGATAGGCACGACTGTGTTCCAATAAAACTTTATTTAAAAAGCCAGGGGGCCAGCCAGGCAGGACTCTTGGGCCATCGTCTGCCCACTCCTTCCTGGTGGGCCTGACCATTTTTACCCAATGGCAATGTATTCTTCCTGAAACCCTAGCACCAGGGGTGGGCTCAGGACCAAGGCTAGCGCCGTCTTGAGCTGGATCAATTGATGAACCAGAGAAATATGCTTTCCCTTGGGGTTGGTAATCTAGCAGCATGGAAGGGTGAGATGGGTCCTCATGCAGCGTAAAGGCAAGCGCAAACCAAACATAGCCAAGGGAGGGGGAGAAAGAGAACGTGAGACGTGGGGCCAGCCATGCCTGAAGTAGATTGAATAGCTACCCTTAGATTTCCCAGAGCTGTGAACCGAAAAGCATGTATGCGTTTATTTGTGTGTGCGCTTTACAAAGGGAAACATTGGGCTCCTCCCATTCACAGAGGAGCATCTAGAAACACATCCCCGATGTATTGGCTTTATTGTCGCGAATACAGACTCATTTTTTTAACAGCATATTTTTCCTAAAAATATTGCTTCCACCAACTCAGCCCTATCTTTCCAGCACCATGAAGCCTGGAAAAAGATGGCTCACCTCACTAGTTTTAACCAATAATCCCAAGGAAGGCCCCTGATTGTCTCAGCTTGGGTTGCATGCCCATACCTAACAACTCACTTTGTTCAGAGGTCTGGCAGCCTCTGCTGGGCGAGCCCGGGCCCAAGGCCCTCTCTTTGGTTGGGAGGAGGGAGAGACGGGAGGGGACAGGGTGGGGAGGGGAGCTCCGGGGAGGTGGGATGGACAAGTTCCAGGAAACTAAAGCCAAGAGCTGTGTATTGAAGGACATGGAGGAGATCTCTGGGGAGGTGGGAATATTTCGGGCAAAGGCAAAGCATGTGCAAAGACAGGGAGGTCTCAGGGAAATGCTGGGTGCTCAGATGGCTTAAACATGGGGTGTATGCGGAGAGACTGGGGGGTCTGTGGGGTTGCAGGTAAGCACAGGTAGGTTGCAAAGGCCGGGCATGAAGAAAGAAGGATGGACGTCGAATGCCATGACAAAGATCTTGGATTATGTTTTGAAGACCGCATGGGAATATTTGTGGGGCGAGGGTTTGCCTAGGGTAAGGCTAGCCACATTTTCTGTAGAAGTAACCTTTAGTTGTAGTGTGAAGAACAGGCAAGATTGGAGGCAGGGAGACCAGCGAAGATTCTTAGTAGCTACCCAGGCAGCTGGAAGTGGATGTAGAATGAGGAACCATGCCTCCTGCATGTGGTCCCTATGAAA
>NW_022111312.1:3208728-3209938 GCF_000313985.2 Echinops telfairi
GGAGTCAGGTTCTGCAGATTCAGCCATGGCCGCAATATAGGTCACCGATGGGGTATGATCTCGCCGCTGTGTCAGACAGCTGATGCCTTCTTTTCTCGGCGGTGTGGTGCCAGGGCCCCTGATAATGGTTCAGGGCAGGTGTGGGGGGGGGGATGTCTGAAAGCCTCGACTTTTCGGCTCCTGTTACCTCCACTAGATCAGCCAGCACAATCTGGGGATTCTCTGCTGGCCAATCTTTAGTGCTTCTTAGCATCATTTCTCCCAGTGGGTTGGGGGGTGGGGGGCCAGACACCACTCACTGTGGTCCAGCAGGCAGTGAAGCATGGGCTCCGGCTCCAGCTTGGGAGGGTCAAAAGCAGGAGGACTCTTTTCAGAGACAGACAGAGAGAGAGAGAGAGAGAGAGAGAGAGAATAGAGTATTGAAGAGATGCCTAAGCCAAGGGTTGTAGGGGTAGGGAGAGAGGCCTGCACCCTCCAGTGAACCAGCAGGCTCTGCTCCTACAAGGCAGCCCTCCCACACCGCCATGTGGCCCAGAAATGAAGCTCTACCGTGTAGACTGTCTCTTTGGGAGCTCCCATCTGCATGCCACTGCCACCGTACATCGGGACGTGCTTCGTCGTCGTCATGCATGATGGATCCAGACTCAGGGGGTTATGTTCAGGGAGGTCTCCCCACCACAGCTGGTGGCACCGTCATCTTGCACGACCGATCTGATCACATCACATAGTTCCTTTCCAGTGCTCTCCCCCGACCCTCCGGTTGGGCCTTGTTTCAAGTTCTTTGTGAGCCGAGAGCCCCCCCTCCTAATCACCCTCCTAGGCCTTGGCACATGCCGTTTCTCCTCTGCCTTGTCTCTCACCATCCCTAGGTGAGCTCCAGGCGCCAGGTTTTAAATAGCAGTGATGTACAGGATGGGGGAAAGACGGGGCTTTCGGGTCTCTTGACGAGTTGTCAGGAGAGACCAGTCTTGGGAACTCACAAGGGCAGCTCTGCCCTGTCCTACAGGGTTGCTATGAGTCAGAATTGAATCGATGGCCAAGAGTAGTGAGTGAGTGATGTATAGAACACTCTCTCTTGCTCCAACCTCTACGTCCAGCATGGAATTGTATGTCTAGGATTGTGCTCATTCTAGATTGTCGTTAGGATGGCTTTTGTTGCTAGCTGCTATGGGGTCCGTTCAAACCCATAGCAAATGTATGCCCAACAGAA
>NW_022111312.1:3211072-3212708 GCF_000313985.2 Echinops telfairi
ACCTATGGGTCCAGTTGGGAGGATCTTGATCTTCCTTACACTGAGTTGTAATCCACACGGAAGGCCACTATCCTTGACCTTCATCAGCAAGTGCTTCAAGTCCTCCTCGATTTCAGCAAGCAAGCTGTCTGTCTGTTAGGAAGCATAAATAATCTGTCAACAGAATAGCCTTTGATTCTCCCCCCAACCCCCAACCCCAGGTCTGCTCTTCTTCAAACTCCCATCTCTGTAAACAGGGTCCCTCGCTACCAAGTTGCTCAGGCAGAAAACCCAGGGTCATTGGTGATGCCGCTCCATCACTAGGAAGCACGGTGTACTCAAATTAGGATCCTTCAAGATGAGGTTACTTATCAAAGGACCAATGGAACAGTGGGGGAGAGATTCGGGGAAGCCTGAAGGATCATGCAGGGCCCTGTGCCCGGTGAGTGGAGGCACTGAAACCTGGCGGGGAAAGAAGTACATAGAGCAGCCCCCCAGTGGAGCATCAGTGAGGTCAAGGGACACCATCAGCCTGAGGCAACTTGGCAAGGAAAGACATCCCCTTGGCCTCACTCTCTGGTCTTCACCCGAATATCGTCTAGGGCCGCCTCTCAGAACAGTGCTTGGCCTGAGTCAGAACTTTAAGCAATGTTACTGAATGAATGGGTGGCAAGCCTTCCTCTCACCTCAGTGTCAACGTCCTGCCTTCCAAACAGCCTTCCCTGATGCCCCCAGACCAGATCATCATCCCAGGGTCTCCATCAATCATCCATGGTTTTTGCCAGGGACTCGGTGCCCGTCTCAATTAGACGTTTGTGTGGCTGTTTAAGAAGCATCTCTCTTTGGGGCCCAGACTGTACCACCTGTGGCGGCAGCTGCCGCAGTGGGCTCACTCGTCGTCCACTCTGTGCGCCCAGCACCAGAGCCGGCACTCCCGGGATACGCAGCCAAGTGTTTGTGGAATGAATAATAGACTGATCGCCAAGACGACCTCTCTTAACAGGTAGATAATGACCGGTCAGGAGCCTTTCAAGTGACCAACGATGCCTCTGGAAAAGCCAGCTGCCCGTCCCCCCACCCCCCTATTTTGACTGTTCTGCCAACTGGGTGCACTCCTGGTTCCTCTTCTGAAGCAGGTGTGCTTGAGCAGAGGATGAGTTAAAAGCGCGACATCCTCACGGCTGTCCCGATTTCACACTCTCAGAAATCCGTATGGCTTTTATTCTCTCGGGTCCAGAGCCGAATACCAACATGGATTTATATACAGGCTGGTTGCTTCCCTGTAGCTTCCCGAGCAATGAAAAATGAATAAGGCTCTTTCTCCTCCTTCCTCTCATTTTCAAGTTTCAGACTCCCTCTGAATCCACTCAAGGCAGCAGCATGCCAATCATGATCAGAGTGGCTGGTTATGGTTGTCTAGGTTGTTCACTGCTTAAGGTTTAAGGGCGAGTGGAGGTTGAAGTCCAGCCCACCCTCTGCTTACCACCTGGGGTGGGTGGAGCTGGAGGAAGGGACTTGCTTTCTCAATTTGCACGAAAACCCCCAGGAGCCCTCTGTGGCCTTGGACAGAACTGCTAAGAACCCAGCTGACCTGTGATCAGGGGACTACTAGCCAGCAAGCCTGCTAAGTGCATTGCCACCTGTCCGTCTGGGTCCC
>NW_022111312.1:3212976-3214201 GCF_000313985.2 Echinops telfairi
TCAAACTTCACAGAGCCAATCATTATCAAGACCTTGCTCGGTCTACTTCCATGAAAGCAAACAGAAGTCTCTATAAACGTGTTCTTCCATAGTGCCCACCGATGGCTTCCACACCCACCATTGATATGAAGGAGATCCTGCTATGCAGATTGGTCTTCAGCTTGCCTTCTTCACAAGTGTGTCCCGAACACCTTCGAATGTCAGCACATAAGGTATCCTCCAACCCATCCCTTTTCACGGACGCATAGTATTCCACGATGTGGCCATCGCTGACTTTCTCTCACCAGCCCTAGTTTTGAGGATTTTGAATGCCCGTGGCTTGATGAGTCAGCTTTGTCTCAGCTAGTTTCTTATTCTCTATCCCAGCTTTTTTCTTAGGGTGACAGGGAGGGCAGGAGGGAGGGAAAAAGAAGCAAGACGGACGGCACCTCTTAAGCATAGGCTTGGAATTGTTCACCTCACTTCCACTACTTCTGTTGGTTCTGTTGGCCGAGCAGATCACAGGTCAGGCTGGATTTCAGAGATTGGAGGGTGGATACACATGTCCCACCTGTAAATGGGAAGAGCTTCAAAGTCACCTGGCCAAGGGCATGGATTCAGGGAGAGAATTCTCTGGAGGCATACACGCAATGAAGCGACAACAGGGGAGATGGCCAAGCTTCGGTGGTTTAAAGACAAAACAAACCAAAAACGTTGGCATTCAAACACTGTTTTCATTTTGGAGCCACTTGACCACGAGTCTCACTCAAAACTCACTGCCATCGAGTCAATTCTAATTCACAGTGACCCTCTAGGACAGAGTAGAACTGTCCCTGTGGGTTTCTGAGATGGAAATTCTGTACAGGAGTAGAAAGCCTCATCTTTCTGCTGACCTTGTGGTTCGCAGCCCAACCTGTAACCCCTACACCAGCAGGGCTCCATTGACCATGTTTATAAGATTTAAAAGGTAGCAAGTGAGTGGTTGAGCCTGACTTTGAAAAATAGACTTGGAAAAATTCTGCTCACTCGAATTCGCCTGGATGTTCATTTTTTGTGCTTCCCTGCTTCCCAGCACACGTCTGGGAAGGCAACCCGGGATTGATGAAGCTGTTCTTCAGTCATTAGGGTCCCAGGCATCGTCTAGTTTGTTCCTCGGGCATCTTCACCTGGTAGCTACCATCTCAGGGTCTAAAGAGGCTGCCACACTTCCTGCCATCACATCTGCATCCCAGCAGAATGGGAGAAA
>NW_022111312.1:3214611-3217738 GCF_000313985.2 Echinops telfairi
TCTACTCGTTCAATCAGACTTTGGTCTGACCTTGGGGACTTGCTCACCTGTCCTCACAGAGCAAGCTGGAAGTGCATCGAGTTAATGTCCCTGGAAGCAGATCTCAGGAACCAGGTCAAGGGTGATCACCCCTCTCTGTGTGCCCTGCACTGTCCTGGTTTCAGAAACAAAGCATCCATCCCAAGGAAACAAGCAGTCCCAGGTCTCCCAGCTTAGGTATGTAGCTCACACTAGCCTCCACAAGTCTGGCGTAGGCTTACGTTGTGGTGGCCCAAGCATCAGGCCAGCTAAAAATGTAAGAGAATCAGTCCCTCCCCAATCAACTCTCAACTATGGGAGATGGGGAGCTCGTGAGTCAAACATCCAGCCTACACACTCCTTGTGGCTGGGGTTTCTGGGGGCTGTATTCTGCACCATCTCCCAGAATTCCCCAGCAGGAGGTGGCCTTCCCACCTTTGCCTGGCTCCCTTCCCTGTCTCACTTCCAAGCCCCTGCAGGTACTTCCTGGGGTCACTTCCCAAAGAACACACCTGCCCTCACATCCTTGTCTCTTGAACAATGACCCAGGCGCTCCTTTGGCATCTGCTGCCACACTGTGAAGGAGACAGCTCAGCGAGGATGAGGACGGTTAGGTGGGCTAACAGTTTTATATGCCCGAGCAGCAAGGCATGTGCCAACAACTGCATAGCCCCAAAGAGGAGCAGCTGAGATTCAAGCCACAGCCTTTTAGCTCCATGTGCGCCCCCCCAGCCCCCCCCATGTCAATCTCGCACATTTAACAAGCTTGGGTCACGCAGACATTGCTGGCCCATGTAGGTTTCTGACACCCGAAAATAGCTGTTGTTGGGCTTGCAGCAGCTCTGTGTGATGGGGGTTTAGACTGCGCGCTCTGCATTGTTTGCTGTCTAAAGGGGGCTCCTGACCCTATAGCATGGGGGGGACATTCCATCTCCTGTGTTCTTCCCAGCCTCGCAGGAGGCAGGGGCTTTATAGATTTGTTTTCTCCGACGCAGGTCCCAGGAAGCCATCAAGACACCAGGATCAGAACTGTCATCCCGTACTCCAGAGGATCCGATAGCTGCGTTTCTGTTTAAGAAGCCCTTGCAAACGAGGTACAGAAGCCTCCTCTAATCTCTTATCTGAAGGGCGATAGAAAGTTCTAAGCTGGGGTGTGTTTGGGGGAGAGGGTAAAATACCCAGAACCAATCCACGTTCTTGCTCGGCGCTTTCCTTCCTTGGTCTATTTTAAACATCACAAGAGAGCATCAGAGCTGGCTTTCCAGTTGTGTTGTCATTGTCCCTGCTGCTACCGTAGCAGCAGGGATGGACTAAAGGATTCTGAACAGCAAGGTCCCCAGGGGCAGCTTCCAAACCTGTAAAAGCAGCTGGCTCGCTCTCTCTCTGGAGGCTCCCAGGAGCTGGTGTCTGTGGAACTGGCTTACACAAATCCCTCTTTCTTTCATCTCTATCCAAGCTAAGAGCTCACCGGCAGGCGTCATGTCCCGGACGTTCATTATTTAGCGCCAGAATCGGTTACTTTTCTGCTCCAGGGGATAACCTTTTTTATTATATTTTCCCCTCTTGTTGACTTATCTTCATATTTTAATCAGACACAAGGGTTTTGTTTTCGGGGAAGCCGAAGGCAGTCTTGATGTGCCCGGGTGGCCTACTTATTACCTGGTGGGCTGCTAACTGCAAGATCAGCCGTTCAAAACCACCAGTGGCTCTGTGGGAGGAGGGCGGGCTTTCCCCTCCAGTAAAGACTTAACGTCTTGGAAACCCACAGGGGCGATTCCACCCTGTCCTAGAGGGGCGCTGTGAGCCAGCACCCACCCGATGGCCGTGCGGTAGGTTTTGGGTTTGGAATGCTGTCTTCTGTGCTTCTTAAAGGTTCAAAAAAGACCAGCACTGTCCAAGCCAGGGTTCGAGGCCAACTTTCCATTCACGGATGCCCTTGCTGTTAAGTGTCAAGTTGACTTAGGTCAAGGGAACAAACATTTACCACACACACACAAAAAAATTGCTGCTGTAGTTGAGAATTTACCCAGCAGAACATGCCGATCCAATAATTTCTGCACATGCAGCTCCGTGACAACGATCACTTTCTTTTATTTATGCAACTCTTTTCATCCTCCTCTTCCGAATCGTCCCTCCCATCGACAGGCGAGCGGAGTGGACTCACAGCAACCCCATAGGCCAGCGTGGAACCACCTGCCCCCTAGGGCAGCGGTTCTCAACCTGTGGGTCATGACCCCTTTGGGGGTTGAACAACCCTTTCATGGAGGTCACTTGATTCATAACAGTAGCAAAATGACAGCGATGAAGTAGCAGTGGAAATAATTTTGTGGGTTGGGGGGGTGTCACCACAGCAGGAGGAACTGTATGAAAGGGTCGCGACATTAAAAACCACTGCCCTAGGGTTTTCATGGTTGCCATTTTGACTGTAGCTGACGGCAGAGCGACTGGTGGGTCCCCACTTGTTGATCCTTCCATTAGCAGTCGACCATCTCCCCAGTGCACCGGCAGAGCGCCTTAGTATCAACTGACTTGTTCCTAACCTTTTCTGATCAAACCGTCCGAGCGGCGGTAGTCACTTGGTTCCCAAACAGAGAGATCTTAAAAGAGCCCAAAGGTCAAGGCAGTCATCCTTGCCCCAAACCAAACTCACCACGTTGGAGTCAATTCCCACCCATAGCGACCCCATAGGATAGGGCAGAACTGCTCCCGAGGGTTTCCGAAACGAAAACGCTTCATGGGAGTAGAAAGCCTTGTCTCTCTCCGGGGGAGTGGCTGGTGGTTGAGAAATGCTGACCTTGTAGCTAGCAGCCCCGTGTGTAACCACCATACTACCAGGACTCTTCACTTGCGACGAGACACCAGTGTTTCCCAAAGCGGGTGCTACGGCCCCCCTGGAGGGTGTGGGGCTGCGGAAGCAGACACGGGATCCTGGCCATAGAACAAATCTTTTCCATTGCCAGGGACGGGCTGAGTCATTTTATTTTTTCTGAAAAGGGTGGTAGGCCAGGCAATTTAGGGAACCTATGAGCGAAATTATTGTTGGATCAAAAAAAAGGCTTCTTGGAGTTTTTTTTTAAGGTTTAAAGATGACCTCATGGCAGTCATTTGG
>NW_022111312.1:3218842-3220173 GCF_000313985.2 Echinops telfairi
ATGCAATGATGCAGGATGCAGGACGTTCACAGGCCAGTGGGGGAAAACTTTGTGGATCCAGTGGTGCTGGAAGTATTTCAGCGCTGGCGTGGGTCTCCATGTGGCTCCGCCAGCTCCAGGGCTCTCTATCTCTGGCTTGTGTTCAGTTTACTGTAATGCCCGAAACTTCTTGTATCCTTTATAAAAACCCACTTGGATCACAAACTAGGCTTCGACATGAGTTCTTTCTCCTGCGAAGCCAAGGAACGAAGTACTGTATTTCTCACCTGAGAAACTGAACAGAGGGACAATTGAAAGGAAAATAAGGCTATTTAGCATGATGGAGGTTGTATTTGAGCTTTTCCCAATGGCGGCACCTGGGACTCACTCACTCATCACTGACTCACTCACTCACTCACTCATCACTCACTCACTCACTCACCACCCACTCACCACTCACTCACTCACTCACCACTCAATCAACTCAGTCAGTCACTCACTCACCACTCACTCACTCACTCACCACTCAATCAACTCAGTCAGTCACTCACTCACTCACTCACTCACTCACTCACTCACTCACTCACTCACTCACCACTCAGTCAACTCAGTCAGTCAGTCAGTCACTCACCCACTCACTCACTCACTCACTCACCACTGACTCACCACTGACTCACTCACTCACTCACTCATCACTCACTCACTACTCACTCACCACTCAATCAACTCAGTCAGCCACTCACTCACCACCCACTCACCACTCACTCACTCACTCACCACTCAATCAACTCAGTCAGTCACTCACTCACTTACTCACTCACTCACTCACTCACCACTCAATCAACTCAGTCAGTCAGTCAGTCACTCACCCACTCACTCACTCACTCACCACTGACTCACCACTGACTCACTCATCACTCACTCACTCACTCACCACTCACTCACCGCTCACTCACCACTCACCACTCACCACTCACTCACCACTCACTCACCGCTCACTCACCACTCACTCACTCACTCACTCATCACTCACTCACTCAACTCATTCACTCACTCACTCACACACCACTCACTCACTCACTCATCACTCACTCACTCACTCATCACTCACTCGCTCAACTCATTCACTCACTCACCACTCACTCACTCAACTTACTCATCACTCACACACCACTCACTCACCACTTCTCCTCAAAGGGGTGTTTGAACCTGACTAGCAGCAGGAGCCTGGGCCTGGCAGCCCCGTGGGCAGGGCAGCGGGGCACCACCAGGCAGGTGAAGAGCAGGGAAGAAGCCCTTCTCAGTGGACACACAGCTTGGGCAAAGAGCTTGTGGCCTGGGGTCCGGTGCAG
>NW_022111312.1:3221250-3223172 GCF_000313985.2 Echinops telfairi
CCTACCTACCTACCTATCTTTTAGCCAAGCTGTTATTTAGCTATAAGGTGACCTCAGGAGTTAGTTTAGGTTCAAGGGTTGAAGAGGAGCTCAGGAACGTAGTGTCTCGGGGAATCCTTCAGTCTCAACCAGCCCAGTAGGACTATTTATTTAGTTTTAAAAGGACTTGGAGGTTCTGGCCCACATTTTCCTTCTCCTCTATCAGGGCTCAGAAAAGTCTGTATTCACGCTAGGCACCATCTATCTGGTTCTGGTCTCAGGGGCCCTGCTTAGTTGTAGACTCTTTGTCCTAGAAAACCCACGGCCATCAAGGAGCCTGGTGGCATAGTGGGTTACGCATTGGGCTGCTAACTGCAGGGTCCGCAGTTCAACTCTACCAGTTCTTCTTCAGAAGAAAGACGAGGCAGTCTGGTTCTGTAAAGACTTCTAACCTTGGAAATCCTAGGGAGCAGTTTGACTCTGTCCTATAGGATTGTCGTGAGGCAGAACTGACTAGCAGGCAGTGGGGTTGTTTGGGCTTTGGAGGTATTTGTTCTAGAAACGAATTTCTTCTTTGAAGCGCTAGCTTCCTTCATTCTCGTTTGCTCCAAACAAATCCCACTGCTGGCCAGTCAAGTGTGACTCAGAGCAAACCCACACAGGGTTTCTGAGGTGATGTGGCTTGACGGGAACAGACAGCCTCATCTTTCTCCCATGGAGCCGCTAGGGATTGGAGCCACTGACCTTGCAGTTAGCACCCCAACGGCATCCCACAGCACCCACAAGCAGAACTCAACTTCGTTCTTAGTGGAGGGTTTTGGTGGAGTAACGTGGTGAGTGTTAGGGATTAAATTTGGGCCCCCTTCCCAAAATAGATATGGAAGCCTTAATGACTCATCCTCAAGGTGAATATGACCTTGCTCAGAAATTGGATCTCTGAAGATGTTATCAGTTAACTTGTGATCGCACCAGAGTAGGATGGGCTGTGAATAGTGTCCTTATGAATGAGACAGACAGACAGACAGACAGAGGAAGGGCACCATGTGAAGCTGCAGCTGTAAGCCAGGGATGAATGTCCGGAGCTCCAAGAAGCCGGGAGAGAGGCACGGGGCAGATTTGCGTTCAAAACCTCGGAAGGAAGAAATACTGCCAATACCCTGACCTTGGACGCCCAGCTGTGAAACACTGAAGTTGCCACGTGATGGTCCTTGGTTACAGCAACCCTAGAAAACAGATGACCTCCCGTTCCTGAAGGATCCCCGGAGCTACAGGGTGGAAAATTCCCTCCCACAGAGTTTAGGTGAAGAGCAAAACAGTGCTCCTCTGCTGCTCCGAGCAGTGGCAGCCCCATCTTATGTATTCCCGCATGGGTCTTTTTTGCACCCTGACCATGACTGAGCCAAGGACCTTGTGCTAAGAATGACGTGCACACCTGTGCCACACCACCCTTCCAACCACCCTGGGAGATGGCACAACATGATCATCCGAAACCAAGGCCCAGAGAGTGCCGGCCACTTGTCCAAAGCTATACAGCCTGCTAGCAGCAGAAGTGGGCTTTGAACTCAAGCAGTTTGGCTCCTCCATCTCCAGGTTACCATTTCCTTTCCAGTACCTCCCAGGCCTCCACTGATGTCTCACCTCTTCCCATCGCCTCCTTCCTTGCAGGGCTGCAATGAATTCATTTCTCCTGTTACAGGAGGAAGGTCTTCGCCTCGTAAAACCTAAACACTACGGGGGCAGAGACAGCATCCCTTTTATCTCCACAGCGGAGGGTCACGCCCCACCTTGATCCAGCCAGTGTGCAGAAGATGACAGGAGACAAATGTTTCCTGTTGGGTTTCCAGGCTGATAGTCTCTTGCTTTTGCTTCCTCCTCTTCCTCCTCCTCCAACTCGGCCTTCTTTTTGCTTTACCTCCTTGCCTCCCCACCTCCACCTTTCTCCC
>NW_022111312.1:3223654-3226028 GCF_000313985.2 Echinops telfairi
GCCTCCGTCTCCCTCACTCCCCGTCCATCTCCAAGCTCGGGCCTCTGGGCCTGCTAGAGCAAGGGCTGCCCAGCCTCCAGCAGACTGACCTCAGTGCCCTTCTAAAGGGCTTCAGTCTCGTGCTGTAGGCCATTCGACCCCAGGCAGACAAGAAGCTTAAGATAACAAATCAGAATAGATCACACTCCTGCCTACACCTGCCAGAGGCTTCTAAGGACCTCTTGTGTCCACCTCTGTCCCCACACCTGCCACATCCCTCCTCTAAGCCATCACCATCTCCCCCGAGTCTTTCCTACCTGCCCCCTCCACCCACTGTCCACAGTGCAGATGCCTGCTGCTACTGAGTCCACTGACTCAGGGACTGTGTGAGGCAGGGTTCCCTAGAGAAACAAAAACGTTCAGTGAGAAGGAATATACCAGCTAATTAGTCCACACAGCAGTACAGAGGGCTCAGTTCAACTCACTTCTGTGGAACAGTTCATATACTGGAAGTCCTTCAACTCATGTGGGCTGTCAGGTCCAAGTCAAGGAAGCAGACAGCAGCGTCCTTCCTGGGGCAAGGCAGGCAGAGTCTGCCCGAAGGCAGCAGACGGCAGGTGGGTCAGCAACAGTCAGTCGTTCTGGAGCTTAGCAAAGCAGGCCCTGATGGGATCTGGATCTCAAGCACAGGGACAGGATCCACCCAACCTCCAGCTCAAGCAATGTATGCACCGGCAGTGTGGCAAAGCAGGTCTCGAAGGCTATGAGATCCACGGGTTGGCTTGACCCACAGGTAGTGTAGCACACAGGTTGAGGAAGAGGCAGAGGACTAGTTAAAACAGCAGCATGCTGGTCCCATCACCAGGGAGCAAGAGGGAGATGGGATGCCGGCTGTCTTTGTTTTGGTCGTCCTCCAATCAAATTGTGACCTGATGAAACTTCGCCCACATGTTCCTATTGGCATAATAAACCTAACTATCACGGCGACCCTCCGGGACAGGGCAGAACCGCCTGGTCTTGTTTCCAGTGCCGTCACCTTCAGAACCAAGGGCCATATCTTTCTCCCACGGAGCAGATGTGGGTCCAATCCTCCAGCCAAGCGCTTAGCTGCCGCACCACCAAGACTCCTTATATCGCAGCTAGTGACAATATACTAACTGCATCAGTATACTTTATTTTACTTTTATCATCCCTTTTTTTCCTGCTTCTTTTCATTTTTAACAGTGTTAGGGCATATAATTCACAAACCGTAGAATTCATTAGTTCCATCATGTTGAGAACTGTACAGTCGTCACTGCAATCAATCTTAGAAGGTGTCTCCTTTCTTGTACTCATCATTATTAGCTCTCCCTCCCCGCCAAGCTCCTCCACCTGACCCGCAAGGAACCATTCATTCCATGACTGTGCGCTATAGATGTACATATCCTGGATTTCAGAGACAGAAAAACATACCACCACCGCCAAAATGAACCAATAACAATGTGAAACAGAGAAAAACCTCAGTAGAAGAGAAAGCAGGAGCCATTAAAATCTAGAACAACTTCAAACTGACCCGGGCCATCAAATGATAAGGTGTTCAAATCTCGATGTTATTGACCGATGAGTTCTTCTTTGGGTGGGGAGTACAGCTGATAGGTTTTAATCACAAGATGTTGGAGTAGTCACAAGGGTTCAAAGAGGAAGGGACAAGAGAACCATCCAGCATCCCACCCCCGAGCACCAGCCAGGGCTGACACTGAGTAGTCAGAACACAGCAACAACCAACCTTCAGCAAACACAAATGGAATTGTGCTTCTCTCTAATTAAAACTTGTCCCCAGTGACTCCCGACTGTTCACCAGACCATACTCAGCCCGGCTTGGAAGGTTTGGTGGGTGCGGCCGGATCCCACTCTCAAATTGGACCACTCCGCCCTTGTTCTACTGTTCTCTGGTTCCGCGAGTGCGGTCCGCAGCAGTCAGTAACAGCGACACCTGGTACGTTTCCACGGCCCAACGCGTTCATTTTCTGTTCCCTCGACCTTGCTAATAAAAATGCCCCAAGGATGCACTGAGGATTTAGGATTTCCCAAACCTGTTCCAGTGTCCCATCCGTCTGATGACCTCAGCAGCCCTGGAGGTGGTGGCCTTGGTTGCTGTTGAATCAATGTTGACTCATGTCAACCCCAGGTCTTATTGATGGAACTTCCGCCCTGAGCCTCATGGGCTGTTATTTTATCAGGAGCACGTGGCCAGGCCTTCTCTTCCACAGGACCCACAGGACCTCTCAGTGAGTTTGAACTGCCAACCTTCCGGTTAGCGGTTGAGTGTGAACTGTTAGAATACCAGTGGCCCTGGAGATCCCCTTGCAGAGGGGTCTCGGGGAGGAAATGAGCCTGTCAGGGTGTGATGTAACAA
>NW_022111312.1:3228956-3230493 GCF_000313985.2 Echinops telfairi
TGTTGCCCTCATCATTCTCAAAACATTTGCCTTCTACTTTAGCCCTTAACATCAGTTGCTCATTTCCCCACTCCCTCCCCACGCCCCCTCCCTCATGAACCCTTCAAAATTCATAAATTATTATAGTTCTGTCATAAGTTACACTAAAATCCATTCTTTTTAAAACATTTTATCGAAGGCTCTTACAGCTCTTGTAACAATCCATACGTCAATTGTATCGAGCACATCTGTACATATGTTGCCATCATTCTTTTCTAGACAGTTATTTTCAAAAGCCATTCTTAAAAGTTCTTGGTTTGACTTTGGGACACCATGGTTCCTACAGATCCAATGTGGATCTATTCTAAAATGTTAGTATTCTCTGGTCGCTGCTAGATTGAGGTGTCTATCAGTTTTGTATGGCCATTGTTGAAGGATTCTTGCTTGGTGTCTGCCCTAGTCTTGCGTAGCTATCTGTATAGAGAAACTGGGATGTAAGGAAAACAAAGATAGTAACAGGATTGACGATTACCTGGGGACACAGAGGGTCAGGGAGGGGGAAATGTGCAATCATGATCAATGTATAAAAGAAGGGGGGGTGCTTCCAAAGTTGATTGTGACCATTATTGTACAGCCTTTCTTGGTATGACAACCATAGGATTACATGATATGTTAATTATAATGCAATACAACGCAATAAAACATATAAAGCTAAGAAAGTAAATTATGTAACAAGTCCACCTTTGATGAAGGCTGTCTTGGGCCTTTCAAAGGCTCTTTGGCACTGGCAAAAGGCAGGCAGGGGTGGAAGGGGAGTCACTGATCACTCTTCTTGCTGAGGATAAACAACAGAGCTGTACCAGCAAATCTGCCACAAAACAAGGAGCTGGCAGGTCAGGGTTTGGGGGAGTCAGGCACGTTCTGTGCACGTGACTGTGGAGCAGGTCAGGCCGTCAACTGAGGCCGTCAGGCTGTTGTAAAAGACGACACCCACGCCTTTCTGGAACGTGAGGAGGGGATGTTTCCGTTGAGAATTCTGTTGTTGCACGTGTGCACACCGCATGTAGATCCCGGAAGGGTTGTCCTGAATAGTAAAAGGAGCTTACGTGTGCTCTTCAAGTAGCGGACACATTATCTTTGCAGAGAAGTCAGAGAATATTGTTAAGCATAAAAAGATAATAAAACCATTCATTAATCTTAACCCCAAGAAATACCTTAAAATATTTTTTTCTTTGATAAGCCCTTTTAAACTTTCTTCTAGACGTGTTAGGAGACATTGATGAGCATTGGTGGTATCTGGTTAAGGCATCCAGCCTTGGATCAGTTGTTCCCAACCCCCAGGTCCCCATAGTTTAGATCAAAACAACAACAACAACAACAACAACAACACAAAACTTACTGCCACCGAGTCCATACTGACTCATAGCGACCCCACAGGCCAGCAAACCCCAACCTCACAGCCATGAAGTCGGCTCAGAGGCAGGCCCTTCGCCCTTCACAGGGGCTTTGGGTGGATTTGAACCACCAGTCTTCCTGGTGTTACTGCCTCGTGTGAAAA
>NW_022111312.1:3231507-3249292 GCF_000313985.2 Echinops telfairi
TTACCACCTCAGAAACCCTGCCCAGGGCCACTCTGAGTTGAAATGGACTCCATGGCTGTTCGTTTTTGGCGAGTGTCTTTACCCACAAACTAGAGCTAATCTTATTTGCCTGAAAAGACTGTCCAGAGATTAAATTTGAGAGTTTTGCCTGGTAGCTAAAAATAAGAGTGGAACAGATTCTGGTTCTGCCAGCTGCCCAGGTCCTGGTATTCTCTTGGAATGCATTGTCTCCTTCAATTCTCCAAGCACTTTCAGTTGGCGGGTGACATGTTTCAGATGAGAGACATCATGTTATAGATGAGAAACAGGCGCAGCAAGGTTAAGGCATCTGTGAGCTTGTATTTCCGAGTCACTCCATTTTAAAAACATGAAAAGAAGCCGATAGATTGATATAGATATCTATCTATCACCTGATAGCTCAAACTATGATCATTTGAACATATGATCAATAGAAAACGATTACCTTTGACGGTCCATTTTCCGTACGAGGTGAAGAGCCAGTGTGCATTTCACCTTTCCAGTGCACCCTCACTCAGACTGGTCATGTTTCGAGGGCTTCATGAGGCTTTCTAGGTCCACTGGTGGTGTAGGGGTGAGATGTCAGGCTGCTCACCGCGAGGTCAGTAGTTCAAAACCACTCGCTGCTCAGAGGCAGAGATACAGGGCTTTCTACTCCCCTAAAGAGTTACAGTCTCAGAAACCCACAGGGGCAGTTCTACCTGGTGCTATTGGGCTGCTATGTATCCAAATCGACTTGATGGCAGTGGGTTTGTTTTGTGGGGTTATAGCCACAGGTGCCTCACTTACTGATATTCCGACTCATATCGACCGGAAGGACTGAATAGAACGGCCCCTGGGGGTTTCTGAGACTGCAGATCTTCACGGGCATAGAAAGCTTCTTCTACGGGTGCCTAGTGACTCCCAGCTTGTACAGTGCACAATTCAGAGACTTGCTAGAGGTCACGCAGCCAGGAAGTGACAGAGGCTGGGGTTGAACACCAGTTTGTCTGGCTTCAAAGCTTCCATGCCTCTTGTTGATGCACTGGTTAAGCGCTCAGCTCTGTTAACCAAACGATTGGCACTTCAAACCCACCGGTTGCCCTGTGGGAGAGAGAGGGAGTGAGCCGACAGTCTGCTTCTGTAAAGATTTGCAGCCCTGTAACCTCTATGGGGCAGTTCTACCCTGTCCTATGGGGCCACACTGAGTCGATACTGACTTACGATTGTGGGTCTGGTTTGGGGTTGGCGCCTCCACACGGTCACACTTTCCATTCCACACTGGTTTTCCCCGAGTGGGTAGCTCTGCTGGTTGAACCCCAATGGGAAGGAAATGGGGAGGTCAATGGTATTCCCCGGCCACCCTTGAGCAGGCTATTTTATCTGCATCATATTTTGTTGTTGTTGCTACGGCTGGTTTCCATCCTATCGTTTCTTTTGCTGGGCCACCGTGTTCTCCATGGGACACAGTCCTTGGTGACCGAGTTTGGTTTTGTAGACTGTGAAGGCCGGTGGATGTACTGAGTGGCCCCATCTATTTGGTGTTCTCCTGCTCCTCCCTGGCCCCTGACGCAGGGTCATTCTGATGGACGCCATCAAACACGAGCAGTGAATTCCAACAAACACGAGACACGGTGCCCAACCTCTGAGCTGCTTAAGCTGGTGTTCACTTGGGTGAGAACACACTGGAACATGTCGATACAGGTAGGGTCAGGACGGGCCCCAGACAACATTGGCCTCCCTTCAGCTATCTCACTCAGGGTTCTCCTTTTCCTGTTCAGAAAAGAAAGAAATGCGTGGCTGTCGCTTCTGCTCAGAACTTAAAAATAAATCCTAAGCTCTATTCTGTATGGAGATCAACTTTGTATTTTTCAAAAGAGATTTTGTTATATATATACATATACAATATAGTACATACATATACACACAAACTATATGTTGTATAGAGAGAGACATTTGCCAATTCAACACTGTATGGACATACAGTGCAGCCACAGGGATCCATTTCCATGATGTAGAACTGTCACCACTATCCTTTCCCACATCATTCCACCACTATTCACGCAAAGTCAGTGTCTCCTACAGTGATGGCCCATCCTCCTCCCTCCCTCCCTCCCACCCGCAGCAACCACTAATAAGCTCTGGTCTGTATACATTTGTCTACTTCACATAAGTGGGGTCATAAAGCATCTGCCCAAGGATTTCCTTTGGACTCGGCCCTTGCCATTTTACTCAGGAACTTCTGGTTCGTGTACAGTGACTCAGGGACCTCTGTCTTAACCTTGGCTTTCGATTGGCCTCGACACCGGCGGCGGCAGAGCGTCTGAGATAGCACAGCCATCACTCTGAAGGGCAGACGTGGTCACCTTGGACTCATTCCCTCCTGTCCTTCACCTCCCAAGTGTCCTAAAGCCCGGATCGCTCCCCTCTGGATGTGACTTTTGGGACCTTCTCTCCCTGCTGCCTGTCACTCACCCCTTCTGCCAAAGGCTTGCCATTGCATTTGGGACACAATTCACATGTTGCCGTGACCTGGAAGAGCCCCAGTGAACTGGCCTGCCATTTCCCTGCTCCCTGCTCCTCCTCCCTCGCTCTGCTCCAGCCTCGAGGCCTGTCTTTGCTCCAGTTCAGTGGCTGCTTCATTTGCCTGGAATGTTCTCTCCTCCCAAGACTGGCTCTTGAGCCTTCAGCCCTCACTCAAAGCCAGAGATAGGTCCCCTGACCATCTCCTCTAATACACCCACCCCCTCTACTCCCTGCCATTCAAGCATCTGGCTTTATTTATCCATCCATCCATCTATTTATCTGTTTGTTTGCTTGCTTGTTTGTTTTCAGATCACTGGCAGCCAACTGGCTTAGTCTTACTACGAGCTGCTGGCTTATTGCTAATGACCTACCTCCCCACTGGAGTGTGAGCCTCAGGAAGCAAGGGCTGTATCTCTCTTGGCATTCACTGCTCCCCCAGTACCATAAGAATTCCTCGAACTGTTGTTTGTGGGCGGCCCCCAAGTCAGTTCCAACTCACAGCAACAACAAAGCAAGACCCGGCCCAGCCCTGCGCCACCCTGGCACTGGTCCTCAGCTGTTCCAAGATGCCCCATAAGTATTTCTTGATTGAAGGTCGGGATGCCAGCTATGGCCTCCCAACTGGTATGCTGTTCAGCTGCAAGCTCTTACTGGCAAACTCCTCCCGAAGCCGAAAGTGTTTCATTGGCGGGGCATAACGGCCCCTCAGAGCCCCGCTGTTGCCTTGTTCAGACACTTAAGTGGCTCTTCTCTGCCTGCAGTCTCCTTCATGGCTCTCTGCCACTGGCCTCCTCTCCACTTCCACCACCTCTCCACAGCAAACGCTCCTCTCCGACAGCTCAGGAGTGCTGGGCATGTGTTTCTCAGGTGAGGTGGACATTGGTGGGAGGAGCCAGCGTGCCTGAATCCTGATTGGTCCCTCCATTTCATCTCTTCTTGGCTGGGGTTGTAGATACGCTAAGAGCCATGGCGAGCGGGAAGTCAAAGCCCCGCGTGGCCGTTGGCTGGGCCAGTGTTCCTGGTCTTCGCGCAGGTCTCGCTGAGGCAGGTGAGTTCATCTCCAGGTCCAAGTAGGGCCTACTCTTTCCTCCGAATGCGCCTGTTCCCACTCACTGACCCCTGAGCTAAGATGATTGTGCTGTAGCATGGGAAAGGGAGAGGGAAAGGGGAAGCAATGGAGAGAGACAGACGGAGAATGCACGATAGCTGGCCTTCCCTAAGAGGCAAGTCCCTGAGTCCACCGAGCCAGGAGGAGCTCGAGAGTGTGAGTGAGAAGCCGAGTGAGAGACTATGCACCATACAGGAAGACGGGGAATCTAAGGAAATACAATGAGTTACACTGGTAGAAAGCTTAGGCAACACCCTGGGCTCTGGCGAGGCCTTCGAGCAGAGGTCAAGCCTCTCTCGAGTTGGGTAGACGAAGAGTCCTCTCCCCTACACTCCATAGCCCTGCCAAGTAATTCACACTCCTGGGCCCCCTCCCTCTGCTCGTCCTTCCTGCCTGAAATGGGCCTTTGGTCCCTGAAGACTTCAGATGGGAGCCAACCAACTTGGTTTTTGCCAGGCCCAGTCTCTTCATCGCTAGTCCAGGAGAGGAAGTCACCCCCCACGGCCTTTTCCAAAAAGCACCCAGCAGGCATAGCACCAGCCAGGAAATTCAGAAGTCACACCGTCTCTGCGTCTCCTTCTCCCGTCGGAGTTCTCACACCTTCTAGCTGCTTGTTGGCAATTTCGTAAGCAGTCTGGGACGGAAATCTACCATGGAGCTGTCAGACAAAACACAGGGCTCCCAGTTACCCTGGCATCTCTCTCTCTTTCTCTCTTTCTCTCTCTCTCTCTCACACACACACACACACACATACCATGCTTGTAAAATGTGAAGTGTGCCCCATGCTGGCTGGGGCAGGCTGGTGACAATGTTTGCTGTCCATCGGACATTCAAAGGTAGCTGGGTGTCCTGCGTTCCTTGATTGTTGTGTTTTTATTAGAATTTATTTTGAGAGCAGTCTCTGGTTTACAGAAACACTGCAGAAGGTAGAGAACATCCCTTCCCCATGCAGCGTCTTCTCTCGGTCGCACCCTGCCCGCCCTCCTGCAGTTCACTTAGACCATTGACGAACCTATGCGAGACGTCATTACAAAGTCAAGCCCATTGTTTACACGAGGCTTGCTATTTTGGTTGCTGGCCTGTGCTTTTCTTTAATTTAGTAACCCCGATCCATAAACATAGGAGCCCGGATGGTCTAGTGGGTTATATGTTGGGTTGCTAACCACAAGATCAGCAGTTTGAACCCACCGGCTTCTCCTTGGGAGAAAGCTGAGGCTGTCTGCTCCTATAAAGAGTTACAGCTTCGGAAAACCAAAGGGTCAGTTCTATCCTGTCCTGCAGGGTCCCCATGAGTTCGAATGGACTGGAGGACAGTGAGTTAATCCATTGACAAAGGAGCCTGGTGGTGCCGTGGTTCAGGACAGGGCTGTTAACTGAAAGGTTGCTGGTTTAAACCCACCAGTGCACCAAGAGACAGAGCTGTGGCAGTCTGCTTCTGTAAAAATTACAGCCTACTCTGTCCCCTGGGGTCTCTGAGTTGTAATGGACTCCCTGACAATGGGTTTAGTTCATAGACCAAGAATAGAGTAGGCTTTCGATCCGACAACTGATATCCCTGTGAGAGAACCCAAACCCCAAGCCAAACTCAACTACCACTGGGTCCGTTCCAACTCACAGCGACCCTATGGGCCAGAGTAGAACTGACCCTGGGGGTTCCCCAGACTGTAACTCTTCATGGCAGTAGGAAGTCTCAACTTTCTCCCATGGAGCAGCTGATGTTTTCAAACGGCTGACCTTGTAGTTGACAGCCCAATACACAACCACTACGCCACCGAGGCTCCCCTTATATGGGAAAGCAGGGCATATGGGAGACACAGGGACACAGAGGGCAAGGCCACGTGAAGTTAGAGGCAGCGACTGGCGTGATGTGTCTACAAGACAAGCAACCCCCAGGTCATGGGCAGCCGCTGGAAGCCAGGTCCCGTCTTCATTTCCTATTTTGACAGTGCCTTCCCCAGAACTCGTAGCAGGGTCTTGACTCCTGCTGGCCTGATTTCACCTCCTGTGGGCTGTGAGCACTTGGGCTGCGGTAGACTGTACGGTGTGTGCTGCTGGTCAGAAATGAGCTCCCCCCAAGCCCCATTTAGGGATTTAGAGCAAAGCAGAAGGGAGTGAGGGGACTCCATGGGGGATACATGCTGGTGCTGTAGCAAACGTGGCTTGCACCTGCATATCAATAAGCTGCCCGTGTGCCTGGAAAAGTGGCCAGTGGATGGGGGTGAGCTGGCTTGGTTCCAGGGTTCCACTAGGCTTGCATTCTTTCATGGTTTCTAGACAGGAGCCACCTGAATGAAGACCTTCTTAGCCCAGGTGCCCACCGAGGGAACTTGCTCAATTCACACCTCCTTTGCTGACTCTCCTCCCCTCCCTCTTCCCTTCTTGACTGGTGCTTGCTGGGATTGCCACCCCAATGGACCACTTACACACACCCCCTAATCTTGGGGTCTGTTCCGGGACAAACCAGCCCAAGTCAGTCTTTTTTTAAATCATTTTATTAGGGGCTCATACAACTCTTATCACAATCCATACGTACATCGATTGTGTAAAGCGCATTTGTACATTCATTGCCCTCATCATTCTCAAAACATTTCCTCTCCACTTAAACCCCTGGCATCAGCTCCTCATTTTCCCCCTCCCTCCATGCTCCCCCCTCCCTCATGAACCCTTGATAATTTGTAAATTATTATTTTGTCATATCTTGCACTGCCCAACGTCTCCCTTTACCCACTTTTCTATTGTCCGTCCCCCAGGGAGGAGGTTATATGTAGATCCTTGTAATCGGTTTCCATTTTCCACCCCACCCTCCCTCCACCCTCACAGTATCACCACTCACACTACTGGTGCTGAAGGGATCATCTGCCCTGGATTCCCTGTGTTTCCAGTTCCTATCTGTACTAGTGTACATCCTCTGGTCTAGCCAGATAAGGTAGAATTGGGATCATGATAGTGTGTGTGTGTGTGTGGAGGGGGAGGGGGTCGGAAGCATTTAGGAACTAGAGGAAAGTTGTATGTTTCATTGTTGCTACACTGCACCCTGACTGGCTCGTCTCCTCCCTGCAACCCTTCCGTAAAGGGATGTCCAATTGCCTACAGATGAGCTTTGGGTCTCCACTGCACACACACCCACATTCACGATTATATGATTTATTGTTCTGATGATGCCCGATCCCTGATCCCTTCAACGCCTCATGATTGCACAGGCTGGTGTGCTTCTTCCATGTGGGCTTTGCTATTATTTTTTGGTATGGTTTATTATTAAGAATAGGTACTATATACAAATCCCCATATGTATGTTTCCTGATGTCTTCACACTAAGAGGTTCACTCATAGAGGTCCAAAGATTGTATAAAAGCACACTGGTAAAATACAGAAATAGTAACGAAAACCCAGAAGACAAAGAGATAGGCAGCAAGTCCGTCTTAACCTAGACTAGGGAGGAGGCTTTTGTTGTTTAAGCTGCCACCAACTCAGTCTTGACTCATGGTCACCCCCAGACACTGCCCCGTCTGGCACCATCTTCCCCACCAGTTGTGGATCAGACAGCTGTGGATCATGGAATTCTCACTGACTGACCTGCAAAATGGATCACTAAGCGTTTCTTCCTAGTGCATCTTACTCTGAAAGTCCTGCGGAAACCCTTTCAGCGTCATAGCAACATGCAAGCCTCCACTGACAGCTGGTGGCTGACCAGGAGGGCGTTAGCTGGGACTCACACCTGGGTGTCTTGCCTGGAAGGCAAGAATACTACCACTAAACCACTATTGCCCTTGTAACCAAACCCACTGCTGTCAAGGGGATTCCAATTTACAGGTTTCTGAGGCTGTGATCATCACCTAATCTGGTGTCAATTTAAGGATTAAGAGTGTCGGGGTGGAGTCTAGGCTGTCAATCTGGAGCTAGCCAATGAGACTTCTGTGTGGGCCTGGCCTTCTCCAGAGACTTCTGGGAAATCTGGTTCTTCCTTCTTGGAGGCAGGAGACACTTTCTCTCTGCGTCACTCCCTTGAAGACTCTCTACTGACAAGGCTGACTTCCTGTGAGGCATCCCCGAGGAGATGCCACATGAACTTACGCTGATATAACCAGGCCTCTGAAGCTGGAGAAGCCTTGGAGCAGACAGCCTCATCTTTGTTCCTCAGAGTAGCTGGGGGGGTTTGAACCCAATGCCTAATGGGGTATCAGCCCAATGCCTAGCCCACAATTCCACCAGGACGCCTTTGTTATTGTTGCTGTGGTTAGGTGCCCGTAGAGACCCTCTGCACAGCAGAAGGAAACACTGCTCTTTATGCACCATCTTCACAGTCGTTCCCAAGCTTGAGCCCATTGTTGCAGCCACTGCGTCGATCCGTCTCCTTCCTCTTTTTTTTCTTTTTGGCTGCCCTTCTATTCTCCCAAGCACGATGCCCTTCCCCAGGGCTTGGTCTTGCCTAACCCCATGTCCAAAGACGTAAGATGAAGTCTCGCTCTCCTTGCCTTGAAGGAACACCCTGGCTACACAGTGAAGCCTCGCCACTTCGCACTTCGACGTCCGCAGTTTTTGCGTAACAGCGCATGCTCTGTCATGACTGCCACTGATTGGCTCACACTGTACACGCTTCTGTCTGCATCGCTACGTATCGGAGCCACGTATCAGATGCATTTTTGCTTTGGTACAGTGTACTGTAATTGTTTGCGATTTTTAAGAAATTTTATCTAAGCCCTGTGATGGCTCCTAAACGAGCTGCTTCTTCTAAGCCTTCTGACAATCAAAATAAGCGCCAGAGGAAGATGCTCACCATCCAGGAAAAGGTAAAACTTCTGGATATGATCAAAGATGGCAAGAAAATCGTGGAGGTTGCACGCCATTTCGACTTGAATGAGTCTTTTGTTCGCTCCATCCGTTGTACTTCATAATATAATAAATAATAAATGATAATTGTAACGTCCAAAATGTTTTACTGTATTTTCCCTTTTTCGTTTAATAAATTGGGTAATACAAGTGTAATGGTGACTAAAGGGTGTTTTTTCATGTCCTCTATGCTCTAACTACGAAAATATTTGACTTACAAATAAGGAATCCTACTTCGCGGAATTTCATTTATCACGGTAGGGTCTAGAACCGATTAACCGCGATAAACGAGGGTTCACTGTACTTCTTCCAGGACAGATCTGCTTGTCTTTTGGGCTGTCCAGTGAGCTTTTGATATTCTTTGCCAGCACAGCAATTCAAACGTATTGATTTTTCTTCGGTCTTCCAAATTCAAGGCCCAACTTGAACATGATCTTTAGGAAGTGCCATGGACACTGAGTTAGGACAACAGCATTAGGAGGTTAGCTTGGTGTAGATAGTGGATGAATAGTCTAGGGTATCTCATTCAGAATTCTTGTTTGCTTCTGACAGGATGAGGAGAGCTGACTGCCCCCCTGCGTTAATTAGTCCAGGTAGACCAGAGAAACAAATCCAGGGAGACTCATGTGTGTAAGAGAGAGCTTTATATCAAAGAGTAATTGTATATTAAGGAAACATCCAAGCCCAGTCCAGATCAAGTCCATAAGTCTGATATTAGCCCATATGTCCGATACCAGTCTGTAAATTCTTCAGACTCACGCAACACATGCAATGGTGCTGAGTACAGGAAGATCACAGGCCGGTGGGTGGAAAGTCTTGTGGATCCAGTAGTGGTGGAAGCATCTTGGCGTTGGTGTGGGTCTCCACATGGCTGCTTCAGCTCTAAGGCTCTGGCTGCCATCAGCTTAGCTCCTTGTGGCTTGTCAACAGGAATGTCTTGCAGGGAGAGAGTGTCTCCCACCTCCAGGGAGGAATACAGGAGTTCCCAGAATCTTCAAGAGAAGCCTGTGCCCACACAGAGGCCTCATTGGCTACGGCCTGATTGACAGGCTAGACTCCACCCCTTCACAGGTTGACAGGAGAGTATGTAATGGCCACACCCCCAAATAGCAATACCTGTTCCTCCTCTGGAAGACACCCTGGAGACACAAGGGTTAACTGCTTAACCATTCACCGAAAGGTGGGTGGGCATAAACCCACTAGCCACACCATGGGAGAAAAGACCTGGAGATCATTCCCAGATGTCAGCCTGGGAAACCCCGTGGAGCAGTTCTACTCTGTCCTGTAGGGTCACCAAGAGTCAACATCAGCTCCACAGCGCACACCGCGTTCAATTCCGGAGAGCAGGTGGGCTGGCCTCAGGTGGGAAGGTGCCTGGCTTGGGCAGAGCAGAAAGGTGGGCTACTTGGAGCAGAGGGCCTGAGATGAGTTGGCGAAGGCCTGGGGACCTTGCTAGCATCTTGGTTTATCTGTCATTTTTAGGGAAAGGAAAGTTTCCACCTTAACTTGGAAGCGATTCCGTTTCATGGGAGAAGAAGTCAGCGTTTCCTGGCTGGTGTGTGTCCTCTCGCACAATCTGAGCAGAGCCGCCGGAAGCTTGCTGCAGTGGGTGGGTGGGCGGGTGGGCTCTGGGAGTACACGATTGATGGAGGCCAAGCTCATAGGCAGAACCTGCTGTCTGGTTTGGGGAAGCTGCGGCAGCTGCTGCCATCTGGGTACGGAGGATGCCAGTGAGCCAGTCAACATTGTGGGCACTGTGCTTTCTTTGCCTCCCCGGCAGGCGGCAGTGCAGTAGGGAGGAGTTCTTAGGCAGCCCAGGGGCTCCCTTGAGCTTCTTTTGAGAGGGACTATATAGAAGGGGTGAGGCAAACGCTCAGAGCTGTGAGATGGTCGAAGAGAGGATTCTGGTCCTAAAACAGGACCTGAAAATGAGCTTAACCTGGTTTGAATACTGAAGGGCTTTAGGTAAGTGAACCAGCCTCTCTGAACTGAATTACCATCCCTCCCCCACGCCCCCTTATTTCTTTCTCCTCCAATATAATTATCCAGAAATTACTTACTCCAATAATTGATCCTGGTCCATTCTCCCACTGACGCTCATACCAGCCCCTTTAGAAGCTGAAGTCACTTGTCTAAGGTTACCCAGGAAGCTGGAGATTTGGAATTGAAATCCAACTCTGTCTCATTTCAAAGCCTGTGCCTTTGCCCACTCATAGAGAAGTTGTCAGGAGAAATGAGGATCCATGGGTGTTACTTAGCTGTATGCCTGGCACATAATGGGCACTTAATAAATTGCAGCGATTGCTGTATTCACCTTGGTTACATCATCGGGTATTTGAAAGCCCCAAATGTAACCAGGTCTTTGGGGACACTTGCGCAGCAGAAAGAGAGCTTAGGTGTCCAGGAAGAAGGGCAGACAGCCCTAACCCTATTTATGCTCCTCTCCTGGGAGTAGGTAAGATGCAATCTCCCCAGGCCAGAGGGACACAGAGGCACATAGTCTCATTGGGCTGCCCAGATGGATCACAGCCTGTCCAGGGCCAGCACTGCAATTGGCCCATGGGCTTTCCCAGGCTGTAAAGGGGACAGAGTGCCAGGTCTTTTCTCCCATGGTCCTTAATCAGCCACTGAAGGAGCACGTGCGAGACCTATCCAATCAGTGAGTGGAGGGCCAGCGTGGTGGTAGGGCCAGGACAAGAGGGCAGGGAAAGAATGGAGTTGGGAGTCCATTTGCTTCTGAGTCCAAAGGGACACTCTAAGTGACAGCCAGTGCCTTCCATTGTGGGGAATAGGTTGGGCACCTCTGTGTTCTGGGGCTCGGGTGGGAGTCCCCTGTTTGTACCTGTCTTATATTGGGTTCTCTAGAGAAGCAAAGTCAGCAAAGCTTAGCTAGGTGGATGGATAGTGTAAGGTAGTCGATAGGCGCCAGAAACCAAATCAGCCGAATTAGACCAAACAGGCTTTATTGGGGAGAAAAACCCAACCTGGGCAAAGTCCTACAGCCCACAACGTCCGGGCTAGGGGAGTCGCACTGCAGGCTACAGGGCTGCTGCTTATATATGGACAGGTATGTCCGGGTTTCTGGAATGTAAGGTGTCTTCCTGGTTCCGGGTGTATTTGTGCTGGGTGCAGAGTGGTGGGCGAGAACAAGGCAGGCACTGAGCCAAACGGGGCCGTGTTGGGTGCAGAGCAGAGGGTTGAGAGCATAGCGGGCACCTAGCCAAATGGGCCATGCTGGTGCTGGGTGCAGAGCGGTGGGTTGAGAGCAAAGTGGGCATTGAGCCAAACGGTCTGTGCAGGTGCAGAGTGCAGAGCAGCAGGCCAAGAACAAAGCAGGCCATTAACTAGCTCTGGTGAGCTCCGCAGGTGTGTGTGGGAGATTCAAGGCCACTTGCTGCTAGAAGCTGGCCTGGTATTGATCCGGCCATACAGATAAATAGGAAGGAATGTTGATAGAGGTTTACCTTAAGGAAATGGCTCACACAGCTTGTGGGGGACAGGCAAATTCCAGGTCTGTGGTTCTGATCTCAGGCTGGGGGTTTGTACTGGTTCATGTAGCTGCAGTGGCTGATGAGCCTGAGGCTGGCTGGTCAAAAGGCTTCTGGCTGTCGAAGTGAATGACTACAAGGTCACTAGGTAAGAGGATGGGATGCTGATGACTCCCAGGATCAGCAGGTAGTATGGCCGGCCACTGGCTCAAAGACCTGCAGGTCACGTGATGGGCCAGACGCAAGATCCAGACCCAGCAAAGAGTAAGTCGAGCTTCTGAGTATCTCATTTTCAGGACTTGAAGGAAATCAAGCAGTCCAGGGTATAAGATCCTCAAGGGGAAATGGAATGACCTAAAGGAACCAGGGAACTGCCGGAAATCCAAGATGGATTCAGGAGATTTACCTTTCAGACTAAACCAGATGAACAAGATTAGGGTGTGGGATTATAAAGAGACTTTTCCCTAGCTTTGTCTCCCCCAAAGACATGCCAAACATTAGGGGCTTTTTGCCAGCATGTGGTGGGAGGTCAGATGCTTAGAGACATCCTCCCTGAAGGCAGTCAGTTGCCAGACAACTGTCTGGTCCCACCAAGGTAGGGCCTGCTCCGTGCTGTTAAGGACAATGGGCTACTTCTCTCTAAAGGTTTGCAGTCATCGATTTGGTTCCTGTAGGTGGGGTTTACAACCTACTGATAATGGTTTCTATGGAGATCCAGAGAACAGATCAAACCAGCTCAGTGACATTCAAAGTTAGGCTGCCATCCTGAATCTAGGTTCCGCCCATTTTGTCACATGGATACCCCCAATCCCTCCTCTTCCTATTGCGTGTATATCCCTAGATTGTCCCCCTCTTATTGATGTATAACCTATAGTGCAACCCCTTCCTGTGACGTATGTCTTTACCTGTAATTAGTGGGCTTGCACTCCCCCCAAAGATATATAGGCCTGGGTTAGCAATAAAGAGCTCTTTCTCGGGTTCCCCTCTTGGCCTCTGGTCGGCTCCCTCTCTCCCCCAGTCCTCACTCCCTTGTTCCCTTTCCCCTTGTCCTCCTTCCCCTCCCCTCCCCTTTGTCCCCTTGTCCTTCTCCACGTAGACCACCAAGCAGGGTTGAGGTGAGCATGCTACCATGAAATTTCAATCTTTCTTCTATCTCTCATGCTCTCGATGACTTTACTATAATCTTTACTTATTATCGCTGTACAACTGCACCTACTGGGCACGTGAGGACGTGTTAGGGGCTGGTTTAACCCTGACATTGGGGCAGTGATCACCCCCAGCAGGCTTGTTCTCCAGGTGCAGGCACCCTACAGCTTTCATCCACAAGAGAAAGCAGACAGTCCAGGCATCACCACAGATAGATGTGTGAAAATCCTAGATTGAGTCCATTCCAACTCACAGGGACCCTCGCGAGGGTTTCCAAGACTGTCTGTCTTCACGGGGGCAGATAGTCTCCTCTTTCTTCCGTGGAGCAGCTAGTGGGTTTGAATCACTGACCTTCTGCCTACCCAACAGTGCCACCCCACCAGCATTCCTTCGAGATATCTCATCATTATAAATGATGTGCTCTGGGTCCAGGGTGGGCTGCCTGATGATTTTTAAAAAAAATAAAAATTGGGGGGCTCTTACAACAATCCATACATCGTATAACAATCCATACATCGTATAACAATCCATACATCAACTGTCTCAAGCACATTTGCCATCATCATTTTCAAAACATTTTCTCTCTACTTGAGCCCTTGGTATCAGCTCCTCTTTTTCCCTTCCCTCTCTCCCCTCCTACCCTCTTGAATCCATGATAAATTATAAATTATTACTGTCTTCATATATTACACTGTCCACTATCTCCCCTTTGCCCATGTTTCTGTAGTTCGTCCCCCTGGGGGGAGAGGTGTTGTACGTAAATCCTTGTGATTGGTTCCCCATTTCTCTTCTTTTTCTCCCTACGTTTCCCTACCATCATGGTATCACTACTCCCATTACTGCTCCTGAGGAATTTATCTGTCCTAGATTCCATGCGTCGAGAGCTCTCATCTGTACCAGTGTACATGCTCCAGTCTAGCTGGATTTGTAGAATTAGGATCATGACGTGGGGGGTGGGGAGTGGAGGGGTACGTGGAGCATTAAAGAACAAGAGGAATGTTGTGTGTTTCGTTGGTGCTATACTACATTCTGGCTGACTCATTCCTTCCTGGCTGACTTGACCCTTCTGTGAGGGGGTGCACAATTGTCTATAGATTGGCTTTGGGTCTCCACACTGACCCCACTCATTTGCATCTGCATGATTATTTTGGGTCTTCTGATGTCTGCTACCTGATACCTATCAACACCTCATGATCACACAGGCTGATGTGATTCTTCCATATGGGCTCTTTTGCTTCCTTGCTAGATGACCGTTTGTAAACTTCAAGCCTTTAAGATCCCAGACGCTATATCTTGTAATAGCCAGGCACCATCAGCTTTCTTTACCACATTTGCTTATGTACCCATTTTGTCTTTAGTGATCCTGTTGGGAAGGTGAGTGTCACAGAATGCCGGGTTATTAGAACAAAGTGTTCTTGTGTTGATGGAGTTCTTGAGCAGACGCTCAATGTCTGTCTGTTTTCTTAATACTTAACATATAAATATATGTATATAGACCTATATCCCTATCATTTATATCCCTATCATTATACATTAATATATTTACATATATACATGCCTATATTCATACCTCTATAAATGTCTTTGCCTCATAATTCTTTCCTCTATTTCCTTTTACTTTCCTCCTGTCCCACTATCATGTTCGGCCTTCATTCAGCTCTCAGTAATTCCCTTGTCCCTGGGCTTGTTGGCTCCACTGCCCCCCTTTCCCCCTCAGCCATTGGGGGCAATCTCCTAGGGATTGTTTATCTCGCCTATCTTATATAGAAAGACATGCAGAAGAATGAGGAGGAGGAGGAGAAGAAGAAGAAAAGGGGGAGAGGCCTATAAATAGTTCCAGGTCTGTCTGCTGACTCTTTTGTAGGTTTTCTGATCAAGTCTGGTGAGGTGCCAAGCCCCTGCCCTCGGAGTCTGAGGTCTGTTTCTGGAATTCCTCGGGCACCTGATGATTTTTAAAATCCTTGTTTTTTCCTTCTTATCTGTAAGTTTTTTCTTCTGATCTTTTCCTCTCCTTTTCCACCTCCCTCCTTCCTCCTCCTCTTCTTCTCTTCCCTCCCACCCCACGACTCTCCCTCCTTTTCTTCCACCTTGAACATATAGCTCTTGTAGGGAGCACAGCACCTGGCACAATGTAGGCGCTCAATAAATATTTGCCCAATGGACACGTGGATGGAATGATTCTGTATGCTGGCACATGCAATGTAGCAGGATGCGTTCTCAAGTTCAGAATGGACTCCAGACAGGCAGCAGCTCCACCTTGTCTCGGACCAAGGGTGTTTGGGCACTTTCAGATCCTTCCCTACAATGGCTCTACCTGGAGAGTTCTGTAAATGCCTCAGTGATTTATCCACCATCCAGAGTCACCATCCAGGACGCTGGTGACAAACGAGGGCTCTGAACCAGTTCATTCCTATTCCACCCCCTGATGACAATTTGCATTTCCACCCCAAAGGGCTTGTACCATATGAACCCATTCCGAAGCCCTGTGATAAGCACACAGTTTGGGTCTCACTGCTGGACCATTTGAATCAGAGCCCGGGCAGGGCGGGGATTTGCATTTCTAATGAGCTCCTGGTGGGTTTCTTATACTCCTCCAAGTTTTAAAAGCTAAATTGCCCTATATATGAAGAGCTTGTTTGCTTTGATTATTTGTGCTGCAATCTCCAGTCTCCCTCTTTGAGTCCCGTGAAGAAGAAAGAATCCAAAGGAGCACATCTCTCTGGGGACAGCTCTCAGCTGAAAAGCATCAAGAAGAGGGTGAACTAGGCAGCGATGCAGTTCTGTTTCTCGTTCGTCCTTAGTTCTTGGAGAGGGCTCCATTCCTTGATGTAATCGCTTTTGTTTTTGAGGGGTGGGGGTGGGGGTCCTGTACGATCTCAGAAATCTATTCCAGTACCTTAAACATGAGCAGTCTGTTTTGTACTTCCAATAAAGTTCCTTTTGTGGGTTTAAGGGCCTTGAATCTGTCTCACTGCACTTGAGGTTGCCGGGAAATGAGAAATAGCATTCTGTCAAGGCAACTAGTTATGGGCTTCCTTGCCCAGTGCTGCCAGGTGAGTGATGGGGCCCTGGTAGCTGCACAGGGGAACCTTTGGTCACGTTGTACCGCAAGTTCTCTGTTCCCAAGCTCTCCGTGTGCCTTCAGTTACGTCCCTGGAAGTCTGTGGTTACTTGGGCTGTAACACACTCATGCACACACACACGTGCAAAAATTACATCCAATCAAGCCAGAGCACCATTTTCTTTCTTTAAAAAAAAATCATTTCATTGGGGGCTCGTACAGCTCATCACAATCCATCCATTGTATCAAGCACATTTGTACACTTGTTGCCATCATCATTCTCAAAACATTTGCTTTCTACTTGAGCCCTTGATTTTCCCTGCTCCCTCCCCACACCCCCTCCCTTATGAACCCTTGGTGATTTATAAACTATTATTATCTTGTCATGTCTTACACTGTCTGATGTCTCCCTTCATGGGGTCTTCCCCTGACATGTCCTGAATCAGTGAAGCGAAGTCTTGCCCTTCTCATGTCTAATGAGCACCCTGGCTGTTCTTCCACTAGACAGATTCGTTGGTTCTTTGGGCAGTCCACAGGATTGTCAATATTCTTTTCCAGTGCAGCCATTCAAATGCATTGATTCTTCTTGGGTCTAACTTATTCAATGTCCACCTTTCACGTGCATATGAGGCGATTGAAAATACCATGGCTTGGGTCAGGTGCATCTTAGTCCTCAAAGTTTTATTAGAAAGGCTGAGTGTTTAAATGAGTTGATTTGAATAAAAGGTGGCAGCTCTGCACTTTGCGATTGAACAGACCAAACTGGCCACCTTTTAGGTCAACATTGATTTGATGGCAGCAAGGTCTATGGTCCAGCCTAAGACCAAACCATACCCCTGCCGTCAAGTCTCTTCCAACTCATAGTGACCCCAAAGGACAGAGGAAAACTGCCCCGTTGGGGTTTCTGAAGCTTTAGATCTTTTTGGAAGCAGACGGCCTCATCTTTCTCTCACAGAGTGGCTGCCAGTTTTGAACCACTGACCTTTCAGTTAGCTTAACCCATCATGTGATCAGAACTTCTCCAAGCTCATATTCACCCATTGCCATCTGGTTGATTCTGACTCAGAGCAACCCTATGAAACAGAGTACAATGGTCCCTGTGGGTCTCTGAAGCTGTAAATCATCTTGGGAGCAGAAAGCCTCATCTGTCTCCAGTGGGGCAGCTGATGTGTTTGAACCACCGACTTCATGGTTAACAATCCAACACGTCATCCACTGGATCATGAGAGCTCCTTTCCAACCAGAGAGCCACCACCTGCTTTATATAGCTGCCTATTTCTAAATTCTTATTATCTAGAATGTATGAAATACTCAAATATGGAAACCAGGGTGTCAAGAGCCATGTAGTGAACACCCATGTTCTCACCATCAACCTGGTAGATGTCATCCACAGGCCCATGAGTAAAAGAAAGAATAAGAAAGGTTTGTCCAGACACACGATGGAATACTATTGGCTGAAAACCACCATGAAAGCACGAAGCACCTCGTCTCTTGGATAGACCTGGAGAACATTATGCTGAGTGAAATTAGTCAATCACAAGAGGACAAATGCTCTTTTTTTGAAAAACCATTTTACTGGGGGCTCTTACAACTCTTATCACAATCCGTACATCCATCAATTGTGTCAAGCAC
>NW_022111312.1:3249846-3263541 GCF_000313985.2 Echinops telfairi
CAAATACTCTATAAGAAAAAGAAAGAAAGAAAGAAAACCAACAAAGACTTTCATGCCAAGAGAAAAGATTTTGGAGGTCACTAAGGGGGGCAGGTCGGGGACCCTTGGTTACACTCTGGGTGACTAACTCCGTGGCCAGCAGTTAAAACACTGCTTGTTCTGTGAGAGAAAGATGAGGATTTCTGCTCTTGTCAAGATTTACAATCCCTGAAACCTACAGGGGCGTTCAACCCTGTCCTGTAGGATTACTAGGAATTGTAATCGACTGGATAGTAGTGAACTTTGGGTAAGAGGAGGAGGGAAAGGGAGGGAAGGTGAAGCAATGGACTAGAGGGAAGACAGGTGTTCACTTGGATGAAAGGGTGGATGGAACTCCACGTGATGGAGGTCAAAGGAGGGGCAAGGGAGGAAGGGCAAAGTACTTTGGGGGTTGATGAATGAGTGGTTTGAACTGTTGAATTCACAGTTGATGATCTGAAATGTCAACCCTCTACCTAACTCACTATAAATAAGTCCTATGATTTGAAAAAAGACTAATAATGAAGTGAACAATAAACTTAAAACAAAACCAACCCACCAACCAAACAAAAAGAAATAATATATTTTGAAAGCAACCAGAATTCCCTCCCCAAGTATGGCCTCTCTTCCCCCCACCAGAAGTAACTCATATCTTGGATTCAGTGCTTACAATTCATACTCATGCTTTAAAATTGTCCTTACATAAGTATTCACAAAGTACACTGTATTGTTGTGCACATGATTGGAATGCTATCACAGTACACCCATCCTTCTGAGACCAGCTTTTTTTGCCCAGCATCATCACTGAGGCTCATTCATGTTGATCTGTGTCGCTCTAGTTTAATGTTATTTTCAAAAACCAAGTAGCTGAAAGGATTTGCAGTAAAACCAACCGTGCATAGAAAGGAAGCATCTTTTTTCTTTTCTCCCTCTACAATCTACCTGCCACCACCAATTCAGGCTGTTTCAGCCTATGTTTTGAGGCATAGGGAAGATTTGTATTAAAAAATATTCCATAAGATTTTCAGGGGAAAATGCAGGCTAGCAAAAGACAATGGAGTCATGTTCCCATTTGAGCAAGTCATGTTTCTGCAGGAAACTAATTTTCTGGTACAGAAAAGAATCCTACTAACAGGGAATGCTGGACATCTGGTAGATGCTCAAAAGACATTTGTTGGGTGAATCAATGAAAGAAATGAAAGAAGAGAGGCACTCAAATTGAAAGACGGTCCAGTGGTTGCCTAGATAGCTTAGAGTTTAAATCAATCACATCTTTTGCTTTGAGTGAAGCTGTTATCAGTGAGTCCTTGGAGAGTAACACTGGTCACTGTCCTTCTATCTTGGATGCAGGCCATCGCTCTGGAAAATCCCTTCCAACTGATTGGTTGATCCCATCATGGAGAAATGGCTACATCATTACATAACTGCCAAACTACACCAGAACTGCCAAATCACCGAGAATCATGGTCCAGCCAAGTTGACACACAACCATAGCCATCACAGGCAACTTGCCCACAGTCCTTTGTAAAACTCTGGGGATGCAACACAAATCTCAGCAAGTTCACTCAGCTGTCCTGACGCACTAACTGGATTCTTCTCTTATTTATTTTTTTAATCTACATCATCTACCTCATTCTATTGAAAAAAGAAGAATAAAGTCACCATCTAGTCAACTCCAAATCATGGTGACCCACGGTATTCTGGACAGGGATCACTAGACCTTTCTTCTGAGGTGTCTCAGAGTGGGATGTTGTGGCAATGCTTTCCAGCTTTTTGCTCAATCTGAATTCTGCATCTACCTTGACATCATCTGACCTTCAGTACTTAGCATGTAGCCAGCAGCCTGCCATATTGTCTGCCATTCCTGGGATTTATTAGTCTCTGCAGTCTTATGAACCCACAACTTATCATTTGATCTGCTGATCTTGGGCTTATCCATTCCAGGATGAGGCTTTCTACTCTGCTATAGAGTGATAGTCTCCAAAATTCACAGGGTCAGTTCTATCCTGTGATCCTACAATGCCATCAGGGCTCCTGAAGGGTAACTTTAACATAACTCAGAAACGAGTCAAAGGTTTTGCTTCATATGCCACTTGGATTGATTGGAAATAATGGATGGGTGAGGATTCAAAGCCACAGTCGACTGCGGTGGTTGATTAGTGATGTCTGTCATAAGGAGGGACGCACAAATGGAATGTGTGCTACACGTCTGTCATCCATTAATCTATTTAAAACATAACAGGTCCATTTTTCTTCCATGTTTTGATGAAATGTCTTTCTTCCTTTCTAAAATGACTTCCTGCTGACTCAAATTGTCTTTTCTTCCCTCTTTCTAGTTTAAATCCCACCTCTTTCAGGAAGTCTCTGATACATCAAATCCTCCTTATTTTCCCACTACTCACAATTCTTAGTGTTTCCACTACTTAATGAATATTTCATGAGCATTCTCTCACTGTCTATGCTTTTAACCACATTGACCTGACTTCTGAATTTAAAGCTTGCTAGGTTTGCTCTTTAAAGTGTTGAAAAACAAGGAGATTAGTTTAAGGACTCAGGTATTTTCAGTCACCTCCTATGCAGATGGAAGTTGGCCATTAAATAAGGAAGACCGAAGAAAAATCAATGCATTTGAATTATGGTGCTGAAGAAGAATATTGAAAGTACATGGGCTGCCCAAAGCACAAACACATCAGTCTTGGAAGAAGTACAGCCAGAATGATCCTTGGCAGCAAAGATGGCAAGACTTTGTCTTGTGTACTTTGGACATGTTATTATGAGAGAAGGACATCAAGTATAGGGTCAGTGAAAAAGAGGAAGGCCCTCAGCAAGATGGTTTGACACAGTGGCTCCAAGAGTGGGCACAAGCATAAGAGGACAATTGTGAGGATGGCACAGGACTGATGTTTGTGCAGTTTGACGTGGAGTTGCTTTGAGTGAGTTAGTTGATTGTGCCAACCTGGCCGATAAACACATGTGGGGTTAATGGAAGGGTGGAGAGCTAAATGGCTCAGTGAGCCTCGCCTTTCTAGTTCTCGGGTCTCTTGCTTTCTGATGGTTGGACCAGGGTGCAGCTGCCTTAGCCAGTTCCCTGCTTCAGCTGGCAAGGCTCACTTCCTGCAAGACATCCCCAAGGGGAAACCGCATGGACCTACCCCAATGCAGCCCTGGGTGCTGGAGCAGCCATGTGGAGACCCCTGCCAGCGCTGAAATGCTTACACGTTCACTCATTTTGCTTTCCACCTGCAGTCGGCATTATAGTGTATGTTTTGTGAGATGGAGGAGGACTGTGTGAATTGGTGTTGGGCATATGGGTTAATGTTGGACTTGTGGTTTTGGGCAGCACTGGATTGGGATGTTTCCTTGATGTACACTTAACCTTTATATAAAACTCTCTCTTACACATATGAGTTTCTGTGGATTTGTTTCTCTAAAGCACCCAGACTAATACAATGAGTCAGAATGAATTCAATGGGACATACCAACCAGCACAACAGAGTTGCTCCTGCTTTGGGCCCTCTGCTGCTCAAATCCTTACCTGGTGAGCTCCTCACCATTCAGGTCTCACTTACATGGCACCTCTTCTGGAAGCCTTTCCTGACCGCTCTGCACAGATTAGATCCCAAGCCTCTTAGTCTGTCATAGTATCTTGTTGTCTTTTCATCATGGTACTTACTGGTATGGCATCTGGCTTCTTTCATTTGATTAATGTAGTGGAGAGTCATATCAGTTCTTGTCCATATCAGTAGTTCATTCTTTTTTAAAAACCAACAACATTTTATCGTGTTTTTCGTGAAGTTTACATAGCAGCTTAGGTTCCGATCCAATAATGTCTGTACAAGTTGCTCAGCGATCCTGGTCACATTCTTCATGAACATTCTCCTGATTTCCACTGGGTGGTTCCGTTTTCATCCTGTTTCTCTGCCCCCTTACATTCTCATCTTTGTTTCAAAGTGTTTGTCTGGTCTCAGATAGGTGAATTTTGAAAAGAGCACAAGGCATACGGGCGAGACTCATTATTTGTTGAGCCAACTTCATAGTTAGCTACAAGGTGACCTTTGAGGTTAGTGTTGGTTCAAGGGTTGTAGAGAATTGCGTGGCAGCAGTCTCAGGGAGTCCTTCAGTCTCAACCAGCCCATTAAGTCCATTTATTCATGTTTAAAAGGTATTGGGACATCAGGTCCACATTTTGCTCTCATTCTATCAGCATCCATCAACTGTGGACCTGAATAGAGCTCACGGTAGCCCAGCGTCATCCAGTTTTTCTGGTCATAGGGTAGACAATTTTCATGTAGCCCATTGCCCCATGGACTAGTATCATCTTTGAGTCTTTAGAGTCTGTCTTGCTCTTCTGTTCTGGATGAGTAGAGTTATATTCTTAGATGGTCTTTCACAAGTGTTTGAGACTCAAGCCATCCTCACCAAATTGGTATACATAACCTTTATGAACTAAACTATGCCAGTTGACTGAGATGCCCCATCAGACTATGATCCTAATCTTTCCAACCCAGAAAGCCGCTCCCACAAGTTGCTTATGTCACTCATTCCTCTTTCCAGTTCAGCTGTATTCCATTGTGTGGGTGTACCATAGTTTGTGCAGTCGTTCTCCAGTGGAACAGCATGTGGGTGGTTTCCAGTTTGGGGTAATTATGAATAAAGTTGCTTACATATTCATGGACAGGTTTTCAGGGTAATACAGGCTCTCATTTCATTTTGCTAAATGCCCAGGAGGGAGATTGCTGGGTTGTGGGATAAATGTATATTTTACTTGATAAGAAGCCATCAAACCATGTTGTAGAGTGTTGGTACCATGTTGCGTTTCCTCTAGTAATGTCTGGGGGTTCTGGTCTTCTGTATCCTTGCCAGCACTTGATGTTGTCAGATGGTTTTGTTTTAAGCGATGCTAATAGGTGTTCAATATCGTCAACACATTAGCCCAGCTTTTAAACATGACCGTTCTCCTCCGAGCAAAATTCATTATACATAATTGTGTACCAACTTAGATTCTCACTACAAAATTAAGCCCTTCCCTCTCTGGTACCCATTCAGGGAATGAAGAAGAGGGTATTTCCCCCGCCCCCCTTAACTGTTTCAGGTTCACGGGGCTGTTAGCTTTTCTGAGGAAGGAATGCTCTGAGAAGGAACTTTATTCTAGCCCAGAGCTGAAGAACGATCTGCTTTCAGTTAGCCTATGGTAGTGTATGGTGACCGATTCAAAGTCATAAAAGTCAGATTGCATTATTGTAAGAGCATCTTAAATTCATATTTGGACGATTGAAGAAAGTGAAATGTACCAAGACCTCCTTGAGTAAACAACCTTTTCATGTTTTCTTAAAGGAAAAATGTAAGGAAGGAACAATATTTTTTTCCTTCTTAAGAAACTATATCTACAACTCATTGAAGTGATTGCTGGTAAGAGGAGAGATGGAATCAGAGCTACCAGAATGCAATGAAGAGGGGATTCCATATGCAGATGCACACACCTTCCCTTTCCAGAATTTCGATACCTTTTCATAGGAGGGTGGTGTGTCCCCTCCCCCTCAGCTGAGATCCGGAGAATTAACGCCATCATGCACAGCTGAGGGGCAGAAAGAGACCTTTCTCTCACAATGTACTTGAATGCACGGATGGAAAAGAGAGAGATAGAATACAACATAAGAGTCTCATGTACCAACCCCAGTTGATTGGTAATGGCTGCCTGCAGTGCCCCATAGTGAAAGATAGGGGTCTTATTCAAGATGAGAAGAGAAGAGGATAGTGATTGATTGGTGATGTCTGCTGTGGGCACAAGCAAATAGTCTGCTGACCTACGCTAGTTGTACCATGTACGTGTGCTCCTTGAAATGGGAATTGTCCTTCTTGACACAAAGTTTATGGTTCTGCTTCGATGTGGGTAAGGTGTTATTGTGAAGATTATTTTCCAGGGTTGGAGACACATTTGTCATGTTCTAGCTCTGTGGTTCTTAACTGGAAGCAATTCACTCCCCAAAGGGTTGTCAGCGTCCCTTTTGGTTGTCATAACTGAAATAGCCCAAAGCCCATCCCGCAGAACCACCAGGGCTCCTTCGCACTTCCTTAGAACCAATGAAATGGAGAGCGTTTTGGTATATGACTTCCTGAATCTGATCACTGCCCTGTTTTCCATCCTTTCTGCATTTGCCCTGTATGTATCGCCCACTTCCTGCCCCGATGCAGCCTTCCCTCGGACACGGAGTTGCCCCTTCTTCTTCCAACCTTCCCTTCCTCGCACCAAAGGACTCTAAAGAAAAGAAATGCCACATTCACTGTCGCCACAGCACATCTCAGTCGATTCCATGCTCAGGTTGCTTCTTGAATCTTTTTTCAGTAGCACAGAAACAGATTGAAGTTTAAGATGGACAACTGTCTCCTTTATTGGAGTGGGGAGAACTGTGTGGAGAGAGAGAGAGAGTGTGTGTGTGTGTGTGTGTCTTTGGGGACTTCTGGAAGAAGTGATTAAATTCAGCTGAGTTCAATGTCAGAATCAAAGTCTTCACTTGAACTAATCAAGCCAAACACCTGGGTATAATGATGAATGACATAGGACTGAGTAGTTCTTAGGACTTCAGGTTGTGGCAGACAGGTGAACTCTTCTACAAGTTAGTGAAGACACACACACACACACACACACACACAGTCAATACAGAATTATAAGATTAGGATTTTCCTCCCAGTTGCAACAAAGATCTCTGATACTGGAGAGACAATAAACTATTAGGTGTGTACCGGTTAGCTATGGCTGTATAGCAAACAATCTCAATAGCTCAGTGGCATACAACAGATGCTTAGTTTTTGCTCACAAGTTTGTAGGTTGATGTTGTTTTGTGTCTCTTATCTCTCTCCTGGGACCAGGCATGCTGTTTCCTGCCAGCAGAGTGGGTTATGCATTGGCTAGCCAACCATAAATAGTTACAGTCTCAGAAACCATTGGGGACAGTACTACTGCATCCTGTCAGGGCGTATGAGTCAGACTCCTTTAGGTGCCATGTGTTTGAGAAAGCCTAACTGGGTGAGCACATTTCAAGCCAATGCCCTTTGTCACATGTGGATCCATTCCACTGCCAAAGCTCGTTACATGGCCTCATCCATCAAAAAGTCCACGTGAGCACACACCGTCTTTTGTGGGAATGACTGTAAAGTGACATGGCAAAGGACATCCTTTCACCCTATAGGATAAGCAAAGGGCTGGGGCCAAAGACTCCATTTATCGCCATGAGAAGAACATGGGTCATGGAGGTAGATACACTTGGATTTGAATCAAGGCCCCATCATCTGCTAATTATGACTTGAGCAAATGTGTGGTTTCTTACCCATCTGCCACACGAATAGGCGAATGGTAAGGTAAGAGAAAACAACCCAGAAGCCACTTGGCATAGATCCTGGCATGAAGCAAGGGCTTAAGAAATTGTAGCTGACAGATTGGGGCGAGGGGCCAGCCAGCCACTGTCACACGGACGCAAACCAAGAAGAAACAAGAGAGAGACAGTCTAGAGCAGTGGTTCGCGACCTTCCTAATGCCGCGGACTTTCATACAGTTCCTCATGCTGTGGTGGCCCCCCAGTCATAATACAATCTTCATTGCTACTTCATCACTGTCATTTTGCTACTGTTATGAATCGGGTGACCCCTGTGAAAGGGTCGTTCGACTCCCAAAGGGGTCTCGACCCACAGGTTGAGAACCGCTGGTCTAGGCCTCATACCAGCACACCACGCCTGGAGAACATCGTCCCTGCACAGAACTGCTAAGGCAGAGAGAGGACTGTAGGGCCAAGCATAGCTCGAGACATTGTCCCCTCGCTGGAGCATGCCGAGACAGAGGATAATACAGGGGACACATGACGGGGAGTAGTCCAGTCTGAACCCCCCACAGTGGGGCGAACTGTTTGGGGGAACATAACAGATCATCAATGGGAGCCAAGCCAAGCCACAAAGCCCCTGAAGAGCCCCCCCCCCCCCAATAGACTTCAGGCTAGGTGGGGCAGCTTCCGGAATTCCCCCAGGACCAGTGGGGAGATAGTCATAAAGGTCAGTGGACAGACCTGGAATTATGTGTTTGGTTTTTTAACTTTTTCTAGTTCTTATTATCTTTTTTTCTCTTTTTATTCAATCTTTTGTTTTCTTTTTGTTTGATCTCTGTGATTGTTGGTTTGCCTATGCGATAATTAAGGTGCATTATGCCAACCTGGCCGAAGAACACATGTGGGAGTCGTTGAAGGGCAGTTTAATGGAAGGGTGGAGAGATAATGGCTCAGTGAGCCTTGCCTGTCTTGTCTCTTGTTCTCTGATGATTGGACCAGGGTGCAGCTGCCTTAGCTAGTTCTCTGCCTTAGCTGGCAAGGCTCACTTCCTGCAAGACATCTACTCTGGTGCAGCTCTGGGTGCTGGAGAAGCCACATGGAGACCCCTGCCAGCATTGAGATGCTTACATGCTCACTGATTCAGTGTCGTTGCATGTGTTGTGAGTTTGAGGAGAACTTTGTAGATCAGTGTTGAACCTATGGGCTAATGTTGGACTTATGGGCTTGGCAGCACTGGGTTGGGATGCTTTCTTAATGTACACTTACCCTTTATATAAAACTCTCTCTTATACACATATGAGTTTCTGTGGATTTGTTTCTCTAGTCCAACCAGACTAACACAGGCTACTATATAGGATAGACATAGAAAGCAAGCCTGAGGAGATAGCAATGGGACTGACAGTCCTAGAAGGACTTGGGGGAGAAAGAGGCGGGGGAAGGGAGTGGTGAGCAAAAAATGCCATAGCCAAGGGAACAACTAGGGAATTAAAAGCAACAACAAGGAGGAGGTAGATATCCTGGGGTTGTTGGAGCAACATTAATCTATCTGAGAGGAAGTACTAAGAGGCAGGAGTAGTGTGAGTGTGATGGTGGGGCAGGGGGAAGGTCAAAGGAAACAGAGGAATGATCCAGGAAGCAAAGCTATGGATAGAGGTACAAGCATAGGTGTGTCCATATGTAAATACATTAATCCATAAGAATAGAGGTATGGGCCTATGTACATATATTTATATGGCAATACACTGAGGTAGTGGATGGACTTTGGGCCTCTGCTCATGCCCTTCCTCAATGCAAGAACATTTTTTCTAACAGTCTGGCATTCTCTGATGCTCACCCTCCCAGCACAATTGCCGAAGACAAAATGGGTGCATAAGCAAATGTGGTGAAGAAAGCTGATGGTGCCTGGCTATCAAAAGATAAAGCATCTAGGGTCTTAAAGGCTTGAAGTTAAACAAGCAGCCACCTAGCAGAGAAGCAACAAACTCACATGGAGGAAACACACCAGCCCACAGGCACCACAAGTCCCACAAAAAACAAACAAAAAGCCCCCATAATGTTGAAAATGAGGGGTATCAGACCAGAGACCCAAAACCCATCTGTAGAAAATGGGACACCCTCAGAGAAGGGTCACAAGGAAGAGATGAGTCACCAGGGCTCAGTAAAGCACCGATGAAACACACAATATTCCTCTGGTTCCTTGAGGCTTCCTCCCCCCCACCCTCCACTATCATAACCCCAGTCCTGCCTTTCACTGTGGGCTAGACCGGAGCATGTGCACAGATACAGGTAAAAGTTAAGAGCTCACAACACATGGAATCCAGGAACAGGAATGGGAGTAGTGATACCAGAAGGGTCAGGGAAGGTGGGGAGAAGAGGGGAGGAAGGGGGAACTGGTCACAATGATCTGCACATAAACACACACACACACACACACACACACAACAGAACCTGTGGGGGATGGGGGTGGAGGGAGACAGCGGAGGGTGTAAGTTATGAAAATAATAATAATTTATAATTTATCAAGGGTCACGAGGGTTGGGGTGGGGTGGGGAGGGGGAAGAAGAGCCGATACAAGGGGCTCAATAGAAAGTAAATGTCTAGAAAATAATAATGGCAACCTATGTACCAAGATGCTTGATACAATTGATGTATGGGCTGTTATAAGAGCTATAAGAGCCCCCAATAAAATGATTTCTTAGTTTAAAAAAAAGAAATTGTAGCCGAAAACAAAACCTCTAAATAGTAGAAGAAATGCCCAGCGAGTGTGGGCACGGGCTGGGCATCCAGTCTCGTCAGTCATCCCATGAAAATCCTTGCTTCCTTTCCCTTCCTGGAACTTCTGGAGCCCTGGAGGAAGGAGTCTCGGAACCTCCTCCCTGTGCCTAGCTCGGGTCACGATGATGGATGATCTGAAAGGATGTGGTCCTTGGCGTGGAGAGAGTGTTAACGCTTCAGACTGATCAGCAGGAACATAAACCGCCGCGGCTGCTCAGGAGAGCAATCTCGTGGAGAGACAAGCAGATGGGAGAGCAGACTGAGGCTGTTCCAGACTCCGTGGAATGGCTTAGGAAACACTAATGTATTTGTTACAGTTAAATACTGCAAATTTGTTGGGCTAACAATTGAAAGCAAAACATCCTTCTAGAAAAAAGAAATGACAGCAGCCAGTTGGGCTAAAATAGCTTCTGCAAATATAAGTAATAATAGATTTAGATAATGATTCTACCCTCACTCCCACCCCCCGAGAGGTGGTCTACCTTATTTAGATATTTCAGCTCATTGGCTGAAGTGGCCCCTCTCAGTAATTCATCCTGATGGCACCCAGCCATAGTAGTAGTAATTGAATTCGAGATATGGCCATATGAAATGTTGTAATCCCCGGTTACATATGACCCAATAGAATGAATCTGATATGACAGAAAATGGAACTTTTAATACTTTTTATTCAGGAGCTGATGTCTCTAATTTTTATGCATTTCGAAGTTCCATTAACAAAAGCAAGAGAGAGAGAGAACATTCCTATTAAGCAGAATTGAAATGGATTAAAAAAAAAACCCAACTTTCTATTTTGAATTGGATGATTAGGGCAAATCATGAGTTTTGCATTCAACAATTCATATACATTTTGTTTCAACTCCTCCGTTGCAATCCCCTCAGTGTAATAATCATTTATTCCCCTTTCTCCATGTGCTTCCTGCTTCCGTCCCTTCTTCTTTTCCTCCCTTCTGAACCAGGGGTGCAGTAAAGCGCTGGTGAAACACACAGTATGCCTCTGGTTCCTGGAGACGTTCTCACCCCCCACTCTCATGACTCCAGCCTTGCCTCTCACTTCGGGCTGGACCGGAGCGTGTGCACAGGTACACATAAGAGATAAGAGCTCACAACACATGGAACCCAGGAACAGGAACAGGAGTAGTGATGCCGGGAGGGTAGGGGGAAGGTGGGGGACTGATCGCAATGATGGACACATAACACCCCCTGCCTGCAGGATGAACAACCAGAAACTGTAGGGGAAGGGAGACAGTGGTCGGTGTAAGTTATGAAAATAATAATCATTTATCATTTATCAAGGGTCACCAGGGTGTGAGTCGGGGACTGGGTGTGGGGAGGGGGGGAGCCCGCGGGTAGCAGGGGGGGCGGGGAGAGGAAGGAGGAACTGATACCAAGGGCTCAGTATAAAGTAAATGTTTAGAAAATAATGAAGGCAACAGATGTGCAAATATGCTTGATACAATTGATGTATAAGTTGTTGTAAGAGCTGTAAGTGCCCCCAATAAAAGAATCTTTTAATAAAAGAGAAGAAAGACCTTTGCCCTTTTGGTCTTAAATGATTAGTTCTTATAACTCAGAGGTAAGCTCAGTTCCAGCCCTGAAGTGGCTAAAGGTCATAACCTCAGAATATCACCTGTCTCTCTCCCACCAGTAAACCTGGCCTCTTATGATCCCCACCCCCCAATAGTCTTATTGAGATAGAATTCACATAGCACACACTTCCGTCGTTCAGCCGCATTAGCAAGGGCTGTCTATCAGCACAGTCAGTTCTAGAACGTCCTCCTTGCTCTTGTAGCCATTATTCGGTCCCCAGCCCCTTGTCCATGACTTTGGGGTCTGTTCCACCTGCTCCTCCCGTTCTAGCCACGACGTGTTGGTGGTGGTGGCCGGGCACCAGCCAGTTCTTCCGGTCTCAGGGTGGTGGAGGCGGACGGCCCCTGAGTCCACTGGACTCACTGTGTGTCCATGTGCCTTTCAATTTTCATCACGCTTTTTCTCCTGACAGAGAGGGGTTTTAAAAACCACTGAGAGGGGTTTTTAAAGATAGCAAGGAATCACTTCTTTTCCAAGCTCTTTTCAAACAAAATCTATCTGCAGGTGTGATAGACAACGCAGTCGCTGTAGAATGTCAGGGATAAAAGACCCAGACAACGCTTCCAGCCCCTGTGCTCCCTCATTCATAGACCAGAATATTGCTTGCCCAGGACATGAATTTGAGTGTGATTTAGAGAATGTTTGCTCATTATGTTTGACTTTTTTTTTATGACCGGCTTCCCTGCTTCTTATTCCCAGTGCCCCAACATCTCTTGCAGCTAAGAATGGTGGGTGACAGGTAAGTGAAAATGTTGAGTGGCGCTTCAGGGAGAATTTCTAAAAGGGGGATAAACCACGTGGAAGATAGGAGCCCTTAGGCCATTTCTGTTCTTTCCCGCCTCCTGCTTGGGATGTGGAAGTCATGGATTGGGTTCCAGCAGCCCTCTGGTGACCTTGAAGCAATCTTGAGGATGACAGTCACTTGCTAAGGGCAGAGAAGAACAACAGAAGGAGCCTGTGTGGTTCATTTGGTCCGACTGCTGCAATCGCGCGTAATTACGTTTATTTGATACAAGAGCTCTATCACCGCACTATCTTAGCTGAGCTCTGATGGCTTCTGTCCCCTTTTAAGCTGCAGCTAACGTTAAGCTCAGGGTTATAAAACTTAAGGAGGAATAGTTATGAGACACCAAGAGGGGGATCATGAGACTCAGGATGGAGGAGGGGGAGACAGAGAAGGAGAAAATAGTGACCACTTGACCATTGGTTGAGTTCTTATACCAGCTCCTCTCTTATTTTCTCTGGCAAGGGCTCTTGCCATTTACAGATGAGAAGACTGAGGTTGAGAGCTATGACTTGCTAGTTCAAATAAGGGAATCTTTTTGTTCGAGGACTTTTGACGTGATTATTGTAGTCCACTGCCACGTCCTCAGTACATCCCCCCGCAATGTGCCGGACACATAGGCAAACAAACCCAATTCACCGCCATGGGGTGGGTTCCCACGCATAGCCGCCCGCTGGGACAGAGAAAAACAGTCCCCGTGGGTGTCTGAGACTGTCAATCTGTAGGGTAGTAGCAAGCCTCATCTTTCTCGCACGGAGCAGCTGGTGATTTTGAGCTGCCGAGTTTGCAGCCCATTATGCCACCAGGGCTTCTTTGGCACATAGTCGGTGAGCAATGAGAGGGGTTAGACGTTGGGCTGCTAACCACAAGGTCAGTAGTTTGAAACCATCAGCTGCTCCGTAGCAGAAAGATGAGACTTTCGACTCCCATAAAGAGTCTTAGAAACCTACAACGGCAGTTCTACCCTGTCTTACAGGGTCACTATGAGTCACAATCGACTCGCTGGTAGTGAGTTAGCTTGGTTTTTGAGAGGTGAGCATTATATAGATATAAAATATAAATAAATGCATCTTCTTCTTTCAAGGGGTTATTCTTTCCAGGGCTGCCTTGTACTGTCCAGTTGACTCTTTAGACAAAGGATGTAGGGAGGAGAGGGGAGAGAGGAAGGGTGCTTTAATGATGCTGAGCCCAGAAAAAGGCCACATTAGCTTCCTC
>NW_022111312.1:3264135-3269947 GCF_000313985.2 Echinops telfairi
TTATCTCTGTGCTTCAGTTAACCCCACCTGTGTTTATCAGCCAAGTTGGCACAATAACTATCGCAGTCAGCATCCCTAGTGTCTGGGCCGGCTGGAGGAGTAAAGATCTGGCCATTCCAGCCCCACGGGGGTCAACCCCAATGGACACTATTTGCTCAGCGCTCCTGTGGCGGTAACCAAAGTTTTGCTGGCTGGCATTGCAGGGCGACATCCTCTCTGCCCGCTCTTGTGCCTTCCTCTTCCTTTGATACGTGTTGGTCTCCCGGACGCATCTCACACCTCAAATTCCATCTCAGCCCCTACTTTGGGAGACCAATTTGTGACAAGGGGCCTCAGTTTCTTCATCTCCAACCCATGAATACCCCTGCCACAAGTCTTTTAGGCACAGCAGTCAGCCAGCAGCCTACTCAGGTTGGAGCGAAATCCAACCAGCCCTGGACATTCCCATCCCTAAGCCACCAGAGAAGGGAAGAGAAGCCAAGGAAAGGGCTTTTGACACCGAGGGAAGCACACAGCCGGGCATGAGGTCTGCCAGCTCTTGTAGGGACAGTTTGAGTGGACTCACCAGGGCCTTGAATCATTCCAACCTGTCACATCTGTAGCAGTGACATCTCCCTGGTGATATGCTGTCCACAGAGCTTGTACTGTGGCCCCATGAAATTCTTGGTACTTTCCTATAAGACACTCGTGAAGTAGTATTCTAGAAGGGGTCCAAGCCTGCTCTTCATCTCCCGTAAGAGCTCGGGTTGGGTTTTAAGCTGCTCAGTATTGAGAGTAGGGGGATGATGAAGGGTTTTTCATTTTGCAGAAAGCGAAGCTGCGTGATTCATTTCATTTGATGGAGAGGGAGAAAGAGAACCTGTGTGTGCACGCGTGTGTAAGAGAAAGAGACAAGTATGCTAATGAACATGTGCGTACGTTTCCATCACCGTCTTTCTCAACATTCAAAGCATAGATAGGGCCAATTATTTTACCCAACCCCCCGTGCATGCAAGTACAAAGTACAGGCACCTTTTGAGCTTCCGTGACTGCTCTATTCCTATTAAATTTTGAGGAAAGGTGTCTTCTGGGAGCCCCGATGGCATAGCAGGTTACACATTGAGCTGCTAACCACAAAGCCAGTGGTTTGAACCCACCAATTGCCCGTAGGAGAGAGAAGAGGCTGGAGGCTCCCCTAAAGATCGCAAGTCTCAGGAACACAAAGGGGCAGTTCCACTCTGTCCCCCAGGGTCCTTATGACGTGGAATGGAATGAAGGGCAGCGTGCTAGGTTTGCTTGTGCATTTGTTAGTTTGGGTTTGACTTCCAAGAGCTTAACCACGTGCGGTTGCCTTTTGAAGACTGTAACCAACAGCGAATCTGGAGAAGAGACTTCTATCTCTTCTTTCTCCAGTCTCCCCTGTGGCCAGCCTCCTGGCCATCCCCTGGTCCATGTAGTTCGTACCACTTCCCCATTGTCCCTTCTAATTTGACAGCCTCAGATGGTAGTTCCCTGTCATCCCCCTTTGGGAGATTTCTTCCTGGAAGGGGTTCTAATGACGTCTTCTAGAAAAATGGCATTTCATTATGGAGAGAGCTTTCCTGTGGGTTCCACGGACAGCAGACATTTCTATCAAATCTCCGCCGCCACCCTTGTCTTCTCTCCCCCCTTTCCCTCCCTCCCCCTTTGTCTTGCTCAATGAGACGGCAAAACCCAACCAACCAACCAACCAACCAACCAACCAAGGCAACAAGCAAAAAGAGTAGAAAAAGCCCACAAGAGAAGAGAGGTATTCTCTGTGTGGAATTCTTATTTTGACAGGCTTCCTTCCGGTAAGCCAGCAGACATCTCCAACTCATGGCTGAGGCTTGGCCTTCAATCAGATAAACATATTTGATTAAACATCCTTTCAAGCTCATTATCAGCTCCGTGATGACTCCTATCAAAATGACCTTTTTGCATGATCTTCCAATCTCCAATAAGTGATTTTAGCAACACGACCTTTAGTGTTATCTGATTGCTATTCTTGACTCGAGGTTGGTCCCTCCAAGTCTCTTCTGTGTGACATTGCCAGGGGACAGCTGGCCTCCAGAGTGTTCAGGAGGCAGGTGGCTTTGGCAATTGCTTGTGCTACTTAGGAGGGCTGAGCTCGACTATATATTTTTGCCTCTTAAAAAGCATTTTTATTGTAAACAACATTTTTGCCACTTCACCCATTTTTCGGTGTGCAGTGAAATCACAGGAGAGTAAGTCAGAAAGCGTTGCTACCAAATGATAGAAATCTCTATTAAGCAAGCTCAGAAGGCCGTGGTGGTATAGCAGTTATGAGTCAGGCTGCTAGCTACATGGTCAGCAGTTCAAAACCACTAGGCAGATGAAACTTTCCACTCTGGTAAAGAGTCCCAGCCTTAGAAACCCACAGGGTCTGTTCTACCCTGTCCTGCCGGGTCACTGTGAATTGGAATGGCCTGGATGGCAGTGAGTGAGGAGATGTACTCAAGGAGGAAGAGTAGGCATAGACTTCTAAAGGAGCACACCTTCATGGTTGCCGGGTGACGGTGAAAGGCAATGGTTTATTTGAGCAGTGGCCCAGCACCTAGTTGGCCTGACCAATGGCAGAACGGCTCAGACCACGTTTCATTCTCTTCCACCTTGCGCTATTGTGGATGCGGAGTTTGGAGCAAGGAATAGGAGAGGATGAAAGGCTAGCATGCTGCCTCAGGCTGCTTTGGTCACAGCAATCTAATTCTATGGTTGTTGGGTACCATTAAGTCATAGCGCCCCCCTCAGTACACCAAGAACACTACCCGGCCTTGTGGCAACCTCACAATCGATGCTACCTTTGAGCCCATTGTGGCAGCGATGACGTCATCCAGATGAGGGTCTTCCTCAATTTCACCATGGATGTCTTTCTCAAGGGACTGGTCCCTCCTGATAACATGTCCAAAAGTGCCCAAGATAAGCGCCGAGATGCCGGCATCCTGGCATCTAAAGCTGTGCTTCTAGACACATTTGTAATATCAGTGCCTGAATCTTTTCCAGCACCGTAATTCAAAGGCATCCATTCACCTGCTGCCTTTCTGATGCGCTGTGTAGCTTTCACATGCATGAGACAATGGAAAATGCCAGGGATTGGGTCAGGCCCACCTTCGTCCCCCAAGTGATGGTGATTCATCTACTGAGTATTTCATGACAAGCCAACCGCTGCACTAAGCAGTATGATCTCAATGTGCGCGCCAACACAACCCTTTGAGTGGGGTTTCTCCTGATTCCCGTTACACAGATGAGGGAATGGAGCCCCAAAGGGGGAAGGCCCTCTGCCCGAGTCTCAGCAAATACAAGGGGACAGCAGAAAGTCAGTGGGAAAACGGAAACTTCCCATGAACTTTTTGAAGCCCTCTCATCTGAGTCAGGGCTCTTGCTCAGGAAACCCCATTCCAACTACCCCGGCAGAGCCTGGCAACAGATGGAAACAGGAGTTCCGAGCACGGTCATAATTGTCTAGACCAGGGGTTGACAAACTTTTGAGACGGAAGAGCCGATCCTATCCCTCACAGTAACTTAAAAATGATTTGAGAGCCAGAAATATATGCTGATGCACAAACGAAATTGCCATGATCTGAATACTGTCTTTTAATTTTTCTTAATTTAATTTAATTTTTTAATCATTTTATTGGGAGCTCGTACAACTCTCATCACAATCCATCCATCCATCCATTGTGTCAAGCACATTTGTACATCGGTTGCCATCATCCTCAAGACATTTGCTTTCTACTTGAGCCCTTGGTATCAGCTCCTCATTTTTCCCCCTCCTTCCCCGCTCCCTCCTCCCTCGTGAACCCTTGATAATTTATAAATTATTATTATTTTGTCATATCTTATACTGTCCGACGTCTCCCTTCACCCACTTTTCTGTTGTCCATCCCCCAGGAAGGAGGTTATATGTAGATCCTTGTAATTGGTTCCCCCTTCCCACCCCACCCTCCCTCCACCCTTCCAGTATTGCCACTCTCAGCACCGGTCCTGAAGGGATCATCTGTCCAGGATTCCCAGTGTTTCCAGTTCCTATCTGTACCTTTTCCAATTTTATTTCAGTCACACATACATATCAAAAGAGCCACATAGGGTTTGAGAGCCACCGTTTACTGACCAGGTTTCCAAACCTACTGGGCTTACTGCTTCCTTTCAGAAAAAAACATTACTTAGCACTTCGCTGGCAATGAAAACCTTTTGGACTAGAGCCCATAATCCAGAATAAAGTGTAGGTATCTGCTACCGAGGCCTCCCTGGATCGCTCTGCCGCCCCCCAGCGGACATTTCACCCACCTTGGGAAACACTGGTCTAGACAGTTGGTAAACAGCAGTCTGATTTGCTGGAAGGTTGCTCTGTGATCCAGGGAGACTGTCAGGCTGGCTGGCATTCCTCAGGGGGAGCCTAAAACCGCTTTGTAGACAAAGTCAGTAGAGGCAAAGGAGAAAAGGCAGGGAGAGGTGTTGGGGACGGAACCGTGGACATGTCATGGGTGTGCCAGCAAGCCTCTCAGAACTATGTGCTGTCCTCCCCAGTGTAACCGAGAAATGCAGAAGTCTCTTCCAGCTGCAAACGGCTGGAAGCATCTTTGGAGCAGGGGGTTGGGAAAGGACACCAGCCTTTCCTGATGGAGGGTGGAGGCCATAGGGAGGGCAGGCCTCTGTCAGTGGGGGCTGATGGCCGTGTGAGCCTGTGCCTGGCAGAGTCTCAGATGAGCCTGTCTGTCGCCCATTGTTCTAGCAGAGATTGCTGTTGAGTGCCATCAAGTGGGCTTGGCAAGCCAGGTGTGTCATTTGCATACTGCAGGTTGTTCATGAATTTGCCTCCAATCCGGATGCCGTCCTCCTCTCCGCAGTCCTGCTTCTTGGGTTATTTGCTCAGTATACAGGTTGAACGAGACTCGCTGTGATGCTACGTACAACAGAGCGAAACACCGCCTGGTTCCGCACCTCCCTCGCAGTCACGGCCGCTTTTGAGCACGTTGTTGAAGCCATGGGGTCACCCCATCTCTTGGAGGGCCTCTGTCTTTTCCCCCACTCTCTACTTTGCCACGCATGGTGTCCTCCAGAGATGGCTCCTTCCGGTTGACCCTGTCCAAAGTATGTCAGAGCAAGTCTCACCAGCCTTCCTTCCAAGGAGCAGTCTGGCTGTACTTCTTCCTACCTAGCTCTGTTCGTTTTCCCTGCAGTTTATGGGGTAGAGCCAATGCCCTTTGCCAACACCATCATTCAAAGGCACCGATTCTTCTCCGATTCTCTTTATTCGTTGTCTGGCTTTCACACGTATATGAGATGGTTGTGAGACCAGGGCTTGGGTCAGGTACACACGACTCCTCCGAGTCACCTCTGTGCTTATGAGTGCTTCAAAGAGGAGTTTCGCAGCACCAGGTGAGCAGTGTAATGTGTTGTGTATGTCCGGACTGCTGCTTCCCTGGGTATTGATTGTGGTTCCAGATAAAATGGAATCTTTGGCAACATTTCTCTGTTTATCTTAGTGCTGCTTACTGGTCCCACGTGGGGATTTTGTTATCTTCATGCTAAGGGATCCATCCTGAAGAGCGGGAGTGTTTGAACTTCATCAGGACTTGCTTTGGATCTTCATGGCTCTCGGCAGGCACAGTTGTGCCATCTGCACAGTGCAGACGCTGGAATGAATCTGACTGCAATCCTGATGCTGTGTTCCCCTGAGTGTCCCGCTTCTCAGAGTATCTTCTCAGCAGACAGCTTAAGTGCGGGTAGACACACCTTGCTTCATTTTAAACTGGACCCTGTCCCTATGGTTTTGTTCTAATGCCTGCCTCTT
>NW_022111312.1:3270419-3272631 GCF_000313985.2 Echinops telfairi
TTGAAGCATCTCAATTGGTGTGACACCAAGTTCCGAAGCTTTCTTCTCCACCAGCTCTTCAGTGCTGCTGCTTAGACTTCCTCCTTCAATGCCATTGGTTCTTGGTCGCATGCTGCCTCCTGGAAGGCTTGAACGTTGACCAAATTCTTTTTCAGTACAGTGTTAGAGATTAGGTGCCAGACTTTAGGATTAACTAGAAACTGGGATTGAGCTAGCATGAGGAATTCTCCTGGCTTCATGGCTTTGCTGCCCAATCTTGCCTGCCTTTCCGCAACCATTTATAGGAGTTGATCTCAGTTCTAACCTTCTCACTGTCCACTCCCCATTTCAATCCCAGGCAGACATGACGAGTCAATTATGTAGTCCTTTGCTCTCTGAGCTATGGAATCATGCTCCAGGCAGTCACTACCAATAGATTGCTATGTGTATACCCAATACGGAACCTCGATCCTCTTAGAGCAGTGGTTCTCAACCTTCCTAATGCCGCAACCCTTTAATACAGTTCCTCATGTGGTGGTGAGCTCCCAACCATAAAATTATTTTTGCTGCTACTTCATCACTGTCATTTTGCTATTGTTATGAATCGGGAGACCCCTGTGAAAGGGTCGTTCGACCCCAAAGGGGTCACGACCCCCAAGTTGAGAACCACTGCCTTAGAGTCTTCATTAGATTTTGAATTCGGGGGAGACAGTAGACCATGCGGTCCATGATATGAAGAGTCCATTAGTTTAGTTTCTGTGGACTTCAGAGTTGCATTTCCTTTTAGCCCACTAATGCACCTGAACCACAGACACCTCAGATCTCCCTAGAGGTCAGTACTAGGTCCTTGAGCAGCCAACAGGGCCAGGTCCCCTGGAGAGTGCAAGTGATGGAGAGAGATGCAGCCCAGGACCCTGTCCATAATGCCCTAGATCAGTGCTACTTCGAGTGGTCCGGTACTGGGGCACGCATTGTTTGGGAGAGTAAGCCTTTTCTAGACCCCACTTTGAGTAGCACTCTTTAGAGACACTCATTCTCTCCTGCACTCAGGGCGTGCCATCGTTAGCTGCTGTCCAGGTGGCCCTCAATTACAGTGGGATGAGATGCTGCCAGGTCTTGTGTGGGCCCGGATGAGGCGTAACGTTTTCATTGGCTGATTTTCAGAGATGGCTCACCAGGCCTTTCCCCGTCGTCTATCAGAGGCTGAAAGCCCACTGCAGTCTGTCCTCACAAGCCTCCCCGACGGACAGGAGGTGGTGTTTGCCTCTGAGGTGTGCTGGTGGGAAATCAGACCCGAGTCTCCCATGTGGAAAGTGAGCACTCTACCCCGGAACCCCGGATGTTTCCCACACCAGTGGCTGCCCAGTGAATCCTGATGCATGGCGACCCCGTGTATAGCAGCGTAGAATGGGGCGCCACTCCATGGGGTTTCCATTGGTTATTTGCACAGCATGCATGCCGAGGGGAAAGAAAGGGGCCCTGCCTGGAAGGTGAGTCGGGGAGCAGGCTGGGGCGTCATACTGTCTCCAGCCCAATCCAAGCAAGCCAGCGATTCAGCTGGATGCTGGCAGGCTGAACAAATTGCAGCCATCCCACCAGAGCAGAGCAGAGCAGTCCGGCCAGTTTCACACTGAGAGTGTTCCTGGATCTTCTGTTCAGTACTCCGGATGGTGACTTGCATTTCTCAGATGCCTCCCAAACCAGCGTTTCATAGCAGAGCTGCAGGCCCTGCCTGTTGAGCTTGTTCCTTTAGGTCAGGGGCCCTCAAATTGTGGCCCGCGGGCCACATGTGGCCCGCCGAGGACATTTATGTGGCCTGCCAGGTGTTTTTCCCCCTTTTGTATTTTTACTTCAAAATAAGATATGTGCAGAGTGCATAGGAATTTGTTCAGAGTTTTTTTTTTAAGCTATGGTCCGGCCATCCAACGGGTCTGAGGGACAGTGAACTGGCCCCCTGTTTAAAAAGTTTGAGGACCTAGGTGGTTGGTTTTCTCTTTTATTTCTTTACTTTGCAGATGTGACAAAGAAACCCCCATCTCTTTTCTGCCAGCCCTGTCTCCTCACGCCGCCCACCGCCCCACAAACCTGTAAGCAAAGGATGTAAAGTGAGAAATCACTGAATTACAACACGTGACTGATGGAGATGGGAGTCACGGGGCTGTTTTTGTTCAAGCATCTCCTGGAGGAGCCCTGCTGGCGTAGTGCTTTGGGTTGATAAAGGCAAGGTCAGCAG
>NW_022111312.1:3273471-3275361 GCF_000313985.2 Echinops telfairi
CCTGATCACCCCACAGCCTCCATCTACCAAGCTTCCTTGTTACCTGGCTACCTGTGGGCTTCAGCCAATGGGAGACGGGTGTTAGATTGGCAGGTGAGCCACAGGAGAGAAACCAGTCTTTCTCTGGTTTCTCTCTCTCTCTCTCTCTGCGCCTGGCAACGTCATGACCCTTCCATGGTTCCCATTTCTCCTGGCCATTGGGCTCCCAGAATACCATCCTGTCCCTTCATCACGCCGCCCTTGGGGTAATGACAGGTGATTTCCAGGTGGCTTTGTCATCCCGTGTGGGACTCTCAGTCACCTCGGTCACCCCTGTAGCCAGTCCCCTGAGTGGCTCTGTGGTCAATACTCAGAATAGCTTCTGATTTCATTCACCCTGGCTGAGATACCATCTAAATCACTTCTCTGATCCTTGGGTCCTTATCTTTAAAGTGAGGGATCATACTAGAACCTACCACCTTGGCTATTTGTGAGGACTGTACATTGTCATATAACCTCCAGCCAAAATGGCCATTCCCTCTCGGAGACCCTTGGCATGAGCTACCCACAGCGATTCAAGCACCCTAACAAATTCTATAGCTAGCCACAAAGCCATACTGGGTTTTACTCTTTGGGGGTGGGTTGGGTTGGGTGGGCAGGAAGTAAGGGGCCTGGGTGCACCTATTTATGGGCATCAGCAGAAAAGCACATTCCAGAAACGAAGATACAGGAGGGGGCTGACTCCGTGACTGCTTCTGTCTCTTCCTGCCCTTACCACCTCACGGAGCAGCGGGACCAGCATCTTATCTGCCGCAGCCCCTACCGGAGCCGGGTAGATGTGGCAAAATTGCTGACCATTCAGAATCCTCGGGGCTCTTGAAAGCTTGTGTGTCACCATGAAACCTAAGCTCATCTTCTAAAGCTGTCTTTCCCAGACGCGCCAGTCCCCGAGGCCACCCGCCAACGTATCAGGCAGTCGGCTAATTGTAGCCTTCCTGCCATCTCTCCCACAGCACGTCATGACACCCAAGTTCAGCAGACCCTCAGGCGTCTCTGCTTCACGGAGGGTTGGAAGGCTCTGGCCCTCAGTGCTAAGGTTCGGCATCTGAGCACACCACCTACCTAAGCCATTTGGATGTTTTTCATCTTCCATACCTCCAGGGCTACTCTCCTCTGAAATCCAAGTCCACCTGGCTCCCATCCATGTGCCGTGGGAAGTCCAGTGCCTTTGGGGACGGAGGAGAGAATTCTCCTCAGGCTTTTTGCACTCCTTCCCACTTCTCGTTGGGCATTCTAGACACCTCCTGCCTTGTCTCGAAACTTCCAGAAACGCTCTTCTCTTTGCCTGGGGTTGAGTTCCTCAAAGCGTCAGAGAAACAGGTGAGCTACATGTAACGGACTTAAAAACAAACACACTTATTATTATGAATTCAGATAAAGCCGTTCCCATTCAAGTGTCCATACACATTTTGTTTCTTGTCACAATGTAGCATCCTTTATCTCAGTGCCTCCCTGTGTTTGCTTCTTCCATTCCATTGTCTTTCCTCACCCTTCCTGCCTTCTGAACTTTGTCCATGGGCACATGCTGTCCTGTTGGTCTCAAATGGTTGATGGTTCTCAGGTGGATCCACCCCCCCCACCCAAATTCACCTGATAGACTTGTCTATTACTTGGCTGAAAATTGAGTCACAGGGTGAGTTCAGTTCCAGACCTGAAGGTTGACTAAGGGCTATAGTCTTAGAGGTTCTAAAAGCCTGGTCTTTTTTAAAAACTATTTTTCATTCCATATATATTTTCCCCTCTACCCAGGACCTTCTAAGGTGATCCCTTTCAGAGCAGGTGGTAGTGGCAGTAGGGTACCATCTAGTTTTTCTGGTCTCTGTGTCATGGAGGTTGAGAATCACATGAGGG
>NW_022111312.1:3276569-3277951 GCF_000313985.2 Echinops telfairi
GGGACTCAAGCCCAGTCCTGTGTGACCTCCACACCCGATTCTGCACAAGGAACGCGCTCCCATCTGCGAGCGGTTTAAAATGCGAATCCCCAGACACCTTGCTCCCGAGACCCGGGACTATGACGTCCAGGGCAGGATCTGGGAATCGGTATTCTTATTCTGGCTCCCAGCGAGATTGGGACACGGGGGTTGGTGAGATTATACGGTGTCAGCAGAAAGGCAGCACACCCTTCTTGTCCGCGTCCCTCTAGTTCTCCGAAGGGTCTCACGTATAGTGAGGGTGCGATTGTCAGATGCTCACTGGGCGTTTCCGAGTCCTTAGGCTGAAGGTCACATGGAAAGGAGTTTGCAGTTTATCCCCAGGGCAGCAGGGAGCCATGGAAGGTTGTTGAGGGAGAGCATGACAAGATGTACCAGGGGGGAGGCAGGGGACGGGGAGAGCTTGCTATTCCAGAAGGGCCAGGCTTTGAGCACAGACACGGACCTAAGCAAGTGTAAAAATCAGATCTGGGGACTGTCGAGATTTTGTGGGGAGGTGTGGGAAAGACGCCCCGTTGGTTGACGCTCATCAGCACTGTATAATAACTGCACACACACACTTTCACACCCAGCCCGATTATCCTGGTAACCTCACAGGGCTGCGGCCTTGTGCATAGTAGGCGTTAATTCAATCTCTCCCAGCCACCGCCATAAGAAACTATTAATGTAGTCACTATCTCTCTAGAGCTAGCTATCCTAGACTCCATCTAACGAGAAACATACAACCCTCCCCCAGCAACAATAACAAGATAAAATGCAGAGAAACCTTTCCATCAAAAAAGGCAGAACATAATAAAAAGTAGAACACATTTAAAATGATTCAAAAGGGGAAACAAATAATAAGGGGTTAACATTTAACCAAACTGCATCTGTATTAATCCACGTTCTAATCACCTTCCCTGGTCCATGGTCAGAGGGGATTCTCCTTCAGTCTATAAGCTATCTCTATGGGGACAGTGGGGGTGTCTGTCCTAATCATCTTTGAGGCCAACACAACTGGAATCATGACAAACCAGTAGTTCTCAGACTGTGTTCCACACTGCACTCACCTGGGAGTCCTGAAAGCACCCTCATGCTGCTCCAACCTCCAGGCAATCTGGTGTCAGTAGTATGAGGTTATGACCGGGACACGGGGATGTTCAAACTCCTCAGGTGATCCTGAGTTCGAATCCCCTCCATGGCTGCAAGTGCTTGTTTTTAGCATTTCTATCATAGACAGAGCATTCGGGACCGTTGCTGTAGACCTGAAGCAAGTGACTGGATCGGCAGGTTGAAGGCATGACCAGCTCCGGCACCAGTGTTGATGCCCAGCCCCAGAGCTGATGCCTTGGGACGTGATGTGT
>NW_022111312.1:3279598-3285931 GCF_000313985.2 Echinops telfairi
GGGGGGCGGGGGGTTGTCCCAGGAAACGCTGGAAGCAAAGTAAGGAAGTGAGAAGGGAAGAGAAGGGATTTAGACCAGAATGACTCACCAAGCGAGGTACCGGACAATTGGAAGTTTATTCCAGTAGTGTGCTCTGTGGGCCACGGGAGAGCATGCAGTTCAGTTGTCCCATCCTCCTAACGGTCTGGGACTGCTTCCTGGTAAGATCATGATCAACGGAGACAAGGTTGAAGGGTGTCAACCTTGTGTCTTTTTTTTAAAAAAAAAAATCATTTTATTAGGGGCTCATACAACTCTTATCACAATCCATACATGCATCAATTGTGTAAAGTGCATTTGTAAATTCATTGCCCTCATCATCTTCCATACATTTCCTTGCTTGGTTCCACCATCCATGTTCACAGGAGCAGCTGTCAAGAGATCCAGAGGTGCATTGCATTAGGCACATCTGCTGCACGAGACCCATGTAGAGTGTTGAAAAGCCGGGAGGTCATTTTGAGGACTGACAGGCTCGTAACCCAGGCCATGGTATTTTCAGTCACCTCCTATGCCAGGGAAAGTTGGACATTGAATAAGGAAAACCGAAGAAGAATCACACATTTGAATTGGGGTGCTGGAGAGGAATATTGGAGGTGCTATGAGCCACCCAAAGAACAAACAGATCTGTCTAAGAGGGATAGCCAGAGGGCGCCTGAGAGGCGAGGATGGTGAAACTCTGTCTGGCAGTCTTTTGACATGTCAGGCGAAACCAGTCCGTGGAGAGGCCATCATGCTTGGTAGAGCAGAGGGGCAGCAGAAAAAGAGGAAGTCTCTCAACAAGATGGACTCTTGTTGAGAGTCTTGAAGTCTCTCAACCGTGGCTGCAATGATGGGCTCAGGCATAGGAAGCGTCGTGAGGATGCCCCAGAACCAGGCAGTGTTTTGAGCTGTTGTGCAGGGGATTGCTAGGAGTCGGAACCAACCCAGCGGCACCTAACAAGGGCACCTCTCTCTGCCAGGAGCAAGGGGGGAGTGTATATCACAATGGAGAGGGGCAGGAAAATAGGACCAGCCACAATCCCCATTCTCCAGTCCACCCTCTCTTAAGACGTGTCTTGTCAAGCAACAAAGCCCACATGGAAGAAGCACACTAGCCTGTGTGATCACGAGGTGTCGAAGGGATCAGGTATCAGGCATCAAAAACCAAAAAATCTTATCACTGAGAATGAGGGGGAGTGCAGAGTGGAGACCCAAAGCCCATCTATAGGCAACTAGAAATTGCTTACAGAAGGGTTGTGGAGAGGAGACGAGCCAGTCAGGGTGGAGTGTAGTAATGATGAAACATACAACTTTCCTTTAGTTCCTAAATGCTTCCTCTCCACCCACTATTATGATCCCAATGCTACCTTACAAATCTGGCAAGACCAGAGGATGTACCAACTGGTACAGATAGGAACTAGAATGCTCAGTCTTCATTTGGGCTTCAGTAATTCCTCTCAGTTACATTACCCTTGGTCTCACCCTACACCCTCCTCACCACCAATTTGGATCACTTGTTGCTCCCTCGTCCCTGGGTTTGTTAACACCACTTCCTTTCCCCCCCACTTCCCCCTCTGCCGTGTCCCCCCCTCCCCCAACTATCAGTCCCGTTGTTTTCTCCTCCAGATTGTTCATCCAGCCTATCTTATTTAGACAGACCTGCGGAGATAATAACATGCACAAAAACAAGACAGAGCAAAACCAAGCAACAAAATAAAACAAAGCAACAACAACAAGCCAATGACAAAAAACAAAACACAACAACAAGAAAGAAAAGCTTGTAGTTAGTTCAAGGACTGTTTGTTGGCCTTTAGGAGTGTTTCTTGTCCAGTCTGATGGGGCGCCAAGCCCTGGCACCAAAGTCTATTTTTGGTGTTCCCTGGGGACTTCGTTGCTCTGTTCCCCTTGCTGTTCTGTTCCAAGCCCTTAGTGTTTTGCCTCGGTGTGGTGGGATCAGATCAGGCAGAATTCCCATGCTGTGTCTCCAGGGTTGTCCCCTGTAGAGCTATGGGTCAGTGAGCAATGTCCTGTCTCATAGTGGGACCGGCCATATGGTCTTCTCTGTGGATTGGCTGCTCTGAGGCTTGTTGGGTCAGGATGTGCTCCACTCTCTCTTCCTCCCCCTTCATTTGCTCCTGTGTGCTCTGATCAGACATGGCCCTCTCCCGGAGCTGCAGCTTCAGTGCCGTCCTCTGAAATAAATTCTTCTGGGGGGAGGCCCACCCTCACTTCTAAGGAGCATTCCGACTGTGGTACCAAGACAGTTTTGTTGGTTTTCTGGCAGTTGGTGGTGGTCAGTATTCTTCAAAGCCATCATCATTCACAGGCACCGATTCTTCTCCCATCTTTCTTGTTCATTGTCCAGCTATGGCACGCACACAAAGACTGAAAATCCTGGGGCTGAGGGCGGGTGTACCTCAGCCCTCTAAGGGACATCTTTGCTCATGAACACTTTAAAGAAGTGCTTATTTATGCTGGATCTAATTGGATTCTGAATTGTTATAATATCTGTGAGAGCTCCCCATGAAATGATTTTTTAAAATTAAAAAAGGAAAAAAGGTTTTTATCGTAAATTTGCCCAGGGCAATAAGTCATACGCTTTCTTCACTGTTGCTTCCAAGGACATTGATTGTGGACCCAAGTAATCCTTGACCTCTTCTGTCTTGTCTATTTCTCAGGCTGCTGTTTCCTGGTACAATTGTGAGGGTGAACCTGGTACAATGGTGAGATCGAGAGTGTTGGATGCTGATAGACCTGGGTTTTATTCTGGGCCCTGCTTGGTTCTGGCTGTGTGACATTGGAAGGTGATCATCTGAGTCTCAGGTTACTCACCTAGACAGTGAAGGATAACACCAACCTTTTGGAATTTTTTTGTTTTTACAGTTAAAGGATCTCAAGACCTGGCATAGAGTCCAGGATTAGTAAATGTGAATGATTATTCCTCTCTTGTAGAGATGATGGATCTAAAACCATTAATTATAGGTGAAATCCTTGATTCAAGCTCTTGAACTTCTAGAGATTTATCCTCAGTAGCTAATCAGACAAGTCCCTAATGGTGTGCATGTACCTGTGAGCATTTTCTTTGCCTCATTGTTTCAGTTGGCAGAAGCTGGGAAACAGTATACATGCTCAACCACTGGGTCTCACTGTACCAATGCTGGCACAGCTGCAAGATGTAATATTTCCTGCAGCCATTACAATAATGGTGCATATGGTTGTATTACTGGCATGCAAAGATGTTCTTTACATAGTAAAAACAAAACAAGCTGGCTGCTATTGATTCGATTCTAAGTCATATATTAAATGGGACCGAATAAGACTTTCATAAAGATTGGTATAGGTTACAGGCACAACACGTGATATTTACACATGTGTGTTTACCTTTGCCCCAAATATACCCACAAATGTGGTCAAGCATATTAGACCCACTGCCGTCAAGTTCATGCGGGCTCACAGGGACCCTTTAGGATAGAATAGAATTGCCCCTGTGGGTTTTCGAGACTGTAACCATTTATGGGAGTAGACAGCCCCATCTTTCTCCTGAGGAGCGGCTGGTGGGTTTGAATAGCAGACATTGTGGATCTCAGTCCAAGACATAACCACTGCGCCACCAGGGAGCTGCATGGGAGAGCATAAGGGGAAAAAGAAAGATCCTGTGCTGCTTTTTAAAGTATAGGTTTGTAACTTCAGCATGAAGCGCTCTTGTTTGGGGACAGAGTGGGGGACTCTGGGCCATCTTCCACACCTGCTTTCCATGCCGTCTGGGAGTTTAATTTTACCATGCGGGTCTATTACTTTTACAATGGAAAAAGCAAGATTTGCAACAGTTCAACGTGGTCAGTTGTCCAGTCCCCTCTCAGGTTCCTCATTTTCCTGATGACAAAGTGGGTTCTCTTTATGTCCTACCCAAGGGATGGCTCACAGCAAGTCTTGTTCCCTCACCTTCATTTGTTCCTTCATTTGTTCCTCGTCGTGAAAACAGTACCGGGGAGCTTCAGAAAGCTCGTGGGAAAATGGAATAGAAAGAGCACTTGATTGCCCCGTGAACTTTCTGAAGCCCTCTGGCAGGTGTCCCTCGTCGTAAAGACAAGGATAGAAATGCATTACTTCATCCCTGCTCTTGCCACACTCGCCCATTGTTTCACTCTGAAATCCAGATGTGCCTTGCTAGACATTTCCCATGAGTACCCTTAACTCCTGTGCCTCTGGATGTGTGCGTGCATGTGTGGCTCTAGTACTTTTCCTACCTTAAACCATCATCCTTGAATAAGCTCTGTTCTTGTCTGACCCAAACAATGACAATGCATAAAATGCTGCATTGTGTAAAACCATCCATCTTAATTAAAACAGTATTTTGGAAAGCAGGCTGCTTCCCGAATCAAAGAACTAGAATACAGGCACGGATGGGTCCTTCTTTCGGATGGAGGTCCACTGTACATTCAGTAAAAGGGGCAGATCTTTGAAGGGCACAGTTGGGTGGATTTTGGCATAGGTTGCCTGCAAGCCTAGGCTCACACGCTATCAATTTTCCTGCACCTGGCTGTTCTCATTTAGCAATGTCTCTCGAGCATCTTTCTTGATCTGTCCCATTTTTTAAATAAGAGAGCTGCCTAGCATTGTATCACATGGTTGTATGATCATTTATTTTCCCAATCTCCCATCGATGAACATTTGAATTGGGTCCAATATTTAATTTTTTGAGCCATTGCAAACACTGCAGTGAATACCTTTAGACATCGATCTTGGTGTCCTTGCGGGAGAATTTTTCGTAGGTGAATTGTTATTGATGGCTGAGCACAGTCGATTCCGAATGTGCAACACAGAATTTCAAGAGATGCAATCTCTGTTTTCAGAAGGGCACCAACTCGATCCATACCGGCTGGCTCACATCACCCTCATTTTCCGCACTGACCAGGGACCTCCGCTTTCATATGAGCCCCTCCTGAAGATTCAGGGTAAGCTGCATGCTTGGTGTCCTTCTCGTTGTCACAATTTGTAGTTGAGTGAAATTCTATCCACTCAACTAGGGACAGCTTTGGAGTTTGCATTTATTCAGTGGAATCCCACCTTTGTGCCAAGGTCTTTGGGATCTGGTGCACCTTGGTAACCATCTTAGGCTCCTGTCCTCTTGGGGCTGACAGTCTAGTGGAAGAGGCAGCTATCAGGAGACAAAGGACTAATGTAGAAAACCCAAGATTTTGAAGTCCCACAGAGGGTAGTGGGAAATAGTGCCTGGCTGTGTTAGGCAGGTTTCTCTGGAGAAATGAGACCAGAACACTATTATATATATACATACATACACATACATATATACACAGTGAGAAGGAATATAGCAGCTAATCAGTCCACACCACAGTACAGAGGGTCCAGTTCAACTCACTTCCATTGAATAGTTAATATACTGGAAGTCTTTCAACTGACGTGGGCTGCCAGGTCCAAGGTCAAGGAAGCAGACAGTAGAGTCCTCTCTCAGACAAGGCAGGCAGAGTCTGTCCACAGGCAGCAGACAGTAGGGTGGGTCAGCAACAGTCAGTAGCTCGGGAGCTTAGTGAAGCAGGCCTGGATGGGATATCAAATGCAATGCAAGGTGACGGAATCTACCAGCCTCAAGCTCAAGCGGTGGACGCACCAGCAGCGTGGCAAAGCAGGTCTCGAAGGAGCCTCAAGCTTTAGGGACACAATCCACAGTTTGGCCTGGCCCACAGGTAGTGAAGCTCACAGGTTGAAGCAGAGAACTAGCTACAGCAATTCCTTTTCAGTTGGCTACCATGTGTATCCCTGGATTTGTTCTGGCCCCTGCCATACTATCTGGACCTCACCCCAGGAATGTATGTATACATTAGCTTTTTCCCTATACCCCTTTTACATTTTTAAGCTTACCTCATCAGACTCATGTTGTATGTGTCCTTTAGTGCTTAGCATGATTTCCTCCAGGTCTTCCCATGCAGTAATGTGCTTCATATGTCCATCACTGCTTTTTAGGGATGCATAGTACTCCATCCATTGTGTGTATGTACCACAGCTTTTTTTAATTAACTAAGAAAAAACCTTTTATAGCTTTTTTGGTCTACAAAGTCTTTTTCTTTTAAAAATCATTTTATTGGGGGCTTGTACAACTCTTATCACAACCCATCCATTGTGTCAAGCACCTTTTAACCCAGTTTTTTAATCCATTCATCTGTTGATGGAAGTTTGGGTTGTTTCCAACTCCTTGAGATTGTGAACTGTGCCGTGATGAACATTGGAGCACAGATGTCTGGCCGTGGTTTGTTTCTTGCCTCTTCTGGGTATATGCCCAATAGGAGGATTGCTGGG
>NW_022111312.1:3286213-3291535 GCF_000313985.2 Echinops telfairi
GTTCAGATCCTTGGCCCACCTCCTCGGGGAGCAATTCGTTGTTCTCTCCATCCTTGGCTCTTACAACTCTGCAATGAATCATAACGTGCTTGCATCATGGTGCATCGCATAACTCTGCGGGATAAATTCCCCAAAGGGGATGCTGCTGCATTAACGAACACGTGCATTCTTAATTTTGACAGAGATTGTCAAACGATCCTGCTTAGGAATACTCCCTCCAGCAGCATCTACCACTACCTGTTTCCCCACAGTCTTGCTGACAAAGAGCGCAATTCACAGGGCCTTGGATCCGAGCCAGTGGGATGGAGGAAACGCTATCTCACGTGTTTTCCTTGGCTGTCCCTTTATTCGGGTGAGGGTGAACGTCTCTTCAAATGCTTACAAACTGTTCCCATTTGTTTTCCTGGGAACTGCCTATTCATTACCCTTCCGCCATGTCTGCATTTGATCACCTTCTCCTTATCCCCTCAGTATGCTGCGGCGGAATAGATGAGGAATCCAAGGAAATGGGTTGAAAAAAGGGCGAACTGAGCACCATGCTGCCTTGGATGGCCCAGTGAAACACTCCCAGCAGGATCAATCCAGCACGGCTGTGGTTTCTTCATTGTGAACAAAGCCCAGGCCCTCACTTAAACAAATTTCGTTATGGAAGATGCATATGTTTTATTTAAAATAGAAAAAAATTGGGGAGAAGATATCAGTAGACTGACGTAGAGAGTCAGTGTCTAATGTCTTATGAAATACATTTAAAATGTATTCAAAGTGACCCTCATTTTTGCGCTAAATGTCTTCTTGTTTGTTTCTAATCTCACTTTCTTGCATGTCATTCATGAACTTAGTTTTAAAATCACCGTGTTTCGCCTGGGTGTGTTGGGGTCAGATTGGGCGCAATTCCCGCGCTGTGTCTCCAGTGTTGTCCCTTGTAGGGCCAGGCCCTTCCTTTTCAGTGCTGCTTCTGATGGATGACTCACCGGGAGCCCCCAAGTTCAAGTAGCCGGTCTTCTCGAGCAGAGCTGAGACCGTGGTGCAGACAGGGTAGCGGGACAGGTGTTCAGTGGAAACGGAGCCATGTGGGACAGAACCTCCTCTCAGGTGCAGAACGTTGGTTTTCCAAGGTAGGTGGTTGGGCGTGGATCTCGAGGCTTTGACACTGGTTGAGGGGCACATTGACATCCCACGCGAAGACTTCGAAGGGGACCCTGGGCTCTCTCCAGGATGGAAAGTGCCTCAGACCCAGCTGGCACATCTTTCACAAGCACTAGGCACCTCCCTTCCTTTCAGGTCCCAGTGGGGATCAGCTCAGGCTGGTCTGGCGCCTGGTTTAAAGACAGTGGTGGTTGCCACCACTCTTGCTCTTGTCACTCCTGCGGGTCCCTTGTCACCCAGGGAAATGACTTGGAAGCCCCACCCCTCCTGCCCACACATGCTGTGTACCTCTCTTTGATTCTGAATGGCTAAGGTGTGGGGCATTATAGGGCCCAGTTGACACCTGCCCACATGGAACCAAGACGTCCAGCGGAGGTGACACCCCAAGGGGGTGGAATGTGGGGCAGCTGCTGGATAATGTATTCTGCCTGATTTGCCCGGCCTGGATGGAGTCCTGGTGGTGTAGTGGTTAAGCACTGGGCTGAGATTGGCATGGTCAGCAGTTCGAAGCCACCAGCAGCTCCAAGGGAGAAAGACTGGGCTTTCTACTCCCGTCAATGGTTACAGGCTCAGAAACCCACAGGGAGTCGCCGTGAGCCTGCGTTGACCCGATGGCAGTGAGTTTTGTTTCGGTGCCCTGCCCTGAATGAATGGCTCACAGATGGAGCCTCTCTGCAGATGCCCACGAGGCTGAGCCTCCTGTCTCAGTGCTGCGGCCAGCTCCCTGTCACACTTCCGCTTCTTGGCTTACTATTTGTCTATTGTGGTAAAAGTAGACATAACAAAAGCACATGCCGCTTCAACATTGTGTGCACGTACCGTTCTGGGCCATCAGGAATGCACTGCCTTCTCGTCCTCTCCCTCCTTTCTGGGCTCCCCTGCCTCCTCCTTGACTTCTGGTTCTCTGGGCACACACTCCCCAACGTGTTAGCCCCAGACTCCAGGTTTCCCGGGCACCCAGCAAAGGCAGGAAGAGAGACAGAGGCTTCTAGATGATCGATACTTCTATGTATTTGCCTCATCGATGGAAACCAGAGTTTATCAGTGGTTACCAGGGCTGGGGGGAAGAGGGGACGGGAGTTCTGTTTGAAGGGATGGAAATTATCTGGCTGGGGGGGGGGGCGATGGGGAGGTATTGCTAAGGGGGCACGGAACTTCTCTTAAAGATGATGGGAAAATCTAGAAACAGATAGCGGTGATGTACAGCTCAACATGCGAACATAATAAAGGTCACTGAATTATACATGTATAAAAGGTTGAAAGCAATGTATCTATCCATTCCATATATGTGTGTGTGTATACAAACATACCCACCGGGGCCCCATAGGACAGGGTTGAACTGTCCCTGTGGGTTTCTGAGACTGTAACTCTATGGGAGTAGAAAGTCTAGGGTTTCTCACATATATGTGTGTGTGTGTGTGTATGCATATAAAATAGTGTATATATATTCTCTCTCTCTCTATATATATATATATATAATAGAAAAATTCAAACCCACTGCCATCAATTCCAACTCAGAGTGACCCCCACCTATGTACAGTTTCTGAGACTAAATCTTTAAGGGAGAACATAGCCTCACCTTTCTCCCTAATTGAAACTAGAGGGCTTGAACCACTGACCTTTAGGTTAATAGCTCAACACCTTACACACACACACACACACACACACACACACACGCAACTTCAGAGTGAAAACTGTATTTGTGACACGTGGACACTACATGGCTTGCGGTAGCGCTGTGAAGAAGGGTTAAGAGGAGAGTCCTACTGTTTCAGGGCTGTAGTTCCGTTTCAGAGCCCGTCAACAACCTCTCTCATCTGAGTCGCGCCTATCCTGTGCTGTGACAGGCCTGATCCTCTATTGGGAACAAGGTTGTCTTCTACCTTCTGGTCCAAACTCACGGTTCACTTCCATGGAGTCAGTTCTGACCCATAGCGATGCTATAGAATGGAGTCGAGTTGCCACTGTGGGTTGGGTTTCTGAAACTGGAACTCTTTACAGGAGTAGCAAGCCTCCTCTTTCCCCCAAGGAGCGGCTGGTGGGTTGAACCACTGACCTCGCGATTCACAGCCCAACGTGTAACTACTATGGCATGTTGCTTGACGGATGAGAGGTTCAGAAAGTGAAGGGCTTGCCCAAGGTCGCACAACTCTTTTGTGGCAAAGCAAGGAGGTGAGCATAGTTCTGGCCACATCCACGGTTCCTCAGCACAGCTGCAGGGACTTACTGGTGGTGGTGGTGGGTGTTATGGGCAAATGGGGATCCCTGGACTATTGTCTACCACAGGTGGCTGCTGAGGTGGTATCTTACTCCCCCATCTGCCTAATTCTTAAAGTAGACCACCACCAGCCCTCCCCAGTGCCCCTCTGCTCCTTGGAAGTTCTGCAGGCCGGAGAAGCCCCCCTGGGCTCCCTCGGATGATGGATGCCCGAGAAGACAGGTAAGCCATCCAGCAACCCTGAGCAGAGCAAGAACAGCATCTATTTACAGAAGCCAGGTTTCCATGTGCCCAACCACAGCCTGAGGCTGGCAGGTGGGTCTGGCTTCAGCGGCCAGCACAACCCCCAGACTGATCAAGCATGGGTTGGAACATCACCTTGGATGAGATGAAACCAGAGTCCCACATCTGCTTCAGATTTCCACTGTGGTTGTCCTGGTTGCTTCCCCACCCCCTCTGCATAGTAATGGTGCCAGCCAGCTAGAACTGCAGTGGCAGAGAGCTGGATATAATCCTGGACCCGCTGCTGACTAGCTGTGCCACCTGGGGCAGGTGGAATGGGCTCTCTGCGCCTCAGGGGAACATGGGATTCATCGCTATGTGGAGGGGAGAGAGGAGAAAGGGATTCTTAACTAGAGGCAGAGCTAGATGTGAAAGCTTCTATCACAGCCCCTGGCATGTGGTAAGTGCTCAATAATTAACAGAAAATGCAATGCTAGTGTTCTGGACAGTACTAGATAAGGAAGGTAGTGTTGCCTTCCTCCTGCAGGGGGAACTCTGGAGACACCGCAGTCACTTTCTCCTTGTTATCCCCCTCTGGAGGGATGTGGAGGGAACAAGGGAGCTGGAGAACTTACACTCCTACCCCTGTGAGCCCTGGCTTAGGAATTCCCAGGAGAGGAGGTCAGATGGGGTAGGAGTCCTGGTCATGTTGTGGCTTCCAAGTTGGGCTGCTAACTGTTACGTTCAGCAGTTCATACCCTCCAGCTGCACCTCGAGAAACTGACGAGGCTTTCTGCTCCCAAAGAGATGGACAGTCTCAGAAAGCCAAGGGGACCGTTCTACTCTGCCGGATGGGGCCACGCTGAGTCAGAACCGACTTGCTGGCAAGGTTTAGTTTCAAATACTCAGCTCCTCAGCTGCAGAAATCTGGTAAGAACTGCACAAGGGAGGTGACCCACTCTCTTCCCCCCACAGGTGTGGCTGGAGGACTGGCTAGCATGTCAAATAGCTGCCTTGGAGACAGTCGGGGTGAGAGGCTGGGGTGAGGGTAGATGGCATCTCAAGGGCACTGATGCTTCTCAGCAAGCATCGGGGGAAGAATGCTGGGCACCCAGCACCATGCCAGGCTCCTGCTTGATGCAAAGATGGGAAGGGGGGACTGTCATCCCCTCTTCTCAAGAACACTGGGGTAGCAGTGTTCTCAGTCACCTTACATGCACTGGAGAGCTGAACCCTGGATAAGGACGACAGAAGAATAATGGAGACATTTACATGGTGATGTTGGCCACGAATGAATCCATCTGTCTTGGAAGAAGTACAACCAGAATACTCCTTAGAAGCCAGACTGGTGAGCCTTCTCTCACATACTATGGGCTTGATATCCAGGAAGGACCGGTGCATCATGCTGGACAAAATTGAGTGCCAATGAAAAAGAGGAAGACCACTGATGAGATGGATCGACCCAATGGCTGTGACCGTTGTAAGGGTGGCCCTGCACCAGGCCGTGTCCCACAGCACCTACCAATCACAGCGACACTAACCACAAGGGTTCTCCCAACTGCCCTTGAACTTGTCTCACTGAGCTTCCCATCTCTAGGACTCAGCCCAGCATCTACCTCACAAGGGGCATGTGTTAGTCTGGGTACTTTAAAGAAACAAATCCACAGAAACTCATGTATAAGAGAGAGTTTTATATAAAGGTTAAGTGTGCATCAAGAAAACATCCCAATCCAGTG
>NW_022111312.1:3292002-3312487 GCF_000313985.2 Echinops telfairi
TGTGTTTATCGGCCAGGTTGGCACAATAAACTAACTACCTCAGGGCACTTGGTAAATATTGAACAGAACCTGTTTATTGAGGGATGTTGTGGGTGAAGCCCACCCCGTTGGTGTTCTCTTCTCCATCCTGTGCCCTGCTTGTTCTCACCCACCAGCAGCTCCACGTTCCTCCATCGGATTCGACAGCCCCTGGAGGATGAGAGGGACCTAGTGGGCCCAAACAGCCGGGAAGTACAAGATGCTGGAGTGACACTTGCACTGGGCAGGTCATGGCATTTGAGTTTCAGTTATAGCTCTGGCTGGAGACTCTATGAAATCAGGGCTTCTGTTGTGCCAGTCCCAAGAGGGGACTACTTAACAAGAGGTGCTCGAAACAGTGGAAATCCACATGCAGAAAAATGAAACAGGATGTCTACCTAACTCCATGCACAGAACAAACTCAAGGTGGATCACGGACCTAGAAGTAAAACCCCAAACCATCAGGACCATTAGCGAAGGAATTGGACAAAGCTAAGAACCTTGCTCAGGGAATGCAAAGGTTAATTTCAATAGGGCAGGGTACACACACAGGTGAACCTGAAATTGATAAATGGGATTTACTAAGGATAAAACACCTGTGTGTGTCAAAAGACTTCACCAAGAGGGTAGCAAGGCAACCCACAGACTGGGAGAGGATTTTTAGGAATGACACACAGACAAAGGGCTTATTATGAAAATCTACAATACCCTCCTTGCCTGCAAAAAGAGGACTTTATGAACTTTAGTATTCAGTGAGGCCCTTCATGAAATGATCCAGGAGGGTGGGCATTGAAGTCAGACTTCTGAGTTCAAATCTCAGCTCCTCTTTGCTCTCAATTGTCCTGGGCAGGTGACGTGACCTCTCTGCGGTATCATTCCTCATTTGAAAACTGGCATGATACTAGTGGGATATTTCTCATCAGGTTCTTTGTGACGGTGGTGGTACCATGGATTTAGTCGGATACAGTAATATAATAAAGCCATATAAAGGAATGGAGTCCGGATACATGGATGCAACATGGATGAGCTGTGAAGACATGACACTAAGTGAAAGGAGCTAGACACTGCAGGCCATATGCGATCTGATTTCATGATGTGAAATGTACAGACGAGACAAATCCACAGAGGCAGGATGTATATTAGTAGTTGCTGAGTGCTTAGGATGGAATGGGAGGAGTGGGAGCGATGGTTGGATTTCTCCAGTGAGAAATACCTCGGTTCTTGGCTTTGCATGAGAAAGAATTCACGCCGAAGCTTGGTTTGTGATCCAAGTGGGTTTTTGTAAAGGATAGAAGGAGTTTCAGGAGTGACAGTAAACTGAACACAAGACAAAGAGAGATCCACTGTGGCACAGCTGCTCGGGAGGAAGGCCGCCCTTGTTGAACTGTGTAGGAGCCTCTGGGAGAGAGAGGGCTGTCTTAAAGTTTCTTGCTTTTTCAGGGTCCCTTCATCCCCACCCCATTGGGAGGCATGGTTGATGGTACTGGTTTACCTCATTGGCTGAATTAAGCCCACCTGGCCTAGATGGGGTGCCCCCCCCCACAGGTGTACTGGCTTCCGGTCTCAAAGACCTGAGTATATGCATGCCCTCTAGCCTTAAGCAGATTCCAACTTCCTGTAAGGGGGGAGGGTGGCTTTGTCACGTAGAGGGACAAATCCTTAGTTCTGCCTGTACCCAACACAATCATATGCATGTCAAAGGCAGAACAGAGAATAATCGATGCACTTGAATTACGGCGCTGGCAATGATGCTCAAAGTACCGTGGACTGCCGGAAGAACAAACCCATCTCTCTTTGCAAGAGGTACAGCCAGAATGCCCCTTAGAAGCGAGGATTGTGAGAAGTCTTCCCTTGTATGTTGGTCATGTTCTCAGGACAGACGAGTCCCTGGAGAGTGACATCATACGTGGTCAATGGAGGGTCAGGGGAGGAGAGGAAGACCGTCCATGAGATGGATTGGCTGCCACCATGAGCTCGAAAATAGCAACCATTGTGAGGCTGGCGTGGGACTGGGGAATGTTGCCGACTTATAGGAATGAAAGTAGACAAGAAAATAAAAGACATGGAACGTAAAGGCTCCAGCTTATGGTAAACTCACCCCCCACCCCTACCGCAAATCTACTTCCATTGAGCCGATTCCAACTCACAGCAACTCTATGTAGGGGTCCAAAGACTAAATCTTTACTGAAACCGCCTCATCTTTCTCCTGCAGAGTGGCTGGTGGATTTGAACCCTAAACTTGAGGTAGTAAACCATGAGGGAGATGACGAGGGAAGGGCATGTCTGACCTCTTCCAGCTTCTCCTTCAGAGAAGGAGAATCCATCCCCACAACAGCTCAAGACTGAAAGGCTGATTGTCACAAGGCAGTGGTCAGGCGTGCTCCCCCGCCCCCATCCTCCTTGCTCTCTAATCTGGCACTAGCCACCCCTACCACAGCATCCTTCCTCTTTACTGGGTTTGGCAATTTATTGCAATGGCTACCAGAACTCACAGGTCACACTCATGATGACGGGCGTCATTCAAGAAGCTAACAAGCTATCCCAAGGCAGGGTCAAAAAGCATTAGGAGCACAGTCTTTGGTCTATAACCGGAACTCTTGTCAGCCCTGCTGGCAGGCCTATGGTTCTGGTCCTTAGCCTCTCAGCCTCGTGGTCCCTTGGTCTCTGCCTCGTGGGCCACAGAGCAGCTCCATGGGCTGCTCTGCCTCATAGCCTCAGCGTGGCCTGATCTTTGCTGCCTCTACTGCTTCCCACCCTCCAGTCAGAGATCCTGCACATGTCCACCTGTGGCCGTTCTTTCTCCGGGATCCTCTCTGCTCCTGCTTCCCAAGAAGGCTATCTGCTACTCAGAAGGATGTTGAAATGGACCAATCCAACTTAGAGCCCTCTACACCTTATTTGCATGGCACTACTCAAGCATTTGGGTAGAGTTACAAAGACGAGGATGGAAGAGCCACACGTAATTAATGCCGCTTCACCACACCATCTTTCCCCTTGGGCTATTGTATGGGACTCTTGTAGTGGCCTCCTAACTGGCCTCCCCAGCTCCCCTTTCTATCTCCTCCCCTCCAGAATATTCAAAGGTCTGTGAGTTTATGTCACTCCTGTTCTCGACACTCTCCCACGACTCCTGTTTCTCTATAAGCCCAAGCCATTGCAATAGTCTACAGGATCTTACAGCATCTGGCTCCTGGTTCCTGCTCTCATCCAATCATCTGGGATTCTGCCCCCCACCCCCACCCTTGCTTTCTCTGATCCAGGCCTTTTGGTCTCTTGTTGCTTCTCAAACAGGTGCCAGTCATGTCCCCACCTCAGGGCCTTTGCCCTTGTGGCTCCTTCTGCCTGAAGCAAACTTACCTTAGATACCTGCTGGACTTTCTCTGCTGCCTTCTTCAGGTCTTGGCTCAAATGACATCTTTTCAGTGAAGCCTTCCCTGAGCACTCACCGTGGGTAAAATAGAAACCTGCTACCCTGGCACCCCCAACTGCTCTCCCGGGCTGCGCTTCACCATATAGCACTTACGTTTGTTTTCAGAATGTCAGCTCTCCAAGGGCAAGTGTGTGTGTGTGTGTGTGTGTGTGTGTGTGTGCGCGCGCACGCTGTTCAGTATCAGAATCTTAAACAGTGTCCGGCACAACCACCCTCAAGCTATTTTTAATGGAATAAGTAAATGTTAGCCCTTACTGTTATTGATAATACATGTTCTGAGGCTCTCAGCATTCATTTTCTTCTCCTTGAAGTCCCCTGTGGATTTCAACCTGGCACTTCTTTGAGGCCTGTTTCTTCCTCCCCACTCATCCCCACTGGGTGCTGGTTTTAGACAGAGACGGCATCCTTGTGGCATCGTTGTGAAGTTGTTTGAGAAACTAGTTTCATCTCACTTTGAAGTAAGCCCTCTTTTCCTTAAAAGACGCCAGAACCCCCTGCTGAATTCTTCACGGTAATGAAATTAGTTTTCCAAAGCTGATGTGGAAGTTAATTTGTGTATTGCCGTCAGTGGGAAGGCTTTGAAATTAATTGTCTGAGCTAACCTTATTGAGTTCTAACCACGTTACATTTAGTACATAAAAACATTATCCCCTCATTGGGTGTCTGGTGGGATTGAACGTCTTGCTTTATTCCCTCTTGATTAGGAGAGTGATTTGTGTTGGTTTCAAAATTAAGGCAGAAGACTTAGCGGAAATGAAAAGAATGTTTGGATTGGGAGTCAGGATACTTGGGTTCTATGGCTGGCCCTGAAATGGCCTGGCCATATGACTTGGGGGCAGGCCATTCTTTCTGAACCCCAACATCCTAATTTGGAGGGTACCTCTCAAAGTAATTTTTCATCCCACCAGTAATAAGTTGTATATATTGTTTAAAAATATTAATATGTATAAGGAAAACAGAAGTGCCTTGAACCATGGCTCCCTTGTTCCCCGAAAGTATTGTGTTATTTGTCTAGTGTTTATGTGGATAGACCATCTTCTGTGTATTTGGCTGTTAGTATGCTGTGCTGTGTTTGTAAGTGCATGTTCTATTTCAACATATAGTACTATCATATTGTGCTTCAACTTTTTCTTTCCATTCAACATGTGCTGGTTATACCGTCTATTTTTATTGCAGACACGGTCTTCTATAATACGGATATAGCACACTGCAATGGAGCCAATTCTGACTCATCGCAGCCCTAATTAGCGTTTTTTGAGGGTGTCAACCTTAACGGGAACAGATTGCTTCACCTTTCTCCGGTGGCGTGGCAGGTGGATTTGAACCACTGGTCTTGCAGTTAGTCCAGTGCTTGTAGGGCACCGTACCAGGGATCCTTTCATAGGGAGATAGCATTATTTATCGATGAATGTTTAGACTGTATCCTATGTAAAGAAGCAGCAGCAGTGAAATTTTGACAGGGAGATTTTTCTCAAGGAAATGACTCACGAGGTTGTAGAGGCTTAGTAAGTTCCGAGTCAAGTGATCAGCCTGGACACCTGTCCTGATTCATGCAGCTGCAAAGGCAGATAAACGCCAAATGGGCAGGTCAGATGGCAGGCTGCTGGCTCAAGTCCCAAACGCCACAGGTCAGCATGGCTGAGAAAAGGCCCTCTTGTCTGAACAATTGTTTCCTGAGCATTGTAACCTATTAACTTCCCGAATTGACCCCATAATTGTTATTATGATCTGTGGGTGCTCTATAGCCATTGGGTTATTGAACCCAGCTCAAAGATAGAGTGCTGTGGAGGGAGCAGTTGGTGTCAGACGAGATAAGGTTGGAAGGTGGAAGCATGTCTGACCTCAGCCACGTAGAAATGGGCCTTGGGCAGAAGATGGCATCAATGCTGCCTCTTGACTCTCCTCTTGTGATGTGGGAGGTGGTCAGGGACACCCCCTCAGGTCCTTCTTTTCTTGATTCATAGGTGAGATGGTTTATTTTATAACGCACTTTCTTATTTCGCCGAAAGCTCACCTCTGGGAATGATTTCAGTTCTTGGTTAGAGGGATCTCTCAGGGCAAGAGTCTAGAGGGTCCAGTCTCTCACCATCCATTCTTTTTGACAACGGACATTCTTTTATACCGAGTTTGTTTGTTTTCAGGCAGCCTCTTATTTCTTCTTCTTGAAGTGGTCAAATGGTTTTGTTTCTACCTTAGTTTTTTTTTTTTTTTTAAAATTTTTATTGGAGGCTTATACAACTTATCACAATCCATACACCCATCCATCGTGTCAAGCACTTTTGTACATGTGTTTCCCTCACCATTCTCAAAACATTTGCTTTCTACTTGCGCCCTTGGTATCAGCTCCTCATATTTCCCCTTCCTCCCCGCTTCTCCCTCCCTCATGAACCCTTGATAATTTATAAATTATTTTTATTTTGTCATATCTTACACCGTCTGACATCTCCCTTCACCCACTTCTCCGCTGTCCATCCCCCAGGGAGGAGGTTATATGTAGATCCCTATAATCTGTTCCCCATTTCTCCCTCACCTTACCCCCACCCTCCCGGTATCGCCACTCTCACCACTGGTCCTGAGGGGTTCATCTGTCCTGGATTCCTGTGTTTCCAGTTCCTGTCTGTGCCAGTGTACATCCTCCGATCCAGACGTACTTGTAAGATAGAATTGGGATCATGATAGTGGGGGATGGGGGAGAAGGAAGCATTCAAGAACTAGAGGAAAATTATATGTTTAATCATTGCTACACTGCATCCTGACTGGCTCATCTCCTCCCTCTGGCCCTTCTGCAAGGGGATGTCCAACTGCCCATAGATGGGCCCTGGGTCCCCAATCTGCACTCCCCCTCATTCACAATGATATGATTTTTTTTGTTGTTGTTCTTTGATGCCTGATACCTGATCCCTTTGATGCCTCATGATCTCACATGCTGGTGTGCTTCTTCCATGTGGGCTTTGTTGTTTCGCAGATAGATGGCTGCTTGTTTATCTTCAAGCCTATAGGACCCCAGACCTATATCTTTTGATAGCCAGACACCATCATCTTTCTTCACCACATTTGCTTACGCACCCACTTTGTCTTCAGCGATCCTGTCGGGATAGGCTGGTGTGCTTCTTCCTTGTCACACACTTATACACATAGAGAAATGAAACACGTGGTTACAAAGTAACAGCCTCCCTCTCACATCTATTCCCTAATTCTCCTGTCAGAGGGGTCCACTGTCCCCAGCCTTTTATGCATCCTCTTGCCTGTTAAAAAAATCACTGGTGGTGTAGTGGGTTAAACATTGGGCGCTCACCACAAGGTTAGTGGTTCAAACCCACACCAGCCACTCTGTGGAAGGAAGATGAGGCTGTCTACTCCCCATAAAAATTTAAAGTCTTGTGGAAACCCCACTAAGCCAACTAGACTTTACCTTAAACTCACTTGTAGCCGATTTAAGGAACGGATATACTCCTTTGTAGTTAAAGCTGCCCTACTGTGAGAAGAAACAATGACTGTATCCCCAAGCTATGGAATTTTTCATAATGTAGACCTTGCCATTGTTTATACTTTGGTTTGGATTGCTTGCTTTGAGGGGAACCAATGGATGGTAGCCAGGGACTGCCATATAGTTACTACTTTCATGCTCTCCTTGTTTTCCTATGACACATCTTGGGGGGCGGGGGCAGACATGGTTCTGCCTCTGTGAATGGGTTTTATTGGAACGTTTGCCCTATCCCTAATCCCCACTGTTCATGTAAATAGTGTCCAGCTACCTAAACATTTAATCTGGACAAGTCAATAGCTTGTATATTGCAGTCTGAAAAATCGGCCTGTGCATGTAGAATTTCCTTTTCTCAACACGTTTTAAATTCTATATTATTGGCTCAGTTAATGACACTATCATTAGAGTCACCTTATGCCCTACGGGGATGATTTATAATGTTCCCCATCATAAACTGATGCCTCCAAAGTGAACCAGAGACACATATAGATGAATGGAGCTGGGGCTCCAATATAATTCGAGCCTCAATCGAAGAACACTTCGCTCTTATGACATGGCTCAGCTCGATGCTCGCCCCACTGAAGATATCACTGAAGAGATGGGTGCTATCACAAAGTGTGGTGAAGAAACCAGATGGTGCCCGGCTACCAGAAAGAATCACGTCTGGGGTCTTCAAGGCTTGTCTTCAAACAAGCAGCCACCTAAGTGAGATATCAGCTAAGTCCACATGGAAGAAGCACACTAGCCTGTGTGATCCAATGATTGTAGATAATACAATCCAAATCCAAAGGAGGGAATGGTATCAGAGCTGAAATCCTGAACATCCAGTTTGTAGAAGGCTATGGATGACAGTGGAACCCCAAAATCCCTTTTCAGGGTCTCCATATGGATTAAGTTTCAGATGGATCCCTTCTGACCACAGTCCAGGGGTGTGAATAGCCTGGCTGTCGGACAGAGGGCATCGTAACGTTGATCATGGGTGATGTACTTAGGTCACGATGCAACACCTTATCATTTGATCTCCTTTCTGACCCATCTTAAAGTTGTTTCGGTTTGTATTTATTTATTCAGTTTTATTTTCTGCTTCCTTTTCAATTGAGGGTTTCCTCTGTTTTGTCCTTATTGTTGGCTTGGTTTTTAAAAATTTGTGTTTTATATGACTTTCTGTATATGAAATCCAGTATAGGTACATCTATAAAGACAGCAACTGGATGAATAATTACCTACGGGCATGGCAGGGGAGGTTACGGGAGAATGGGGAGTGAACACCGATGAATATGAGAAGAAAATGTTCAGAAATTGTGGTGATTGCACAGCTCTTCTTGATATGTTTGAATGATTAAATGGTGTGGTATGTGAATCACATGCCGATAAAACTATTTTTAAGAAAGCTCTACCGTGTCTGGAACTTGAAGGAACAGCTCTACTCGGTCTCTGCAGGGTCTCTGCAGGGTCAGAATAGACTCCTGGCAGTGGGTTCTGTCCATTGACACACACTTGCTTTGTTGCTGTTTGTGTCATCAGTTGGCTACAACATATAGTAACTCTGTGTAGATACTCCGGTCCTGTGCCATTCTCGCAGCTCTTGTTCTAGTTGAACCCATTGGTGTAGCCCCTTTGTCTGTCCATCTCATTGAGGGTCTTTTTGTTTTTACTTTGTTTTGTTTTTTCACCTCTTCTACTTTACGCAGCATGGTACCCTTTTCCAGGCCTGGCCCCTCCTGGTAACCAGTCCAAAGTATGCGAGACAAAGTCTCATCCTGCTAATTTGTAAGCAGTGTTCTGGCTGGACTTCTTCGAAGCCAGATTGGTTTGTCCTACTGGCCGTCCATGGGACTTTGAGTCTTCTTTACCAGCACCGTCATTCAAATGCATCAATTCTTCAGTCTTCTTTATTCAGGGTCCAGCTGCTACATGCATGGGGGGCTGACTGAAAATACCATGGCATGGACCGGGCACGTCTTCATCCTCAAAACGACACCCTTGCTTGTCAACACTTTAAAGAGGTCTCGTGCCGCAGATTCACACAGTGCAATATATTGTTTGATTTATTGACTGCTGCTTCCATGAGCATGGATGGTGGATCCCAGCAAGATGAAATCCCTGATGAGTTCAGTCTTTTCTCTGTTTATCATGATGTTATTTATTGGTCCAGTTGTGAGGACTTTTGTTGTCTTTACATTGAGTTGTAATATATATTGAAGGCTGCCATCCTCGACCTTCATCAGCAAGCGCTTCAAGTCTTCCTCACTTTCGGCAAGCGAGGTTGTGTCGTCTGCATATCGCAGGGTGTTAATAAGCCTTCCTCCAATCCTGGTGCCACATTCTGCTTCATACAATCCTCCATCTCTGCCCGCTTGCTTAGCATACAGATTGAATACGTGTGGTAGAAGAATATAATTCTGGCATACACCTTCCTGATTTTAAACCACTCAGTACTCTCTTGTTCTATTTGAATGATTGCCTCTTGGTTCGTGTATTGATTTCTCTTGAGCACAATGAAGTGTTCTGGAATCTCCATTCTTCTCAATGTTATTCATAGTCTGTTATGGTCCGCACAGTTGAATGCATTTACGTAGTCAATAAAACACAAGTAAACCTCTTTCTAATGTTTCTGCTTTCAGTCCACCTGACATCAGTAATGATAGCTCGCGTGCCACACTGTCTTCTGAGTCCAGCTTATATTTCTGATGCCTGCAGCCATTTTACAATGATCTTCAGCAACATTTTACTTGCATGTGATCTTAGATCATTGGAAATATTACATCGTTGGAACATTCTGCTGGGTCACCTTTCTTTGGGATGGGCACAATATGGATCTCTTCCAGTCGGTTGGCCAGGTAGCTGTCTTCCAAATTTCCTGGCATAGACAAGTGAGTGCTTCCAGTGCTTCATTAGCTTGTTAAACATTTCACTTGATAGTCTGTTAATTCCACGTGCCTTGCTTTTTGGCTAATGCTTTCAGTGACATTTGGACACAGTAAGTACTTGGATACAATGATCTACCTCTTGGGACAGTAGCGGTGTGACTGAGGGGTGGTGGCATGGAGTGGTGAAGAACCCAAGTGCTGAAGCAGCGTCCCTAGGCTGAAATCCTGGCTCCTTCACTCTCTCAGTACTTTGCCTCTCTCTGCCTCTCTCGAATGCCATCATCTGTACAATGGTAATAATTATAATCACCAACACATAGAGTTGTATGTTATATAACACGTCAGAGGGATTGGTACACAGTAAATAGTAATGGTTAAACCCAAACAATCTCGCTGCCATGGGTTGACTCTGACTCTTACGTGCCCCTCGAGGGCAGAGTAGAACTGCCCCTGCGAGTTTCCAGGACTGTACGTCCTCACAGAAATAGAAAGCCTGACTTTCTTCTGTGGAGTAGATGGTGGTTTTGAACTGCTCACCTTGTGGGTAGCAGCTCGTGGTGTGACCCACTGTGCCATCAGGGCTCCTCCAGTGATGGTTAGCTTCCATTAGTCATTTGTGTTGTCCTTTGAGACATCATCCTGCTAGAGCTGTGTGAAGGTTTGATGGGAGGAGGAATGAATAAGGCCTTTGATTGAGGGAAGGAGCTTTGTAGAAGGAAAAAAGAAGTAACGTTTAATGATAATGGACTTGGTTCCCTGGTGTGCAAAATATCTCCTTTTCCTTTCCCATCAGGAGGCCTGACCTCGTCTTGGAAGGCTTGGCAGCCTGTCCAGACGTAGTTTATTCTTTGTCACGCTCAGCAATGTCATTTTTCAAAAATCTATGGCTTGATGACACATATTTGAATGGAGAGATTAAATGTATTTTTATTTGCTACTTTGAAATGCTTTAATCCCCTGAAGGGAGGGACATTGAGAGAGAAAGAGAGAGAAGCTCTTTTCAGAAGCCAGGGCGATGTTGTTTTTCAGAGTTCACGTTGGTATCCAGCATTCCACCAAGCTTCATTGTTCTTGCCCACAGCACCCCCAGGTCACACAGACAGAAGAGGCAGAGGGACAGGGCTATGGATGCTAGAAATGAAACATCGAGTTTCAATCCTGCTTTGAAAGAAAAGAGCCAAAGGATGCTGTTATAATTCATCCGGATGGCTTCTTTCCTCCGGGGGATTTCTCTTTGTCTGTCCTGTTGGAGACTTAAGAAAAGGGTCTCTATGTAATCAGAAAGCAAAAGATGCCAAGGACGTGCAGGAAACATGCCCTGACAGAGGAAGCAGTTGTGTGTGTGTGTGTGTGTGTGTGTGTGTGTGTGTGTGTCCATCTGCACGAATGTTTGTAATAAGGGCAGAAGGTCACGGAGAACTCTCGGAGGCATCACAGACAGGTTATCAGACTGTCATTGACATCCAGTGGGTTATGACAATTAAATACAAATGAACTATTTCTAAAGCACTAAACTTTATCCAGCTGCCAATGTCCTGGCGGCGACGGGGAGCATGAAGTGGAGAGTCCAGACAATTGGGTTCACCAACCTCTACCGCACCTTTCACTCTCTAGTCTGTAACCCTCTAAGACACTGAGATCCGTGTCTTTGTCATATCACCCCGGCTTCCTTGCAGGGTTTGGGTGGGTAAATGTCTTTCGGAGGATGTACAATTGTATGGAAGAATGTGACCTGTGTTGAAGGTGTAATCATAAGCAAATGATCTGGCCAACAAACAAACAGGCCAACATCGAGTTGATTGCAATGCCTAGCAACCCTCTCGAGCAAAATGGCTCCTGTGTGTTTCCAAGATGATAACTCTCTATGGGAGTAGAAAGCCTTGTCTTTCTCCCTCAGAGCTGTGGGTGGTTTTGAACTGATGACCTCGCGATTAGCACACAGCATGTAACCACAATGCCCACCTATTCCACAAGTAGGAGTCCAGGTGGTGGAACAGTTAGACGTCTGGTGACTCAGTGAAAGGCTGGCTGTGCAGACCCGCTCCGTAGCTCCGTGGGAGAGAGACCTGGGAATCAGCTGATGCAGATCCTACAGCCAGAAACCCCGGAGGCAGTTCTATAGTGGGGTCCACAGCACCCCAAGAACAGCAACAATCTGAGCAGAAACTCACAGAGACAGAGTCGCAGTCCACAGCTCTGTCCTAGGAACATGGAGGTGGCGCCTTTTTAGGACTTATTTATGTATTTATTTATTCATTTATTTATTTATTTTAGTTTCTGACAACATTTTGATGCTGCCCATCCATCAGGTGTTAAAGAACGAATTCTTCTAAAGTGGACAGGCTATTCCTTCTTCATAGTCTGTTCTTAGTTTGAAACCTGTTCACTTTGGGGGACCCTGCTGGTATCTGAAATACCAGTGACATAACTTTCCAGGTGAGGGGTGGGCGGGATAAGACAATACTAAACGTGTAAGATAGTAAAGAAGGATCAGAAGTGACATTTTCTAAGGTCTTTACTGTTGTATTGAAGGAAGCTATAGAAACGGATTCCTTTTAGATTAAATCATATAAGTTTGGTTAAGAGAGAGAGAGTATGAATCACTTCCAAAGTAGCAGTGAGGGATATAGGACGTAGGAGAGAAAATGAGAGAGTATGGAAAAAGTAAGGGAGAGAGAGAGAGAGCACAAAAAAACGAGATGGTAGAATGACACTCACATAAATCAGTTATTGCGATCATTGTAAATAATCTAACCTGGCCAGTCTAAATGCAGAGATGGATGTTTCAGGGATGGGGGCCAGAATTCAGCTCTATCCAAATACAGAGGACTAGAGAATGTTTGCACTGAAACATTATCTTTCTCCAGGGGTGGATAATAATGATGCCAAACACGTCCTTGCCCCTACTTACATTTCTCCTTTTCTCCGGGGACTTTGGAATCAGGCGGAAATAGAGTTCATTCTACTGGGGTAAAACAGTAGTTCTGGGAGAGAACAGAAAGGAACGAGCATTTATTGAGGCAGGTATGGTCCTGGGTGGCTTCCGAGGGAAGGCAATGGCTTGGGACAGAAACAGATGCTAGTATAGCTGATTGGTCAGGGACTCCGGCTGTGGGATCCACTTGATTTCTACTCATTTATTTACTCATTCCTTTTCTTATTTGATACTCTTAGAAGGGCTACAGTGTGATAAGCAGTTAACTAGTCACCCACTGTGATCCCTTTAGGATCTAGTTTCCACATTGTATCAGTTATCTGTTACCACAGCCATGCTGTGTAAGGAACAACCCCCACACCTCAGCGGTATGTAGCAATGAACACTTATTAACGTGAACTCATCTGTGGATTGGCTGGACAGCAATTCAAATCTGGGTAGGGTTTAGCTAAGCTTGGCTGCATTTGTTCATGAGTTATGGTGTCCCTGGGAGCTGGCTGCTCTAGCATGTTCTCATTCTGTCTCACGTGGCTTCTCATTTTCCCTTGGGCTAGGTTGGGCATATTCTCGGGGCAGTGGCAGGGTCTCAAAAAAGAAAGCAGAAGGTTGAAGTTCAGGTTCATAGCTTTCTTTTGAACCAAGATAGTCCCTTAAAGCGAGCCCTGATTCAAGTAATGACAAAATAGACTCTCTCTCTTGATGGGCAGAGTTGCAAACCCACATGGCAAACTGTTGGCGCTCTCTGTCCAGAGGAAAGAAGAAGCGATCCAAATAAGAAAAGACACAGGGAAACAACTAATTCAACGTTCTGTTGGACCACAGGAGCATCCATCTCCACCACCCTGAGACCAGAAGAACTAGATGGTGCCTGGCTGCCACTGCCAACCACTCTGAAAAGGATCACATCAGAGCAGTGGTTCCCAACCTTCCTCATGCCATGACCCTTTCATACAGTTCCTCATGTGGTGGTGACCCCCAACCGTAAAATTATTTTTGTTGCTACTTCATCGCTGTCATTTTGCTACTGTTATGAATCGGGTGACCCCTGTGAAAGGGTCTTTTGGTCCCCAAAGGGGTCACGAGGCACAGGTTGAGAGCCGCTGCATTAGAGGGTCCTGGATAAGACGGGATGTGAATAGCCTTGCCCTCATGCAGGATGCACTGGAAATGGATTGTTGCAAATGCGGTTAGGTTAAAATTTAGCACTTTATCATTTGATCTCTCTTATGATCTGTTTAAATTTGTTCTACTTTTTAAGGTATTTTTAAAGAATCATTTTATTGGGGGCTCGTACAACACTTATCACAATCCATCCACTGTGTCAAGTACATTTATACATTTGTTGCCATCATCTTTCTCAAAACATTTGCCTTCTACTTGAGCCCTTGGTATCAGCTCCTCATTTTTCCCCTCCCTGCTCTAGCCTCCCTCACGAACCCTTGATAATTTATAATATTTGGCCATGTCTTACACTGTCTGACATCTCCCTTCACCCACTTTTCTGTTGTCTGTCCCCCAGGGAGGGGGCTGTATGTAGGTTCTTGTAATCGGTTCCCCCTTTCTACCCAACCTGCTTTCTTTTTGATTGAGGTTTTTAATCTGTTTTATTCTGTTATTCTTGTTAGTTCCCCCCCCCCTCCAATGTTTTTTCTGTATATGAAATCCAGGAGAGGTACATCTATGGAGACAGCAACTGGTTCCTGTGGGATATAGCAGGGGAAGTTGGGGGGAACTGGGGAGCTCCTCACAGTGAGTACAAGAATGAAGAAACTATTCTAAAACTGTGGTGATGATCGCACAACTCTTCTTGATGTGATTGAACAATGGAATGCAATGATATGGAAATTGTATGCTGAGGTAGTTAGCTTATTGTACCAACCTGGCTGATGAACACATGTGGGGTTAATTGAAGGGCAGAGGGATAAATGGCTCAGTGAGCCTTGCCTTTCTAGTTCTCAGGTCTCTTGCTTACTGATGGTCAGACCAGAGTTTAGCTGCCTTTGTCAGTTCCTGCTTCAGCTGGCAAGGCTCACTTCCTGCAAGACATCTCCACATGGACCTACCCCGATGCAGCCCTGGGTGCTGGAGCAGCCATGTGGAGACCCCTGCCAGCACTGAGATGCTTACATGTTTACTGAATTGGCTTTCCTCCTGCAGGCGACATCATAGTATATGTTTTGTGAGATGGAGGACTTTGTGGATTGGCGTCGGACATATGGGTTAATGTTGGACTTGTGGGCTTGGGCAGCACTGGGTTGGGATGTTTTCTTGATGTGCACTTACCCTTTATATAAAACTCTCTCTTATACATGAGTTCCTGTGGCTTTGTTTCTCTAAAGTACCCAGACTAACACATATACCAACAAAAATGTTGGGGGCAAAAAAATTCCTGGAGAGAGTGGGAGAATTTTGTGGAATAGAACTCAAAATCTGAAAATAGACCAGGCCTACTGGTTGGACAGAGCCAGGGGGGCACTCTTAAGACTATGGCGTTTCATCATCCTGAGGTCTGGAAGGGAACTCACCCCTGCGGTAGAACAATCAAGCATGAAAACCAAAGGGCAGCATTTACACGAGAACCGTGCTCAGAAGGTGAGGGAAGTAGAAGGGATGGAAGCAGCAAGCCCAGGAGCAAGTGGGAGAACGGATGCTGCGCTGAGAGGCTAGCAATGGATGAGCTGACTCCCGCTGTGTCTGAATTGTTGAGTTTCAAACGATGCTTGCAAACCTTCACCTGGTTCACAATAAAAAGTCCAATAAAGAACAACATCACCTTGCAATGCCCGGCTGTCTGGCCAGTGTCCAGAGAAAGGGAGAGGGAAGACCACTTTTGTAACCCCTCGACCATATTCATCAAGTTCTGCAGTGGTCGTCTTAGTCCCTACGTCTTAGGAGCGCGGTGAGAGCTCAGTAAGACCGTGCAGCTACAGCAGTGGCTTTTGAGCCTGCTTTGCAGGAGGTGCTCTGTAAATATTAGCCATTGTTGCTGCTGCAGCAGCTGCCACCGCTAGAGGTAGGGTTACTGATTTAAGTCCTTCTTTTCCCTGGGTATCTGGGGGGGTCTGACCTATTGAACCTTTGCTGTTACACGCCTGATTGCTTCTACTCTGAAGAAAGGAGCAAATTGGTTGATGGCAAACGTCCTTGATTTCTCCAACATAGATGCCACTGTGTGTTAATGTCCCCTGGCCTGTAGCTGCCCGGGCAGCCAGGGTGGAGATCTATTTAAAGAACTTGTAGATGCCTTCCATTTTTTCCCCCATCAAAGCCATGCCAGGGAGGGAGTCACATCTGTCACGGAGGCTGCAGGGTCCTGGCATGAGCCAGAGTCCCCATTTCCATCTGCGTTTACTCAGGGAAGGGGAAGGGATACCTTAGTGATGTTGGGCCTCCTCGAGTGAATGAATGATGCTGGCAGCCTGGTGTGAATCACTTATCATTTATTGCCCGAGCTTAGAGTCAGAAATGCCACCCGGGCTGCACTGCTGCTCAATTCGGGAACTCTGCTTGCAGGGTGTCAGCAGGATGGGTGCCCTGATGTCCAGGCAGGAGGACAGATCCCCATGAACCTAGGCTTTGTGGAGGCTCCTCTTGACTGCCCGGCAGAGAACAGCCAAGATGCTCGTTACCATGCAGGAGCCCTAACTGACGTTCAGGGCTTTTATTAGCTTCTCTTCCAAACGGAGGCAGTAGTTCGCGCGCATACACACACACACACACACACACACACAGAATCATTTAAGGGAAAGAGCACGGGGAATTGATGGATAGAAATCTCCACCAATCTTAATTTCTCCAAAGAAGGGGAACACCCTCTTCTGTCGAATTCCCGTCCCCGCCCCCGCCCCACTCCCAGACAGAAGGAGAGCCAGAGATGAGATGTGTTTGGGAGTCTTCATAAACAGTTGAGATTCTCGTTATTTTTGGAAGGAGCTGTCTAGGTACTGGGTGCTGGCGAGTGACAGCGAGAGTATATTTGGAAATCCTAATTGTGGAGATGCTTGCTTGCTTGAAAAAGCAGCCTCCACCCAAACGGACCCCCACTGTTGCTTCTGTGGGTGTTCCTTGCTCTCGTTGATCTCTCTGCTGCTCTGAAAGTAGTTCACCCATAGAATGGAAGAGTGCCGTGTTGCTCAGCCTGGGTGTTCACGGTGGACCCTTCCCTTCCTTTCCAGGAGCCTCTAGCTCTGGGTCTTTATATGTGTGTGTGTGTGTGTGTGTGTGTGTGTGTGTGTGTGTGTGTGTATGTCCTGGGCCTTTATATATATATTTTTTAATGTCCGGGGAAATATGAAGGATTTTTTCTTTTTCAATGGCAACACCCAACGTAGATAAGCTATGAAAAAAAGAAAGAAAGGAAAGGAAGACTGTATTAAGTTACGTTGTGGAAATATTCAGGAGCTTCAGGTAGGGCTGGATGTAGGTGCTCAGATAATATCATCAAGAATCAGTTCTGTCTCTCTCTCTCTCTCCTGCATCAGCTTCCAGCCTCTGGCTTCTGCAGAGACTTTAAGCTAGAAGGCAACAGGCAGCTCCAGGCTTACAGCCTCCAGCTTTGCAACCCCAGAGAATAAGATCCACTCCCTGCCTCAGTGCTCCGTCCCACATCGTTTGGCCATGTGATCAGGGGAGACCAGGCCCTGGAGAAGGACATCAAGCTTGGTAAAGTGGAGGGGCAGCAAAAAAGTGAAAGAGAGGGCCGTCGAGATAGATTGGCACAGTGTCCTACAATGGTGGTCTCAAACAGAGCAAGACTTGTGACGATGGCCCAGGACCAGCAGTGTTTTAGTCAATTTACATAGAGGGTCATTTGAGTTGGTCCTGAACCCATGACCCCTAGCAGACAATCACAGCCCTTCCTACGAGCATCAGCCGATGTTCCAGACAGGCCGGCACCAGGTCCCAGCCCTTCTCTGCCCATCCTTGTGGCCAGGGGAATGAAACGGATGAGTTGGCCAAGCTTGGGCAGAAAAAGGCACCAGCTTGACCCAAGTTCATGGACCGGCTGTGGGGGAAGCAAGGGGCGATTCACTGGAAGGACCATCGGGGACAGGAAAGTGTGCCCTGACCAGGCAAAAGTAACAAGTATCCTATGGGAACACGTGATGGTCCGGGTCCTCTGAGAAGCCGATCCCAGGGTGAGATGAAACGGCTGAGGCTTTAGTGTGTGTTGGGGTGGGGGTGGGGGGACACCCGTGGGAGAAAACGGAGAGGGAGCTGAAGAAGGCTAGAAGGGAAGGGCAGAGGGAGGGAAGGTTGGGAGGGAGCCTCCCTTGCAGGCTGAAGAAGGCTCAGTGGGGCCTCAGGGAGTCCTCCAGCCAAAGCTGGCTGTCAGAGGAGTCCTGCGTTTTCCAGGAACAAGCCTGCTGCCCTGCAGGAAGTCATCCGCTGGGAGCAGCGACTGGTAAAAGTGGCCTCGTTTGCATGAACGGGTCTGAAAGCGCAGCAGCTGGGGCCCTCTGCCAGTTAAGCTCCCTGTAGCTAGAGGTCTGCAGGGCCACCCAGAGAATAATGCATGACTCTCAAGTAGCTCATAGCTCAGAAGGTGCTACCATAGCTCGGATGAGTTGATTGTACCTGCCGCAAGGAATAGTATCATCACTCCCCTCCCATTTGGCAGACAATTGGAAAGGTGAGGCAGGAGAGGTCATCTGTCAAAGGCTACTCTGCTAGGGAGAGAGGAGCTTGGACCCCAGTCCCAATCATTGGCTCCCTACCCACCACAGCCCCTCCTAGGAGACTAGGCATCCTCCAGTTCTCTTGATGCTGTTGGATCCTGCCTCCCATGCTGCCCTGTGGATGCTGCCAGTCGGGGACACAGTCAAACGATGGAGGCATGGCATTGCTTGGCCAAGACGGTCTGGCAGTCATGTGCATGTTGGAGGACGGTGGCTGAAAACAGAGATGTAATCATGTTGATGTCAGGTGCTCTTTTAAAAGATGGTTTCACTGGCATGTAATTCACACATCAGACAGTTCGACAACAGCAAGAAGAATGGTACAATGTTTTCACAATCTGTTTTAGAACATTTTCTTCATTCTTGTCCTCATTGGCATTAGCTCCTTATTTCTCCCCAGCCTCCCCGTCTATGCCCTAAAGGACCCAGGAATCTAGTTACAGTCTATAGATTAACCCATCCTGGATTTCATATCTAGAAAAACATTAAAAAAAAACCTAACAAGAACAAAGTGAAACAGATAAAAATCTCAATTAAAAAGAAAGGAGCAACTGTTAGAAAGTAGAACACATTTAAAACGATCATAAGGGAGAGGAAAGGATGGAGTGCTATAAAACCACTCGGAGCTGGAATTGACTCATCAGCAGTGGGACGACGGAGAGAAGACAACTCGATACAGCACTGGGCTCCTGGATGAGACCCCAGGACAGAAAAAAGGACACCAGTGTAAAAACGAGTGGAATCCCAAGAAGTCAGGTATTTCGTGAAGACTGCTGTGCCCGTGGAAGTGTCTCCGTTGTGGCTGATGTCTTCTGGTCATGTAAGATGCTCACATGAAGGCCAGCAGAGAGAAAGAGAGATGGAAACGTCTGTGAAGTGATTCTATCCATTGGAAACCATCCCAGGTTACTGAAACAAGACTCCCTTGTGGGTCGAGCTTGGACGATGAGGCACAGCACAGAGACAGGCAGTGGTCCAGATAGGAGAGTTGGTGGCCCTGGAAGATGGAAGCTGGACCCCACGAGACCCGTCTTCATCGTAAAACTCCCCTTTAGGTCCAGCTCCTCAGTGTTTTGCAACCAAAGACGGGAAGATGCTGAGTTCGGTGTTCAGATGCCCCAGTTCCCATTTTCAAACCACACTCTCAGATCACCAGTGAAGTTAGAGACTTTTTCTTTCAATAAGTCTTCCACTTCTTATTCCTTGACAATATACCTTTGGCCCTTTGTGTTGCCTCCAGCGCTCTCATGACTTCCCCCCTTTTTTGTGGCCCATCTCGCTTTCTCCTCTGAGAAAGCATGTCACGTGCCTTTGATTCCCTGCTGCCTTAAGAGCTTCCCACTTGTGTGAGTCTGGGGAGACTAGAGAAACAAATCCATGGACACACATATGTGTATAAGAAAGAGATTTATAGACAAGAGCAATTGAACATGGAGAAAACATCCCAGCCTAGTCCAGTCCAAGGCCACAAGTCTGATATGAGCCCATATGTCTGATATCAATCTATTAAGTCGTCTCCAGATTCACGAAACACATGCAATGAAGCCAAATGCAGGACGATCACAGGCCAGTGGGTAGGAAGTCTTTGGGTCCAGTGGTGTTGTAGCATCTCAATGCTGGCAGGAGTCTCTACGTGGCTTCTCCAGCTTCCGAGGTCTGGTTGCGTCCATGTGGCTTGTCTTCTGCAATGTTTCCAAGGAAGTAGCAGAGAGAAAGAGAGAGAGAGAGAGAGAGAGAGAAAAGTGTCTTCCGCCTCCGAGGGGGAAGTACCAGATTTCCCAGAATTCTCAGGAGAAAGCCATGCCCACAGAAGTCTCATTGGCTATCTCCAGATTGACAGCCTAGACTCCACCCCTACACTCTTAATCCTTCAATTGACACCAGATTAGGTGACGACCATACCAGTCCTCTGTCCATTTGCTCAAGGCACTTTCCCTTGCTAAAGATACACAGATACCAAAATCCTTTTTTTTAATTAAATCATTTTATTTGGGGCTCATACAACTCTTATCACAATCCATCCATCCATCCATCCATCCATTGTGTCAAGCACATTTGTACATTTGTTGC
>NW_022111312.1:3312813-3315591 GCF_000313985.2 Echinops telfairi
TTTGTTAATCTTTTCAACAGTGTTAACCTTTTCAACCTCCTTCCTCTGAGGACCAGCCTTTCCTCCCCTCCTCCCCTCTCCCCCATTCTCTCACACCTGTTTTTCAAGTTCTCACATCTCTGTTTCTCATGCTTTGTGAAATTTTCCCCTTTCTTTAGGGTCATAGCAACTCATTATTTTGAATTGTCTTCTTCTGAAGGCCTCTTTCGACAGACTTCTGAAATTCAATTCATTTTTTACTTTTTATAATGCTAATCATTTTGCATGATTTTAATGTTGTTTGATACACACACACACATATATATAACACCTGGTTTACTTAGGTAAGCATACAATTGTATGTAGTTCCTTTTATTATTAGCTATCATGAATCTCACTCCTCAAATCCAGGTCCCTAAGAAGTATAACTTATTCTCTGTAACAGGGGAATTTTGGATGCCCAAGCCTTCAATTCATGGAGCCGTGGTGACTGTGGGTTAAGTGATGGGTTGCTAACCATAAGGTTGGTGGTTCAAACAAAATGAGTCCCGAGGCTTACCTTTTTTGTTTTCAAATCATTTTATTGGGGACTCATAAAACTCTTATCATAATCCATACATATATCCATGTGTCAAGCACATTTGTACATTTGTTGCCTGCATCATTCTCAAAACATTTGCTTTCTACTTGAGCCCTTGGTATCAGCTCCTCATTTTCCCCCTCCATCTCCCACCCTCCCTCCCTCCCCAACCCTTGAAAATTTATAAATTTTTTTTTCATGTCTTACACTGTTCGATCTCCTCATTTTCCCCCTCCCTCTCCCACCCTCCCTCCCTCACAAACCCTTGATAATTTATAAATGATTATTACTTTCTTTATTCTTTTTTCTTATTATTATTATATGTCAATCCTTGTGACTAGCTCTCCCATTCTCCCCCACCTTCCCCTTATAAATGATTATTATTTTCTTTATTCTTTATTATTATTATATTATATGTCGATCCTTGTGACCAGCTCCCCCTTTCTCCCCCACCTTCCCCTTACTCTCCTGGTATCGCTGCTCTCATTATTGGTCCTGAGGGGTTTATTGCTCTTGAATTCCCTGTGTTTCCAGTTCTTATCTGTACTAGTGTACATGCTCTGGTCCAGCAGGATTTGTAAGGTATAACTGGGATCATGATAGTGGGGGAGGGGAAGTACTAAAGAATTAGAGGCAAGCTGTATGTTTCATCAGTGTTATACTGTACCCTGACCGGCTCATTTCTTCCTTGTGACCTTTCTATAAGGGGATGTCCAATTGTCTACAGATGGACTTTGGGTCTCCACTCTGCACTCCTCCTCATTCACATTGATGTGATTTTTTGTTCTGGGTCTTTGATGCCTGATACCTGACCCCATTGATACCTCATGATCACACAGGCTGGTGTGCTTCTTCCATGTGGACTTTGTTGCTTCTCAGCTAGATGGCCGCTGGTTTGTCTTCAAGCCTTCGAGAGAAACGGATCTTACACTTGGAAATGATCTTGGATTTTGTTTCTCCTGAAGGTTGACTGAAGAATCACGTGTAAATTCTTACGAAAAACACCCTCTGGAACTCAGTTGCTTCCTTTGGGATGCGAGTAGGCTATTTCAAATGTGACCAGACGTGTGTCCCCTGAGGCTTTTGTCTCTCTTCGCTCCTTCTGCTAGAAAGGACTGCCGTGAGGTTCCCAGGTTTGCATCTGTGGGAGTCGACGTGTTCCACGGGGCTGTGGCTTTAGAACTGTCAGCTCGTAGATGGACAACTGGCACCGGATCTGGTTCAGAATTGGCCCTTCCCATCTCCTCTGCTTCCCATCTCCTCTGCTTCCAATTGGCCCAGGGCTTTGGGGGGTCCTAAGTGAACCTTTCTGCTCAGTCTTTCTGCTGAAGTATCTTGGGTGTGGTGGTGATGTTAGGAGACTCTGGGAGCTACAGATATCAATCCAAAGGAATAAATGGACCTCAATGGGAGGTCTCTTGCCTTCTCTCCATCTGTTCTGTTGTTCATTTAACTATTCATCCATTTATCCACCCACTACATCATTCTTCCACCCATCTACCCATCCATGCAATTATTCACCTGCCCATTCATTCATTGAATTACCTCTCATCAACTCTCTGGTGTTTACCCAGTGCCAGGCATTGTGGTGGGTACACAGGACCAACTCTGTCTCTTGTCCTTAAGGATCTCATGTCTTGATGTAACCCCAAAACTCTGCTATTAACCTGCGATGATGATCTAGCCCCAAACCTATCCCTGTGTGCTTGAACAATGACCTTATCCTCTCCAGGCCTCTGTCTTCTCATCTGAGGAATGGGGTCAACCTCAGTGTCGACTTTACAGGTTTGTTGTCAACAGGAAACAAGCTCTCCTAGGTAAAGAGCTTCGCCAAGCTCTTGGGAAATGACTGTCATCCTTCCTGATCTCTGAGTCTACTACCAAGGACCAGAAAAGAGGAACTTCAACCCAGAAGAGTGTAATCAGGGAGGTCTCCTTGGGGGAAGTGACCTTTGAGCTCCTAAACTTGGCAGGAGCAAGGAAAGTATAGCCTTCCTTCCTTTTGCTTTCCGAGCACCCGGGACGCCAACCAGCCCTGGGTATATATTTGCTAAGTGAATGGGTGAAGGACTGACTGATGAAGGTCAAGCCCTTGATAGGAGATAGGATGTGCAGATGGAAGGACCCTTTAGGCATTCTCTTCTGCCATGGTGCTACAGCGATTAAGTGCTCAGCCCCTAACCAATTGACTGGCAGTCTGATCCCAGTAGCTGCTGGGG
>NW_022111312.1:3315691-3321720 GCF_000313985.2 Echinops telfairi
GGAATGCTGTGACCGTCTGCTCCTGTACATATTTACAGCCTTGGAAACCCTAAGGGGCAATTCCATTCTGTTCTATAAGGTCACTAGGAGTTGTAATCCATTGTATAGCAACTGTGTAGGGACTACTGATCTACGAATAGCAACACTAGAGGTGCAGTAGTTAAGGTGATTGGCTGCTAATCCAAAGGCTAGCGGTTCAAACCCACCAGCTGCTCCGTCGGAGAAAGCTGTTGCCACCTGCTTTTGTAAAGATGTGCAGTCCTGGGAACGCTATAGGGTCACTGTGGGTTAGAATAGATAACATGACCATGGGTGGGAGTCTTTAAATATATGCGCGATGGGTGTGTGTGTTCCTATACAGGCGGGGTGTGGATGTATTCTTAGATGCGTGGTGCTGCTGTTCAAAACCACCAACTGCTCCACAGAAGGAAACTGAGGCTCTCCACTCCTATAAAGCCAACGGCCCCAGAATCCCTAGGGGGCAGTTCTACTGTCCCTGTTGGGCCACAATGCGCCAGAATGAACTTGATGGCAGTGGGTGGGATCGAGCTGGAACGCCTTTCGTTACCTTCCTTGCTTTCTTGTTCACATGGAGACGCTACCTTTTCAGAGCCATGCCAGTACCATCGTGCTGGGGGCGGTTTCACGTCCCCACCCCCCAATTATTTAAGGATGCTCCTCTACCCCTGCCCTCCTGCTTCATGGACAGACGTGTTGGCTCTTTCTAGTTCATCATTAGCATAAGCAGTGCCCCCTTGGTTCTCTGTGTCACACATCTCAGCCTTTCCTTCGCATTAAATTCCTTGGGGGAGCCTTATGGGTGGGAGGCTATGTGTATATTTTCAAGGTTTGGGGACCCACTGTGCTAGAGCGCCCTCCAAAAAGGCTGCTCCAGTTCCCATTGCCACCCGTCATGGGCCAGGAGGTCCATTTCCCCACGGGAGTGGCCGCCCGGGGTCCCAGCCCCCAGCTAGTCTGCCTGCTCATCGCCTTGTCTCTGCAGAACCTGGCGTGGCCTCTCTGCTCGGCCAAGTGGGACTCGTAGAGAGATCAGATCAAGCCTGCTGGAGATCTGTCGTGTCACGTTAGGATGACATAAGGGTGATGTTAAGAAATCTCCCTGGAGGAAAGATGTCCCACAGAGCTTGGAGCAAGTCCTAGACAGGGGAGGAAGAAGTGTTTGGGGCATTGAGGGGCACCAGTTCCAGGGACACTGCCCTCCCCCCACCCATCCCCCCCCACCCCCGTCCCTGGTCTCCTGTGGGGCCTAACTTTGTAGGACCTCAGCCTACACACACACACAGCAGAAATAGGTGCTCTCTATACCATGTCTCTTGTGGCTCGTGGCTAGCACACACCACACTATTTTATCATTTGTGGGGCTCTTCTCCGTCTCGCTCCTTGACCTGTAGGGTTGGGGACTGAGGGGTGAAGTCATACTCATCATAGCATCTCTACAGTGTTGAGGAGTGTGTCAGTCTGAGGAGACTAGAGAAACAAATTCATAAACACTCGTATATGCATAAGAAGGAGGTTTATATAAAGAGCAATTGAATATTGAGAAAACATCCCAGCCTAGTCCAGATCAAGTCCATAAGTCTGATATTAGCCCATATGTCCAATTCCAATCTATAAATTCCTCTTCAGACTCATGCAATGACATCGCATGCTGGAAGATCACAGGCCAGTCGGTGGGAAGTCTTGTAGATCCAGTGGCATTGTAACCATCTCAGCGCTGGCAGGGGTCTCCACGTGGCTTCTCCAGCTCCCAAGGCCCTGGCAGCATCAGGGTAGGTCCATGTGGCTTTTCCTCCGGATGTCTCACAGAGAGTCAGCCTTGTCAGTAGAGAGACTCCCAGGGAGTGAGCAGAGAGAGAGAGTGTGTGTCTCCCACCTCCAAGGAGGAAATACAGGAGTTCCCAGAATCCCTCAGGAGAAGGCCATGTCCACACAGAGGCCTCATTGGCTATGACCTGGTTGACAAACTAGACTCCTCTCCTCCATTCTTAACCCTCTCAAGTCCCAAAAGGACACCAGATTGTGTAACTGCCACAAAAAGCAAGGATGTTACTTTGAGGACTCAGGTGCACTTGACCCAAGCAGTGATATGTTCCATTGTGAAAGTTAGACCCCGAAGACCATCTGTGCATTTGAACTCTGGTGTGGCAGAAGCACATGGAAAGCACTCTGGACTGTCTCAAACACGCAGCCATCTGTCCTGGAAGAAGTACAGCCAGAAGGCTCCGGAGGGCAAGGATGGCGAGATTTGTCTCATGTACTTTGGACATGTTGGGGGAGAGACCAGTCCCCGAGGGAAGATCATGCTCAGTAAAGTGGAGGGACACGGAAAGAACCCTTCTTTTCTACCCCAGGCCCTGGAGCACCAGGTGCTCCCTGCTTTGTAGAGACATCTTCACAGGGCATTTCTTCGGTCTTTCCATGCCCCTTCTACTTCTTCATAAGAGTTTTTGGAAGGATGTACAGCTTTGAGCACCCTGTAGAGTTGGGTTGGTCTTCACATAGCCATCCCTAGGTGGCACTGCCGTTCAAAACGAACTGAGATGGGATGAGGACTCGAAGTGCCTGTGGACTGATGTTGTTGTGGTTGGGTATTGTTGAGTCGAACTTTGACTTGTGGCAACCCCCATGCGACACCGAAGAACTGTCCCCTAGGAATTTTAGACTGTCATCTTCATGGGAGCAGGTCCCCGGGCCTCTCTCCAGATGAGCTGCTAAGTGGGCTCAAGCCCCAACACCATCGCAGAGAGCCTATTTCCAAGTAGCGTCACGTTCACAGAATCGGGATGAAAATACTCACTGCTACTGAGTCAACACCAACTCATAGCCACCATATAGGATAGAGTAGAACTTCTTCTGTGAGTCTCTCAAACCACAACTCTTTATGGGAGTTGAAAGCCCTGTCTTTCTCCATTGGAGCAGCTGCTGGTTTCGAACTTTTGACCTTGAGGATCACAGCTCACCAGGTAACTACTACATCAACAAGGCTTCTTACCAGGGTTAAGGAGTTCAACCTATCTTTTGTGGGAGGGTGGGCACAATTCAATTCATAGAACTTCATGTATTTTCCCTCATTGATTATTCCAGTACACTAGAGAAATCGGTATTTTATTATCTTCGCTTTACAGATGAGGATCTTAAGAGAGGTGAAGTGACTTGGCCTAGGGCCACACAGCCAATGAGTGGAAGCGGCTGAGCTTGAAGTCAGGTCTCTCTCAGCCATCTGGTTAGGTGCTTAGTGAGTAGCTAAATCACTAGATGAGGAATTGGCTTCACCTCTGCTGCCTCCCCTTCCTTAGCTAACTATTGGGAGACTTGGCAAGTAGAGATGAGAGATCTGGTCCACTGTGTTCCAGGAAGAAGTAAAAAAGGAGCCAGGAAAGGTTCTTCTTGAAGAAATGCTTCGACAGATCTAACCTGAAACAGTTCTCTTGCTCCTGACTCCCCATCTCCACCCACAGGTCCTAGATGTCTCCATCAGGGAGATACTCCCTTTCCATCGAGCTGAGTGTAGATTCCTCCAGCCAGTCCCCTGCATCCTCAATGCCGGATGGTCCCGGGAACATCTGAGCTTTTTCCTCAAGCTTCTGTCCGTCATTCCACTCGCTTCTTGTCACCGTGTGTCCTCTCTTATAAGTATTCTTGCGTGTATTAACTAATATGATCCTAATGAAAACCCTATTGGGAGGTGCTAATATGATCACCGCTTTATGGATTGGAAAACGTGGGATACAGAGAGGCTTAGTAACAATCCCCAGGTCACATAGTTTATATGTGATTGAGCCAAATTGGACAACATGCAGTCTTTTTAATTTTAATTAAATACTTTTATTGGGGGCTCATACATCTCTTATCACAATCCATACATACGTCAATTGTGTCAAGCGCATTTGTACATTCGTTGCCATCAACATTCCCAAAACATTTGCTTTCTACTTGAGCTCTTTGTATCAGCTCATTTTCCCCTTCCCTCCCACCCCTCCTCCCTCATGAACCCTTGATAATTTAGAAGTTATCATTATTTTGTCATGTCTTACACGGATCGACATCTCCCTTCACCCACTTTTCTGTGTCTGTCCCCTAGGGAGGGGGTTATATGTAGATCCTTGTAATTGGCTCTCCCTTTCCACCCCACCCTCCCTCCACCCTCTTGGTTTTGCCACTCTCACCACTGGTCCTGAAAGGATCATCCATCCTGGATTCCCTGTGTTTCCAGTTCCTATCTGTACCCTGTACATCCTCTGGTTTAGCCGGATTTGTAAGGTAGAATTGGGATCATGATAGTGGGGAGGGGGGAAGAAGCATTAACGAACTAGAAGAAAGTTGTATGTTTCATCGTTGCTACACTGCACCCTGACTGGCTCAACTTTACTCAAAAACCTGACCTTGTAACCTTTTCATGACATGGTCTGGCCATTGCAGTCCCACCTCTAGCACCTAGAGGGGTTGGGGACTGGGCACTTAACTGGATCCTTTGAGGAGATACGGAGTTTAGCTAAGAACTCAGCATGGAGTAAGTACTTTGTAAAGTGTAGCTATATTGGTTATGTAGCGTATGCAGCATTCTTTTACATCCATTAGCTCAATGAAATACCTGGCTGCGTTGGTTGGTAGGAGGTGTGAGATATTGTAGACCCATTTTACAGCTGTGGAAACTGAGGCTCAGAACACACAAGTCGCATGCCCCAGGCCACACAGGTGGTAAGTAGTGGAGTCAAGAATCAAACTCAGACCACCAGAAGGCAAGTCCAAGGTTCTTTACCCGTTGTCTTGCCCTGCCTGATAACGCCAAATTGGCTGATGAATGAAAGATGCTTAATGAATTGACTTAAAAGCTTCTCTCACTGGCTGTGTCTTCTCTGTAATGACCCTATTTTCTCCTAAGGGGTGTATGGGCTTCCCCAAGACTTGCCCCTTTTCTCAGTGGGAAGGGATGTATCAATTGGAGCAGAGAAGCCTATTTCAGAGAGCTGACCACTCTCTCTTGCTTTCCAGTCTGGCTGCTCCAGTTCCTTGTTTTGTCTTTGACTGCTCCCTGGTGATGAGTTGTGCTCCTGGAATGCTGCCTTTGACCTTTCTTGACTTTGGCATTCCTGACCTTGCCTTTTTGTGGGGGGAGGGGGATGCTTTCAGAAGAGGAGGAGGGTGTGACTAAAGGGTGAATACAGCAGAGCGTGGCGGTGGGGCTAAAACCTTGAGTCTGAGCTCTTTTCCCCCAAGGGCTTCCCTCTACATGAACATGTATGCAGAACAGGTCCAGAACAGACGGTCATGTGACTCAAGTGTGGGTGGGTCCTTTGACCTAGAGAGAGCTCAGTCAGGAGTCCTAAGGTTGAACTGAGTTGGGATGTTTACGATCAGGTCCTCTGGCAGACTGGTTGTATGAGTTTCCCATTGCTGTTATAGCAAACAGGCACCAACCTAGTGGCTCAAAACAAGACAAATATCGTATCTGATCGTTTTTTTGAGTTTCAGGGGCAACAAAGTTGTGCTTCTTCTAGGGTCTCTGGGAGAGAATCAGCTTACTTCTTGTCTGCAGCTTCCAGAGGTGTCACAATGGTTAAGCACGAGGCTGCTAACCAATGGCTTGGTCGTTCAAACCCTCCAGCTGCCTTGTAGAACAGGCCTAGCGACGCTTGTCTGTGTTGTTAGGTGCCGTCAGGTTGCTCCTTACAGACAACAGAACGAGGCACTACCTGGTCCTGTGCCAGCTTCACAATTGTGCTTGAGCCCATCGTTGCCGCCACTGTGTCCATCCATCTTGTTGAGGGTCTTCCTCTTTCACTGCCCCCCTACTCCACCTAAGCTTGATGCCCTTTTCCAAGGACTGGCCTCTCCTGATCACATGTTCAAAGTATTTGTGATGAAGTCTCGCCATCCTCACTTCTCTGGAACACTCCGGCTGGACTTCTTCTAAGACAGACCTGATTGGTGTCCTTCCGGAAGTCCATGGTTCTTTCAATGCCATGTATTTGCCAACGCCATCATTCAGTTGCATCAGGTTTTTGGTC
>NW_022111312.1:3322520-3323518 GCF_000313985.2 Echinops telfairi
CTTGCAGGGTCGAATTCATATCATGATAGTGGGAGTAGGGAGGACACATTTAGGAACTAGAGGAAAGTTGTATTTTTCATCGTTGCTACATTGTACCCTGACTGGCTCGTCTCCTCCTGAGACCCCGCAGCAAGGGGATCTCCAGCCAGCTGCCAACTCTCTTACACCACCTAAGAGCACACAGTCACAGGCTCTGGGGATTAGCACATGGACGTTTTTTTGGGGGTGGGCCTTAATTCTGCGTCCACGTTGCTGAGTGAAATGGGAACAGTCTTTCCTTCTGGGCTATCTCGGAACCCATCTCTCTGGGAGACAATAGACAATAGACAAAAGGGCTCCTGAAGCCAGGCTGGGTTCTTATCTGCTTAACCCCCACCCCATTCCTCTCTGTGTTACCTTGGGCAAGTCACTAATTCTCCCCATGTCCATTCTACCTCCATAAGTAGGCAAACAATGTCACGTAACATTATAGCACTGGACTTCATAGCACGGTCATTAATGACAATGACGTGGCACCTGGTGAATAATATATATAAAAAAAAGAAAGTTCTTTTCTTGCAAGTCGATTCCGACTCATCCAGACCCTATAGGACAGAGCAGGACTGGCCCCGTGGGTTTCTGAGACTGTGAGTGACTCTGTATGGGGGTAGAAAGCCTCACCTTGCTCTCATAGAGTGGCTGGTGGTTTTGAGCTTCTGACCTTGGGGTTGGCAAGCCCAGCATGTAAACCACTATACCACCAGGGCTCCTACCAAGTGAATAGCAAACCAGTTAACCCACCAACAACCCCCAACCCCTTGCCATCCAGTCAAGTCCAACTTACAGCAACCCAGTCTGCCAGAGAAGAACTGCCCCGGGCTGTCCTCTTGAAGGCAGCAGGCTGCTGCGTCTTTCTCCAGTGAGGAGAGGCTGGTGGTTTCAAACCACTGACCTTCCTGTGAGCAGCCAAGCGCTTAGCTGCTGCACCACTAGGGCCCCTTCTCTGATGGACAAGCCAC
>NW_022111312.1:3324309-3333176 GCF_000313985.2 Echinops telfairi
GACAGGAAGTGTGAGGTCTCTTTTAATAAAACAATAATCAATACATGTGTACCGTATTCTTCTTCATGGAAAAATAAGATATCCCCTGAAAATAAGACCTAGCGCATCTTTGGGAGCAAAAATGAATATAAGACACTGTCTTATTTTCGGGGAAACAGGGTATCACCACCACCAGCATCATTCTCACGGGGGAGGGGGCAGAGAACGTGGTAACAGACCACCCGTCACCTCCAAGAAAAGCTGAGTCCCTCGACACTTCCCTCTCCCTCGCCAGGTGAACTTGGGGATGTCATTACACCTGGCTTGTTGCACGAAAATGGGGGCAGCAATAGCCCCCCCCTCGTGTCCTTGTGGGGACTGGAGGTAATAGCTGGGTAGTGCTTATTATAGAGCCCGGCACATGGTAGGTGTCTAGGCATTTAGTGGGTGGTAGCTAAGTTCATTCCCTAACAGAGTTGAATCAGAACAGGCCCTCCTAGTACATGTGCTTCATGGCCAGATTTTAGGGATGGTGGAAATTCCTTGGGAATTGGAATCAAATGGCTTGGCAGCTACTTTGGTTGACTTCTTCCAGGATGATTCCATCTGACTGTAGTCCCTGTTTGGGTGTCTAAGAAAGAACACTGGCGGTGTCATGGTGACAAATTGGGCTACTAACCACAAGATCAGCAGTTCAAAATCACCAGCTGCTCTAGGGGAGAAAGATGAGGCTTTCTGATCCCCTAAAGAGTTATAGAATCAGAAACCCACAGGAGAAGTTCTAACTTGTCCTATAGGGTCACTGTGAATCAGAATCAATTCTATGGAAGTAAATTTTTTTTAAAAATCAGAGGTGCCTAACTACTTACTACATTGTTGCTGAAGGCCCAAGAGTTCTATTACCTCAGTGGGCTAGGTCTTGGACTGCTAGCCATTAGGTCAGGGTTCAAATCCACCAGTTGCTCCGCAGGAGAAAGATGAGGCTTTCTGCTCCCATAAAGCTCTATACTCTTGGAAACCCTATATAGAGTCTTCTTGAGTTGGAACTGACTCGGCGGCAGTGGATTTATTATATGCCTGGCCTGTTCTAGGCACTCAGATACAAGCATTGACAGCTGAAAACCTTAAGTTCTAGACTCAAGTCCGGAGCTTTCTAGATCTTTGACAACAGGCAAGTCACTTGCCCCTCTTTGGTTCTCGATATTTTCCTCTGTAAAATGAGAAGACTCAGCTTGAATCATAGGGTCTTTGGGGGAGAAAAAAACAGAACAATAGCAACAAAAAAAATCACTGATATCTGGCCCCCACCAATTTCAGAATGCATTTAACTTCACGCTGATAGGCCTTCTGAAGCATGGGGTTTGGAATCATATGGCCCTGGGACTGAATTATGTCTCCATCACTTACTGTCTAACCTTGAGTAAGGGACTTAAATTGAGTGTCAGTTTCTTCTTCTATCCAGGGGATGATGATGTTACCCTTATAAGATCATGGTGAGGATTCCAGATGATGCATATAAAGTGCTTAGCAGAATGACTGGCAGCCCAGAGGGGGCAGTTCTACCCTGTCCGATAGGGTCTCTGCAAATCGACTGATTCTCAATAAATGGTAAATGCCACCATCGTCATCACTAGTATCACCACTGCCATCGTCATCACCATCACAACCCTCATAATCATCACCACCATCATTGTCACTATAATGATGATCAACATCCCCACAGAACATCATCGACCATTGCTCCCATTATCACCATTGACATCCAGCCATCATGATCATCGTCTTCACCACCACCACCATCTATGAAGTCAAAGGCTTAAATGGTCTCTAAGATTCTGACCTCCTAAGTCAGAGCTTTTAAGGGAGGAATTGAGTAGATAATTTAGTTGCTTTGGGTGGGGACACAGGAAAAGACAGGGCTTCCTACTCCCATACACACAGTCTCAGAAACCCACAGGGACAGTTCTGTCCAATAGCGTTGCTGAGAGCCAGTATTAGACTCTATATAAATGAATTTGGGTGGGGACATGTTAAGCTACGGATTTCTATTTTAGATAAGAGCAGGTTGCCCTTCACTTGACAGAGAAGCTAGAAAAGATCTTGGCCTCTTTGATATTTCCTGCCCAAGATAGTGCACAAGAATAGGACACTTGGGGTCTGTAGCACCGGACACACCGGCAAACACTTCCTCTCTGTAGGTCTCTGCTTTGCATGACTTGATTTCCAGGCCCGAGATTTTGTTTCAGGAAGCCAGCCTGGATCTTTCAGCGATCCATTGCAGGTTCAGCTGCCTGATTTAGACCTCCTAAAAAAATGTCCCAACTCCATCCCACTCAAGCCACATGCTGGAAGGCGAGGTTGGCACATGCCACCGTGGGTTGGCTACCGGCTCCTGTATTCCTCTGTCAAAGCATTTAGCTTGTGGGACAGTTTATGGCTCATCGAGTATCGTAGCCCATGACTTGGTCGTTGGTAAATTTGCTTCTTAAGCCCATTCTTCCTGCCTTTTAGGAAAACAAGATTGCCATACCTGCATTTCCCCGATGGGATTTATAGGTATGACTCTCCCACATTGGTCTGGGCGCAGGTGGACCTGGTTTCTTGTCAAATGATGCTTCGACTCACCTTCCCCTTAGACTTCAGCTCGGTGAGCACCATTTTCCCCCGCTCTGAATTCCCATGCACCAGAGGCACAGGTCAGAAACCTGCAGCAGGGAGAGTAAGGGCAGATTGATTTTTCAGGGTGGGGTGGGGCAGAGGGTGGGGGGAGAGCCACATTTGGAGCCCCACACTTTGGGGTCAAACTCCTGTCAGAGAACCCGGCTGGGCTGGTGCGTGCAAGAGGGGCCACTGACAACATCTTGGTTTCACAAGTGAGCCTCCAGCTTAGAACACACGTGTGGTAGGTAGACAGTCACTCACCATGTGATGTTGCTAAGTGCTGCCGTCCCCCACCCCCCACCCCCCACCTCTCTGGACCCTCAGCGTTTTGGCTTTAACCAGCCAATAACTTAACCTCTCTTTCCCCAGGGTTCACCTCCCGCCCAGCCCCTCCTCTGCATCCGCATTTCAGCGCTGTCCGCGGTGCTGACCGCCCATCCTCTGACAGCGAGCCCTTCCAACCAGCTGCTCTTTCTAGTGCACCCAGCCTCCCGAGGCCGGCCTCCCACCTCGCGTTCTCACACAGAAGCCACGGGTGGGAGGCAGGCTCGGTTCCCCTGCGCCGGGAAGCTGCTGCTCCCCCTCCTTGTGCACGCTGGGGTTTGCAGCAGTGGCGGCAGCCGGCACCGCCGATTAGGACACTGGGGGAGCAATTGATTCGTCTGCTGCCAGCAACCCGGAGTTGCCTCTGCGGACGGCAGAGAGAGAGAGAGAGAGAGCGAGAGAGCGCACAAGCGAGCGAGCAAGCGACACAGAGGCTCAGGGAGCAGCAGCCTCCATCCATGTGGGGGGCAGTCTGCGGGAGCCACTGCCTGCCTTGCCTACGGACTGCTCAGAGTTTTCTCCGCTGGCAGTGGTATTTCTCCTTGTCTTAGTCTTGCACGAATAGGGATAGATGGTGTGTGTGTGTACTCGGGTGTGCATGAGCGTGTGCGTGTGCGCGCCAGCATGCACCCGTGCTGGTGCCTTGGTTTTATTTTGGGAAGAGTCGGAGAGTTAAATGAACAATTCTCTTCCAGGCACCTCCGCTGAGCTCGCAAACAAAGTCATCGTTCCCATCCGGCAGGCAAGGGAGGAGTTGGCACTGATTCGGCTCACTGGTTCCCTCCACAACCCTCGGGTGTCTCGGTAAGTGTTGTTCTCTCAGAGGTGCAAACGGGATTGGGGGGTCTCCGGGTCCCAGTCCTAGTCCCGGGGAAGTGGGTGCATGAGCTGGTGGGGTCCAGGGTGCCCAGGAGAGGACCAGAGTGGAGGGGAAGACCCACGTTTATTGGCCTCAACTCTGCAGTCTTTTCTTGCGGGAGCAGCACCCCAAAGCCAAATGAGATTCCGGTTCCATGGCCAAAATCCAAACCCCAGCCAGAGAGTGGAATGGGCTAAGACTTGAGGCACTGCCATCAGGGTTGGGGCTCTGGCCCAGCTTGCCCTCTCAGCTGCCACAGAAGCCTTTGAAAGTAGCCAGGCAGGTCTCCGAGTGAATTAACCCTTCGTGGCATGGGCCGGACTGGCAGGGAGAATCTCTGAGTGTTCTGATCTCCAGGTGGAGGCCCGTTGGCCCTGGACAGCAGAGGGTGACCTGAGGCTGGAGGGTTAACCCTTGCCTGAGCACACAGGGGGAAGCTAGGAAGACACAGAATCGGTTTGTGTTATCTCCAAGAGAGAGCAGAGGAATTTCATTGTGCTGGTTCTCAGGAGGCTGGCTGTGCCAGCTGCCCCGAGGCCCAGGAAAGGACCCTAATTTGCCTGTGACCACACAGGTCAGCTGCTTGCCGAGCAGGTCATGGTTCATTTTCACAGGTGTTGTCACCCGGAAGTGTGTGTCTGGGTGGGGGGACGAGGCATCAGCCTGAGCAGTCCCTCCTGGAGCCTGTCTCCCGGGTAGGGAAGGAGGGGAACAGGGTTGATGCCAGCTCTGGGCAGCAGCGTCCAAGCTGTCCAGGGCAGACATCACCCTGCATTCCTTTCTTTTTCTGACGGAGCTCCTGGTGGGGGCGAGCCTGTGCCAACCTGTTAGTGAGTGGGAAGTGGAGGTCCCTTTGAAACGGAATCCGCAAGCTCGCTACGTCATTTTTCAAGTGTCTTTGCCGATCTTCTGAGACTCATCAAAAGGGGGGTTTCTCGCTGCTTTCTCGCATTGAGGGCTCCCACCTTTCCAGGAAATGGGTGTTCTTATTTTTAACAGCTGCGAGGCGATCTCTGAGGCCACTTCAGCCTCCTGCACACCCACCCCAACGATTGCCACTTTAGATTCCTGTTCTTGCAGGTGGGAGGAAGTCTCAAGAGCAGCCCCAGGGACAGGCAGGGCAGGATGTAAGCAGGGCCCACGCTGCATGCTCTCCAGCCCTGGGGCCAAATGGGGACTGCCGGGATCCTGGGGCAGGAAGGACTTGCAAGGCACAGGAGAAGACTGCTCAATGGTTAGTGCCCAGGAGTTAGCCAAAGAACTGCCTGCTCTCTCTTCCTGGTCTCCCCGGTTGGATGACCTTGAGGAGGAGGGTAGACGGTGAGTGTCCGGAAATGAGGGTTCCAATGAGAAGTCACAGATTTAGCGGGGGGTGGGGACAGACAAAACCTTCCACCTTGGTCCTAACTGATCAGACTGGGTCCGGTAGGTGGTTCCCTGCTGTGCTGAGCACCCTTGAGTTTCTGGATTTGGGGGAATGTTTGTGGGGTGCCTGGGAGAGACCAGGGGAGCCACGGGGGCGGGGGGCTCCGGGGCAGCACGGCCATCTGGTACAGGAGTCTTTTATTCTCCACAACGGGCTGTCCAGATATGGGTGCTTCTCCGGCATTGCCTGCTGCCTCCCAGCCCGACTTCCTTGGGGGGTGGCTAAGATCCAAGAGGCTGCCCTCCCTCCTCCCCCGTCACATTGGAAGTGGCGCATTGTGGTGCACCAGGGAGGGGGAAGCAGAAGCCTCGGGAAGGAGCCCTGCACTTGAACCAGGAAGCCCAGGCTCCCACCTCAGCCCTGCCTCTCCTTTCGGAGCCCCAGCATCCTCACCTGCGCAACAAGGTGGTTGCCCTAGGTGACCCCCGGAGCCCCTTCCAGCCAGGGTCCCATAGCTCTGCGATAGGGGATGTGTACGCACCTATATGTTCATGCTCCTTGGGAAGGGGACAGGTCAGGTGTGTTGGGTGGGGGAGCCCCTGTTGGGGCAAATCAGGGTGGAGGTCTCTATGAGAACTTTACTCTGTTTCTTGAATCTTGTACTAGGCTACCCTGGCACCTGCGTGGTCTCTCGTGTCCACAGGGACACATACAGATGGTGTTTGACTGCCAGGTCTGTAGATGCCGCCCTCAGAAGATGGCAAGTCCCTTTGAGACCCTCTCTCTGAGACCCTCTCTTAAAGCTTACAGGGTACCCAGCTTCAAAAACTGACCTAGACTCACCTCGCAGTGTATAGTTCACCCAAATTCACACAGAGCAAAGAAGCACCCACCATCCTGACTTCCAACCTAGCTAAGGAGAGGCACCCATGGCCAGCCAGCACCACCTCTCCAGTCATGCTTGCAATGAGTGGCCAGGGGTTCTGGAATTCCAGAATGGTGGCCTGAAAAGCCAATCCCCTCACCTGCCTGGTCAGAGGACGTGTGTCTGGCCAGGGTGGCAGCTCTGGGGTTGGCTTGTATGATGTTCTATTTATTCTTTCTTCAACCCTCTTTGTCTTCCCATGAAGGAGCCCTGGCAGCATAGTGGGTTGCACTTTGGGCTGCTAACCACAAGGTCAGCAGTTTGAAACCACTGGCTGCTTCAAGGGGGGAAATATGAGGCTTTCTATTCCTATAATGCATTGCAGTCATGGAAACTCACAAGAGGCTGTTCTACCCTGTCTTGCAGAGTTGTTATGAGTCGGGATCGACTTGCTGGCAGTGGGTTTGGGTTAGATCTTCTGGTGTGGGCAAAGGTCAAGCTTGTGACTTGCTTATAAAAACCACTGTGACACGTGGCCCTGCCTTCGGCTCTTTATCCTCTTCCAGTGGGGAGCTGGTCGCACACACAGACAAGTTAAGAGTGGGCTTGAAGGTGAGGAGACGTACAGGGTGTGGCTTTCCTGCTGAGAGCTGTGCTTGTACCTTGGGGTGGCTGTCACCCAGGGGTGACGGACTGGGGCTGGGCATTTAAATTCTTCAGCTGCCACGCATGATGATGAGCTCAATGTGCTGGGAGACTGAAGGGAGACCCGGCTGACTTCTCCCTACACTGTGAGCCTCCAGCATCTGCAGTGCTGGGCTCTGGGAGCAGCCAGACCTGAGGTCCAATTCTGACTTCACCACTCCCCTGCTTTGTGACTCCAGGCCGGTTCCTGAACTCTTCCGAGCCTCAGTCCTCTCCGTGATGGGCACAGGGTGGTTAGGAGTGGAAAGCACGGGCCCTGGACGAAGATGAGCATTTCCTTGCTGTGTGCTTTTGACCTCGCTGTGCCTCGGCTTCCTGTCTGTAAAGCGGGGATCACTGTGGAGCTGTCTTCAGATTGCTAAGGGTTAAATGCTTTACAGAGTGCTCCGTGGGGCAAGCCTGGCACAGGGTGAGTGTGCCATGAATGTCAGCCGTGGGGTGGAAGTGGGTAATGCAGAAAAGGTGGGGGTGAGGCGAGGGATGGTGTGGATCCCACGAGGCAGCGGGGGGACCCAGGAGATGGAAGATGAGGCTTAGAGAGAACTTCCGGTCCCACTTATTCCTGCCGGGGTGCTCCGGCAGATGCTGGTGCTCTCCGCCCCTGTCTCATCATCCCTGAAGTGGGCATCATGACCCCCTTACCCCAAGTCATGGGAGGCTCAGGGCAGGTGACCAGGGGGATGGTGGAGTGAAGCCCCCAGAGGAAAGAGTCCAGAAAGAGACACCCTCCATGCTACTCAGAGTCTCTAGCCCCTCCCGGCCCCGGGGAGGTTTGTGCTGAATCATCCCAGCCCACGAGCCCATGGATTTTCTCCAGGAAACCCAAGCTCCCCCTCCCTTCCTTGAGACTTGGACTCTCGTACAGGCCCTCCTGGTGCTACAGACAGCCCCAAGGGACCACGGCCGCACCCGCTTCCTCTGTGGAAGCAGATGCTCAAAGAGTGCTTGCTGAATAAATGAACGAGACCTCAACTGATGGATGAGTAGACGCGTCAGTGTGGGTCGATATCTTTGGCCAGGACTGGGCAGCGGGGGTGGTGGGGTATTGTTGCTTAGTCAGCACCGGTTGAGTCTGATGAGTCATTGGTGATGGGTTACGCAGGGCTCAGCTTCCAATCAGGCCTGCTTCAGTCAAAGGCCAGGCCTCACCTCCTGCTACTCACTTGGGCTCTGGGCATGTCATGAGCTTCTGCAGTGTGTGTGCGGCCAAGGTGGGCATGGGAGTCAAATTGTGATCAAAATGCACCCTCTTTGGAGCTTAGATAAATTAAGTGGCCACCTACCCAATGTGTTTGTTTGTTTGTTTGTTTGTTTGTTTGTTTGTGGGACAGGGAGGCACCCTAAAAGCTCCCATTGTCCAAGCTCTCTGCCAGCTGAAATTCCACCATTAAAGTCCCATGATGTATCCTAAGGCTTTGCTTTTGGGGTAGGGGGGGGGATGCTTTGGTATGGGATAATCTAGCCTTATTTGTCATTTCTGCTTTAATGAGCATGAGTTGTAAGATCCCTTTGTAAAAACGAGGTGGATCTTTTCTTTGCAGTGGGGTGGTGGTTAATTGGGGGTGGGGGTGGCACAGGGTTGTCTGTGTGTAGGAAGAGTGGAGTTCACACAGATGGCAGCTTCCGTATGGATTACAACTCTCTGAAAGAAATCACAATCCTCACAATGGGACCCATAGACAAGATCCTGATCAGTGGAGACATGGCGACAGTTAGGAAGCCTGTCATCTTGCTCAGATCCGTCCTCCCTGCTCATGGCAGCAGTGGTCAAGAGATCACAGGACACATTGCACGGGGCAGATCTGAGCACCGAAGAGCAAGGATGTCCCTGAGAGACTGAGCACCTGAAAGCCGGACGTTGAAGAAGGAAGACGGGAGAAGAATCGATGTATTTGAATAATGGCGTTGGCCAAGAATATCGAAGGTGCTGTGGGTTACCAGAGCAACAAACAAATCTGTCTTGGAAGAAGTAGAGCCAGAAGGTGCCTTAGAAGTGAGATGCCAAGACTTCATCTCACATTGGATGCATTATCGGGGAAGACCAGTCCCTGGAAAAGGGCATCATGCTTGGTAAGGGCAGTTAAGAAGAAGAGGAGGAAGAGGAGGAG
>NW_022111312.1:3334395-3335434 GCF_000313985.2 Echinops telfairi
AACGATCGTGTTCTGGATGGTGCAGGACCAGGCTGTGTTTTGTTATGTTACGTCGGGTCACTATGAATTGGAACCGATTCAAGGGCACCTAACAACCACCACCAAGTCTCTGGCCTCCCCCTCCTCCCCCCAGGAGCAGGAGCTGGCCCTCCAGGCCTGCCTCCCTTCCCTGCTGGCTTCTGAGCACCCCAGGCGCAAGCCGACTCAGAGAGGGGGCAGCTCTGCAGACTGGCTGGGTCTTGGTGGCCAGAGGGAAGAGAGGAGGGTTCTCTGTAGCCTGGGAAACATGGGAGGCACCAGACGGCACCAGGCTGCCGTATGCCATGTCACCGTGGCTTCCTCGAAGTAATTGTCTGGCTGTCATTAGCTTTAATGATATAACGCACGCTTAAATCTCATTGTCATGGAGCTGGATCAGACGGTGGTTGAGCCGCCCCGAAGCTGAGCAAGACGGCCTGCTTCAGGAAGCCAGGATGAAGCGCCCACCCCTTACCATTCATCAGCCTGAGGACGCTCATCTGACAGCACCCTAATGATGTTTGGTTTCTGAAAGAGTTATTTGGAGAACGGAGGGGGTGGGGGGCCATTTCTCATCGCCTCTCGAGATAATTTTCTAAGGGGGTCCATTCAGCTTCTTCCTCTCTTCGCCTTCCCCCTGTCTCCCCTGTGCCGCACCTGCACAATGACAAGCCGCGTGGCTTGTGAATGGAACGGGCTTTCGGCAGGGGACGTGTTATGTAAGCAGCTTCCAGTGCCAGCCATTGATGGCGGGGGAGAGAGGGAATTTCTCGAAGTGTGCTGGGAGGCGCTCTGCGCGCGATGCTGCCAACAGCATCCTTCCCGTGTGGTCCACTTCTGAAGCCTTCCTCCTGCCCCCGCCGCCCCCTGGGCCCCTCTGCGTTGGCCTGTGTCACGGAGGCACTTCCATCTGTCTGTCTGCTTCGGTCGCACTCTCTAGCTCCTCCTCCTTTTCTCACTGTGCCTCTCCCCCCCTGCAAGGTATGTCCAGTTGTCTAGAGATAGGCATTGGGTCTCCATC
>NW_022111312.1:3335577-3340797 GCF_000313985.2 Echinops telfairi
GCAAAGTCAGGGCTGGGAAGTGCTTGGGAGCCATTCTGCGCTGCACGCACGCAAGGGGTCACCAGGAGCTGAACGAGACTCACTGGCCAGTTGGTTGGGTGTTTGGCCTGGCCTCCTTTAAACATCTCCCTTCTCCCCACATCCCCTCCGGGTCCCTTCTGCCCTCAGGCTCTCTTGCCATCTCCCTACTTCCTGTGGCTGCCCCTCGCCCCTCACAGCCTTCTTCTGTGACTTGTGCAGGGAGTCGGAGCCAAGCACAGTGACCAGAGAGCTCCACTCGCCCGGCTGATGGGGTGCCCAGGCCTTGCCGTTTAAAGTCAAATGCTGAGAATTTCATAGCGCTTGCTCAAGGCCGGAGGTTCCTCTTTGTGCGTGAGGAGGCTAGCTTCTTGGCCCCAGGGAGGGACACGGTGCCCTCTGAAGTCCACCGCGCCTTTGATCTTCTCTCTGAGGCCTCTGGGGTAAAGACTGTGGGGCACAGAGAGTCCTGTTCTCCCAGGGACCCATGGCCGGTCAAGGGGGGTGGACTCCCCCCACTGCATCCTTCCCCCATGACTGACCTTGGTGCCAAGAGGGTCACAGCGAGAGCCTGCAGATGGCCCTGTGAGACACCCTCAGAGCCCAGGGTGCCTTTCCAGCAAGCTCCCGGGCTGCCAGACGCTGCTGGTCCAGGGGCCACCCCCTGTGAGAACCACAGCTCTCTGCTCCTTCCCTGCTGAATATGTCCCGTAGCCGAGGATGGCCCTGGAGCTGTTCTAGGCACTTGGGGGCTCAGCAGGGAGAGAGCATGCCTGGCCTCGTGGAGCTTCCAACCAAACCAAACTCACTGCCAGCGAGTCAGTGTGGACCCTACAGGGCCCGCGGGTTTCCGAGACGCTAACTCCTGACCAGAGTAGGAAGCCCCGTCCTTTTCCTGAGGAGGGGCTGGTGGTTTTGAACTGCCAACCTTGTAGGTAGCAGCTCAGTGTGTAACCACTACACCACCAGAGCTCCTTGCTAGAGCTTACGGTCCAGGAAATAACAAGCAGACAAGGAAACATATAAGCCCTGAAGCTAAACCCAGTGCCCCATCCCATTCCAGCTGATCAGCCCCCTATAGGACATAGGACGGAGTTGCTCGGCCCCAGGGCCTTTCCCAAGCTGTCCATCCGTCTTGATGGAAGAGGGCTGCCCCAGCCTTCTCTAATGCATCTGGTGGGTGTGAACCACTTATCTTCCCATTCACAGCCAAGTGCTTAACCGCCGAGCCACCAGGGAGCCTCAAGGTCAGGTCCGCCCCACTGTACGTGCCACCAAGGAAAGGGTCGGCATGCAGGCTCCTGGTGGGGGTGGGAGGGTGGCGGGGAGACCACCCCGTTCCTGATCAACACCGTGGGCTTCAGCGATGGATAGTAAGAGTGGAACTGAAGGTGAGTTCTAGAAGGAGCCAGAGGGCAGCACCGGTGAGAGACCAGAGCGGCCCAGGAGGGGAAGACAAGGCCGAGGGGCTGGGAGGGCCAGCCACGAGGCCCGGGAGGGTGGAGAGAAGGGAAGTGGGAGACACGGGCAGGGTGGGTAGGGGTGGTGGGCGCTCAGGGGCATGGGACCCGGGGAGGTGGGGGTGGTGGTGAGTGGGGGGACTGGTTGTGCAGGACGGTGCTGGCACAGGGGCCTCCTAGAGGTTGTTGGCTTGTGTCTTTGAAACCAGCTAGTGGGTCACTGAAGAATTGGAGCCCATTTCAAAGTTCCCTTTTCTCCTTTGAGAGCCGTGCAGGCCGGTGTTTAGAGCTGCTGGGTTTTTAAAACTGGGACACTTTTCTCTCTCTCTTTTTCTCATTTTTTTCAGTTTTAATTGCATTCCTTTAAAAAATTGTTATTATTTTCCCTCTTACTGGTGGCCTATATCCTATGCCTCCACCCCACCCCCCAACAAAAAAAGAGATATTTTGTGTCGTTCCATAGCTTATCTTATTAAAACAGGCACAGTCTTCCAGAAACCACCGCCACAGCCCGGACTCGGTGTATGTGGTACTTTCCTTTGTATTTATTTTTCTTCTCTCACCCACCCTCCCTCCTGACCTTCTTGTCCCTTCCCTCTCCCCATCCCCTCCTGGCCCTGGCTTCCTCATTTCCTTTGGTGTGAAAACCGCTTCCTCCTTCTTCCTAGATCACCACGGTGGTCATGTGCGATATCCATTGTCTTTGTGAGATTGGCCAGCTTTGCGGAGCCTAAGGTCCCCCAGTGCTGTCCCAACCCTGAGGTGTCCGACAGGCTCCTCCTTGGTTTTTGAAGGGCGCCTTGTGGGTTGGCAGCGGTCTGGATCTGACTTGATCGCAAGGAGGGAGGGTTCTAAGCTGAAGTGGGACATGACCTAACGGTGGTTGTAGGGATGGCGCTGGCTGTGTGTGGACATGGGGCTGCAGTGGGCAGGGGTGACAGCGGGCAAGGGGAACACAGGCCCGGGCCGGTGTGAGGACCATGGAGAAGGTGGTCAGATGTGGGGGGATCAGCTGAGGCAGCAAGGGGCAGGGGGCAGTCAGGGCCCATGTGTGGGAGGTGGATCTGTTCTGGGCAGGAGTTCAGCCATCGAGAATCTAGAGACCCGGGAGCGGGCCTCTGCTGTAACCAGGAACCTGCGGGCCAAGAGAAAAGGCTCAGGATGCGTGACCCATGGGATGCTGGCCTGGGTGAACCTGTCGGTGCTCAGCAGGATCTTATAACGTGGCGAAGACCGTGAAGCCACCCTCCGCTGCGGCAGCCATATCCAGCTGGCACCCCCGGCCACTCAGCTCCCGCAGAGATTTGCGGCCCGGGGGCTTGTGGGAAGGCTGTGGACGCTCTGCAAAGGGAAGCTGCTGCTTCTGCATCTCCCCATCTGATCTCCAGTGGAGCCGGGTCCAACTCAGAGTGACCTGATAGGACAGAGTAGAGCTGCCCCACGGGGTTCCCTCGGCTGTGAGCTTTAGGGGAAGAGAGCCCCAGGTCCTTCTCCTGTGGACCGGCCACACACTTAACCACTGGGCCAGCGGGGCTTCTGGTGTCCGCAGAACCAGCAAAGCCCTGCCAGCCACAGTGTTGCCCCAGGGGACGAAAGGGGGTCGGAACCCTCGGTCCTGGGCAGGTGCCTGAGGGGCATAAGGAGACTGTACACCAGGATACCACCTCTGCTGTTGATCGAGGGGTGGGGTGGGAGGGTGTTTTGGGTCTTTTTCAATGTTTAAGCTTTTCCCTTGGGTGGGTTCATCCCCAAGGGACAGGGTCTGTAGCCAGCCTTGGCTTCTTACCAGCAGAGCAGTCTGGCCAGTGTCCTTTACTGAACTGCAGACAGGCAGCGAGGGAGGAAATCCCAAGGGGAAGACACACGATGCGCACATGTGGAGACCAGGAGGGGGACTGGCCATGCAGTCCTCACCCCTGCCCCTCAGCGACCCTTGGGGCGCGTGTCTGCTTGGTAGATGAGCACCGGGACCTCTGTGTGCGCCGCAGGTGCCGCGGGACAAGCAGCTGGGCTGTGTGTGCTGCAGGTGCCGCGGGACAAGCAGCCGGGCTCCCTCACTTCCTCTGTGCGGCCATCCTGGGTTGCAGCCGGCCCCCTCCAGGTCTTCAGAATTTTTTCTTGTCTGTCTCCGGGCCCCAACCCGCCGCTCCAAGTAACCCTTCTACTGCTAGGGCAGCATTTTTCATTTGGGGTTGCACCTTCAAGCATGTGTTTTAAATATAGGAAGGCATTTAAATTTGCTCTTAGTATTCCAAAGCAGCCCAGTGGCTTAAGGGGTTACATGGCGGGCCGCTCCCCACGAGGCCAGCAGTTCAAAACCACCCACCACTCCTCGAGAGAAGGATGAGGCTTTCCGCTCTCGTAGAGTGACCGCCTCGGGAACCCATAGGGACAGTTCTACCCTGTCTTCCAGGTTGCTCAGTATTGGCATCAACTCCATGGCAGTGAATTAGATGTGTTTTTATTTTATTTTATTTTATTTATCCATATTGTATAAGAGCTCACGGGTTTCCCTGTATTCACCCAGCCCCGTGGTTTTAAGAGCCATCCAGGTCCCTCTGTGTGTTTCCGATGCATTGCTTCTAAGCGTCGTTCCTCTTTTACTCTTCTCCTGCAATTCTATTGGCTTCCTTCCACCTGCTCAGACATTTCTGGGACCTTTCCTGCACTGGCCAAGTGGGATTCTTTCAGGACACGGAAGCACACGTGCAGCAAGATTGCACAGTCATCTGGGAAAGGTGGGCAGATGCCTCCCTCCCTGTTTCTCCCTGGAGAGTTGGCTCAGCAAACTCCAACAGCCACCCTGCCCTCAGAGCCCGGCATGCGTAGCAGTGGGCAGAGCAGTGCAGTGGTCGGGCCAGTGGGCTCTGCAGATCCATCACTCTCATGCTCACTGGCTGGGTGGCTGGTAAGGAAAGGATTTCCATTTCCTGAACCTCAGGCTCCTCCTCTGTCAGGTGGGGTGATGATAGGCTTCCTTTCGTGAGGCTGCTTGGGCAGGAAATGAGATAGGATATGGCCTCCTTTGGGTCATCAGGCTCTTGTTAAGTGGAGAATTCACAGGGGGCAGGATAAAAAGACTCAACTCACTGCCATCCAGTCGATGCTGACTCATGGCGACAGGATGCGACAGGGTAGCCCTGCCCCTGTGGGTTTCTGAGACTAATTCTTTACCAGAGTAGAAAGCCTTGTCTTTCTCCCAAGGAGTGGCTGGTGGTTTTGAACCAATGACCTTGTGGTTCACAGCCCAATGCATAACCCCTGTACCATCTAGATATTTCTAGTTCCTGTGTTTGTGTGTGTGTGTGCAGGTGGCATATGTATGTGTGGCTGTGGGGGGGGTGTGAGTATATGCATGTGTGTGTGGTCCATGTATGTGTATGCATGTGGTGTGTAGGGTACGGTGGCATCTGTGTGTGAGTTTGTATGCATGGGGTATGAACACATGAATGCGTGAGTATGGTTTGTGTGTATATGAGATATGTGTCTGAGTGTGAGAATGTGTGTGTATGAGTGTGCATATGTATAGGAGTGTGTGTGTGTGTGTGTGTGTGTGTGTGTGTGTGTGTGTGTGTAGCAGTTTCCTGGCTTCACCCTGTGGCGTGGTCACCTCTCCACTAGGTGAAGAGACCCTTCCCATCTGGAGCCAGCCCCACGAGCCGCTGTCCTGCCTGCCTTCTCAGGGATGGCCTCCTTCCTCTGTTGGCGGGGTCACCTCTGGAGTCAGCTGACGGAGGCAGAG
>NW_022111312.1:3342486-3351268 GCF_000313985.2 Echinops telfairi
TCTACCAGTCCCTTCAAGAGAGGACGATGAGGTGGTCGGCTTCCATAAAGACTGGAATTCCTGGACTCCTACAGGGGGGCAGTTCTGCTCTGCTTTATAGGATCTCCATGAGTCAGAACTGACTGGGTGGCAGTGGTTTGATTTGGGACCTGGATCCGCAGTATTCTCAGCGATAGGCATACCGTCTAGGAATCCCAGAGCGGCAGTTCTGCTCTGTCCTGTGAGATCACCAAGAGTCCGAAGGAGCACAGTGGTGATGGGAGTTGGGGTGGGACCAATAGCAACAGTAAACATGCCGCCACGGGTGCTGGACTTCCAGGGTCAGAATTGAGCTGTGTTGCTTGCCCACCTGTGACCGTGGCCAGGCGACTGGACGTCTCCTGGGCCTCTTTAACCCAGGTTCATGATAGCACTTCCATCGCAGGGTGTGAGGGTGGCCCGAGTGAGCGCGTGTGATGCACTGGAGCCCAGCACCCGGTCAACAATATCAGACTGTGACGTTGTTGATCGTTGCATAGAACTTCATTTTTTTTAAGCGTAAGCATCCAGGTAAGCAGGGCAGGTCTAGAAATCCGACCTCCATTTTACAGGGGAAGGGACGCAGTCTCAGAGAGGCCAATCTGTTCCCCAAGGCCGCAAGGCGAGCTCAGGATGAGAACCATGTTCCATCTCCAGGGTGACCACAGCCACGTGCGCTGAAGCATCGCCGGTCCCCAGTCACAGCCACACCCAGGCTTGCCTTGAAGTGACACGGGCAGCAACTCAAGCAAGTGGGTAATTTGGCAGCCCCCACGCCATGGGCTGGTGGGCTGTGGCCGGCGTAACTGTGAGCACTCCCAAACCCCAAGCCAAACTCCCTGCCACTCAGTCCATGCCAACCCACAGCAACTCTACAGGATGGGGTAGAACTGCCCCTGTGGGTTTCCGAGACGGGAACTCTCTGCAGGAGTAGAAAGTCCCATCTTTCTACTGCTGGTTTCGAACTTTCTACTGGAGCACCTGGTGGTTTCGAACTGCTGACCTGGAGGATCACAGCCCAATGTGAACCTTCCCAGGTGGGGAGCTTGCTCTGAGCCCTGGAACACCTGGCCGGCCACCCCACAGCACTTTCTCCCCTGAGATTGGGCAGCCAATGATGGTTGATGATGCCCTTCTGGGGAGCTGGGAGCTGCAGGATCAGTGGGATTCTGTAGGCTACTTCCAAGAGGGTGCTGCTGGGTGCAAGCACGGGGCTGCCCACCAAAAGGCCGGTGTCCAAGCCCATCCACCACTCCCTGGGAGGCTGTCTGCTTCCACAGAGACAGACCGCCTCAGGAATCCCACATAGGCTTGCAGTGTTGGAGTCAACTCGGTGTCAGGGGGCCAGGGGGTAGGGGCTTGGGTACTTCTAAGGGGTCTTGGCGATGCATTGGTTACATAGTCAGCTGCTTACTGAAAGACGGGTGCTTCAAATCCACCTAGCGACTTGGGGGAGAAAGGCCTGGCAACCAAACCAAGCCCATAGTCACCCAGTCGGTTCCAACTCATAGCCACCATCTACAAAGTGCAACCTGCCCATTAGGGCTTCTGAGGCTGCATGCTTGACAGGAGCAGACGGCCACCTCTTCTTCCAACAGCTGGTGGATTCGAACTGCTGACCTTGAGGTTCTCCATTGACCATTTAAGTCACTGTGCCACCAGAGCTCCTCAGATGACAGTCTAGAAAACTCCATGAGGCAGCTCTGCTCTACCACATGGGGTCTCTGAGTCAGAATCAACTTAATAGCACCTAAAAGCAATGAGACTCCACAGACTCTCCTGGCTTCTCGCCTGTTTCCACACCATCCTTCGTGCAGTGGACACCAGCAAGCCTTTAGACTCTGCCCTTTATCCCAGCCCCTGCTGGGCCTGTGCTGGGCTCGCCCGTGATGTAGGTCAGCATCGAGGACCAGACTCCCTGGGCTCAACGCTCAGATCTACTTCCCCCACACTGGGCAGACTCCCTGTTATAGAAACTCCCTATTCCTCAGCTCTTTTCAACCCAAAGTAGGGATGTTATTGCTCATAGCAGGATGACTCGGACCATTCCATGGGGTTCTTCGAAAGAGCAAATGGGTTCCTGCAGGTAGAGCTCCCAGGTCGCCATCGCCGTCATGATCGGTGTTGGTCTGTCTTAGCAGTCCATTGTAAACTCTCCCCAGCTCTCCGGATCTGCCCAGTTTCAGAAGGCTCTTGAAGGCCACTGACACTCGTAGCTTCCAGATCCGGAAGTGGTCGTTTCCACTGACCATGAGGGAAAGAACCAAACAGATATTTATCAGCAGATGAATCGTTGCCAACTAAATTTTCCTAGAAAGATTTTCTTCTAGCCTGTTATGATGTCTTTTCTGTTTGTTTAGTGTTAAACATTTTTTTAATGGAAATAATTGCTAGCAGTTTATTTTTGTTTTTAAAGGCCGTGCCCTTCCTTAGCAAATAAAAACCACACTGCCACCGCAAAAGCTGGTCATCCCAGACCAACTCATGCCAACCCTGTAAGGCTGAGTCAAACTGCCTCACTGGATTCCTCCCTCGTGGCATAGTGGTTATGCAATGGGCTGCGATCTGAAAGGTTGGCAGTTTGAACCACCTGTCTCGTTCCACGGCGAGAAAGAAGGGGCTTTCTACTCTCGTAAAAAGCACACAGTCTTGGACTCTCACAGGGGCAGTTCTACTCTGTCCTAAAAGATTGCTATGAGTCAGCATGGACTCGATGGCAGTGTGTTTGGTTTGGAATCTTTGTGGAAGCAAACTGGCCCATCTTTCTCCTACAGAGGCGCTGGTGCGGTTGGACCGTGGATCTCTCAGTTAGCAGTCAAGAGTTTAGCTGCGGTGTCGCCAGAACTCCATTTTCTTTCTTTTTTTTTCAAATCCTTTATTGGGGGCTCCTACAGCTTTGATCACAATCCATCCATCCATCCATCCATCCATCCATCCATCCATCCATCCATCCATCCATCCACCATGTCAGGCACATTTGTACATAGGTTGCCATCATCCTTTTCAAAACATTTTCTTTCTACTTGAGCTCTTGGTATCAGCTCATTGCCCCCCTCCCCCGCCCCTGATGAAACCCATGATAATTTATACATCTTTTTCATGTCCTGCACCAACCGCTGTCTCCCTTCATCCACTTTTCTGTTGTCCATTCCCCAGGGAGGGGGTTATAGGTAGATCATGATGATCAGTTCCCCCTTTCTCCCCCCACCTTCACTTTCCCCTCCTGGTATGGCTACTCTCATTATTGGTCCTGAGAGGTTTATCTGTCCTGGATTCCTTAGGTTGGGAGCTCTTATCTATACCCGTGTACATGCTCTGGTCTAGCTGGATTTGTAAGGTAGAACTGGGGTCATGATAGTGGGGTGGGGGGAGGGGAGCACTAAAGAGCTAGAGGCAAGTTGTATGTTTCATCAGTGCCATACTGCACCCTGACTGGCTTGTCTCCTCCTTGTGACTCTTCTGCGAGGGGCAGGACTCCTCTTTCATGAGCCTCGGGGTTATCAAACCCTAGTCCAAGGATCTCCTGGGGGGCGGGGGGCGGGGCGGGGGAAACAGAGTGCCAACCAGCCAGGAGCGAAGGAGGAGCGGGAACAGGAAACACAGGGAGGAAGTGGGATCCGTGCTGTGACGGCGGGGAACCAGCGATGAATGACATGAACCCACATGTGTGTGGGACAGTGAATGGAAAACGGGCATTCTGCTCTGAAACCTTCACCCATAAATTAAAAAGTGAAAAATAATAACCATTAACAATAAAAAGCAAAAAATTCACATTAAAAATAGCAATGGTGAAGACAGTGGAGTCGTGGGTACATGTCGGGCTGCTAACTGCAAGATCAGAAGTTCAAAACCACCAGCCGCTCTGCAGGAGAAAGCCGAGGCTTTCTATCCCTGTATGGATCTCAGAAGTCCACAGGGTGGTTTTACTCTGTCCTATAGGCCCACTATAGGAGTCGGAATCAACTCGATGGCAGTGAGTTTTGGTTTATCAAATTTATCTCTAGAACTTACGATTGAGGTTGTAGGTGATGCCCACTGGACGTCTTCAGTGAGGGACTTAAACCAAAAACAAGCTCACTGCGTCGAGTCCGTGCTGGCTCACAGGGACCCCCTGTGGGTTTCCGAGACTATTACTCTTTATGGGAGCAGAAAGCCCAGTCTTTCTCCCGGGGAGCTGCTGACGGTTTCAAACTGCCAACCATGAGGACTGTAGCCCAACGTGTAACCACTGCACCACCAGGGCTCCGCATGAGGGACTGGGCACCTACAAAAGCATTGCTCATTCTGATGGGCTGCTCAGTTAGGTTCTTTCTGGTGTTGATGAAAAACATGTACTTAGGAATTGAGTGATGTTTTACAGAGCAAATCAATTTTCCATTTGACAGCGGATGCACATTTTCTTGCATGGCCTTGATTGCAATTCCCTCAATGGAACAGCCCTCCTCCCACCTCTCCCCTGTGTTTCTCGTGTTCATCCGCCCTCTTAGCCTAACCTTCCTGCGTTCTGAACTTGGACATGGAGCACATGCTGCCCGTGAGACCTTCCATGGTTGATTGCTCTGAGAGGTAAGCATCTCCCTAGTGATACTGTCCACGTATGGCCGAGCTAAACTCACTGCCAGCAAGTCAGTTCTGAGTCGTTGTGACCCTCTAGGCAATGCGCCTTTGGGTTTCAGAGGCTGTAAATCTTCATGGGAGAAGAAAGCCTCATCTTTCTCTCTTAGAGCGGCTGGTGGGTTCAAACTGCTGACCTTGTGGTTAGCAGCCCAACGCCTAACTCACTATGCTACCAAGTTTCCTCGGTTCACCTCGTCTCTATCTGACCAGGAAGCTTGTTCTTGGATTGCAGAATGAAGTCTGACTCCTGATGTTCTTGATATTGTGTTATCTTTTGAGTCCCTGCTGAAGCGGGTGGGGAAAAAAATAAAACCTAAGACAGAGTAGGATCATTGAAAGCAAAATGGACATTAGGAGGTATTGCACGAGTGTGCTTTTGGTAGGGGATAATGCAGGTGTGAACATCTGGTCTTTTTTAAAATCATTTTATTAGGGGCTCATATGACTCTTATCACAATCCATACATACATCAATTGTGTCAAGCACATTTGTACATTCATTGCCCTCGTCATTCTCAAAACATTTGCTCTCCACTTAAGCCCCCGGTATCAGGTCCTCATTTTTCCCCCTCCCTCATGAGCCCTTGATAATTTATAAATTGTTATTTTGTCATATCTTGCCCTATCCGACGTCTCCCTTCACCCACTTTTCTGTTGTCCGTCTCCCAGGGAGGAGGTCACATATAGATCCTTGTAATTGGTTCCCTCTTTCCAACCCACTCTCCCTCTACCCTCCCAGTATCGCCACTCTCACCACTGGTCCTGAAGGGATCATTCGCCCTGGACTCCCTGTGTTTCCAGGTCCTACCTGTCCCCATCTGGTCTTTTTTGCACTGCAATTTGGGACCTTTCTCAAACAAAATACAATGCACTCCTTTGGTATAATACTCATTGACCATCTCCTACTGTGTAAGACAGAGACCCAGGTAAAAGCTGAGCCTCCTGTTCTCTATACTTTCCCAATGAAAAGGATCAGCCTCTCTCCCTCTCCCTCCACACTTATTTTAGGTTTTGTCTTACTTAAATAAAGAAGATTTATCACATGAACATCGGTCCCCATGGTGTGGAAACCAGCAGAACTAGATGATACCGGCTCCCGTGACCAATGCTCTGAAAGCGAGCACATTGGAAGATACTGAACGAAGTGAGAGAAGAATGTGGACTAAAACTCAAGCTCATAAGAGACCAGGCTTAGTTGTCAGATAGAGACCGGTGGAACCCTCGAGACCATGGCCCTTAGCCACGCATTCGGTCTGGAACTCCACTCATCATGGAATTCAGTTTTCAGCCAAATAATCGGCACGTCTGTAAGGAGAACCATAGCACCAAGGAGCTACACACACCTTAGAATCAGCAATCTTTAAGATCAAGGAGGCAGCCTTTGCCCGAGGACAAACCGTTGAGCAGGGCTAGGCGAGGAAGCAGAGTGGAGACTGGAGGTAACCCAGGGAGGACGTAGGTGTTACTTTTAAAGGATTGCGGTGTATGAGATGAAGCAAAATGTATGCCTTCTTGCATGGCAACCTGATGATTTCCTCTGTAAACCTCCCAACGGTGAGGATGGCCCAGGGAAGGGCACTGTTTCATCCTGTTGTACGTAGTGGACGGGGTCACCATGAGCTGAACCCAAGTCAGTGGCACCTAGTACCACCACCACCGCAAACCTCCACCCAATTCGCAATCAAGAGGTTTGAAAAGACAGACCAACAAAGGATCTCAAGGGTTGCCGATGATATTGGCAAACATCTGTTTATCAGACTTGATCCGTTCATTGTCTTACATGTAGAAACATTAGCACACCCGTGCTTGCAAAAATACTTTCTGAGGGGAAGGAGTGGTTGGCAACCAAACGTAGGAGCCGTGTGATGTTCACATAAAAATCTAGTGTTTAAAACCACTTGTGATAGAAACGTATCAGTCTATAAAAACTACCCCTTCCAAAAATCAACAACGAGAACTTAGCCAACTAGAAAATCTAAGAGACGTTTACCTTTGTATGAAAAGTCATTGCCTTTTGCTGAAGAATGGAGGGATGAGAGGTCCCGTTCCGCGTGGCATGATGGTGGAACATTTTGCGAGAATTGACTTCAGCGATTTTGACTTAAAAGATGCACTGCATTGGGTAAATCTGCTGCCCAAGACCTCTTTCAAGTGTGGAGAGCAAGCATGTCCTTTTGAGGATGGAAGTGCCCCTGACCCAAGTCATGGTGTTGTCAATCACCTCACAGGCTTGGGAAAGCTGGACGTCGAATAAGGAAGATCAACGAAGAATCGATGTATTTGGATGGTGGTACTGGTGAGGAATATGACAAGTACCATGGGTGCCAGAAGAACCAGCAGAGCTCTCTTGGAAGAAAGACAGCCAGCATGCTCCTTGGAACAAGGATGGCAAGACTTGGTCTCACGTACTTGGGATGTGTTGTCAGGGAAGCCCATCGTGCTTGGTCAGGTAGAGGGGCAGAGAAGACGAGGAAGGCCTTGGACAAGATGGGCCTTTGACACTGGCCTTTGACACTGGGTTCGAAGCAGAGCAGCGATCATGAGGATGGCGCGGGTCTGGGCAGGCGATGTCTCCTTCTGTCGTACACAGGGTCGGTAGGAGTCAGAACAGATGGAACTGCACCTAGCAACATTTCGTTGCTCAAAGTTGAGTAAATCAAGAGAAAAGAGCAGAAAGTGTTTGACAATGAAAACACATGCATCTGAAGGACGGAAGGGGAATGTGTCTGGGGCATGTTTGCTGGGAGAATCCTGATCTTCTCTCATTTAGGATCTACGACGGGCACGGTGCACAGGGCTGGGATGGAGTAGTAAACGATCCAGATGTGGTACCTGGGGAGGTAGCCCTGAAGCAGGTATCCTGCAACCAGACCAAGACACAGATTCTGAAGAGAAGAGGGCAGGCCCCAGAGACATCAGCCCCAAGTGGGAGGGCTTCCCGCAGAGGGGACATTTGACCTGACATTTGGTGGATGAATAGACGTTAACTGGTAACGAGAGAAGAGAACCTGCTTGGTGGTGGAGCCGGCATGTGCAAAGGCCCTGCGGTGGCATGCTACCAGCTGCAAGAAGGCCCCGCAGAGCACAGGGTGAGATGAGGTCGGTGGCCCCTGTAGGCCCAGGCCTTGCCTTTGCTCCTGAAGCAACAAGGAGTCCCTTTGTTCCCAGCTGGGTGGATCTGGAACTAGAGAGGCCACCTTGGCTACAATGCTGGATTTGAAAGCTGGCACGGAAAGTGAGGTGACAAATAGCTACAGTGATCCAAGAGAGCGGGCCACGCACTGGGCACGCTAGGGTGAGAGTGGAGGAAGGAAGCGGGGATCGTTGTGGGATCTACTGGGAATAAATCCTAGCTCTGCTGCTATTGAGAGGAGAAGGGATTCTGTCTACAGCAATCCAAGAGAGTGGGCCACGCGCTGGCCACGCTGGGGTGAAAGTAGAGGAAGGAAGCGGGGATCGTTGTGGGATCTACTGGGAATAAATCCTAGCTCTGCTGCTACGATAGGACCTCGGCTGGCTGCCCAGTCTCCCTGCACCTCAGTTTCCTCCTCTGGAAGATGGGAGTCACGACCACAGCCACCTCATCGCGTTGCTTGAGCACTTAGCAAATCAGGACATACACAGTCTTTGCTCTGGACAGGGCTGGGCACATAGTAGTTGCACCGACGCCAAATGATGATGAAGAAACCCGGCGCTCAACCTTCTAGAAGGAGTTCCCTTCGTCCTCCCCACCCTCCTGTCCACCATCTTACCTCCTTCTGACCTCCACTCAGTTCTGTTTTCCACGAGGCCGGGTCTGATCACCTTACGGACAACCGCACCACCCACCCCCAGAGCGCATCACCCGGGCATGCTCTGGGAGAAAGGCCGGGCAATCGACTTCCTCACCTCTCGCCCTAGCACTGGGCATTTATTTCCATATCAGATTCCCTTACTCACACGCCAGCTCTCCGGAGCCGGGGCCTTTGTCTTAATTCCCACCGGAGTCCCCAGTGCCTAGCATGGTGCCAGCACATAGTTGGTGCTTCTTTGTATAAATGAACGCTCCCAGTGCCAGCCTCATGGTGCTTGTTCATGTTTGAAACTTCCCTCCTCCCTGCGCTGCTTGAAGTAACCCAGTGGTTCATTAAACAGCAGCAGCAGCAGCA
>NW_022111312.1:3352629-3359557 GCF_000313985.2 Echinops telfairi
GTCCTCATGGTTGAGTGGACCCACTGGGCTGCCAATTGTAAGGTGAGGGGGCCAAGTCTACCCAGAGGTGCTGCCAAAGCAAGTCCTGGTGAACCATTTCTAAAAACTCAGCCACGGAAAGCCGTATGGAACACGGTTCTGTCTCAACACCAGTGGAGGTCACCCTGAGTGAGCACCAGCTGACTGGCACCTGCTTTTCAAGTGGATCCGAAACCTCCCATTTCAAGGGACAGGCAAAACCATCATGAAGCGTTTAAGACAGATGCTCGGTGATTTCTCTGCGGATGTCAAAGGGCTGACCAAATGGGGAGCTGCTGGCAGTGCCCGGGGCATGTCAGTGTCTTTTGTCCATTCCTGACCATCTCCAAGGAGCCCCGGTGCTACCGTGGGTTACACGTGGGGCTCCTGACGTCCAGGGCAGCAGTTTGAAACCACCAGCCGCTGTGCGGAAGAAAAGACGAGACTTTCCACTCCTGTAAAGAGCTGTGGCCTTGGAAACCCACGGAGACAGTTTACCTGCCTGTGAGTCAGACTTGAAGGCAGGGAGCTTGGGTTTCTTGAGTTTGACCATTTTGAGCTGTTTTCTCTGTTTGGGTTCTCCTCTCATCACCCGAAGATCTTGAGCAGGCTCCTCCCCTCCACCCCCAATTTTAAAGGGGCACTTAGACTCCTCTGTCTGGAAACCCCACATCTGCGAGGACAGATTGATGTGGCTGTGAAAAGCAAAGGGGGGCGCTGTCAACTCCGACCTTGCAGGCCGTGCTTCATGACAAGGCCTTCTACTCGGGTTGGAGTACTCCGGTTGGAGTACTCGGGTTGGAGTACTCGGGTTGGAGTACTCCGGTTGGAGTACTTGGGTTGGAGTACTCGGGTTGGCCTCAGTCCTCCCGAGGACTGATCATTGTGGAGCGTTTACTACAGGCCAGAATGGTGTGGGCTGCTCTCCCTGCCTCACTCCACCCAGTTTCCCCACCGGCTCTGCAAAGAAGGAGACACCATGATCCCCATTTTCCAGAGTAGGAAAGCGAGGCACAGAAGGGCTTAAGGAACTTATACGCATCACCGTCGAGCAAGTGACCGAGCCAGGATTCGCCCCCACGGAGGGTCCGGATTCAGCCACTTCATGTCCGACAGCCCCCGAGGTGAGCTCCAGTTGGCTTCCTGTGGGGAGGTCTGTCTGGGGGAAAGGTGTTGAAGATGCTTCTAGAAGCACCAAGAGGAAGGATGCTCAGAGGAGCTGAGTGCCATCCCTCTCCTTTCGCTCGCTTCTAGACTTCCCATGTCCAGCCTGCCCTATAAGCAAGCCCTCAGTGGGGAGGGAGGAAGACCTGCAGGGACCCCCTGGGTTTCCTTTCTCGGTCTTCATGTGCCAGCGTGGCCGCGCAAGCAGACCTCAAACAGAAAGCCTTCTGCAAAGCTTCGACTCCTCTCTTCAGGGATCTTTCAAGAAAGCACCGGACCCTGGGGCTGCAGGGACTCAATCCTCAGCGTCCTGGGCTTTGAAAGGCGGGAGCCTCACATGACAGCCCCGCCCCTTGTTGCCCGGTTTCCGGTAGCCACCAGCCTGGTTTAGGATGATCCCTTAGTAGCCAAGGCGACTCATCCCAAACTCACTGCAAACCCTTGGCCTCTGAGCTTGTTCTGCAGAAGCCAGAGAGGCAAAAATGACCCTCAGGACCTCACGCGCTCCCCAGCCCTGGTTCCCTCTCAGATCAGACTCCGGCAGAGCTGTGCCCAAGCTGCTCACTGTACAGCGTCTGTCCCCGGTGAATCCCCAAACCAGGGTGCGCGCGCTTGGCAGGTTTCCCCTTTTCTGCTTCACCTCGTTCTACCCCATGGCCCCCCATCACCAGAAAGGTGACAGTGGAGGGAGGGAGCGGAAATGTACCTTTTGTTTCTTGCGGGAGAAGTTGGCTGAGTAACAAGTCCTAATGATGGTACTTTGTCTGTCCCTGGCATTTTTCCTCCCAAATTGCCTCTTTGCATCACTTATCTCATTATACGCCCCGTGCCTCCACCACACGCTGAAAGATAGAAAACAGACCCAACTACGAAGCATCTGCCCCACTTAATAGTCCCCATTCGAAGAGGGGAGCTGGCAAGGCAAGGACACTTGTCTTTTCTAGTGTATATGTGTGTGTGTCTTCTAACATACGTGCGTATATATATATATATATATATATATACATATATATATATTGTAGCATATGATGGGTATATATCATGTGTTATCTGTTATGCACACACACACACACACACACATATAAAGCCCATTGCCATCAAGTCGCTTAGCACTCATAGAGATCCTATAGGATAAGGCGGAGCTGCCCTGGTGGGTTTCTGTCAGTCTTGGCAGGAACAGCCTCCTCTTTCTCCCTTGGAGCGGCTGGTGGGTTTGAACTGCCGATCTTGTGGTTGGCAGCCCAACGTGTCACCCACTGTGCCACCAGGTCACATATACACGTATATGTATATACCCTGTTTCCCCGAAAATAAGACAGTGTCATATTAATTTTTGCTCCCTAAGATGCGCTAGGTCTTATTTTCAGGGGATGTCTTATTTTTCCATGAAGAAGAATACGGTACACATTTATGGTTTATTGTTTTATTAAAAGTGACCTTGTGCTTCCTGTCTGCTCCGGCTGCGCTGCGGCCAACAGTGAGCTATGGTCTAGAGTCCAGAGTTATGGTAGCTTTGGGGGGCCTTATTTGGGGGGACATGCCTTATATTTCAGCAAGAGGCAAAACTGTAAGTAGGTCTTATTTTCGGGGGATGTCTAACTTTCAGGGAAACAGGGTATACCGGTAGAGGAGCTCTAGTGGCGCTGGTGGGTAAGCATTGGACAGCTAACCTGAAGGTCAGCTGTTCAAACTCACTAGCTGCTCTGTGGGAGAAAGATGAGGCTATTTGCTCCTGCAAAGATTTATAGCCTCAGAAACCTTCTATAGGTGTACTATGAGCCAGGATTGACTTGATGGCAGTGGGTTAGTCACCTATACAAGTATGTGTGCATATGTACCCAGATGTGTCTGTGTGTGTGTTGTTACGAGGTTTCGACTCCTAGCAATCCTATGGATAACCAAACCAAACATCGCCCGGTCCTGGGCCATCCTCACATTAGTAGGTTTATTTCAACTCATTGTCGGTGAAGGTCAGAGTCCCTGCCTGTCAGGGTGGTTGGGAAGACCAAGAGCTCTGTATTCCAGAGCCCTCCATCCATGTCACTGCATGTTCCCATGCTGTTTTCAGAGGAAGACCGTTGTGGCCCATGCTCCAGTCAACCCCAACTGGTGATCCCAAGCAAACTCCCACGTTTCATACCGTTGTGACTTCCTGCCCCCTGGCGCCAGGAGGGCCCGGGGAGGAAGCAGGAGACGGATGGAGGCAAATCTTCAGGATCTATTATTCATGGGCACTGAAAGAGGCCGTTTGTTCTTTCTGAAGTGGTCTCAAATTTCTTAGACTCCATACTCCGTGGAAATTCACATCCCAGGCCAACCCAATGGAGGCAGGAAGTGACCTTCCGGTGGCCAGAGACTGTTTTCCTCTGGGGGTCTGGAAGGAACCCTGAGGGAGGGTGTGTGTGAGTCTGGGTGGACTGGAGAAACAAATCCAGAGACACTCACGTGTGTAGAAGAAAGAGCTTTATATACCAGTCGTTGAATAGTGAGAAAACATCCCAGCCCCGTCCAGGTCAAGTCTGTAAGTCTGACATTAACCCATAGGTCCGATACCAATCTATAAATTCCTCTTCGGACTCACGCAACACATGCAATGATGCTGCATGCAGGAAGATCACAGGCCAATGGGTGGAAAGTCTTGTGGATCCAGGGGCAGTAGAGGTATCTCAGCACTGGCAGGGGTCTCCATCTGGCTCTTTCAGCTCCAGAGCTCTAGCATAGCTCCATGTGTCTTGTCCACATGAATGTCATGCAGGGAGTGAGCTTGTGTCCCACCTCCAGCGAGCTATTTATCTCCTTAGCGCCTCCACAGGAGGTCATCAAGCTGCGATCTGATTGACAGGCTGGACTCCACCCCTTCACGCTTAAGTCTCAAATTGACAACAGATGATGTAACTACCACGGGTTTCTGCTCCGCCCAGCACTGAGCTGCTCCATCTTCTCCCTCCATGACTTTTCTGGCTGACCTCACAACAACCTTATGTAGCAGGTGCTGGGCCGGCCCTTCCCCCACCCCCATTTATAGATGTGGAAACTGAGGCTCTGAGATACTGGCTCGCCTGGCTTGGGTTTGGCTGGGCGGTGGAAGCCACGCCTCTTCTTTATTGCTTTCAGAGGTTCTAAAGTCTGTCGTGTGGCTGAAAATGAGAGTGGGGTCTAGGTGGTGGGTGGCTCTGATTGGGGTGCAGGTATGTGGTGGAGTTGACAGCAGTTGGGGTGTGGGTACCCTGGGACGGGGTGGGGGTGGGGGGTGGAGTAAGTGGAAATGTACGTGGATCTGTGAGTGTAGGTGGGTGTAAGTGTATGGGTGTAAGTGTATGGGTATAAGTGTAGGTGGGTGTAAGTTGTAGGTCGGGAGGCCGGAAGCTGTGCCATGGGAAGGGGAGCGTATGGGTGGGGTGTTAGGTGGGAGTAGGTAGGGGATGTGCTTGCATGCCGAGGGTAGAGTTGGGGGCTGGTGGGTGGCAGTGGGGGTGTGGAGTGACTGGAGAGGTGGGATGGGGGGTGAATGGAGCCACCTAGGACACAGAGCAGGGCGGAAGGGGAATAGCTCTGATGGAACGAATAGAAACTATCCAGGAAAACTATTTTTTATTCAGTTGAGCCTTATGATACCATCACAATACAACCATTTCCCCTGTAGAACATCAAGTTAATATGTTTAACTAAATAGGACGATTCTGTACCCCAAGAGACAATAAAGTGGTATGCCCAGGCAGACTCTTTATACAAGATCCAGATTTAAGCAGGGGTAGCCTACGCCCTGGCTGCACTGGCGTAGCATAGTGGCTGATGCATTGGGCTGCTAACTACAAGGTCAGCAGTTTGGACCCACCAGCCCTTCCTCATTAGAAAGATGAGGTTTTCTTGCTCCTGTCAAGACTTCCAGTCTCAGAAATCCTCGGGAGCAGTTTTCCTCTGTCCCAGGGTCACCATGCGTCGGGACCCACTCGACGGAGTGAGTCACAGCCCACCATCCAGGATAAAACACAGGCCTCTGCGCTAGCAGCCCCTGTGGGTGATTCTAGGGGCCTCAGCGGCATCGTGGGTTACTCGTGGGCTGCTTGCAGCAAGGACGGCGGTTTGAACCCACCAGCTACTCTTTGGGGGAAAAAGATGAGGCTTTCTACTCCCGTTACAAGTAAAAGTCCCAGAAACCCCCAGGGGCAGTTCTACTCCATCCACTCTCTCCTATGGGGTCCTATGCAAGGTCTCAATGGCAGTGAGTTCCCTTTGGGATTTTTGGCAACCTTGACAATGCAGCCCCTCGGTTTCTTCCTCTGCAAAATGGAGCTGCTCTGCCCCCCGCTTGTGAAACCGCTGCTCAGATGAGCAGACGGGGGACGGCTGCCACTTTTAAAGGGGCCACGTGCCTCTCTGTGCTCCATGACAGCTCATGGCTGAGCCCTCTCTCTTTAACGGCTGTGCTCCGGCAGTGAGGGTCAGAGTCCCTGGTGGTGAAGACCTGGGGTTTGTGCCTTGTAGGGCCCTCCATCACCAACTTGTGACCTTCTGATGGCTGTTTTCTCGGGGTCTGGGAAAAGGAGGAACACAGTCGTGCAGTGAGTTACGGGCCCAGGATGACACCCGTAGGCTCTGAGGCCTCATGAGACCCGGGCCGCAGATCCGCGATGCATTGAGAGTTGACTTTACTGCCACCCTGGCCTGAGCGGCAGCCAGGGACCTTGACGCTAAATGACTTATTTTGATACACAGATGTCTCATCACGTCTTCTTGCTTGGGGGCATGCGTGCACCTCTTGCTCACCAGTGTGGCTGGCGCAGAGAGGAGGTCAGCGAAGGATGCAATGAAGGCAGGCTTCTCCTTGATGGGGGAGTCGGGTCATTGGCTGGACCATTCGGGGAGCCCTGAAGAGTGTCGTGTTAATGGTGTTTGGGGTTCTAAACTCAGAGAGCTTCCAATACCCAAGGGAGCACCGAGGGATAGTGGGTAACCCCCTGCCCAGCAGGAAACATTCTTCCCTGGAAGATGAGTTTGGGATGGTCTGCCCTGGTGGTGTAGTGGTTCAGTTGGGCTGCTAACCAAAAGGTCAGCAGTTCGAAACCACCAGGCACTCCTTGGGGGAAAAGTGAGACTTTCTCCTCCCCATAAAGAGTGACAGTCTCAGAAACCCACCGGGGCACTTCTACCTTGCCCTGTAGGGTCGCCATGAGCCCGAATTGGCTGGATGGCAGTGAGTTAGGTTTTTGGGGTTTGGGCCCAGCCCTCTGGGTGGATTCATTTCTAATGTCCCCCTTGAGGCTATGTACTGGCTCTGTGTCTTGGGTAAAGGATTTCACCTATCAGCAAGGTAAGAAAAGACCTGTTCTCTAGGATGGTCATGAGGATCCCACAGCATGTGCTGCTTGGGAAATAGTGACTTCCTGCCACAGGCAGCATGGGGTAGGCCAGTTCCCATTGCTGGCAAACCATCACTCAAGTCTCACCTGGAAATGACAAAGACTTGTGTCTGGTTCCTGCCACCCAGTTTGGGTAGACTAGCAGGGTCTTGGCTCCACTTGCCCTCAGACTGAGACCCAGGCTGGAGGAGGCAGGAGCTCTACAAAGCCCCGGTTGCTGAGTTAAACTTGGAACCAATCAACTTACTGCTGTTGAGTTGACTCTAACTCAAAATAGGCCTGGGGATGGACAACAGAAAAGTGGGTGAAGGGAGACATTGGTCAGTGTAAGACATGAAAAAAAAAATCTATAAATTAACAAGCGTTCATGAGGGAGGGCCGGGGAG
>NW_022111312.1:3359657-3375698 GCF_000313985.2 Echinops telfairi
GGGTAGTAGCAAGCCTCATCTTTCTCGCACGGAGCAGCTGGTGATTTTGAGCTGCCGAGTTTGCAGCCCATTATGCCACCAGGGCTTCTTTGGCACATAGTCGGTGAGCAATGAGAGGGGTTAGACGTTGGGCTGCTAACCACAAGGTCAGTAGTTTGAAACCATCAGCTGCTCCGTGGCAGAAAGATGAGACTTTCGACTCCCATAAAGAGTCTTAGAAACCTACAAGGGCAGTTCTACCCTGTCTTACAGGGTCACTATGAGTCACAATCGACTCGCTGGTAGTGAGTTAGCTTGGTTTTTGAGAGGTGAGCATTATATAGATATAAAATATGAATAAATGCATCTTCTTCTTTCAAGGGGTTATTCTTTCCAGGGCTGCCTTGTACTGTCCAGTTGACTTTTTAGACAAAGGATGTAGGGAGGAGAGGGGAGAGAGGAAGGGTGCTTTAATGATGCTGAGCCCAGAAAAAGGCCACATTAGCTTCCTCGAGGCCGCTCCCACCGTTGACCTTGGTAGAGGCAGGGTGAGACGTGCTGGGCACCTGTGGATTTGCAGCCCCCTTCACCCTCCCTCCAGTTGCAGCAGCACCTTGAGTTTCCTCTTGGTGGTGCACCGGGTGACTATTGGCTCCCGCCTTGGCTTAGGTATGGCCAGTCACACCTCTGGCTTCAACAGCTGGCCCAGGGCTGGACACAGGACCCCATCCAAGCTTCTCAGGTGCAATAACTCTGGGAAAACCATTGTCAGCAAGAATGGCAACACCGGGCCTCAAGAAAGGACCCTGGCTTTGGTTGGCAGGGAGATCCTTCATTGTGCTCAGTATTGCCTTCTCCCTGCCACGGGGCCCATGCGGACTCCTCCGGGCCCCTCTGGGTTTCCGAGACGGTCACTGTTGGCTGGAGGAGGAAGCCCAGCCTTTCTCAGGGTATCACATGATGCTCCACTCCCTTGCTCAAGCCCCAGGCCTGAGCCACCTTCCAGGGGTGCAGCCAATCTTCCCATCTCTTTGGAGGTGACCACTGAGACCACGATGCTGAAGGATAGCATCGAGCAATGACCTTTCAAAGAACCAGACCAGCTTGGAGCTCTGGTATCAGCTCCCTGCTCCCAAGGTGACCTTGATGCCCCACCGCGCCTAGGTTTCCTCTCCTGTAAACCGGGGACGTGCATGCGCCAGGACCCAGATCAGAACTGCATGGGCATGCTCCCGTTTAGTCCTCACAATGCTTTCCTTGCCTTTCCGTTTTTAAAATTACGTATTAGGTGGGGGATTTGCAGGTCCGATCATCAACGTTGTATTCAGCTGTTCAAACCACTCATCAACACCCCCCAAGAGTTGACGCCTCCCCCACTCCCTGCTTTCTCTTCTCCCTCTTTGGTTGGCAGTTGGAAGCCGCTAGCTGCTCTGCTGGAGAAAGACCGGACTTTCTACTCCCCTTAACAGTGACAGGCTTGGAAACTCAAGGGGACACTTCTGCCTTGTCCTAGGGTTGCTGGGAGTCAGTTCGCTTCCACGACGCTGAGTTTGGTTTGGGGAGGTTTCTTTTGTGGACTAAACAACAACAACTCAAGGCCATTGAGTCAATGCTGACTCATCATGCCCCGACTGTGGACTACTGCCTTCCATTGCACAGCGTTTCAAGACGGTCCTGAACCTTGTCCCCGTCTGTGTTAGACAGAATTTTCTCTAGAGAAACAACACCAGGACACTTATGATTGTATATATATAACATAAGAAATAAACAGCTAATTAAGCTATAGAGCAGTACAACTGGCTCAGTGCAACTCACTTCTGTGAGACAGCTGATACACTGGCAGTCCTTCAAGTCTCGAGGGCCGCTGGATAGTCCTCTGTAGAGGCATTCAGGCAATCTGGCCACAGGCAGCAAACAGCAAGGCAGGTCACCAACAGTCAGCCAGATGACAGTCCCCAGCTCAAGCGATGTAGACTCCAGTAGCGTGGCGAAGCAGGTCTTGAAGGAACCTCAGGTTACAGCGACACAGTCCATGGGTTAGGCGTCCCACAGGTCGTGTAGCTTGTAAATGGAGGCAGCGAACAAGCTAAGGCAGCCACACACTGGTCTGATCATCAAAGAGCAAGAGACCAGAAAGTTGAGGCTCCCTGAGCCATCTATCTCTCTGCCCTTCAGTTAATCCCACATGTGTTCATTGCCCACATTGGCACAGTAAACTCCCTATCACACCATGCTACCGATGAGTAAGCAGAGATGCATGGCGGGGAACAACCTGGTCTGGTTTCGTAACAACAGAATGGACTTGGATCTCCAAGCTCATGCCCTTTAGTGACTTTGCTGAGCTATCTGCTAGGAGAGCCCTTTCCGTGAAGGGAGCTAGGAGTTGTCTAGGTGGACAGGGCTAGAGACCACCTGCATTATTATCATTGCTGACCGACAGACATAGGGGCTCCCCATTCATGAGATCCTACTTCTCCATCTGCATTATCATTGCTGACCGACAGACATAGGGGCTCCCCATTCATGAGATCCAACTTCTCCATCTGCATTATCATTGCTGACCGACAAACATCGGGGCTCCCCATTCATGAGATCCTACTTTGCCTTCTTGTTTCTCTTCCTCCCTGCTTCTACCCCCATGAAGCTCTCCCTTCCCTAAACACCCCCATATCCGTTAAAGCCTCGAAGTCTCTGCTCATTCAGTTCCCTTGTCCTTTTCTCCAACACGCTCTCCTTGCCAGCTCATCCTTGGAGGCCCGGCTCCAATGCTCTCTCTTCTGGGAAGACACCCTCCCTCCCCCAACTCCCAACTTCCCCCTCCAGGCAGAACCAACCCCACCATTCCTGCCTTGCTGTTTCCTCTGCGACCATAGCAGTTTTGTTCTCTCAGAATGGGTGTTTTATTGGTTATTTGAAGGGTCAACTGAGATATTACAAACATGTCTTTTTTTAAAAAAATCGTTTTATGGGGGCCTCATACAGCTCTTATCACAATCCATCCATCCATCCGTCCATTGTGTCGAGCACATTGATACATTTGTTGCCATCATCATTCTCAAAACATTTGCTTTCTACTTGAACCCTTGGTATCAGCTCCTCATTTTTCCCTCCTTCCCTCCGAATGCTTGATAATTTAGAAATTATTATTTTTTCATGTCTTACACTGACTGATGTCTCCCTTCACCCACTTTTCTGTTGTCCATCCCCCTAGGAGGGGGTTATATGTTGATCATTGTGATCGGTTCCCCCTTTCTCCTCCCACCTTTGCTTTACCTTCCTGGTATCCCTACTCTCATTATTGGTCCTGAGGGGGTTATCTGTCCTGGATTCGCTGTGTTTCCAGCTCTTATCCGTACCGATGTACATGCTCTGGTATAGCCAGATTTATAAGGTAGAACTGGGGTCATGATAGTTGATGGGAGGGGAGAAGTATTAACAAACTAGGGAAAAATGGTATGTTTCATCGTTGCTACACTGTGCCCTGACTGGCTGAGACTGTAACTCTTTATGGGATTAGAAAACCTTATCTTTTACCTCAAGGGGTAGCTGATGGTTTCAAACTACTGACCTTATGGTTAGCAGCCCAATGCATAACCACTATGCCATCAAGGTTCTGGCTACTAAAACAACAACTTGCATTTACAAAATAGTTGATGAAAACATTCTTCTGGGAAAGGGGATGCTGGGCCCACTGCAGAGTCCAGGAGACAGACATCCAGCAGACCTGGGGGCTCTCTCTCTGCTTCATCTGCAGCTGCCCTCGGCTGGTTTTCGGCCTCTCCAGGTTCCACAAGTAGACGTTTAGCTTCCTGGTTAGCCACGTCAGCCTGTACACTCTGTTCTCTTTCCCTTTTCTTTACACTATTTTTGGGGGTGGCGGGGTGGAAGAGTAACAAAAGCAGGTGCATTTTGTTATATGTGATTCATATCTTAAGAAATTCTCTTTCTTTTCAGTTGTATTGACCTCTAACTCGCATGTCAATGCTTTAAACGTTTTATTACAAAGAGTTGTGCCATCATGGCCACTCTCAATTTTACAATCTCTTCTTCATTCTTGTACTGACTGCCATAACTCCCCACCACTCCTCAACCTCCCCTGCCACAGCCCCAAGAAGCTAGGAATCCAGTTCCTGTCGCTAAAGATTTGCCTAAAATCAACCCAAACCTAATCCTAACTCTAACCTTAACCCTAACCCTAAGTCTAACACCAACCCTAATCCTAACCCTAAATCTAACACCAACCCAAACCTAATCCTAACCCTAACCCTAAAGACAGACATACAACCTCCGCCCCCCAACAACAAGAATTACAAACTAAAACACAGCAAGACCTCACTCCAAAAGAGATCTTTTGCAGGGTTTCGTTAGAAGGTATATCCTCTCTTGCTACCCACTTTTTAAAAGATTTGTTTCTTCCTTTTTTTTTTTAAGAAGCAGGTTTAACTAACCATGTCCCTGGTCTCCTCTTGGGCTCCTCCTTCATTGCGTCTTAGGCCAAGCTGTCCTTATTCCTTATTCTTGGGCATCTTGGTGGCAGGGAGGGTGTGTGCCAGGACCCTGTGGGCCACAGAACTGGGTGACCTGGCCTCTTAGCATTGTATATATTTTAAAAACCTATTCCCATTTCCAGAAGAAGTGCACACGCAGATAGTCTCCATTCACACGTACTGGCAGACAACCTTTGTTTTTTAATTCATGCCAGCTCTATCATCCGGCTTTGAAGACCGCCACCTCATTTGTCTTAGTAAGTACTTCGTTTTGCTTTTAATCAGTGTTGTTGATCGTTGATGAATTTTCATTGTCGGTGCAGGGTCTCTGCAGACCCGTGGCAGGAAAGCATCAGAGATGTTTCCTGGCCTTCTACAAGATCTGGGCTGGGGTGGACATGTCTTAGGGGTCGGGGTGGGGAAGTGGGGTGGGGGGACGGAAGCCTGGAGTGTTTCACTCCAGACCCCCGCCCATTTGGGTCTTCTTTGGATCTCTGTTTGCTCTGGGCTGGCAGGGCTCACTTTGAAGACCCACAGGGAGCACTTCAAAATATTGCAGCAGCTGAAATCCAACTCCAATCAACTTAAACATAATCATCATAATAATAAGTTGGCTCATGGTAGCCCAAAGGACCATGACAGATTGAGGTGTGCAGGATCCAGCAGCCCAAGGAAGTCACCAGAACGCAGACTCTTTCCATCCTGCAGCCTGTAGCATCCTTTCCCATGTGCGGCCAAAGTGAGTCAACAGTAATTCCAGGCTTCTGTCCCGGCAGCTTGCCGACCCCGGGGCAAAGAGTGCTTCTTTCCACATAGTTCCAGCAGAAGCGTTAGGGCAGGCCTTCATTGGCCCCAATCAGATCATGTGCCTATCCCTAATCCAATCACTTTGACCAAAGAAGATAGTATACAATGGGGCCATCCTTGCTCTGCCATTAGAGACCATGATTTGGGTGCCTGACTTGAACCACACAGATTAAGACTAAGAGAAGGGTGGTGTCCAAAGGGGAAATTGGGGCCTGTCAACCCCCAAAAGGGGAGATAAATGGTAGGCAAGACAAAACAAGAGCTATCTACCCAGATATCCACTGGAGGGTCTCAGTCGGGGTTAAACAAGCACCTATGCTTTAGCCTTTGTTTTTCTCCCTGACCTTGACCTCTAAGAACCATAATAGGACCTCCCTGCCTGGTGCTTGAAACCCACGTACAAAATCCCTTCACATTGTTAATTCATCATCTTTCCCCAAGGGTAGTTATGGGGGAAATATAACCATCATATCCTTACTTTACAGATGCAAAAAGGAAGGCCTGGAATAGCCTAGGGACTTGCAGGGGCCGCAGGGCAAATGAACAGGGAAGTTAGGGTTGGAATCTAGGGCTCTGATTCCTAGGCCAACAATTGTCCCATGGGATGACCCAGCAACCTGGAAGTTTAACACATCTACTAATTACTCATCTCATGATTCTCGTGTCGCAGATTGGGTTGGGCTCAGCCGGATGGTTCTTCCGGTCTAGTGCATTGGCTGATCTGAGTTGAGCTTGCTCAGTGTCTATGGCCACTTTAGGGTTGGCTGGTTTATGATGGGACCGTGAAGGAAACAACTGGAATCTCTCTCTCCGTGATCGCTCCTCCTCGAGCAGGCTAGCCTGAACTTCTCATGCGGTGATTGCAGAGTTCCAAGAACATCACAAGTGAGAACGCGTGCCCTTGCCCAAACTCTATTCGGGCCACAGTGTCTACTGCTCCATTGACCGTGGAAAATCTCAGAGCCAATTCCAATCCAAAGGGTGGACAAAGAGAGTCCAGTTCTTGTTGAGGGGATCTCCAAAGGGCATGGGTGCAGGCAGGGACCTCTGGGGAGGCTGTTTGTGCATTCAGCCCACTCCATCGGTTGTGAGCCTCCCTGTGCTAGGTGTGAAAGAATGAGGCCAGCCCACCTCGAGAGAGCAATCAGTGCAAACGGAGGAAGTCTGAAGCACTGTGTCACCCTGGGTGCATTTCTCCCTCAAGCACATACAAACGAAACCCAATGTTGAGTCAATTCCGACTCGTATAGTGCCCTTCAAATCACATCCCAGAAGTTCTAGTGCAATTTAGCTAACAAAAGGTCACCGTGATGATGATAGTAGTAACAATAATCATGGAGACTGACCGAGCACATAGTGTTGTTGTGTGCCAGACTGGCAATCTGACTCAGGCTAACCGAGTAGCGCTGTTGTTAGGCTGTCATCTTTACAGGTGTAGACTGACGGGCCTTCTTCTCCTGCAATGCTGATGAGTCCAACCCACTGATCACAGAGCACCTCACCAGCGGGCCACCGAGTCTCCTTACAAAGCATGTTCCGTGTCCTAAGGCCCATGTTGATCGCCGTGCCTGCATCATCTTCCCTGATTCCCCCCAACAGTCCCAGGCAGGAAAGCAATTACATATCCAGGGTCTGGATTCACTACCGATGGGAACACATCTCACCAGCTAGGTAGACAAGTGAATTGAGGCTTCCGAGTCTCAGCCTCCCCATCTGTAAAATGGAGACAGCCCTGGTACCTTCTTCCAGGGGCAGCTGTGGGGATGAAACACAGACCTTTCATCCAGCACCAGACACATCTGAAGTTGCCTTTATAGTGAGGCAGGTAGGGCTGTGATTAGCATGCTCACCTGCTTGGTGAGGCAACGGGCTGGCAAAGGGTATCAGAGGCCTAGCGACTTCGTGGGTTGCACGCTGGGCTGCTAACCACCAGGTCAGTAGTTCGAAACCACCCGCCACTCCTTGAGAGAAAGTAGAGGCTTTCTACTCCTGTAAGAGGTTACAGTCTCGGGAATCCACAGGGGCAGTTCTGTTCTGTCTTGCAGGGTCACTGTGAGTCAGAACCACCTGGTTAGCAGGGAGTCGGGGTTTTGTTCTGTTTTGTCTTTTTCTAACCTTAAATCTGCAAAGACATCCCCCTCCCCATCTCCATCAAAGGTCATTTTTGGAGGCTGTAGGTAGACATACATTAAGAGGGACACATCTTCAGCCCACCACCCCACCTCACTCGGAGTGGAAGCCTACGTGGTCCTTGTGATCTGGTCCGCATGCCCATGATCACACTGGTCTCGGGTCCCCTGCTCCTCCCCTCTTGCCCCCTCTATTGCAGCCACTCTGTCCTCTTCAATCCCCACACACCTCATCCCAGGATCTTGGCACTGTTGTCCCCTCTGCCTGGAACGGCGAGGCCCCGATGGCCACGCAGCTCAGTCTAGTACGCACTGAGGTAGTTTTCACAAATAATTCTCCTGCAAGGCTCACTCCATCGCCTCATTTAAGTCAGCTTTCCTCTCCCACTCCCAATCCCCCTTTCCGGCTTTATGTTTCTCAGAAGTACCCATCACCAGCTGGTTTATTCCGTGAAGACAAGATTTTTCATCTTCTTGGTTGCTGCCACTGTTTAAATATGGTATTCCCAGAGCTTAACAGTGCCTGGCATAGTAGAAGTTGTGAAAACATATACTTTTTAATTCTTCCAGTTTCTCAAGAGAAGCTTGCAATCCAGGTTTTAAATGAAATCCCCTGACTTTAAAATATTGGTGTGGTTTTATCCTTTGAAAAACACGACATGGGCCAAAGCCGATTTTTCAGGTTGGGGTCTACCCCTGCACCCCTCAGCTGGAGACCCTTTGGGTGCATTGTCTTTCCTACCCCAACAGATGGCCGGAGTGGTCACATGTTGGGCTGCTAACATCAAGGTCAACAGTTTGAAACCACCGGCCGCTCTGTGGGAGAAAGATGAGGCTGTCTACTCCCGTAACGATTTAGTCTCAGAAATTCGCGGGGACCGTTCTACCTTGCCCTGTAGAGTCATTTATGAGTTGGAATCGACTTGCTGGCCGATCCTGGGATGAGTGAGTAATTGAGTGGTGCTGGGTTGGACTCGGGACGGGAGAAGGGGAGATGCAAGGATGCAAGGTTGGTCACTGAAGGCTCTGCCGCCAAGGGGCCTGCTGTCAGTGCAACGCTGTGGACCGGGAGGCCGACTGTGGCATTCATCCCCAAGTAGACAGCTGCAGCTCACACCGCTGCCTCCTGGCAGTGCTGGGTTCCAGTAAAACCCCTGCCAGCCCCGTTTAGACGCCTGCCACTACTCAGGAGACTGAATGAGCTTTAAGAGGCTCAGAGGTTGTTTCGTTGGCTTTGGCTTTTTTTCAGTTTACCTGCAACCAACGCCAGCCCTTGGACACTCTGGGGCGTGGAGCCATGGTTCCTTCGCCAACAACGCTAAGGAGAGCCAGGGATGGAAACAGATGGAACAAAACGCAAAGGGGAAGTGGAAGGAAGGTTCTGGAACCTGGCTTCTCTGGGGTTGGGACAGGATGGCACAGGGTGAGCGCCAGGTTGGAGGAGGCAGACCTGGAGCATGGCCCGGCTCTGCCACTTGGTGCAGATTTACTAAGTGCCTAGTGCCCTGGTGGTGTAGGGGTTATAAGTGGGGCTGCTAACAGCAAGGTCAGCAGTACGAAACCACCAGCCGCCCCATGGAAGGAGGAGGCTTTCTACTCCAAGAAAGAGAACTGATCACAAGATCTACATATAACCCCCTCCCTGGGGGACGGGCAACAGAAAAGTGGGTGAAGGGAGACGAGACATGACAAAACAATAATAATTTATAAATCATCAAGGTTTGGGGAGGCAGGGAGGGTGGGGAAGGGAGGGGAATAAATGAGGAGCTGATACCAAAGGTTCAAGTAGAAAGAAAATGATTTGAAAATGATGATGGCAACAAATGTACAAATGTGCTCAACACAATGCATGGATGGATGGATTGTGATAAGAGTTGTACGAGTCCCCAATAAAAAGAGCTACAGCCTCAGAAACCCACAGGGGCAGTTCTACCCTGCCCTACAGGGTCACCAGGAGTCAAAATTGACCAGATGGTAGTGTTTTTGTCCCACCTGCACTAGGAACCCTAGTAGCATAGTGGATTCCATGTCGGGTAGCTAACCACAAGAGCAGCAGTTCAAATCCACCAGTCTCTCCAGGAGAGAAAGATGAGGCTTTAGTCTCAAAAGCTCACAAGGACAGTTCTACTCTGTCCTTCAGGGTCACTGTGCGTCCAAGCTGGCTTGGTGTAGTGGCAGTGAGTTTAGTTTGTAGGTAGATAGGTGGTGTGGGGGAGCATGCACTGGGCTCCATGACTTACATGAAGAATTATTGAGCACCTACTATACAAGCATACCTTAGTTCTGGCTACAAAATGAAAATGTGAGGACCCTTTTAAAATCATAAAAAAATGTCAAGACCACAGTAGAGTATTAAGCCTGGGGTGCTCCCGAGAGCCCCTGGGAGCCTCGCTCTCAGTACAGGCATTAGGGGGGCACTAAGGTCCCTCTCAGTAGATCCCATGGAGACAAGAGCTGTCCCTTCTTTCTTTGAGTGACATGGAAACAATGGCACAGGTATCTTAATCTGGGGAGGTTTTTTTAACCACCCGGGAGCAGCCAAAGGAAACCGTCTTGTTGTAGGGGGTCTTCTCTCCCACGTAGCCAACCAGCAGCCTCCTCCGTCTTCCCCGCCAGAAGACGGAACAACCCCAAAGACTAAAGACACCCATGGGAGTCTGTTCCATGGTCACCTCCCAACTGACTTCTCGGGGACGAAGCCTGGCAGAGAGACCAGGGCCACTGAACACCCCGTTCCACTTTCTGCTGGCTTTTAAAGTAATGAAATGTGACTGCCATGGTCTTCCCCCCCGCTGCACCCTCTCCCTGTACTCTTTGGCTAGTTCTGATGTGTGTGTGTGTAGCAGGTGGTTCAGAAAGAAGATCATTTCTGCTGAGCTGACATAATGTTTGTTGATGGAAACTCAATCACTCATTCCAAAGCTCTTTATTAAATGCCTTGTATGTGCCAGTCAAGGAGCCCTGATGGTGCAGTGGTTACCTGCTAGCTACCAGGTCGGCTGTTCAAAACCACCAGGCGGCCCTCCTCGGGAGAAAGAGGAGGCATTGTACTCCTATAAAGATTGACAATGTTGGAAACGCAGAGAGGGCAGTTCTACTCTGTCCTATAAAGTCACTATGAATTGGGATCTAGTTGATGGCAGGGAGTTTGGTGGTTTGCTATGGGCTAGGTAAAAATGTCAGGTAGGTACAGGACTGCTAACTACAAGGTCAGCAGTTCAAGGCCACCGGTTGCTTCGAGGGAGATAGTTGAGGCTCTCTGCTCCTATAGCGATTTACAGCCTGGGAAGCTCTGTACCGGGTGATTATGCATCAGGATTGACTGGAGGGCAGTTAGTTTGGTTTGGGGGAGTGGGCAGGGAGCCCCGGTGGTGTCATGGGTTACACAGTGAGCTGCTCCTGGTAATCTTAGCAGTTCAAACCCACCAGCCACAGGAGAAAGGTGAGGCTGTCTCCTCCTGGGAAGATGGAAAGCCTCAGAGATGGAGCAATGCATAAAAGCCAGTTTGAATGGTAGCAGGGGAGTTCAAATCCTAAGTAGCTGAAGAAAGATCACACATTTGGTGGCGCGATGGTGATGAATTGGGCTGCTAATTGCAAGGCCGGCCATTCAAAACTTGGGAGAAAGAGGAGGTGTTCCTCTCGTAAAGAACTGCAGTCTTGGAAGGCCACAGGGGCCGTGCCACCCGGCCCTATAGGGGCGCTTTGAGTCGGCATCAACTTGACGGCGAGCGTGGCTTTGTGGTCGTGATAAACGTGAGCTCTGCTGGGAGCTACGAAGAGAAACGACCAAGGCAAAGCGAAGCCAAGAGAAGGAGGAGCCACTTTTATTTTATTTTACTTAAAAAAATCATTTTTTTTATTAGGGGCTCATACAACTCTTATCACAATCCATACAGACATCAGTTGTGTCAAGCACATTTGTGGATCTGTTGCCCTCATCATTCTCAAAACATTTGCTCTCCACCTAAGCCCCTGGCATCAGGTCCTTATTTTTCCCCTCCCTCCCTGCTCCCCCTTCCTCATGAACCCTAGATAATTTATAAATTATTATTTTTTCATATCTTACACTGTCCGACGTCTCCCTTTACCCACTTTTCTATTGTCCGTCCCCCAGGGAGGAGGTTATATGTAGATCCTTGTAATGGGTTCCCCCTTTCCACCCCACCCTCCTTCCACCCTCCAGGTATCACCACTCTCACCACTGGTCCTGAAGGGATCATCCGCCCTGGATTCCCTGTGTTTCCAGTTCCTATCTGTACCAGTGTACATCCTCTGGTCTAGCCAGATTTGTAAGGTAGAATCGGGATCATGATAGTAGGTGGGGAGGAAGCATTTAGGAACTAGAGGAAAGTTGTATGTTTCATCGTTGCTACACTGCACCCTGACTGGCTTGTCTCTTCCCTGCAACCCTTCCATAAGAGGATGTCCAATTGCCTACAGATGTGCTTTGGGTCTCCACTCTGCACTCCCCCTCATTCACAATGATATGATTTTTTTGTTCTTTGATGCCTGATACCTGAACCCTTCGACACCTCGTGATCGCACAGGCTGGTGTCCTTCTTCCATGTGGGCTTTGTAGGGAGACCCTTCAAGTTGAGCCAATCCATTTCTTCTTATTGCTGAGTCCCGTCCATCGCATGCACAGATGGCACTCTGCCCAGCTGTCCATCACTTGATGGACGTTGGGGTTGTTTCCACTCTGGAATTATTATGAGTGCAGCTGCTGTGAATATTTGTGGCCACAATTTTGTGTGACCACTAATTCTTTTTTTTTAAATCAATTTAGTGGGGCTCATAAAATTCATCGCAATACATAGATCAATTGTGTAGAGCACATCTATACATTTGTTGCCCTCATCATTCCCAAAATTAGCTTGCCTCTTGGGTTCCCGGAATCCGCTCATTTTCCTTCCCCCCGCTCCCCCTCCCTTCCTCTGCCCCCCTCCCCCATGCACCCTTGATAATTTATAATTCTTTCATTTCTCTCGGGCACACACCGAGGAGCAGAATTTTCAGATTGTACAATGGTCCTGGTGGTGCTGTCCAGTAAGCATTCGTCAGCGGTTCAAACCCACCAGCTGCTTCATGGGAGAAAGAGACTCACAAAAAGATTTGTAACCCAAACAATCACACAAAGACAAATATTACATGAGACCCCTGTTATAAGAAGCAAAAAAACAAAACGAAGACTTTCATCTTGAGGGAACAGAGTTTGGAGTTTGCCAAGGGTGGGAGGACAAGGGAGAGGAGATGAGGTCATGGGCTAGAACAGTGGTTCTCAACTTTCCTCATGCCACGACCCTTTAATACAGTTCCTCATGTGGTGGTGACCCCCCAACCATAACATTATTTCCGTTGCTACTTCATTACTGTCATTTTGCTACTGTGATGAATCTGGCGACCCCTGTGAAAGGGTCAGTCAACCCCGTTCGGGGGTTGAGAACTGCTGGGCTAGGCTGTTGATGGGTGTTGACTGGGGAGAAATGGAAGACGGTGATCTACAGGAAGGGGAAGGACAAGGAAGGATCAGGGGAGGGGCAAGCTATTGATGGGTTTGCTCAGTAGTTCAGCGTGTGGAGGACCCAGTTATCCTTCTGAAAGGTAAACTCTGACCTAAGTGACTATTTAAAAACTAATCACCTATGAGGGGTGTGCTAGTCTGGGTACTTTAGAGAAACAAATCCACAGAAACTCATAAATAAGAGAGAGTTTTATATAAAGGGTAAGTGCACATCAAGAAAACATCCCAACCCAGTGCTGCCCAAGCCCACAAGTCCAGCATTAACCCGTTAATCCATATGTCCAACACCAATCCACAAAGTCCTCCTGCACCTCACAAAAGAGACGCAATGATGCCGACTGCAGGAGGAAAGCCGAGTCAGTGAATGTGTAAGCATCTCAGTGCTGGCAGGGGTCTCCACATGGCTGCTCCAGCACCCAGGGCTGCCTCGGGCTAGGTCCATGTGGGTTCTCCTTGGGGATGTCTTGCAGGAAGTGAGCCTTGCCAGCTGAAACAGGCTAAGACAGCTGCACCTGGTCCAACCTTCAGAAAGCAAGAGACCCAAGAACTCGAAAGGCGAGGCTCAACTCAATGGCAGTATTTTTGGAACAGAATTTATTTTCCTTTCACTGTAGCTATTGATCACACACACGGCAAAAACACACCAAGTCAAGTTTCTCTGTGTACAATTTATTTATCTCTATAACTCATTTAATACTAGCAGAGGGCTTCCAAAAGTTCGTATTAAATGAGTTATAGAGATAAATACATTGTACACAGAGAAACTTGACTTGGTGTGTTTTTGCCGTGTGTGTGATCAATAGCTACAGTGAAAGGAAAATAAATTCTGTTCCAAAAATACTGCCATTGAGTTGATTCTGGTAGTGAGGGCCTTCCTCTGTTTCGCTGCCCCTCTACTCTACCAAGCATGATGCCCTTCTCCAGGGACTGGTCTCTCCTGATCACATGGCCAAAGTACGTGAGACGAAGTCTCACCATCCTTCTAAGGAGCAGCTGGCTGTCCTTCTTCCAGGACCGATTTGTTTGCTCTTCTGGCAGGCCACAGTACTTCCAATATTCTTCTCCAACACCCCAATGGACATGCATCACGTTTTCTTCAGTTTTCCTTATTTATGGCCCGACTTTCACATACGCACGAAGCCACTGAAAAGACCAAGGCTTGGGCCAGGCACACATCAATCCTCGAAGTAATGCCCTTGCTTTCCATTCCTTTAAAGAGGTCTTTTGCATGCAATTTGCCCCATGGGGTGCATTGTTTGATCTCTTGACTGCGCTTCCATGAGCATTGATTGTGGATCCAGGTAACATGCAGTCCTTGACTTCTTCATTCTTTTCTCTGTTTACCGTGATGTTGCCACTGGTCTAGTTGGGAGGATTTGGGTTCCCATCCACACTGAAGTCCTCGATTTTCATCAGCAAGGGCTTCAAGCCTCCGTTGCTTTCAGCAAGCAAGGTTGGGTCATCTAATAAGGCATAGACACAGAGAATTAAACACACACAAAAAGGAGCCGAGATTGGCTGCAATTTCACACCTGGACAACGCTGAGGTTTTGTGGTGAATGAGCCAGGTGACAGGCAAGCGTCTTAGCTTTGAGTTAAGAACTCTGACTTCACGAGTGAAATGGGAAGGACCCTCGTTTAAGCGAGGACGCTCTCCCCCGGACCAGTTCAACCACTAGGTAGCTATGACTTCCAACAGAACCCTCTCTCCTGGAAAATGGAGAAGTTAGATAACATGTCCTTTCTTCTCTTCTCTGTCCCCACAGAGTGCTCGGCACATCGTAGGCGCTCAAGAAAGAAGTAGCCGCTTGACTGGGTGACCTCTTCTCTGGGTTGGTATTTTTCAGGGGCTCTGGGCTTCAGCCATGACGGACACCGTGCTCAGCAGCACCTCCAACCGTTGGATGTGTCCCAGCGACCGACCCCTCCAATCAAAGTAAGTCCCGGGGTTTCCTGGGGGTGGCTTGGCTTTGGATAGCGTTGGTCTGATGGTTCTGTATGGCGCAGAAGAAAGGGGTTTCCTTTCTTAAGGTGGGAGCAAAGAAACCTAGTGGGAGCTACATCATGGGAATTTCTACACTGGGTCTATTGTCTTGCAAGGAAGAAATAACATGGTTAAATTCTGAATTTCCTGCCCTGGCAGAATGGAAAGAACATTGATACCCGGTGGTTAACAGGGTTCTAGTTCTGGTTTGAGCTCAATCACTGGGTGACCAGAGGGGAATTTCTTTTCTTCTCTGGGCCTCAGTTTCCTCATTGGTCAAATAAAGGCGTTGGGCTGAATCAGAAGTTGCAAAACCACAGACTGACTCTGACACACAGAAATGGGCTTTTGATTTGTAATTTTGTCCTATCACTTAAAAGCAGATCAATTTCCCACCACTGCTCACATTTCTGCCTTCTCATTGAAAACTCCAAAGACCAGGCAACCTGGAGCCAGAATTCTCCGGGGCCAACAATTTAGTTGGAGCTGGTCTCTTTACCACAGGCACGAGCTCTTCGATTTTCCAACCGTCCCATCTTGCTCATCCACTTTTCTCTTTTTTTCCTGACCGACCTGTCCCTCTTGACAGCTCTGGATGAAATGGCACCCCAAATCTTTTCACTGTGGACTGTGTGGTTTTAATGTCGGTTAGTACTCAGGGGGCCGGTTTCAGAGTTTGAATTCTGGCTGATTGGAGGACGTGGTCACTCTTATGAAAGGAATTCACGTCAGGCTCTGGCTGTTGGCCGAGTGTTGTGATTCACGCAAGGAAAGTGGAAAAGGCTTTGGCCCATAGATTCCTTCCTTACTCTCGACAGGCTTTTCCCTGACCTTGGCCCTTTCAGCCTGTCCTCCACCGCCCTAGTGAGGTAGCAGTGGCTGCTAATCAAAAGGTCAGCAATTTGAACCCACAGTCGCTCCATGGGAGGAAGGTGGGGCAGCACTCTATTTCTTAAAGGTCGAAGTCTTGGAAACCCTGTGGGGCAGTTCAACTCTGTCCTACAGGATCCCCATGGCCTGGAATTGACTTGATACTTTTTTTTTTTTTTAGTGAAACATGACTATTATTATTTTCTTTCAATTGGCCTACTTTTTTCCTTAAAAGAAAGCAATACTGGTTTAACAGGGAAA
>NW_022111312.1:3375862-3377249 GCF_000313985.2 Echinops telfairi
CACCATTATTAGAGGCTCTCCTCATATGTCGTGGCTTCCCAAGCTGAGCCTGAAATCTGCTTCCCAGTACACAGAGATAGCTGAGTGGACAGAGATAGCTGAGCGGACAGAGATAGCTGAGCAGACAGAGATAGCTGAGCGGACAGAGATAGCTGTAAAAGACTGATTAGCACCAAACGGTACCTTTCACCTTGAGGTAATCAGAAGGTGTGGAAGAAGATTAAGAAGCATCTGCCTCTCTTTGGGGCTCGGTATTCTTTAATAACCTATTCTCTACAGTCTTCTCCTCTTTGTTCTGTCTATTGCTCTTTCCTCTTTGTCTGGGGCTTATTCTGTGGTTCTCCGACTTCTTGAGTTGATATGTATCTCATTGACACGCGTTTTCTTTTTCTCTTTACTATCAGTTCTGAGACCCGTGACTTCCCCACCACGTATCACATTCAAAAACACCTCATAAGCTTCAATATGTAGCATTTTAATTATCTCTCACATCTTTGTATATTTAAATGTCCCTTATAGTTTCTTATTTAAGCCCAACATTGACTTACAAGTATGTTTTCAATTGTCTGAATGTTTGGAGACTTTTTTTTCTTAATAACTCCACTGCATCATGCTCATATGCTTTGATCTCTCTTGGGTAAATACCTCAGCGTGGAATGTCTTAGCCAAGGAATTGTTGTATATTTAACTTTAAAAAAAAATCATTTTATTGGGGGCTTGTACAACTCTTATCACAATCCATCCATCCATTGGGTCAGGCACATTTGTACATTTGTGACCTCATCATTCTCAAAACATTTGCTTGCATATTTAACTTTTTAAGGGACTGCCAACCTGGTTTCTGAAAGTCACGATGCCATCTTCCGTCTCATCCCAAAGTGGATGAGAGTTCAGTTTCTCTACATCCTCACCAACAGTCACATCGGTCCTTTTCACAGACCTTGGCTCCAAACCAAGCACCCAACATCAGGCCAACAGCTCCATCCTGACTCACAGCAGCCCTGTAGGTCCGAGGAGAACTGCCCGCTGCAACTCGGCGAGAGTAGACAGCCTCATCTTTCTCCCGTAGAGCAGCTGGCTATTGCAAACCAGCCCCACGCACAGCACACTACACCACCAGGGATTCTCCCAACCCAGTCCAGTGGGATTAGTGTGGGGGCAGCAGCGTTTCATTACGGTTTTAATTTATAGTTCCCCGGTGACAGGTGGTATTGATACGCCTCTCATAAGACTATTTGCCATTCACATAATCTCTTGGGCCAAGGGTCTGTCCATAGCTTTTGCCTGTTTTTAAATGAAATCATTTCCCTGGTTCTGCCTGAGTGTTAAACATTTGTGACGTAGTACAGATACCAATCCTTGTTGGATAACCATTTTGAAAATATTT
>NW_022111312.1:3377890-3384502 GCF_000313985.2 Echinops telfairi
GATCCAGGCTTCATTTCTCTGAGCCCTGCCTCTCTCCTTTGTAAACTGTCCCTGATGACCCCTGCAGGCCCTTCCTCCCCCACTGAGTGGTGGTGGAATCAGGTGAGATGCACAGGTCTGTAAACTGTCGAGTTCCCTCAAAGTCAGGGGCAGGTACGCAAGACAATCTTGCCTGACCACTGTGCTTCTCCATGCAGCACTCCTATCATTTGTTCTGCTTTTTTGGGGGGGCGGGGGGGGGCATGTGATGACATCTGCAAGCCCAGAATCCACTGATAGAGATGTAACTAGATGCCTGGGGGTGGGGGTGCCTGTGCCTCAGTTTCCCACCTGTCAAATGGGTGCTTTGAACACACTGACTGCTAACAAAGCACTTGGCCACTGGACAAGTTGTTGGCTGGTAAAGACCCTGCTGGGATGAATATCGTGAATTTATTATCAGACATGACAGGGTGGGGAACACACACTGAGATGTTGCCCACTTAGAAACAGGAGTATGGCAAGAGAGCAGTCTGTGACTCCAGAGGGTCCCTGGCTCGTAGCGACTCTGAATGCTGAAGGGCAGAGTAGATGACAGGTCCATCTTGCCTCCCTCCCTCCCCCCATGCTTGTCTTCTTGATTCTCTGATTGACCAGTACTTCGTGTGTGCCTGGCGTGCGCTTGGCACCGAGCAAACCAAGTACCAGGAATACAGCGATCACTGAAGCATGAAGGGGAGCGAGGCCGGAAGAAGTTGTGTTGAGTGGGGTCTATTAACAAGGAAGAGCTTACTCCAGGAAATTAGGAGCTCTGATCACTTCCTCTTCGGCTGTGGGAGCACAGACAGGCATCGAGCCTAGAATTTGTGATCCCTAGGGAAGGCTTCCTGGGAGAAGTGACCTGGCCGTCGAGACCAGGAGGAGCCATATGGAGGGGAGACCAGAGAGTTCCAAGAGGGGGAACGGCAAGTGTGACGTCTAAGTGTGAGAGAGACTGAGAGAATATACCAGAACTGAATGGAATGTAGTCTGGCTGGTAAGGCTGGCAGCATTGAGGGGTGTGTGGTAGGAACCTCAGCATCCTTTCCATACCCCTTTACTTTGGTTGGGATGCCACTCCAAAGGGTCTTTCCACCAGCTGTTTGGTGCCAAGGCCAACCCTCCCCTGCTGTGCCTTTCCTTCAGGATTCATTAAAATCTCATTCAGTGGGCTGTAAAGAGCCTGCCTGCTGACACTGCCTGTGCTGGCATCCTGGGGGAAGCGGGGAGGGTGGAGAAGAAGAAAGGCAAGGAAAAGGATTCATTTTCTGCACACTGCTGCTATTTAATGCTCCAAAGCCTGCGTGCCCCGACAGCACTTCCATCATCTCACATCTTCATTGGCTCCTTCGTGAATAGTAAATGTTTCACCCTCCTGAATTTGACCATTGACTCCTTTGTGAATAGTAAATGGTTCACCCTCCTGAATTTGACAGCTTTGAAGACACCGTCGAAGTTTGTTGGCTTCCCTTTCAGAAGCCAGCTCCTCATTCCCAGACCTTCCCCGTGATGCCCTTCTCAAGCCCAGCACGTTCTGCAGAGAATATTCTCCCAGCCGAACGAGAGTGTCTCTGGAAGATAAACAGTTGCCTGCAGGGTGGATGGGGGTGGGGGTGAGGGAATAGTTATTGTACGTAAGAAAGGTCAGTTAATTAAAATCCCATCCATCAGAGTTTACTTTAGCAGATAGGAACCCAAACAATTTGCCTCGGGATGAAATTAGAATTATTCAAACAGTCTGGCCGCCCAGCTCATTACAGCTCCTGGATGCCCATGTAGCATCTTGGTATTCTGACTGCATCAGGCTGGGCTCGGTCTCTACTGCATTTTCTTCTGGTATTAAAATGATTCCCTGATAAATTGTGATGGGTGAATTACAGTCATCACACACACTACCGAGGATGCGTCAGTGTCGAGTTGTTACGCAGACATGTCTAATGTCTTTCTCTAGTAAATTAAGAAATCTACTCTTAATTCACTGCTGGCCAGCCAGAACCATGGAACTGCACTTGTGATTTTCATGTGTCTGCCTCCCTCCACTGCCTTGGACCTAATGACTGTGTCTGGAACCAGCAAGGGGACAGGAAAAGATGACTCCACCTGCTTCTTGCTTACTAGTTAGGGGAATGGCCCCCGATACACTGGACACTCATGGGGTGGGGGGGGGGAGGTGCTGGTCTCAAGCCTTGGTATTTCTAGATAACTTTCAAATCCCGAAGCGCTAGAGATGGGTGGACCAGGAAAGATCACGGGTTGCCCGTGATTGCTCGCCTTGTAAACGGAGACGCTGGTCTCTTTGGTACACTGTAAAGACTTAGTGCCCCACGGTGGGAAGCAGCAGTCTTTCTTTGGTATAATTCAGTTACTGTTCAAGCCTCCTGGCTCCCGCCTCCATGGGGTCCTCTCCCCAATGATTGACCACTTGGTTCTGTAAACCAAGAGTGATGGTGGCCTTGCCATCCCGGAAGTGATCGCAGTATGGTTCAAGTCCCTAAACGATCAACTCAATACATTGAAGGGTCAGTGTAACCACAGCTGGGAATCCGATCGTCCTCTGGCAAAGCAGCTTCATTTTAGATGGGCTGAAATGAGAGACTAAGGAATAGAGGGGCGGGCGGGGCAATGGAAGGAGGTCATGGTCATTGGAACCGTGTGGCTACCGCATCCAAACAGCGCTGGTGTTGTCCTGAGATTTCTTTCCTAACTCTGTTCCTTGTGTGTCCTCTCTCTCCTCTTTGCCTTCCCTCAGGGAGAAAGAACAGTGAGTATTCGACACCTTTTTTCTTTTTCTGCGAGCTACATCTTAGCGCTCTTCTGATTGAAGGGCTTGTCCCAAAAAAGAGTTGGTTAAGAAAGGAGTTAGCAAATTGGCAAATCTAAATGTCCCGGTTACTAAAAAGTGCATGTCCATCTTGAAGAGAGAGAGAGAGAGAGAGAGAGAGAGAGAGGAGAGAGAGAGAAGAGAGAGAGAGAGAGAATTATGGGCTTAAAAACAAAACAAAACATCTGATAAAAGCACTCATGGTGTTCCTGATGAAAGCCCCAAATTCAGCTCCAGTTAGTCACCTGTGTGGGGCTTCCACCATTTTCCGGGCGGCTCTGTCATCTTGGTAATGCAGCATCTTGCTGAGGCACGCTTCTCTTAGATAAAGATCTGAGCGACGGCCATCGTCCATCAAGATGACGAGGCACAGATGAGAACGTCTGGGCTGTTCTCAGATGTACACGCAGCATCGGTCACCTCCCCAGAGGTCAACCTGATGGCCCCACCAAGTGCCTCAAACTCAGAGGCCCATCTCTGCTCACAACGCCAGAGTTTTTAAGGGGCGTCATTGCCTAAATGTGCATGCCAGATTAGATGCTCAGCCCACCAGATGAGCAGTTGACCGCCCAGCAGACTGGTCTTCCTGTGGCCTGCACACTGTACACGCCAATGCCGTGAGAAGCCACCATCCCCATCCCCATGACGGGAAGCGTGTCACAGAACCGTAGAGAGGGTTGGCAGGGCGAGGGGGCACGGGCCAGGCCCTGGGGTCAGGGGGCAGTCCTGCCTTCACACTCACGATCCAGGCTTCATTTCTCTGAGCCCTGCCTCTCTCCTTTGTAAACTGTCCCTGATGACCCCTGCAGGCCCTTCCTCCCCCACTGAGTGGTGGTGGAATCAGGTGAGATGCACAGGTCTGTAAACTGTCGAGTTCCCTCAAAGTCAGGGGCAGGTACGCAAGACAATCTTGCCTGACCACTGTGCTTCTCCATGCAGCACTCCTATCATTTGTTCTGCTTTTTTGGGGGGGCGGGGGGGGGCATGTGATGACATCTGCAAGCCCAGAATCCACTGATAGAGATGTAACTAGATGCCTGGGGGTGGGGGTGCCTGTGCCTCAGTTTCCCACCTGTCAAATGGGTGCTTTGAACACACTGACTGCTAACAAAGCACTTGGCCACTGGACAAGTTGTTGGCTGGTAAAGACCCTGCTGGGATGAATATCGTGAATTTATTATCAGACATGACAGGGTGGGGAACACACACTGAGATGTTGCCCACTTAGAAACAGGAGTATGGCAAGAGAGCAGTCTGTGACTCCAGAGGGTCCCTGGCTCGTAGCGACTCTGAATGCTGAAGGGCAGAGTAGATGACAGGTCCATCTTGCCTCCCTCCCTCCCCCCATGCTTGTCTTCTTGATTCTCTGATTGACCAGTACTTCGTGTGTGCCTGGCGTGTGCTTGGCACCGAGCAAACCAAGTACCAGGAATACAGCGATCACTGAAGCATGAAGGGGAGCGAGGCCGGAAGAAGTTGTGTTGAGTGGGGTCTATTAACAAGGAAGAGCTTACTCCAGGAAATTAGGAGCTCTGATCACTTCCTCTTCGGCTGTGGGAGCACAGACAGGCATCGAGCCTAGAATTTGTGATCCCTAGGGAAGGCTTCCTGGGAGAAGTGACCTGGCCGTCGAGACCAGGAGGAGCCATATGGAGGGGAGACCAGAGAGTTCCAAGAGGGGGAACGGCAAGTGTGACGTCTAAGTGTGAGAGAGACTGAGAGAATATACCAGAACTGAATGGAATGTAGTCTGGCTGGTAAGGCTGGCAGCATTGAGGGGTGTGTGGTAGGAACCTCAGCATCCTTTCCATACCCCTTTACTTTGGTTGGGATGCCACTCCAAAGGGTCTTTCCACCAGCTGTTTGGTGCCAAGGCCAACCCTCCCCTGCTGTGCCTTTCCTTCAGGATTCATTAAAATCTCATTCAGTGGGCTGTAAAGAGCCTGCCTGCTGACACTGCCTGTGCTGGCATCCTGGGGGAAGCGGGGAGGGTGGAGAAGAAGAAAGGCAAGGAAAAGGATTCATTTTCTGCACACTGCTGCTATTTAATGCTCCAAAGCCTGCGTGCCCCGACAGCACTTCCATCATCCCACTCCTTTGGGGAGTTATAATTTATTAATAGAGACATCTGGTGGGGTATTTATGATGTGACCATTGTGTGAGTGAAATGAACACTCCAGGTGGGAGGCAGAAAGGGGGTAGCAGTTTGCCTTTTGCGGGTTTTATTGGTAGGGAGACACACCTGTGAGGAGTTTCCACCTGGATCAGGGCTGGTTTCTCTGGATCCTGGGGGTCCACTTTGGGTAATGCTGGCTTTCGGTGGGAGGGTACCTTCTGATTTTCTGTAGATGTGCCCATGCAAGTTCACCTAGGCAGCAGAAGAAACATGTTTAGGAGGCTGGTTGCTGAAAGTCCTGACCATACCCACTGCAGAGATGCTTCTCTGCCATTCTTTCCCTCCTCCTGAACCTCAGACACCTGGAGGAGGAGCAAGCCAACCCTAGTGATCTTTATGCCGTAGACGTTCTGTTAGCAGCAGATTTTTGCCCAACATTTTATTCAGATGCTAAATCCAGAAGACAGGCGTGAAGCTGGACAAAGTTGTTTAGTGGATAAAAGTGTTCAACAGATCATAGTCAACTTGACCCAGCTGGAACTGAAAATTATACCAAACTATAAAATACATGTATGGAGTCTAGCAAGCGTCATGTCTTGTTGTTTTTTTGCCTTTGTTTTGTTTTCTTCCCCCATAGGGAATGCTGTACTGAGTAGCTTTTGCTGTGTTATAAACCATATTAAATCTCAGGGGCTTGGATCAAGGTACTGCTCTAATGGGGCTGCAGATCGTGGTTCCGCTTGCTCAAGCATCAAACGATAGCCTCAGTTGTCATGACTCAGCTCTGCTCCGCATGTGTCTCATCTTCCAGCGGGTAGGCTGGACATGGGCTCGTGTGATAGCAGGAGCGAAAGAGAGTAACCCCCCACTCATCCGTCAGTTCATTGCGCCTTGACAGCTTCACAGCACGTGGCTGGGACTCTATGCCACTCGTGTTTCCAATACAAGCCGTGTCACCATGACGAGCAGGTTTCAGGAAAAGCTTCCAGGCTCAGCAAGGACTAAGAAGGAAGAGACAGTCCACTTATGGAAGAGTGACCCTAGAGACTTTATTTATAGCAGCAGAACATTGTCTGATCTAGTGCTGGAAGAGGAGCCCCTCACGGGGAAGGCACCTAAAATACAACCTGGGGAGGAGCTGCCTCCTCTAAGTGGAGTCTGCCTTAGTGATGTAGAAGGAGGACAGATGAAGCTTTCTAGGCCTTTACCTGCAGATGGGGTGGCATGACTCAAAGAAGAAGAAATAGCTGTGACTTTCTATTAATAATCAGAACACTCAATGTACGCTGTGTGAATCTAGGAAAATTGGAAGCCCTCAGAAATGACATGGCACGTACAAAGATGGGTATCTTGGGCATTATCCGCTGAAAGACACCGATGCTGGCCATTTTGAACCAGAATATGGTTTATTATGTCTGGAAGGACAAATTTAAGAGGAATAGAGTGTTGCATCCATCATATACAAACATATATACACACATATATACATATACATACACACACACACACACACACACACACACACACATATATATATAAATCCTATTGCCTTCTTGCCTGTATGGTTCTGCTGAGAAAAATCTTAGTGTCACTGATTCCCCTTTTTAGGAACTTTCAATTTTCCCGAGCTGCTTTCAGGATTCTTTCTTTGTGTTTG
>NW_022111312.1:3385608-3387329 GCF_000313985.2 Echinops telfairi
GACCCCATGGATTAGCTGGCAGTGGGGAGTGCCTCCCACGCCCACCCAGGATGTGGGATTGTAAGAGGTGAGGTTGTGGCTAGTTAATGTGGGCATGGTTTCTGTCTCCCATTCTCTGTAACAAGAAAAAAAAAACACTAAGAGAAACAGATAAAAATAAAGAAGTGGATAAAAATAAACAACAGCCCCCAAAAGGAAAATAGTGAAGAAAAAAATAAAACAAGCAAGGGAAAGCAGGCAAACAACCACCAAGTGGGGAGGGGGGAGAGAAGTCAATAACGAAAAGGTCAAGGTGAAGAGAGAAAGGAACAAGTGAAAAACACAGTAAGCAAAATTAGGGAGGGTGAGAAAGAAAAGAAAACAGGAAAGAAAAGTCTTTTTTAAAACCGGAAAGAAAAAAAATAAAAAATAAAATAAAACCGGAAAGAAAGGGTGAAAAAGAGACGAGAAGGACATGAGAGTGGAGAAAGTAAAAAGGGAAGGGAAGGGGGCGTGAAGAAAGAAACTAGGAAGAGAGAAAACTGGAGAGAATGCTGTGAAGGGCAGGGCACCGAGGATGGCCTGGCGCCTTCTGCTGGCCAAGGAGCTCACGGGATGTTGGAGGGCAGGCAGGAAGTGGGACGCCTGGCTCTACATGAAGTCATGAATGCCTAGTGATGGTTTAGGGTCAAGAAAGTGATCCAAAACTATTGTGTGCAGGCTCCGAGAGTGACTGCGTTCTCAGGAGGAACTCTTTCCAGCTCAGAGGGCAGCTGGGAGCAGAGCGTGTGGTTACAAAAAGGAATCCTTGCTCACCCAGGATGGCTGGCACCAGGGCATTCGTCTGGCACTGTGTGGTCTGCAGGTCTGATGAGGTGCTGACACGGGAGGTGGTGAACTGGGAGCTGATCCACAGGGTGGGGCCTCTGACCTCAGCCTGAGAAGAGGCTGTGCGGTGGGGCATAGGGGGTGGAGATAACTAGCTGCTAGGTGGGTGAGGGTAGGTGCTGCTTACCCCTTTGGTCACCTGGAGGGTGTGTGAAGCAAGAGGGGATGCCACCTTGTCAGGATCCGGCCACCAGGGTATGCCTACGCTCTCAGTCTGTTTTCTCCATTGAAGCCTGCTTGCAAAAGCCAAGATGGCTAGGTCACATCAGGCTAGCTGACAGTTCACCCGTCGCTCTCCTCACTCCCCGCATTTGCTTTGCTCAGCTTCTTTTTCCAGTTGGTGTTCAATCAACGTATCTACCCTTCCCTCTGAAGCTCAAGGTCCCATGACTATCGTCTGTCTCTGTTGCACATGGTCTCTTGGGTCTTTGTAGTAGAAGGTTTGCATAGCGTGTCTGCTAGGGTGCCATCTTTCCCGAAGATCCCACCAACAGCAAGTTTTTACCTTTGTTGTGGTCGAAGGTATTCACAGCAAAACATACGAAACCATCGTACTTAACAATTTCTACCTGCACAAATTAGGGGTATCCATCAATTCCCGTCTTTAGGTTGCACAACCATTTTCACGCTCCTTTTCTGGATTATTACCTTCCCTTATTGACAAAAACTCACTGCAGCCTAAGGGCTTTTGGTGTCTGAAATAATTGACCCATCTACTGTTGTCCTGTGTTAGGTATAAAGGCGATCGCAAATCTCAAGGATCGTTTAAGGAGAGCATTTATTGTCTTAAAGAGGACAGAGACAAAAACCAGTCACCCAGATGAGGGAGACCATTAGCTCAAGGTCATAATGGC
>NW_022111312.1:3387829-3389506 GCF_000313985.2 Echinops telfairi
ATGAGGACTCTGTAAAAGGATTTGGGGCTCTCACCGTTCACTGTAGCCTTCTGCACACCTGGTGCTCAGAACGTCAGCTCCAATACAGTCCTCAAAACAAGCTCAGCGGGAAGGAATAAAAGGTGTGGGAGCAAGAGTGAGAAGCTCCTGAGATGGGCACAGGAAATCAGCACCATCTAAATTCAGGAGCCGTATCCAGGGTGGTGTTGAGTCAGGGGCAGCTCACAGATAAAGGCTCAGGGGAAAGATTGCAAAATTGAACCAGCTGGCTGCCTTTCAGAAAGGCAGGAATGAATTGAGGATTCAAAACACGGACTCCCCCACCCACCCGGGATTGACTTTGCTACTTCAAGCTGTGTGACCTTGGACAAGTGATTAACCCCTCTGATCCTAGGTCTTCTAGAAAGGAGACTAGCACACCCCTCATAAGGTATGACAAATGCCTATAAACCCTGTACTAAATTTGACCCCCACGTGACAGATGAAAAATCGGAGTTCAAAGAGGTCAAGTCCTTTCCCTCAAATCACACAGCTCAGGAGTCGAACCCAGATGTCAGATATCAATGCAAGATTTTGTGAGTGCATCCTAGTACCTTGCTAGGATCTGGGCCTGAGTTCAATGTTCCCAAGCTCAGGCAGGAAACATGGAGGCTCCGGGATGAAAAAGAATTGGCCCAAGAGGGCTGTTTCTGTACACTCCCTTTTCAGCACTGCTTCCACTTCGAGTCAGGTTAGGTTGCCTGAAAATATTCATTTCACACTCATCTTCTCTTTACCGGGCCGCTCCGTCAACTAGATTCATCTGTATGCAAATGCCAAGAAACTGAATTCTGATAGTCACATCACCGTGGCATTACAGGCATCCATAAATGCTCAGAGAGATTTCTAATTTTAAAATATCAAGTGCAGCCAGGTGATGGTTCAGGCTGTACATTCCAATAGATTCCACTTTGGCCCCCTTCCCTCCCCAAGGCTCGTGCCCTCCACTCTGCGTGATTGCCCCAACCAGAGCATCCCACTCATTCCGGCACGGATCGAGCACCTGCACGGATATATGTGCACTTCTGTTGGTTCATCTACCACTGAATTTTCCCCACAGTGAGGGGTTGAGGCACACTTGCCCACCGAAGTGTTTAATTATTAGAAAAAGAACAAGAATCCACGGCTAACCATTTTCGAGCACGTACCAAGTTCCAGGTCCCGTGCTGCGAACCGAAATGCATGTTCATCCTGATGATTCTCTGAAGCCATTAGGGTCCCCTTTGACAGTTAAGGCTCAGAGACAATAAGGGACTTTCCTAAGGTCACACATTTAGCCAGAAGCAAAGCGAGGAAAGGGATCAAGACCACATCATCAAGACTCCAGTCTTCCCGGGAGTCAAGGAAATGGGTTTCCAATGGTGTCATGGTAGGCAGTTGCTGGCTCTGGTTGGTTGGTGATCAACTTGCCAGCGGCTGGTTGTGAGAGTTACTCTGGAGAAGCTCCAAAGCTCCCCAAGGAGGCAATTCCCTAGAAGGCATTCCCTAGAAGTTCTGCATCCTGGTCTGCAATTGTAGTGTCCTCCCAAAGCCTCTGGTCATAGGAGGTCTTTAATTCATTGATTGGAGTCCTTCATCTCAGACTGAAAAGTTAAGGCATCTCTTAGATTAAGAGAAGGGTCAAAATAAAGAGCTACC
>NW_022111312.1:3389928-3391150 GCF_000313985.2 Echinops telfairi
CCGAGTGGCCAGCCCGACCGACAGAGGAAGCAGGGTGGAAGGGCATGTGCAGCCTCTAAGTGTGTGACGTTCGGGGAGATGGAAGCAATGAATGTTTCTGGGGCCCAGAGCAGCACACGGAACAAGCCTCAAGCAAGGCTCCTTCATTCGCTCCCGGAGCCTATACTCCGGTGCGGGCAGAGAGAACAAGGCCCACATGCTGGATCCTGGTTTTAAGGACATGGGGCTGGGATTCAGGATCCAGAGACCCTTGGCAAAGCAAAGGGACCAGTGCCCTGTCACAAGGAGCAATTCTCGGATTCCCTGGGATCCTGGGAGGCCTGATCAGGCCCATTCTCTTCCCTGGGAGCAGAGGCTTTTGTTTAAGACACCAGTCTTGTTTCCCTGCGTTTGCTTTGGGAATCGCAACAGGGAAAGTCCACAGGAGGCCCGAGAGTCCCCACTGAGCCCGATCGGTGACATTTTCAAACACTGGAAGAGCTGTTTGTCAATGGCCTGGTTTGGAGCAGAGGATGGGGGAAGGGTCAGCAGCAGCCTCCAGCCAGCCTTCTGCTCGCCTGCAGATGGAATGTTCTCCCAGCACCAACTTCTTGGGGACTTTACCTCCCTGGAAGCACCCTGACCATGTGTCTGGAGCCCCGGTATGTCCATGAGTATGTTTCTCACAGGCACTGAGCCCAGGCGTGGAGAGGCATCAGCTAGAGGCCTGGCCTACGGGTGACCGTGTCCATGACCAGATGGCCAGCTGGAGGAGCGTGTCCTTGGTGGGGTCTCCACTAGGTACTTGGCCTGCGCTCACGTTCCATCACTGAGCTGCTGTGTCAAGGCAGGGCTTTCTTGAAGGGCGGCCAGAAGAACAGCCGAAAAATGCGAGTAGGAGATGGAAGACCACGAGCCCTCTCGTTCCAGAAAACCAAAGGGTCCTGGGAGGAGTCTGGTTAGGTTATGGATGTGACCTTTCTTCTTTCCGCGAGAAAGGGGCAGTCTCGGGTCTTGATCTCCATGAAGGATACATCCAGGCAAGTTCTTAAGGGAGACACACTGCCCTTCCCTGGCCTGCCTAGGGGGATGGCTGAGGGCAGGATTGTTCACCTCCCTGGTTAATGGTCAGAAGGCATTCAATGGAGGCTGAACCCACATGAGGACTCTGTAAAAGGATTTGGGGCTCTCACCGTTCACTGTAGCCTTCTGCACACCTGGTGCTCAGAACGTCAGCTCCAAT
>NW_022111312.1:3392688-3394162 GCF_000313985.2 Echinops telfairi
AGCCTCTGAGGGCCCAGACTCGTGCCCACAGTCTGGCAAACAAGAGAAGAGGGCATCATTTCAGTTAGTGGTGGGCACGGTGAAGAAAGAGGAGCCAGGGAATGAGGGACCAGCAAGGCCCTTCTGAGGAGCCAAGACCTGAATGAGGAGGAGGGACCATCTGGGAGGCCTGAGGGGACAGGTGTACTTGGCTGAAGAAGCAGCAAGTGCCAGGGCCCTGAGGCAAAGCCAAGGGCTGGCTGTTTCCAGAAAGCAGGTGACCAGGCGAGGAGGGGATGATGCGGGCAGAGAGGCAAGTAGATCCTGTAGGAATTTGCAGAAGGGACAAGAAGCCTGTTGTTGCTTACTTCTTTTTAATTCAAGTCAACTCCACCGTTTTAAAGCGTACAGTCCCTTCCCAGTTAACACACTCTCAAAGCTCCATACACCAAAACCCAAACCCACTGCAATGAGTCGATGCTGACTCATTGCGACCCAATAGGACAGGGTAGACCCGCCTGGTGAGTTTCCCAGGTGGCAGCCATTGATGGGCGTGGACAGACCCATGCTTCTCCTGTGGAGTGGCTGGTCTTCAACCTGCGGTCCTGGTGGGATCGGAGCCCAGCTCCCAACCACTCCACTACCAGGGCTGCAGAGGTATCACCTACAGGTAGTTCCAGGTTTTATTATAAGCCAGGGCCACGGCATGGAGATTTCAAGCAGGGGTCTCTGAGGGTGTTTAGCATTGAATCACCCATAGGTCTCTGTTCCACGCCCTCCCCACGCTGTCTTTCCTTAGGCCTGTGGTTCTCAACCTTTCTCAGGCCCGACCCTTTCATACAGTTCCTCATGTGGTGGTGACCTCCCCCAACCATACATTTATTTCCGTTGCTACTTCATCGCTGTCATTTTGCTACTGTGATGAATCAGGCGACCCCTGTGAAAGGGTCATTCGACCCCCAAAGGGGTTGCGACCCACAGGTTGAGAACTGCTGCCTTAGGCCATGCCTTCCACCCTCTCCCACAGACTGGCCCCCAAACCCCACTCCCCCTCCTCTCAGGCTCTTTCTGCTCTGCTATTTGGAACATACCAGCTAAGGATGGCAGGGGATTGAGGAGGCTGAGAGCAGGCGGAGGCTTTAAATGTCTACTGTTGAGTATCAAAAGGCAATTTCATACCTGCTGATGAGATTTGAGCAGCAGAAGTAATAGAGTCTGACAGCTAATGGGTTCTGGGGCCTGAGGATTCAAAGCTACTGTCTCCTTCCCAACAGAGGCCGTGTGGAACCCCGCCTCCCACCCGTAGCAGATGTGCTTCAGTGCCCTGTGGCATGGGCCGGGATGACAGCATGTGCCTCAGACCACAGTGTCAACTCGGCACCCAGCAGCCTGAGTCACCGGGGTGTCACAGGCAGGGGCCACGCAGGACTGGTACTCCATCCTCTATGGATTGTGGGGGATAAGTAGACCGGTCACCCGGGTCTGAATCCTACAC
>NW_022111312.1:3395024-3397061 GCF_000313985.2 Echinops telfairi
GAATGAGGTCACACGGGCAGATGGTAACTCAGGCACAGTGTAGGGATGGTGTGAGCACTGAATGAGCTGATGCGGGCACACCGTGGGCGCAGGTTGAACACCCAATGGGAAAACACAGTGTGCCGTGGGCACGCTGTCACAGAAACAGGTACCTTGGTGCAGGAGCAGGGAGGGTGCCAAGATTAATGGAGGTGGCACAGGCACACAGCAGGCACGGGGGAGGGGGGGGATGAGTGGGGTGGCAAGGGCACACCTTCAAGACCCGGTGAGGCCTGGTGTGAGGACCAAGCGAGGTAACGCAGGCACACCGTAGAGACACCCTGGGGACTGAAGAGCGAATGCCAGCATACAGTGGGCATTCTGTCCGGGTGGCTTTTGAGTGAGAAGGATTATGATTATGATTAGGATTAGGATTCAGAACTCAAAATGTCACAGAGACCTTTGAGGCTGTGAATCTAGATGCCTGGGAAAAATCAAGTGATTTTAATAAACCTGCTTGCAGCTAGTTTACATTTCTGAAGCACAGTGCGTGGTGCCGACAGACTCTCTTCTGCCAGCCTGGGGTTGCGGTCACCCTGGGACCCAGGGCTTCAAGCTGCCCACCCACAATGGTTTCCACTCATAGTAGAAGTGTGTCATTCAGGACTGTCCTCCTGAGAGCACCATCCCCGGCCCCCATCCCCACCCCCAGGTTCCCAGAAGCCTTCTGCAAATGCCACCCACGCATCCATGACCAAGTGCTACGCACCCCATGAGACCCCGGTCAGCAGCACCCCATGAGAGAAGTACATGTATGTGCCCACTGTACGGATGAACAAACCAAGCCTCTGAGGGCCCAGACTCGTGCCCACAGTCTGCCAGCCACGGAGTCTCCCTGCGAGGCTTTGAAGAGAGACTCCCGGGCATCAGCATGACTTGACATTGTCTGCTGGGCGTGCTGTCCCAACTCACACGCCCCCAAATCCCTCTGCAGGCTCCAGGCAGGCTGGTCCGTCCACCCGAGTGGCCAGCCCGACCGACAGAGGAAGCAGGAGGAACTGACGGACGAGGAGAAGGAAATCATCAACAGGGTCATCGCACGAGCGGAGAAGATGGAAGAGATGGAGCAGGAGCGGATCGGGTGAGGCCCCCACTCATTCTGAGAGTCGCTGGCGCCCCAGAGGACCTGACAGAAGGGGTGCTGCATGAGTGGCGGGGAGGTGCTGGGGAGGGCACCCCTGTCTTTGGGATTTGCCGTCTGTGGAGTGCCAGGCCACCCACCCAGGCAGAACTGGAAGCTTCATCTAAAGAGACCAGAGAGCAGAGGGGAGCATGGATCAAGGCTGGCTGGACGGGGGGCTTATTTGCCAGGAGGACCGAAAGAAGGAGATGGGGAGGAATCTTCTGAAAGGACAAGGGGGGTTGTCCTCGTAGGATGGGGAGGTGACATCCTCTGTCAGAGTTCATGAACGCTTCTCAAAAGTACGTTCTAGAAACACGGGCCATGGAGATGCTGGAATGTGAGCAGGAGGAGAGAGTGCAGGAGAGGACCTTTTAGGTTCTCCACCTTCCTCATGCTGCGGCCCTTTCAGACAGTTCCTCACGTGGTGGGGACCCCCCAACCATAAAATTATTTCCGTTGCTACTTCATCACTGTCATTTTGCTACTGTGATGAATTGGGTGAACCCTGTGAAAGGGTCGTTTGACCCCCAAAGGGGTCGTGACCCACAAGTTGAGAACCGCTGTTCTAAAGGTGCTGGGGAAACCCATCCCCTTCGGGGGCCGGCAGCCGGTGAGTGAGCCAGCCCAGGCTGACCCAGTGGCTGCTGACTGAGCTCCGCCCAGCCCCCCACTTGCCTTCTGGGGCTCCAGGGACATCACTTCCCCCCTCTGAGCCTCCCTTCGCTCCCTGGCAGAGAGGGGACAAGGACAGGGCCTACCCCACAGCGTCCTGCTGAGGATTTAGGGAGATGCTGAATGTACTGGCAATAGTCAGTGTTTTCTACGGGGCAGGAAGGAGGGGAGCCAGGGTGATGAGAAAGCTGTGTCGTGTGTGT
>NW_022111312.1:3397277-3399769 GCF_000313985.2 Echinops telfairi
TATGGATGGGTTGGGAAGGGTGTATGTGGGTGTATGGGAAAGTGTGGGTGATGGTCAGCGTGGGGGGAAATGAGGGGGAGGTGGGGTCTGGGAGAAAAGGAGGCTGAGTATGGGTCTAGGGGGCAGGAGCTCCTAGCACAGAAGGAACGGGTCTGATTCCTTAGCCAGCTGCTGCACCTGCGGGGAGATTCACAGCAGGCCAGTGGGCTGGTCCTCCGAGCTGCTGCAACCCCGCCTTTGGCACCAGCTTAAATCTGATTGCACACACGGGATACCTGCTGATTGGGGGGTTGGTGTTGGGCAGGCAAATGTAGGACTCAGGTGCACGATGCAATGAATACACAGCAAGGGGCACCGTTGGTTTGAGCGCCTGCAGATGGGAACACTGGGCAGATCGGAGGGGCTGTTGACAAATGACAAATACTTGCCACCAGCGGTGTCAGTTTCCTCGGGCACTTGCTTGGGGAAGTGTCTTTAGGGGATTGGGTATAGGGTTTGGCTTGCTGTTTTAAAGAAAGTGAGGAATTTCCCAGGCGTGTGTGTGTGTGTGTGTGTGTGTGTGTGTGTGTGTTAGGCCAGATTAAGTTAACTAGAGAAACCAATCCAGTGACACCCCTATATGTATAAGAAAGAGCTTAATATCAAGAAGTCGTTGTATATCAGGAAAACGTCCCAGCGCTGTCAGACTCTACTAGTCCATAAGCTGGATACTAGTCCATAAGTCTGATACTAGTCCATACGTTCTTCTTCAGACTCACGCAGCCACATGGCGATGATGCAAAATACAGGCAGATCACAGGCTGGTGGGTGAAAAATCTTGTGGATCCAATGGTGTTGGAAGTATCACTGGGCTCTGGCAGGTCTCAGCATGCCTCATCAACAGGAAGGTAAAAGCAGGATGGTCCCAGGACCCCCCTTAGGAGAAGGCCACACTCAGAAGCAGGTATGATCAGGCTTCTGCCAGATCGGTAGGCTAGACAGACTCCACCTGTATATTTCTATATATCAAGTTGACATGAGATTATGTAACTACCAGTGTGTGTGTGTGTGTGTGTGTGTGTGTGTGTGTGTCCCACGGTAATGGGCCTGACACTTTGCAGGAGGGGGGAATATGGATTTTAAAGGTAAAGGCCTAATTTTAGAATACAGAACCCCTTCACCTTTCTCCGGCTCTGGCATAACACTTACGACCAGGCAAGAGTTTTTCTATCTTACATATTTATTTGGCAAGTCCATGTCTTCCCCTACCAGATCTTTAAGATTCCGAAGAAGAGCCAGGGGCTTTTCCCGTTTTGCCCCCTCATATCCCCGGCGACTGGCAAGAACCCTTTTGTTGAATGAAGGTGTGAACAGCATGACAGACGATGACTATCACTCCCTCTTCCCCTACTTCCTTTCCACATCTCCTGTTACCAAGAGACGGGAGTGTTTAGAATCATGCAGTCCAGCGTCCAAAAACCCAGGGAAGAGACTCCGATTGGCTGGCTCATGACAGGTGCTACCCCCCATCCAATCAGCTGTCGCCCTGGGTGTCAAGCCATGAGGAACAAACATTGTTGCCTCTGAGGGTAAAGTTAAGGGGTCTCTAGGGACTAGGAAAATCTCAGCGTACTTATTCCGAACCAGGGCAGGTGGAGTCCCTGACTTGTCACCATGTCCTTCTACATTCCCTAGATTTGCCTGGTGACATCGTAGATAGCCTAGTAGGTGAGCCCTGGAGTCCCCAGGTAAAGACATCTGGGTCTGACTTACAGCTCTGCCACCTAGTTGTGTGACCTTCAGTAAGCCACTTTCGTCAGTCTGTCCCTCCGTTTCCACATCTACAAGATGAGGATCATGTTAACACAGACATCTTGGTTGAATGAGCTTGCAAGTTAGTACCATGCATGGTACCTGGCACAGAGCAAACGCTCAGTAAATGGTAGCAATGCGTTGACAGTGAGTTTGCAGAGGAAGCTCACGGGTGGATGATGTTGGACGAGGCCTCTGTTCTAGAATGATACCCAAGACCCCTGTTTGACAGGCCCTTCATTGAATCCCGGCTGCCTCTGGCTTCCCCTGGAGAGTTGATTGGCTTCCAGTGAGGCCTCTGGTGCCTGAATGTACCTATTTTGGGTGATGTGTTTTTGGCCTGATTTCCCTGAGTGGGGAGGCCGCCTGGGAGGATTCTGGCCTTGGCCTTCTCCCAGCACCTTTCAGTAGTCAGCCTTTTCCCGCAGCATCGCCCGAGGGAAACTCACTGCTGTTTGTGTCTTATAAGTTCCAACCTAATTCCTGTCCTACCCACACTTCCCTGGCAGATGACAAGGAAGCCAAACTTCAGAACTAGGGTGAGACAAGGATGAGGTGCCCCCCTGAGGGTCCCCATCACACCTGGGGGCTGTCCATGAATAAGTATTTGGGAGCTCAGCTTCCCTCACTGCCAAGTGAGGCAGGCCAGTCGGAATCTCAGCATTATTCTTGCTCAACTCCATGGTGTTTGGAAGACCCAT
>NW_022111312.1:3400455-3405976 GCF_000313985.2 Echinops telfairi
GGGGGGGGGACAAGCAAATGTAGAAAAGGAAAAATGAATAGCAGAAGAAACAAGCACTATATAGACAAAAAGAAATAAATAAGGAAAAACAGAAAGAAGAACAGGAAACCAGGGGGAAAAAGTTTGACAAAGAAAGAAAAACAAAACCAACAAAAGGAGGCGGGGAGAGAGAAAGAGAAAACTGGGGGTTCCGGCCAAGCCAGGAGGCTGCAGCAGCAGGGCCCCTGGAATGGATTGGCACACGCTGCTGGCCAGGAAGGCCATGGCCCGCAGAGGTGAAGACGTCTAGGCCTGGTCTTGGATAGGGTTTCCAGTCAGGTTGTCTCCGTTATCACAAGCCACCCCACATGTGGCGACTTAAGACATGTTTCCTGATTCTGTGGATTAAGATTTCAGGCAGAGCTCCGCTGGGCGGTTTTTGTGCTTCAAGCTGGGGCCACTCACGTGACTGCATTCACCTGGTGGTCCGGCTCGGCTGGGCCATCCAAGGAAGCCTCACTCTTGTGTCAAGTACTTTAGTGTTGGCCGTGTGGCCCTACTCCGTGGTCTCGCCTGAGCCCCTTTGCTGGGTAGTTGGGCCCCAGGAGAGGACAAGTGGATGCTTTCCGGCCTCTTAAAAGCCAGGTCTGGAACAGGCAAGGCATCGTTTCACTTCTGGGGGAAAAGGATCTTCTGATGGGAACAGCGACATATGCGTGCAGGGAAAGAAGGCGCTGAGGGTGGCCATCTTTGGGGATCTTAGATGTCTTAAGGAATCTGAAAGCAGAAACAGCACCTGGCCTCCCAGAGCTTCCCGAATTTATTGGGCCTTTTCAGGGGGGAAAAAAATTACTCAGCAGTCCCCTGGCAATGAAGGCAGCATAGCTCACTTTGGGAAACACTGTCCTAGACAGATGTGCATCCAAAAAAGACCATGCTGCGCCTTCCTGGTTTTGATGCCTCCTCTTGGTCTCAATGCCCAAGTCTCAGGGAAATGATTCCTATTGGTCCAGCTCTCCCTGGGGGCCTGCCCCGCATCCAATCAGCCACCACCAGAGGTGCAGGCTGTACAAACACGACTGTTGATTGGCTCTGCATGGGATAGGGGTCTTTGGGAGTGGAACAGACCCCCACAGGGCATGCTCAGCTCCTATAGAGTGTCGTAAGTCTGGAATTTAACATTTGCCAAGCAAGACTTGCGTTTCCACTGTTTGTGCTTTTTTCTTTCCCGTTGGTGGGTCCCCCTTCACCCTCACTGTTTCTTTCTGTCCAGACCTTCAATATCACAAGACCTTCTCAAAGGCATTGGCTTTCCTGTCCTGCCTACCAAGGGGCAGACAGCCAGGTGGTTTCCATTCAAGGTCAGCTCCCCTGAAGATGGGGCCCCCAAAGTAATTAAGATTCGTCATGAACCTGGTGTCCAGATGCCGAGATGGAGGAGGAAGTCAGAGAGACACAGTTGTTGACAGACTCTTCTGTTGTGTCCCTGCCACCACCTCCCTCGTCTTCATTTCTCCATCTCCATCTCTGGGCACAGGGTGCTCCCAAAAGGCTGACCGAGGGATGTATCCCTCCTTGGACCAACAGCTTCTAACTCAGCAGGTGTCACTCCTACCTCTTGACAAGTAGACATGAAGCTAGGTCTTTAATGTTCTCTTCTTTCTAAAAGAGATTGAGAGCTTTGGGGGACATTCTCATGTACATGTGTCTGTGTCTACGCCCCCTTTCTTTTTTTTTCTCTGAGAAAAATATGTATAGCTTTCATCAGAGTTTGGTGGGGGAACTCTGAACCCCCCTCTGCACTATTGAATCCTACTCCAGTTTTTCTAGGGGTTTGGGTTGATTGTTTTAAGAGTCCATCCCACCTTAGTACTCCGTGGGATGTGTGTTCATGGTGAAAACGGAGTCTTCATTCTGCAGTGAGTCAGCCCACTGCCACGGAGTCGATTCTGACTCAGAGTGACCCAAACCAACTCCATGGCAGTGGATCTGCCCTGGGGGTTTCTGAGCCTGTAAATCTTTAGAGTAGAAAGCCTTGCCTTTCTCCTGTGGAAGGGCTGATGGTTTCAAACTGCTGATCTTGCAGTTAGCTGACTAACATATAACCCACTACACTACCAGGGCCCCTTATTCCGACACACATGGGGACCCTGGTAGCATAGTGTGTTATGAGGAAAGAAAGATTGACAGCCTCAAAAACTCACAGGGGCAGGTCTCCGCTGTCCTACAGGGCCACTGGGAGTCAGAATAGACATCATGGGAGTGAGTCGGTTGGTTGATTGGTTGGTTGGTTGTGGAGGGACCCTGTGTACAGGATTGCTGAGGCTTTATAAACCTTCCTGGGAGCAGACAGCCTCATCTTTCTCCCACTGGGCGGCTGGTGGCTTTGAACTGCCAACCTTGCTGTTAGCACTCCAATGCTTACATGACGGTGCACGGTGCCTGGCAAGAAGAGAGAGCAAATCTACATGTTGAATGAATGAACCAGTCATCGGACTGACGAAGTCCCTTGTTGAATCCATTCAATCTCGCCTACTGTCTGGTTCTTGTCTCTAAAATGGCGACGTTGGACCGGGTGGCCTCCAAGCCCCTCTAGCCCAGGGTGTCCCAACGTTGAAGTTAATGTCCTTTAGGGAGAGATGATTGTTGGTTGGAAGGCAGGGGCTGTAGGATGTTTGGGAATGGTAGGGTGTTTAGCAGCATCTCTGGCTTCTGCTCACCAAAAATCAGTAACACAGCCCCAGGTAGGACAATAAAAAACATGTCCCCCCTCACTGCTATCAGGCCAATCCTGACTCATAAAAACCCCCACAGGACAGGACAGGACTGCCCCTGCGGGTTTTCAAGACCGTAGCTCTTTACAGGAGTAGAAAGCTTCATCTTTCTCCTGCAGAGAGCTGGTGGTTTCAAACGGCTGGCCTTGTGGTGAAGCAGGCCATTGTGTAAACCACTAGGCCACCAGGCTCCTAAACATGTCTCCAGACACTGCCACATGGCTTCCCTGGAGAGCTACTGCTGCTGTGGGGCAATCCCCCAGGGGAGAAGAATGAAACAGAGTGAGCTTGCAGCCCCACTCATGATCATCACCCACGCATGCGACATCCCCCACGCTCTCAGCCTCACACGGGTTCGTTCGCGTCACCCTCACCACGACCGCAGGCAGTGAGCAGGACACGGACTCCTGAGCATCGACCGTCTCCCTACCAGACATCTCCCACCGACGGCAATAGCGGGAAGTCAACTGCTGGCCCATTCACGACACGCTCCTACCGCTAAGCTAAACATGCCGAGGGGGAAGCCGGCTGCGATGGGGAAGCCTAATGTTCCGTTGGCTGAGCCATGATTCCCAGCAGCGGGTCAGTTATGTGATGAGGTAATTTGGCAGTTATGTGATGCTGTGCTTTGGCAGTTCCATCCTGATGTGAAATGGTGACCTCTGGGCAGCTGGACTAAGCTTCCTGTCCCACCTCTACCCTCCATGGCCTTGTGCCCTTAAACTAGCGACTTCTCTCCTGTGTGCCTCAGTTTCTCCACCTGCAACGTGGGATAAATAATAGAACTGAGCTCATGGGTTGAGACTTGATTGGAAGAAACAGCACCTGTGAAGGGCTTAGCCTAACACCTGGCACAGGTGGCCATTATAAGCAATAGCTATTACCATTGCTGGTCCAATAGTGATCCAACTCCCTGCCACGTGGTGTCTGCATGGGGCTGGCCGGCTGAGCCTTCTAGCTGTCTCTTTCTTTCTGAGCCCCTGGATTCTGAGCCAGGTGTCCTCCTCCGCCCCAGAGCCTTGATGCCCGGGCTCCCTCACCAACCTGTCAAAGAGAGCGATTGGGATCTGCACGTCCCAGGTGGTGACAGTCAGTAATGACTGAGAATTAATGAGTCTGAAATGCTACTGCCTGGCTTCCTGATGGTGCGCCTAAGTCATTTAAGGACAGGCTCCTGAGAGACCCTGGCACTGGAGCCTCGGCGCCCACCCCCGTCAACACAGCCATTTCCCCGCTCACAGCAGATGGTCCAATCTTGTCTTTAGAAAGTGCCTAGTTTAATAAACTCAACAGCAATCTCCCCGCAGTTGACAATTAGGGTGAAGCAAAGAGCAGTGTGAGTCTAGAATCTGTGCGTGCGAGTGTGAGTGTGTGTGTGGCGGGGGAGGCTGTGTGTGCACAAAGAGAAACCGCGAGACCACAGGCCATCCACTTTCCCGCATGGCTGCATTTTTATGAATCGTGTAATCACCGTCCACTGCTGCTTCTAGAGACAGCTGCTCGGACCCCCTCCTGCCAGTTGGTGGAGCCCTGGTTGGAAGCCATTTTCACCCACCGAGGCGGGGGGTCGGTACACAAACCCGTTGCACCTTGGCAGCCAATGGCTTTGTCAGGCTCCGTGGCACACGGCATTAAGCCTGCTTCCTGGAGCAATTTCCCATCCATTAGTCTCCTCGCTCCCATCCATTAGGACCTCACCACCACCCTGGTTTGAAAGCTTCAAAGCGGTTGCCCGAACACTTCTGATGGCAATTTGGAGTCTTGCAGGGAGCCCAGCTTCACAAACAAGCCACGGGTGGCCCCCCAACTGGCCTTGTGTTCTTAACTGCAGAAAACAGTCGGTGGGGCCTCAGTGCGCACGGTTGTGCATGTGAAAGCGCTTGTCTGCATCTAGACCCTGATCCTGGACACGTGTGTGCTCTCCCGTGCACATGGACATGCGTCTCTCCACCCGTGTGCCCACGACCTGTGTGTCCAGACGCGAGACGTTCGCCCCACCTTGTGTGTGTCCAAAGAGAGACACGTGAGGGAGCCCTCCCCAATTCTAATCGCAGCCCCATCTCCACCTCCTGCAAAGCCTTTGAGAAAAATGGGTTTCACAGGCAGAGAGCCTCCTGCTTACAAAGGGATGATGTGGGCGCCGGGAGCTGTAAACGCTGCACATTTCCAGGAGAAGTCATTCGCTGCGACCACCACAGCACTGTCACCGAGTTCCGGGCACTTTATAAACGGTGTCCTCGTTCATCGTCATGGCAGTCTGAGGAGGAGAGGATTTGGGGGGTCCCTCAGTCACAGGTTTAAGAACAGGCACAGAAAGAGGAAGTAACTTGCATGGTATTGCAATGCTAAGAAGTGTGGCCAAGCCTGGGTTTGGCCCTGGGGGTTGGCACTCCAGAATTGGCACCCAGCTGCTGCAGCGGAACTGCTTCTGCATCTAAACTCTGAAAATGGTGTGTGTGTGTGTGTGTGTGTGTGTGTGTGTGTGTATTGCAGTCTCCACATCCCTGGACTGAACTGTCTCTATGTCTAAACTCTGGACGTGTGTTAGGGGAGTTGGGGGAAGGGGGACATGTGTATGGTGGAGAAGAGTCTCCCCAGGCATGAGTGTGAGCACCTGGAGAAGGTGCTGGAACCTTGCAGAGCCCAAAGCCTGGCTTCTCTGCCATCTGCAGCCAGGCAGGTAGGAGTGGCCCAAACCTTGCCCCGGAGAGGGAAGCTAAGCTCTGACTCTGTTTCTAGTCAGGTGGAAATAGAAGCTAGTTCTCAGC
>NW_022111312.1:3406791-3409109 GCF_000313985.2 Echinops telfairi
CTGGAGCTGCTGCAGCATGTGAAGCGCCTCCTTCTCTGGGTCTTCAGGGTCCCAGGCACATGCCCCAGTGTTGTCTCCAAATAGGAGGAAGAGTGGAGTCAGTCCTCTTTATACAAAGCCTTGGAATTCAGCACCTCACTCTGAGAGGAAAGACTATGTGGGGTGTCCGGAGCCCAGCTGTCCAGCCTCATCGCCCCCTGCTCAGCTCCTGCTTGACTGTCCCTCCCAGCCCTCACACATGCTGTCCCCGCTCCATGCAGGGTTCTTGCTTTCCCTCTTTACTGGGTCAACATCTTCTGATCCTCCTGCATCAGCTCTGAGGTCTGAAAACGCTTCCCAACTTGTCATGCTCCTCCGTTAAGTGTTCTCATACCTGCTGTGTGAGTCCAGGTTGACTAGAAAAACAAATCCAGAGACACACCTAGGTGTGTAAAAGAGAGCTTTATATCAAAGAGCAATTGTATATTGAGAAAATATCGCAGCCCAGTCCAAATCAAGTCCATAAATCCGATATTAGTCCATAAATTCCTCTTTAGATTCACCCAGCATATGCAATGATGCTGAAGGCAGGACGTTCATAGGCTGGTGGGTGGAAAGTCTTGTGGATGCAGTGGCGGTGGAAGCATCTCCAGGGCTGGGTGAGCAAGATGAGGGTAAATCACTCACTAGGGCAGCGGTTCTCAACCTGGGGTCACAGCGACCCCTTTGGGGGGTGAACGCCCCTTTCACAGGGGTCGCCCGATTCATCACAGTAGCAAAATGATCGTGATGAAGTAGCAATGAAAATCATGTTATGGTTGGAGGTCACCACGACATGGGGAACCGTACGAAAGGGTCGCGGATTAGGAAGGTTGAGAACCACTGCACTAGGGGGTTGGCGCAGATTCACTTGGGGAGAGGGGGAAGCTAAGTAATTGATTCATTTGTTGGGCTGATAGTAAAATAAATGAATTCATTAAAATCCAGAATCATCTGTGAAAAGCAAGAAGAGATGGAGGAGGAGGAAGAAAAGGCGGGCTCCCAGGTTTCCTGCCAGCCCTGCAGGAATGTTCCCCGAGGTTTGAACGCCCTTCTCCAGAAGATGGAGAGGCACCCTACAGGCTGTGGCATCCCCCCAGGCAGTGGGTCTCCGCCAGGCTGCCCTTTTAATACTGAGATTGAGATCCAGATTTAGGAGGGCCCAAAGCTAAGCCGTTGGCCGAGTGAGGCTCCAGGCGTCGGTCTCTTGCTCATGCTCGCCTGTGGTTGTGTCCAGAGATGAGGGTGGAGAACAGTGCCCATATTGCTTCCTGCACAGAATTCTCTGCCCGATTGGCAGCCACCATGGTTTCTCTGCGCAGCGGAAGCTGGTATGGCCTCTGTCGCCAGATGGAAGACCCTGGTGTAACTCAGGGACTTCTATGACCCAATTTTGACTTTGCTTCCTGTGAAGTTGGATCTCCAGCTTAGTCATCTTTGACCATCTCCGGGACGGGACGTGGGACTCCCAAGGGCAAGTCCAAGTGGGCAGTTCCGGGAAGCCCTGATCTCTCCCAGCTCAGAGCAGAGAAGGCACATCTGTCCTTGGCCACCCCTCCCACCCCCCCTTGTCTCTTTATCAGTCTGAATTAGTAGCATCCCTGGGCTGAGGTATTTGAAGCAGAGTCTCAGGTCAGCTGCATCTCCATGTCATTCACTGCTGCCGGTGGATGTTAACGAGCTACTGCCTACCGTGTGTGTGCAACGGGGTCTTTCGGCACTGGGGACCCCGAGTGGCATAGTTGGGGCTGCTTGAGGCTGCCCCCTCCAGTAAAGATCAACAGCCTCACAAACCCAAAGGGGCAGTTCCACTCTGTTCTATAGGGTCTATAGGGTCTATGTAGCATCTCCTCGATGGCGGTGAGTTTGATTTGGGGTTTGGGCACATGAGGACCGAATGGTGGGAGGAGTCAGCATCCCACCTGGGAGGCTGCCATGTATATTTATAGGTGGTGGGTAAGTGGGGCCGGATCCACAGCTCACAAAGGGAGCATCTAGCCCATGTTCTCCTCCTGAAGGGCTTGCAGAGTTTGACTTGAGACTGGAATCCCAATGCATCCATCCTTCTTCGGCCTTCCTTATGCAATGTCCATTCTCACGTGCACACAAGGCAGTGGGATGTGCCATGGCTAGGGTCAAGTGCACCTTAGTCCCCAAAGTAACTTTCTTGCTTTCTGTGTTAGTCCGGTTGACTAGAGAAACAAATCCAGAGACACGCATATGTGTATAAGAAGGAGCTTTATATACAAGAGCAGTGGAATATTGAGAAAACATCCCAGCCCAGTCCAGATCAAGTCCAT
>NW_022111312.1:3409887-3412710 GCF_000313985.2 Echinops telfairi
GACTGGTCTGGCCTCACACCTCCTTCCTGTCTTACAGGTGAAGGCACTGAATCCTAGAGAGGTGGCAGTCAGGGCTCAGACCCAGATCTCTGGGCGCCACAGTGAAGGTTCTATAGAGAAGCGAGCTGGGACTGCCTTGGGGACTCTCATCTCAGCTGCAGGGCAGGGAGGAGCCCATAGGAGAGAGCCTTCGAGGGCAACTCTGTTTGTTCCCCTTTGTCCCCAGGACTTGGGAGAAGTGGAGGATGCAAACAGGGTGGGCACTGGATGGCTCAAGAAGGCCCCTGCTTGGCACACTGGGTAGGTGGCAGTGTGGTGAGGCAGTTAGGAACAGGGACTCGGGAGCCAGCCAGCTGGATCTGAATCCTGGCTATGAGCACTTCTTAGCTGGTGGCCCAGCAGACTCTGAGCCTAAGCATCCTCATCTGGGAGATGGAGACCAGAAGCCCCTGAGCTCACAGGGCTGCTGGAAAGGTGCTAAAAGACCGTCCACGCGTGGTCCTCAGCTCTGTGCCTGGCACAGAAAGACTCAAAACCAAACCCCCCTGCCCTTGAGCCCCTTCCGACTCAGAGCCACTCCATAGGACAGGGGGAACTGCCCCTGTGGCTTTTCCAGACTGGACCACTGTGGGGAAGCAGAGAGCCTCGTCTTTCTCCTGCACAGCGCTGGTGGGCTGGCAGTGAAAGCCCACCATGTAACCATGATGGCACCGGGGCTCCGAACTGGCACCTAGGAAGGGCTCAGTAACAGGATCCCGGTGGCACAATGGTTAAGTGCTCTACTGCCCTCTGACCCATCAGAGGTTAGAGCCCACCAATGACAATGGCTCTGCAGGAGATCAGACCTGGCGATCCATCTGCTCCGAGGCAGACTGGTGCCCTTGGACACACGAGAGGGCAGTTCCACCCTCCGACCTGCAGCCTCCTGAGAGGTTGGAATGGATGTGACAACACCCAACCACTGTGACTATAGCGGTGCCCTGAGCGTGGACTTGGACTGGGGCCACCTCCCACCCGCCTCCAGAGGCAATTCTAGGAAAACAGAGGCCGGAAAGGGTCGCTTCAGGGAAACCACGGCGGGCTGGCGGGTGGCCCGCAGCTCCGCTCACTGGCCTCCTTCAGTTCTGTCCAATCTGGGTCACAGCCGTGCAGCAGCGCCGGAGCCCACAGGCTGCTCTCAACGCTGTCGGTGCCAAGGCAGCTGCTCCCGAGTGGAACACCAAGGGCGAGGCTGCTATTTATAACACGGCGCCTCCGAGGGACTGGAAGAAGCGGGCCCATCTGAAGGGACAGCTGGCCTCAGGTGGCTGCTGAGAAGGGCCACCAGGGGTCTGAGGGAGAGAGTGCGCCCCAGCCCCACCCAGCAAGTCTCTCCCCTGGCATCCACAGCTGGGATGAAACCCCTGCAGCCGGATCTGATCCGATCCTGCCACATCCACATCCCAGGCCTGCAATGGGAGCAATCAGCCTCCTTGGAGGAAGGGAAAGGGGAGGAGTCAAGACTGGCTTAAAAACAAAGACCACACCCTCTCCCAGGAAGCCAGTTCTGACTCATTGGCAACCCTACAGGACAGAGTTGATCTGCTCCACAGGCATTCACTAAGCCTACAAAGCTTTATGGGAGCAGGCTGCCTCTTCTTTCTTCCACAGAGCAGCTGGTGGGTTTGAACCGCCAATCTTGTAGTTAGCAGTCTAGCCCTTAACACACAGTGCCACCAGGGGTCCTTTCAAACTGGCAGAGAAGTACACACACATAAACACCTGAGAGCTACACTGACTGCCTTGCAGACAAAAATCATTGCATGGTCTTGCTGCACATATTACACATGCAGGGACCAGGACGACTGCATGGCAGGTGTGGCCTGGGAGCTTCCTCGCATACAGCTCCTGGGGCCCTACCCGAGACCTCCGCCTCAGGATCTGCGTTTGCACAAGCTGCCTCCTGAATTGTGCACACACGGATGGGCACATGCGCACGCACAGAGGTGGCCTCTGAGTGAGCTCATGCTGCGATGAAGATAATCTCGCACGTGCTGACAAATGTCCTGAGGCAGCAGGACAGGTCTGCGGGAAGGAGGAAGCTAAGGTGGTCAGAGAAGGCTTGCAGGAGGAAGTGATACTTCAACTGGGATTTGAAGGATGAGGGGACATTTAGCCAGAAAATTATAAATATATGTGTGTGTGTGTGTGTGTGTGTTAGAGAGAGAGAGTTTGTGTGTGTGTGTGTTTGGGGGATGGAGGTGTATTCCAGGCACAAAGAACCATATATATATATATATCCGCTCCCCTCAAGTCAGTTCTGACTCATGATGACCCTACAGGACAGGGTAGAACTAACTACCCCTGTGGGTTTCTGAGACTATTAACTCTTTATATTATATTATTATTCTGAGACTATTGACTCTTTATATATTAACTCTTTATATTAACGCTCCCAGGGAGCGACTGGTGGTTTTGAACTGCCAGGCTTGTGGTAATCAGCCCAGCGCATAACCACTATGCCACCAGGGGCCCCAGCCCAAAGAGCAGAGAGTGCTGAAGTGCAGAGGCAGAGAGTTTGTTAGAACACAGCTGGTTGCCCTCCCCACCCCCACCCCCAGAGCTTATCATTAAGTTGGTCCACGGTGGGGCTTCCCTGAGGAGCCCTGGTGGCACTCTGCAGAAAGTATTGGTCTGCTAACTGCAAGGTCAGTGGTTCAGACCCCGCCAGTGGCTCTGCGGGAGAAGATGGGGCTGCCTGCTGCTGTAAGGATTTACAGCCTGGGATACTCTATATAGGGTCACTATAAATCAAAATAGGAGCCCTGGTGGCATCATGGGTGA
>NW_022111312.1:3413513-3415319 GCF_000313985.2 Echinops telfairi
CCGAAGGAAGTCAGAGACCCCTAGGGTCAGGAGAGAGGGGACGGTGGTGCAGTTGGGTGGAGGTGAAGAGAGTTGGTTGGATTGTAGAGACGTGGGGGAGATGGACGCAGTGGAACTCGGTAGTGTGGCTGAAACGTTGAATGTCAGGATAAGGAGTCCAGGAGGCGCCCAGATTTCTGGCATGAGCTAGTTGGTAAATGCTATGGTCAGTTCTTTATCATCCACTGACTTGGGCATGAAGCGGAATCAAGACAGACTTCAACTGGAAACCATGAACTTCAGCTGCCTGCAAAGACAACCAAGAAAAGACACCATGTAAATGAGTAGATGACAGATTAGACTGCTTCCCTGGAGGAGGCGATGAGAGATAGAAAGGCCAGAGACGGCTCTTAATCAGAGCCGAGTGACCGGATGGGCACTGAGGAGTATGGGAGGGAGCTGTGACGTTCTGAAACTGGGGGGAAGAGGCCACAGCCATCACCGGATGCTCAAGAGGCCATGACTCAAAGACCACAAAGACCCTCTGGTCCCAAAGGAAACGTGCACGGTCCCCATTCTACGAGGTCCTTATCACCCTGTCTCTGCTTCCAGGCGCCTGGTGGACCACCTAGAGACCATGAGGAAGAACGTGGCTGGGGATGGGGTGGACCGCTGCATCCTGTGCGGAGAACAGCTGGGGATGCTGGGCTCGGCCTGTGTCGTGTGCGAGGACTGTAAAAAGGTACGGGTGCATCGCCCCTCCTTATCCCCTCCTCTCAGTGCCTGCAGCGGGCTCGGGGTCCGAGCTTGAGTCTTGGGGGCGGGCGAGTCCTACGTCTTGGGAAATGGAGCTAGGATTCTGGGCACAGTGGCCAGAATAGGATTCCTTCCAGAAGGCGCCCACACCCGGCTGTCCTCAAAGGTAACCCAGATGCTGGCTTTTCTCCTAGAAGTCGCTCAGCCACATGTCCCCATAGACCCTCCCGTCTATCCAGGAGGAACTTGGCCATGAGCTACAAGTATCCTGACTGTGGCCAGCAAGTTCTGTGTCAGCCTAAATCATACTCTGCGTATGTGTATACACACCTGTGTGTGTGTGTGTGGGGGGGGTGTTACCCCATGTTCCTTTGCCTTGGGGGATGGTATAGGAGACTTACAAACCCCCTCTCCAACCAAGCGAAAATGATGGCGCCTGAAGAGCACCTGTTCTGGAGCGGGTCGCTCTCTAAGTTGTCTGGCCCACCCCACCTCCCACCTGTCTTTGAATGGCCTTCTCTTGAGAATGCCAGGGAAGGACTAGCAGCCCTCGGGTCTGCTGAATTTCCGGGGGAAGAGTTCAAGGGACCCACTCAGCTAGAGACCTCTGTAACGTCCCTGCGCGTTTCTGGTTGGGCGTCCCGTTTAGCACTGAGGATCGAATCCTGGGGGGAGGTGATCTGTTCTGGAAAGCAGATCCCTTGCCATCAGTGAAATAGTGAGGATGGTGCCTGACCCAGTGGAGTTTCCTTTTGTCTCACCTGCCGGGAAACTCAGCCCCCAATGCAATGTTCTGTGCGTCATCTTAGCGTTTACTCCACGTCTTGTCCTTGGAGAGATGAACTTCTCCTTGCAGTCTATGCGGCCTCAGACCCTTTCTGCTGAAAAAGAAGACGTCCGTTATGAAACTTTCTCTTACCGACAGTGTCTCACGTGTGGACGCTGAACACTCAGACCCCCATGGGGACTCTTGAACGTCTTCTCCCGGTTGCTTGGGAATGGTTCAAGTTCTTGTTATTGGAAATCAAGACCCAAATGGGAATGTTGATGACATGGTTGGGTTTGGGGGAT
>NW_022111312.1:3417038-3419222 GCF_000313985.2 Echinops telfairi
AGCAGACCACCGGAGAAGCTGACCATCCGAGAACTCTATGAAGAAGAACTCAGCGTCAGGATTGGAGGAAGACTCATTGGCAATCTGCAGTCTGCAGATGGCGCCCTGTCTTGGCTCGCTGACAGTGAGGAGGGCTTGACGCCCTTGCTGATGAAGATCAAGGGCGTCCTGCCTTTGGTAGGGATTGCAACCAGGTAAACAAAACCCAAATCCTCGCAACTGGGCCAATGGGCAGCATTGGGATCAACAGATAGGAAGATGGAAGCTGTCGGTTGTTTTCATGTTAATGTGGATCCACAATTGGTGCTCGTGGAAACAGCCGTCAAAAAGTGGAACGGTGTATTGGGAAAATCTGCCGCCCAAGACTTGTTGAAAGTGTTGAAGAGCGAGGGTGTCCCTTGGAAGGCTGAGGTGCGCCACAGCATTGGACACATGTGGAAGCTGGACAACGAGTAAGGAAGGCCACAGATGAATTGATGCGTGTGAATGATGAGGGTGGTGACGCGTATTAAAAGTACTGTGGACCGCCCGAAGAACAAGCAAATCCATCTTCGAAGAAGTACAGCCAGAATGCTCCTTAGAAATGAGGATGGGCAGGCTTCCTGCATCTCACGTGCTTTGGCCCTGTCGTCAGGAGAAAGCGGTCCCTGGAAGAGGACAGCATGCCGGGTAAAGTGGAGAGGCAGCAAAAACAAGGAAGACCCTCAACAGGATGGATGGACACAGTGGCTGCAGCACTGGGTTCAAACATGACAACAGTTGTGGGGCGGCGCACAATGACCAGGCAGTGTGTCATTCTGTGGTCTGTAGGATCGCTATGAGTTGGAACTGATTCAAGGGCACCTGACCACAATGAGGGAATCCTCAAGGAATGATGGAATACCCAGGAACAACAGCAGCAGGAGGGTTGGTAGACTCCTTGGAATGGAGTTGGGAGCCAGGAGGATGGATACCTTGGCCTCACTCTCCACCTGTCTTCCAGTCTCCTGCTGCCACCTTCCTTGACCACATCCACCTGAGATCTAAAGGTCAAGGAAGCCCACGAACTGGAGTTCAGACTGATCAACCTCCAGGAGTCCAGCCCAAGGTGGGCAGGGAGGGAGAGCTGACTTGAAGGGGCCACAGAAGATACCCGGCACACTATCTTTGGTGGACCACTAACCAGCAAGGCAGACACAGACTCCAGAGGCCTTAGGGGAAGTTGGGGGTGGATGATGCTCTTCAGAGAAGCCAGTGCAGCAGCCAGCACAGAACACCTGCGCGTTGGAGGTGGAGATCTTGATAGCTAGTTCTTGTTCTTCCACCCATTAGCTGTGCCCCCATGGACCAGCCCCTAACCTCTCTGACTTCCAACTTTCTCCACCAGGAAAGGGAGCATATTCCGATCTCTCTCTCTTGATTGCTTAGCTTGTTTCACATGTGCAGTTCAAGGGCATCCATTGTGACCATCATATTGAGCCACAGTCACCGTGAAAACATTTCCAATTTTGTTCCATTGTATTTTCAGGGCTGTTGTGTAGCACTGAGTATGGGCTGGGAAAGGCTGTGTGGTGGACAGCATAACAGCGTGCAGAGGGCAGTCAACAATCCCCACCGGTACTTGAGTTCCCCGTCTCCTTCTCCTGCCTCTCCCCCCAGGTGTGGAAGCGTTCTGGGGCATGGTTCTTCAAGGGCTTCCCCAAACAAGTCCTCCCGCAGCCCATGCCGATCAAGAAGGCCAAACCCCAGCAGCCTGCCAGTGAGCCTGCGGCCCCTGAGCCGTCAGCCCCTGAGCCCAAGCACCCCGTCCGGGCTCCAGCTCGAGGTAAGACATTATAGCTTCTCAGCTGAGCCCAACGACAGTTCCGGGCTAGCTGGTCAACCTGCAGAGTCCCCTGACCTTGTGTCTGTGTTTCTACCCAGTTGATGGGCATCAGCCTCTCAACTTGACCTAGGACGTCAATGTCCCCTGGACAGCTCACCGTGAGACCTTCCCAGGCAGGTGATGCAGGGGACATTCCAGCAATGCCGGGCTGCCAACAGCCTTTGTTTCCCTCCCTGAAGAGAGAACTGAAAAGGGAATTACATTAAGACGGAGAGAGGCTTTCCCTCCAGTTATAACCAGGAACCTGAGGGTACCTGGGGGATTGCCATGAAGGCCTTCCTGGCCCCAAGTATTTTTTCAGTCATCAGCATGCCTGAAGT
>NW_022111312.1:3420651-3427754 GCF_000313985.2 Echinops telfairi
CAGGGAGGGAGGGGAAAAAATGAGGAGCTGATACCAAGGGCTCAAGTAGAAAGCAAATGCTTTGAGAATGACGATGGCAGCATATGTACAAATGTGCTTGACACAATGGATGGATGGATTGTGGCAAGAGTTGTACGAGCCCCCCATAAAGTGATTTTTTCAAAAAGCAATGGTCCTGGCGGTGGCAGATGGACCCCTCTGTGGGTCGCTTGAGCAACAGCTCCCCGACACCAGAGACCCACACTCCCCTTTGTTCTCTCTCCAGATGACCCTGAAGACAGGAGGGGTCCAGGCCAGAAGGCAGGTGGGTTCCGCTGACTCTCCCTTCTGCTTCGGGACAGGATCCTTGGGTCCTCCTCCCTCCCGTCCCTTTGTCCCACTCAACGCATGCTTCTCCTTCCAGGGCCCGATGCGGCCCCCTCCCCTGGCCGGGGAAGCTACGGACCTCCCGTGCGCAGGGCCTCCGAGGTCCGAATGAGTTCAGCCGCCCGAGATGCAGACAGCTGGGACCACAGGCACGGCGGGACGGCCGGTGATGCGAGCCAGAGCCCAGGAGGTGAGAGAGGTGGGCAAATCCAGGCCTCCCGGAGGAGGAGAACCAGAAGGAGGTTGTTGTTTGTTCGTTTAATCATTCCATGTTCATTGAGAGCTTCCTCTGTGCTGTGTTGCGTCCACATGCTGATTCTAGTCCCCAGTAGCGGAGAAGCAGGATTCAGAGACAATTCTGCCAGGTGTGAGGAAAACTCATGACCTTCTTGCCCTTCTTCCCAGAAGTCCCTGGGGGGGCGGGGTGGGAAGGGGATGGAGGAAGAGGGGGACGACCCTTTGGCTGTGAGAAAAGCAAGGATGAGCTACTCTCAGATCCAACTAGGTGCTCGCTCCCTTCGCAAGGGGCCTCTGGGGTCCCGCACACGGAGTGGATGGGGTGGCCAGGGTGGCCCCCTCGGGGGCTGTCACAGGGTGGCCCACCACTCTGGCTTCTCATCTGGTGGATTTATTTAGCAAGAGTGCCCATTGATGGGAGTCCCCAATTTCTGGACAATCTTTGGGAGACGGGCGTTACATCGTCATTCATACCCCCTGTGGGGGACCTTAAAGGGGCCGTGCCCCTTCTGTAGAGATGGGGTGAGTGTGCGCCTGAAGCAGACGAGCTACAGTGAACCCTCGCCACTTCGCGCTTCGACTTCCGTGGCTTCACTCTATCGCGGTTTTTGCGTAACAGCGCATGCTCTGTCATTACTACCACTGATTGACTCATACTGTACACGCTTCTGTCTGCATCGCTACGTATTGGAGCTACGTATCAGATGCATTTTTGCTTTTGTACAGTGTACTGTAATTGTTTGCGATTTTTAAGAAATTTTATCTAAGCCCTATGATGGCTCCTAAACGAGCTGCTTCTTCTAAGCCTTCTGACAATAAAAATAAGCGCCAGAGGAAGATGCTCACCATCCAGGAAAAGGTAAAACTTTTGGATATGATCAAAGATGGCAAGAAAATCGTGGAGGTTGCACACCATTTCGACTTGAATAAGGAATCCTACTTCGCGGAATTTCATTTATCACGGTAGGGTCTAGAACCGATTAACCGCGATAAACGAGGGTTCACTGTACATGCTTTGGTCCCTCATTGGTGTCTGGGCGAGAAAACTCAGGCACCTAGCCGGCACTGGAGCTGCTGTTCAGACCCTGCTCATTCACCCAGGGGTGCTGACGGATCGAGAAAGGCAGACTTCTCAGTTTGCCAACCTCGCAGAAGACCTATCTGTTGCCTGCCAGCTGCCAGGTGCTGTTTTAAGCAGTCCATACACATTGCCTCCTATAATCCTTGCCACCACCCCGAAATCCACAGACGAGACTTGTCTTCTTCTCCCCGGCCTGCAGATGAAGAGACGAGCGGAGGCTTGGGCCTGAGAACACACAGTCCAGCATGGGTTAAACTGGGGGGGGGCAAAGTCCACCGGGTGGCCAACCCCAAAGTCTATGCTCGCTGCTGCTGCTGTCTCATCTGCTTCCGTTTTACAGCATCCATAAAGGGGCCTCGCTCTCCTGACCCCCTCTTCTTGGTGCTCCACCTGTTCCACCCGGGACTGAGCGAGCGGCTTCTCTGAGTTCCCAGAGCACCGGCCCGCAGACTAACACAGCACGTGTCCCGTCGGACACACAGGACAGCCTGACCCTCCCTTCCTGCTCACCCCATTCACATCCACCGCGTCTCCAGACACTCACTGAGGGCTTCCCTAGTTTCAGCTCTTTCTCCCCGTTTGCTATCATTCGGTTCCAGGTTGGTTACAGGCTCTTGAAAGTTGAGAGTCACCCTGGCATCACCCTCCCCTCGGCTCTCTGGGGCAGAGTTCTTGCGATCACCCTCATTTGATAGACGAGGCATGCTGGGTGCTGGCCAGGTGGTTCTGAGTCCCAGTGGCCCTATAGGACACTGTCCCACTGTTCCATGGACTTCTCTAGGCTGCAAACTTTACCCAAGCAAATAGTCAGGTTCCTCTCCCACAGCACTGGGCTCGAACCATCGGCCTTTCAGTTAGCAGCCACTTACCAGTTGTGTCACCAGGGTGCCTTCGACGGGGCACCCGCCACCCTCACCCGCTGCTATTCAGTCGTTTCTAACTCAGAGTGATCCCACTGGACAGAGTAGAACGGCGACTCTTTGGGTTTCTTAGACTGTCAATCATGACAGGCAACAGCTGCCTCATCTTGCTCCCAGGGAGCAGCTAGTGGGTTTGAACTATTGACCTGGTTGTCAGCTCACTGTGTAATCCCCTACTTACCGAAGCAGAAGTAATCACCATACCAAACTCACTGCCACCGAGTTGATTCTGAGTCATAGTGACCCTAGAGCGCGGGCCAGAACGGCCCCTGTGGGTTTCCAAGACTAAATCTTGACGGAAGCGGAAAGCCTCGTCTTTCCTCCAGCAGAGCTGCTGGTGGCTTTGAACTGCTGACCTTGCAGTTGGCAGCCCAACACGTAATCACTACACCACCAGGACCCATCGAACCCAGATCATCCATGTACCAAGTCTGCCCTGCTGCTGGTTGGTTGTCATCCCCACTGGAGAGGCTGGGAGCTGGGGAAGGCAACCGATTTCTGATCAAACTCCCCCGGGGTGAATCCTACCATCAGGAACCACGCAGAAGTCTCTGAGCGGAACTCTCATGCTCCCTGAAACGGGGAACTCACTACCTGTTGCCCAGGGGCTCCAGCTCTCATTCACACCTTGCTCATGGAACAAGCGCTACTAGACCTCCTACTGTGTGCCAGGTCTTATATGAAGGGCTGGAGCCCACGGCCTTAGTTTGCTGCCACGTGGTAGAGGCAGTATTTCCAAGCCTGGGCTTTGAGTGTCGAGCCACTGTGCTCGGTCCAGGTGTCTTGAGTGCTGAGCAGAGAGCTTATGGAGGGGAGCAATGAGGGTGTGGCTGCAGTCGGTCCAATGCCTGTCGGATGGGCCCCACGCAGCGCGTGTGTCTGCTTGGTTCTGTCTCCCTAAACCATAACGAGCTGTTTCCTATCTTTCTCCACCAGGCTTGAGACGGGCCAACTCAGTCCAGGCCTCCAAGCCGGCTCCCACCTCTCTGCAGAGCCCAGCGCAACCTCAGCACGGGCAGCCAGGTACCGTGGTTAAACCCGCGGTGTGCATCAGCTCATTTAACCCTCACAGCGACTCTCCAGGGGTGGGTGTCATGAGGTTAGATGCCGTGAGTTGGGATTGGCTCACAGCCACCACCCAGAAAGGAGCCTCGTCCAGTCCTGCCGCAGCCTGTCCAGTCCTGCCCCATCCTGTCCAGTCCTGCCCCATCCTCTCGATGGTTCTGAGGTTTGAGCCCATTGTTGCAGCCCCCGTATCAGTTCATCTCATCGAAGGTGCTCCCTGCGTTCCATGCCTCTCTACTTTACCACGCATCATGTCCTTCTCCGGGGACCGGTTCCTTCTGATCACATGCCCAAAGTATGTGAGACCCAGTGTCACCGTCCTTGCTTCTAAGGAGCAGGCTGGCCGCTCTTCCTCCATGCCCACCCGCGTTTCACAGACAGGGCACGTGGCTGCCTGCTGCCAAGGCGATGCCATCCGACTCACGGTGACCCAACTTGACGGGAACTAGCTGGTCCATTTCCAACTCACAGGGAGCCTAAGAAGTAGAGTTGGGGTTCATCCGCCCTGTAAGGTTTTAGAGGGCAAATCTCCAGGTCTTTTCTCTCAAGAACCTGCTGGTCAGGTTCTAACCTCCTCCCCCTCCCCAAGCACTCACTCCGTTGTGACCTCAGTGTCGCCTGCCTTGTTACAGAGCCCACTGGACTTTCTAGAAAGCTGATCCCCCCAACCCCAAACTCACTGCCCTCGAGTTGATGCGGACTCATAATGACCCTGAGGGACAGGGTAGAGCTGCCCCTGTGGGTTTCTGAGACTGCCACTCTTTACGGGAGTAGAAAAGCATGTCTTTCTCCAGAGGAGCAGCTGGTAGTCTTGAACTGCTGACCTTGCAGTTAGTAGCCCAACTCGTAACCTCTATGCCACCAGGGCTGTGGCCACCGCTGAACCCCAAGCTCTGGTAAGACCCTCCCGGGGATGCGTCCTCTGGGCTCCGGGCCTTGGAGGTGTCTTCTAGCCTCCGAAATGCAGGAAGTGAGACAGCCGGAGTTTCCCAGCCTGGCCCGTCCTCGCTGGGGGCCATGGGCACCTCATCCTTCCATGGCCTTGCTCTTCAAATCAGCACACTTTACAAAGCATCTCAGAAAGAAGTTGCTGCCCACCACTCCCTCTCAAGGCAAATGGAAAGACACTGTATTTTAATTTTTTTTAGAAAAAGGGAAATGTTCCCTGCAGGGTCCTGTGAGATGGAAGACGCAGGATGAGCAGAGACGCTGATGACAACATGGCAAAGATCGAGGCCAGCACAGAGTGTGACTCCATCAGGCTGTGTGTAACCAGGAACGGTACCTACTTTGGACACACTCGTGACTTGCTTCTGAAAGAAACCCATAGGAATGGCCCAGAAAGGGCCGTCAGAGAGAGACGGCAGTCATAAAAAGAATGGAATGATAAGAAGACATCTAACGAGACGCCAGGGGCCCAGACCTGCTGAGTCCTAGGTTCCTACCCCTCTTTGTTCCGAGAGGCCATCCGCAGAGGTTAGACAGGTGTCAGAGCCGGGTAGCATCCGAATGAGCCTTTCCCTGTGAAGAGTGAGTACCGACAGGCGAGAGCAACCGGTGACTTTCTCCCTGTGGACCAGGATGCTCTCTCATCCCCATCCTTTGCTCTGGGGAGTGTAGTTGTGAAAAATCCAACTGGACCAGCGAAGATGGACCCAGAACACAAGCAGGCGTCATCATCTGATCCGTGAGCAGGGATGGCGCTACCTGTGTGGGCGTTCATGTGAATGGCATGGTTGATCATCAGAAGGCTTGTGAGATGACCCTTCTCCAGCCCCCTGTTCATCACAGAGGAGGAGGAGGAGGCACAGGGGCTCCCACCAACATCTTCCTGAACCCCGAGTTCTCCGTGAGGGTTGCCCTCGAGGTCTGACAACCTCTGTACCTGGCCCATTGCCCCTGGGCCCAGACAACAAGGGGGAGCGTGGTGAGCACCTGCTGCTGCCACGTCCTCTTTTCTAACCTTCTTGGTCTCTTTCTCTCCTCAGGACCCCCGGGAGGCAGCAGACCTGGGCCTGGGCCAGCAGGACGCTTTCCGGATCAGAGGCCAGGCAAGTGTTCTGCGTCTTCTTCCTGTGACACTGGGTTACCTGCTGCCAGACTTCTCGCCCACTCAGGTCGAGAGAACAGGAACACCCAGCCCTCGCCCCAGTCTCCACCCTGAGTTCTACCCATGAGCTCGAAGGGGCCCGCGGATTCCCAAAAGGGATTTGATGCAAAATGCCCCTCCGTAGAACCCAGCCCAACTGGGGTCCTGTCCCAGCACCTTCATTCTCCAGGAATATGACCCTCAAGGAGTCCTGGTGGTGTACTGGATCGTGCACTGGGCTGCTTACCACAAGGTCAGCAGTTCAAAGCCACCAGTGGGAGGAAGATGAGGCTTTCTACTCCTCTAAAGCATTACTGTCTTGGAAACCCCCGGGGGCGGTCCTACTCTGTCACTAGGAGCAGAACTGGCTCAATGGCAGTGAGTTTGTGTTGAGTTTTTTCACCTTGGCGTGACCCTGGGCAAGTCACACTGCTTCTCCGAGCCTCCGTTTCCTCATCCGTAAATTGAGACTAATACAAGGGCCTCCATCGCAGGCTGAAGGGAAGAGTTAGACTTGAGCACATTGCCTGGACTGACCTAATATCCATGAACCACCATGAACCAGCGTGGTTGGCAGTGATCAAAACTACGAGCCCCGTGGTTGGCAATGCACCAAGCACATGTCTAAGGGCTCTAGATCGGTTTTTGAAAAATAATATTGTCATGTTGTCGTTAGGCTCCATTGAGGCTGCACAACAGAACCATTACCTGGCTTCGTATCAGCCTCATAGTGGCTCCTGTGCTTGAGCCCCCCTCTCCTAGGGGCCTTCTCCTTTGGGGGCTGCCCCTCTACTATTGAAAAATAGCCGCCGCTATGGAGTTGGGCCCCAAAGGGATGATTGTTCCCATTTTACAGATGAGAAAGCTGAGGCCGCTCAGAGACATCAAGTCACAGAGCGGAGATTTAAACCCATGCTGCCTGGCTCCAGAGCCACCCCTGGTGAGGCCTGCCTGGCCTACAGCTCATGGGGCTTGAACTAAATGAAAGTGCTAAGCTCCTGCCCCAGCCCTCAGTCGGGCCAGGCTGGGCCCTGGATCCTGCGTTTTACAAGAGCCCCAAGGTGGCTTTGATGAGAGCAGTGTTCTGAGAGCCGGTGAGGGACAGGGTGTGCCTGTGTGCAAACCTGGCATGGGCACCCTCCCGCAGGGAGACGTGCTGTCTCTGCTGGCCTCCTGACACATGGTGAGGTGATCGTCCCTTGAGTAGATGAGCGCAGTCGCTCACAAACCCGGGGTTCAGTGGCCTCTCTCCTGCCCGCTCTCTCCCTGCTCCCCTGCAGAGGTGGCACCGTGCCAGCCTGGCTACCCAGGAGCCACAGCCCGTGAAGAGAGAGCAGGGGCCACC
>NW_022111312.1:3427974-3430364 GCF_000313985.2 Echinops telfairi
GAGGAGGAGGAGGAGGAAGCCAACAGCTATGACTCGGATGAAGCAAGTAGGAAGCACCTAACTGAGCCGTGGCGGGTACAGGGGGCCCCGGTCAGGCCAGTGATACAGGCACGTGCCCGTGCGCCCCTAACAGCTACACCGAGGGAGCCCCCTGGGGTGCAGTGGTACGTGCGCAGCTGCTAGGTGCCAGGCTGGTGATCTGAACCGGCCAGCAGCTCATCGGGAGAAAGGCCTGGTGATCCCGCCGAGATGACGGCCGGGGAGACCCACAGGGGCAGCCCCACGCTGTCCTGCCGGGTAACTAGGCGTCAGAATCGACCCAAGGTACCGTCTCGGTGATAAACTTAGATGGCTCTGGCTTCACAAACTATTAGCTTCCTAAAGAAGCTCTCGGGAGAAAGAAGGGCTTTCTACTCCCATAAAGAGTTCCAGTCTCGGAAACCCACAGGGGCAGCCCGACCCGGTCCTATCGGGTCTCCGTGAGTCGGCATCCACTCGATGGCAGTGCGTTTGGTTTGGGGGAATGAGTGGGTGCTACTGTCTTTTCAGGGTGGCAAAAAACGACCGTGCTAGCAGGGGTCGAGCAGACAGTTCAGGGATGTTCAGTTCTCGCACGGGCTCAGGTTCAACTCGGCATACCCATGGGACCCCAGAACCCCATCCTGCCCCGCCCCCCACATTTCCACCCCTCTCAACCCTTTTCAGACTCTGCTCCTCAGAAAGATCTTTGTCACAGCAACCTCCACACTGCTGGGCGTTTCTGTTTTCTTTTCAGGATGAACTAGGTGGGGCTTTGCATGTTAGATCGTCGTCAGCAATTTAAACCATTTACCAACCCCCCAATGCCTTGCTCTGCCCGCCCCACCCCTGCCTTCATTCCCTCTTGTAGAATCATCTCTTCCCCTGCCCCTTGCCTAACACCGGTCTGCCCTCTAGCCTATTGCCTCCCCGCTCCTCTCCCCCTCCCGCCCCTAGTAGCCACCAACGCCTGTTCCTTTTAACATGAAAAACGTTTATCTTGATTTTCTTCCCCTTTTATAACAATGGTCTCCTAGGATATTTGTTTTGGGGGTTCTTTTGTGATTGACTACCTCCACTTAGCCAAGTCTATCCATATCACAGCGTCACCAGCCTTCTTTAGAAGTGTAGTATTCCACCAGCTTCTCTGATGCTACATGAGGCGCTGGACTATACGAAGCAGAGTGTGGCATCAAGCTCGGAGGAAGGCTTGCTGGATCTTCAGCAAGCACAACCTTGCTTGCTGAAGGTGAGGAAGACTTGAAGCCCTTGCTGATGAAGATCAAGGATGGCAGCCTTCAGTGTGGATTGCGACTCCGTGTAAGGAAGACCAAGATCCTCACAACTGAACCAGCAGGTCACATCACGCTAAGTGGAGACAAGGCTGAAGTTGCAAAGGCTTTTGTGTGATTTGGAGCCACGCTCAGTGCTCTTGGGAGCAGCCGCCACGAGATCAAAAGACATAGTAGCATTCGGCAAATCTGCTGCGCAAGACCCCTTCAGAGCAAGGATGTTACTTTGAGGACTGCGGCATTCCTGCGCCGAGCCCTGGTATTCTCCATCGCAGCACACTCAGGTGCAAGGTAGACCTGGAAGAAGGAAGAGCCATCGAAGGACCCAGGCGTTGGAATTGCGAGGCTGGGGGAGACTAGTGAGAGCCCCAGGGACTGTGACAGGACGACCCATCTGTGTCGGACTACCTCTTCCACAGTGCTCCGTAGAGACAAGGATGGTGAGACTTCCGTCTTATAGACATTGGACGTGATGTCAGGAGACGGCAGTCCTGACATCGGAGAAGGACATCGTGTTTGGTAAAGCAGAAGGGAGAGGGGGTAAAGGGGAAGCCCAGCAGCACGATGGATGGACACCGTGGCTGCCCCAAGGGGCTCGGGCACAGGCCCAATTGTGCCGATGGCACAGTGTGGGCGGTGCTTCGTTCTGCTGTGCCTGGGGTCACTATGGGTCAGAGTCAGCTCGACGGCACCGGGCAGCACCAGGGTTCCACCTTGTGTGTGGACCATAATTTATTTCCCCCCTCTTCCATGTTGGGCGTTTAGGGTGTTTCCATCTTCTTGCTGTTGTGGACAGCTCTGTGATGAACAGGGGTGCGCCTAAGCCCGTTCGGCGCTGGCTCTGACTTCTTTAGGGTGTGTGCCAGCAAAGGGATCGGCGGGCCACATGGTGTGTCTACTCCCAGTTGTCTGGGGAAGCGCCGCACTGCTCTCCTCGGAGGTTGTAGCATTTCTCAGTCCCACCAGCAGGACGCGGGGGTCTCTAATCTCTCTGTACCCTTTCTAGCACGTGCTCTCCTGGCTTTGAACATGGCTGTCAAGGCCGGGGTGAGGTGGGATCTCATTGTCGTCCTGCGTTGC
>NW_022111312.1:3431082-3441114 GCF_000313985.2 Echinops telfairi
AGAGAGAGAGAGAGAGAGAGAGAGAGAGAGAGAGAGAACTTGTCCCCTGGAGCTGGTGAGCCTTCACACTGCCAAGCACACCGGAGGAGTCCGTCCCATGGGGTCGGCCGTCCCAGGGGAGACTGGTTGCTCAGACCCAGCCTAGTCTTTGGTCTGTGTCTGGCATCCAGCATCCTCTCATCCTGTCCCCATGACAGCCCTGTGAACTACTACACTTCCTGTTCCTGCTTCGACAGGGACGTGTCCACGTGCTGGTCCCAGCTTGGGGAGAGGTGGCCGATCAGGGCAGACCTGGGGGCAGGGTCCAGTTGCACCCTCTGCCCCCATGCTCTTCCCAGGAGTCAGGGTCTGTAGTCTCAGGGCATGCCCTCCTGCTGGGCCACCAGCTGGTCACTGCCCCTTCCACCGGCCTTAGGTATACACCGGGCGCTGTTGGTAGCTAAGTAGACTCGTTAGCATTTATAACGAGCCTGTCTTCATGCTCAGCTCCGCACCCCTCCCTTCCTCGTTTCGGGATTTGAGACGTGTTTAGTGAACACCTATCAGGGCTCGGAAGACCCTGCGTGGTGCAAACAGTTAAGGTGCTCAGCAGCCAACCGAGAGATTGGAGGTTCAAGTCCTCCCCGAGGTGGCTCAGGAGACAGCCCTCTGAAACTGCCCAGAGCAAGTCTGACCTGACGGTGGTGGTGGTTAGGTGCCCTCGACATGACTCGGACTCACAGGGACCCGTGCCCTACAGAGAAAAGCCCTGCAGGGTCCTCCGCATCCTCACCATTGCTCCTAAGCTTGAGGCCCTGGTCACAGCCCCTGCCTCTGCCTCTCCACGTGGTGCCTTCTAGCCGGAGGGGCTCATCGGCTGGCACTGTCTCTGACAGTGTTCTGGGCTATTCTGTCCGTATCCTATTCCTTCTTCATCGTCCGCTCTTAGCCTGGACACTCCGTGGAAACCTGTTCACCAGGGGTGACCCTGCTAGTATTCCCAATACTGGTGCCATAGTTTCCTCCAGCATCCGAGTCCCGCACATCCAGCCCCCACGATACAACACACCGACAGGCAGCACTCAGGCCAGTTCTTTGATGGGTACCCACTAGATGGAAGGGCCTTGAAGGCCAGCAGTCCTTTACAGGCTCTCTGGGCAGGTGCTTTGCTGTAGCATCGTGGGTGACACCTTGGGCTGCTAGCCCTGAGGTCAGCCATTTGAAACCACCAGCCGCTCCGTAGATGAGAGAAAGATGAGGCTTTGGACGTCGGTAAAGAGTTACGGTCTCGGAAACCCACAGGAGCTGTTCTACACTGCCCTCTGAGTTGGAATCACCTCAGTGGCAGTGAGAGAGGGAGGGAGGGAGGGAGGGAGCACTGTTCTCAGGGGTAGGCAGACAAAGGTTTGAGTGAACAGAATCTGACTACCTCCCCTGCTCAACATAAAGGAGTGGGAGGGTGTCTGTTTCCAATGCCTCAGAGAGGGCTCCTCTGAAAAGGAGACATTTAAGCTGAGCGTTGGGTAAGGACAAGGTGCCAGCCATGTGAGGATCTAGAGGGAGAGCATTCCAGGCAGCGGGAGCCACAGATAGGAAGGCTCCGTTATCCCGTCAGAAAATAAAGGAGCGACTTCTCTACGCTCCTCCTGTGCACAATGGGGACTCAGCGGGGATGCCCACAGCCCTCGCCCTGACCTGCCTTGCACTCTGAGGCCGGCAGGACAGGAAGTCGTGAACCAGGCAATGGCCACCTGATCAAAGGCTCCAGGATATGCAGACGACCCCAAAGAAGTGGGGTCTCCCAGGGTGGGGCGCCCCACGCCTTCCTCTCCTCCAGGGGCTCCACAAAGTAAGTCCTCTGGGCATGTCTGCTACCTAAGAGAATGTTCTCTGGGTTCTTGCCTCCCCGCTCCAGCCACCCTGGGTGCCCTGGAGTTCAGCCTGCTCTACGACCAGGACAACAGCTCTCTGCAGTGCACCATCATCAAGGCCAAGGTGGGTGAGGGCCCAGCGGGGACCTCTCAGGCCGCCAGGCCTTTCCCATGATGCCTTGTCTGGGTCCAGTCTGTGACGGCGACGTGAGGAGAACTGGGGACAGACTTCCTCCGGGGGCCACGCCAGGGGCTCTTGCTTAACAGTGGCCACCTCCAGAGAGCCCAAGTAGCCAGGGTCCCAGGGCAGAACCAGGACACACCCGTCCATAACATCTCCTGCGGAAACTGGGAAGGGTTAAGACAGCCTGGATGAAGCTGACAAGGAAGTTCCCATCGCGTGCACACACTCACACACACGCGTGCATGCAGGCATGCTCACATCCTGAGAGCCCGCCTGGCTCCTGCTGCTGCTGCAGCCATCAGCCTGCATGTAGGCTCTTGAAGGGGTGGAGAGACACCCATGGGGGCAAATGCCTCTCCTTGTGGGGGCTTCAGTAACCAACCAGGACTCCCGGCCCTGGGCTGGCCCACATCAAAGAACAAGCAAGAGCTCAGGAACCATAGGCCTGGGTTAAAGCCCGTTTCACTCCACTGTGTGACGAGGGTGGAGTGACTCCACCCCTCTGTGCCTCTGGGTGCTCAGCCTCTCCCCCCCCCACTTACTCTTCTGAGACCCCGACCCCTCCTAGCAATATCAACCAAACTTTGATGGAGCGCTTACCCCATGCCTAAGACCCTGCAGAGGTCTTGCAGCTCGATCTCACCCAGCACCCCCTCATGAAGAGGGTCCTGTCCGCATCCCCATTTGATGGGTGGGCCAACTGAGGTTCAGAGAGGTTAAGAAAATTGCCTGGAGTCACACAGCTAGGAGGCAACAGGCCAGACTTTGAACCCGGACTGCCTGGTCCCAAGGCCGCTTCCAGGATGCGTTTCGTCCTCTTTGCTTGGGATAGGCCAGGACAGGCAGGACGAGTGCTGGCCGTGCCTGACCCTTATCTCCACTGCCTCCTCCTCTGCAGGGCCTGAAGCCCATGGACTCCAACGGCTTGGCGGATCCCTACGTGAAACTGCATCTCCTGCCAGGAGCCAGCAAGGTACCTACCATCTGGTCTGAGCCTCTCGCCAGGTGGCGCACGTGGGCCCATCAGGGGACCCAGGACCTCACTGGCAGCCTCAAAGAGCTCCATGAACGCTTAGAGCAGTGGTTCTCAACCTTCCCAATGCTGCCGCCCTTTAAGACGGTTCCTCGCGTGGTGGTGACCCCCCAACCATACAATTATTTTAATTGCTACTTCATCACTGTCATGTTGCTACTGCGATGAATTGGGCGACCCCTGTGAAAGGGTTGTTCAACCCCCAAAGGGGTCTCTACCCACAGGTTGAGAACTGCTGCCTTCGCGCCTCCCTGAGTGTGGCTAAGTAAGCCCTGGTGAGGGAGACGAGGTGGGCCAGGGAACACTTTTCCTCTAGAGACCAGGGATCAGTCCACTTTCTCAGCCCGAAACTGGGCATGCACAAGAGAAGCTGGTGCTTTGAGAGGCCCCTCACCTGCTCAAACACCTGCACTGGCTCCCCAGAGCTGAGGACCTTCCATTCCTCTGAGAAAGTGTGCCCGGTGGCCCCCAGCCCTCTCCCGTCCAGCAGCCCTGCTGGTCCTTCCTCTACGTCGGGGAGGGAGCACGGGGCTCAGCTCCCTCTCAGTGGGTTGACCCACTACCCCGAGCTCATGACCGGTAACAGAAGTGCGCCCATTTCTCTGGTTCTCTGGGTGAATGTTTTGTCTCCGTTGTGTGAATTCGATATGTGGGTGTTGTTGAATGCCATCCAATCAGTTCTGTCTCACAGAGACCCCCGTGTTCAACAAGGAAGCACTGCCCACTGCCGCACCAGCCTCACAATTGTTAGCACGCTTGAGCCCATTTTTGCAGCCACCGTGTCTGTCCATCTCATTGATGGTCTTCTTGGTCACTGCGCAGACCACTTTACCAAGCAGGATGTCCCTCTCCAGGGACTGGTCTCTCCTGGTCACATGTGTAAAGTACATGAAACGAAGTCTCACCATTGTCTCCTCAATGGAACGTTCTAGCTGTGCTTTCCAAAAACAACTTCTGTTGGTTCTTCTGAGAATCCATGGAATATCCAAAATTCCTCCCCAGCACCGTAATTCAAATGCATGGATTCTGCTCCGGTTTTCCTGCTACTGTCCAGCTTCCATGCGTATGCGAGGGGATGCAAAAGTCCAAGGCTTGGGTCGCGTGCACCTTTGGGCTCCATGTGACAGCTTTGCTTTTGAACACTTTCAACAGGCCATTGGCAGCAGATTTCCCCAGTGCAATGCATCTTTGATTTCTGGACTATTGTTCTCGTGAACATTGATTTGGATCCAAGGGAAATGAAATCGTTGACAACTTCACTCTTTTCTCTGTTGATCCTGACGTTATTTGTAGGTCCAGTTGGGAGGATTTTGTGCTTCCTTTACACTGAGGTGGAATCCATCCTGTGGAATCCATGCTGAAGGCTCTTGTCTTTGATCTTAATCAGCAAGTGGCTCACTTGAGGCTGTGTCCTCTGTGTATCGCAGGCGGATACTCTGCCTTCTTCCAATCCTGACTGCACATTCTTCTTCATGGGAGCCAGGCTCTCGGATTATTTGCTCTGCATCCAGATTGAATGAAATGGTAAAAGGATACAACCCTGCCACACACCTTTCCTGCTCTGAAACCAGGCGGCATTCCCTTGCTCTCTTTGTAGGACTGCCTCCTGGTCCATACACAGGTTCTGCATGGGTGTGACGAAGCGTTCTGGAATTCCCATTCTTCCCAACGTTATCCGTAGTTTGTTATGATCCACCCAGTTGGATACCTTTGCGTAGTCAGTCAAACACAACCATAACTCCTTTCTGACGTCTGCTGTCAGCCAAGATCCATCTGATGACGTCATCAGTGATGTCCCTTGTTCCACACCCTCTTCTGAATCTGGCTTGAATTTCTGGCAGCTCCCCATCGATGTCCCTCCGCACCTGCTTTTGTTGTGTTTGGAATCTTCAGCAAAGACTTAATGACATCCAATATGAATGATCCGGTTCAATAACTACACATTCCGTGAGGGCTCCGTTTGCAGTGGGCCCAAAGACAGTTGGTTGGCCAAGTCGCTGTCTTCCCAACGGCTCGGGGTGGAAGAGAGCGGGCCTCTAGCGCTGCAGGGCTTTGGTGGAACATTCCAGCGAGTCGTCTGTCAATTCCCAGAGCCTTGCTTTTCACGAATGCCTTCAGTGCAGCTTGGACTTCTTCCTTCAGTACTATTGGTTCTTGATCAGAGGTTACCTGTTGAGATGGTTGGGCATTGATTGATTCTTTTTGGCACTGGGACTCTGTCTTCCTTCCCTCGTCTTTTTGATGCTTCTTGGGTCATTCAATATGTCGCCCATACTCACCTACTGCCATCAATTTGATTCCGATGTATAGCAACCCTGATCTAGGGTTTCTGGGGATGGGGCAGGGAGCCTTATCTTAACTTTCTCCCTCTGACCAGCGGATGGGTTTGAACTGCTGACCAAGTCGCTAGCAGTCCACCCCTCAGCCAACAGCACCACCAGGGCTCCACCCCACCCCCACCCCCACCCCCCAGAACAAGCTCATGGCCATTGGGTCGATTCTGACTCATAGTGACCCCATAGGACGGAGGAGAACTTCCCCCTATGAGTTGATGAGACTTTCAAACGTTACAAGAGTAGACAGCCTCATCTTCTGACTCATAGTGACCCCATAGGACGGAGGAGAACGTCCCCCTATGAGTTGATGAGACTTTCAAACGTTACAAGAGTAGACAGCCTCATCTTTCGCCTGGGTTTGAACCTCTGGCCTCGTGGTTAGCAGCTCACCAGGGAACCTGCTCCTCTCCCCAGAGCTCCCTCAGTGGGCCTCCGAATCCTAAGAGATTGAAACTCGAGACTCGGCTATGTCTGCTTCTGTTCTTTCCGCATGAAGAATCCGTAGCATGCTTCTCCCTGGGGGTTTTCAAACTCCGGATCTTCACGTATTTCATTGCCATCCTCGCTGTCTCTTGAGCGGCCCTTTCCACTCCTTCTGTTCAGTTCTTTTGGTCCTTCATCCTTCCCAACAAGGCCTTTTCTTCCTTGCCTGTCCTTTTAATAATCTTTTGGTCTCTACACTCAGTTGGGACAGGTTGTACTTGGACCCTCTGGGGCTCGTTTTCAGCTTCGTAGAAAACGCTGGCGTCTGGTCCCTCCTAGAAGCATCCCCTGGTGGCACAGTGGGATGGGTGTGAGGAGACAAGAGCTGCCTTGCAGGATGAAGATGTAGCAGTTTGCCTCCTGAAAGATTCCACCCAGGAGATCCTGTTAGACACCTCGGCCGCATCCCCTCGAGGGGCTGCTGGCTGGCAGGATTGACGCACGAGCTGCGGGTACCTGTCCAGGCTTGGCTTTCACCTGCTCAGCTCTCAGACTCGAGGCCAGGTAGCTTCAGGCTGATGCCAGGCCACCAGGGCTCTTATGGTCTACAAACAGTTCTTTTCACAAGAAGCTGTCTTGGATTTCTCCTCTTTATGTTCCGTTCCAGGACAGGAACCAGAGAGGGGAGGGGGTGGGGGGAAAGGTCAGAGTTGAACCTTATTCCATTTCTCTGTAGCCTTCACCTGAGAGGTCCCTGTCCCTAGAAGATGCAGTTGGATCACCTGAGCCCCTGGACAGTCCAGGGGAGCCACTCCTGCCTCCTAACTCAGCCCAAAGGCCGGGCTCTCTGCCGGCACCCTGTTGACGCAGGCGTCTGTCTGTCCTTCTTTCTGGGCTGTAGTCCAACAAGCTGCGCACGAAAACCCTGCGGAACACGCGGAACCCCGTCTGGAATGAGACCCTCGTCTATCACGGCATCACTGAGGAGGACATGCAGCGGAAGACCCTCAGGTACCGGGCGGGATGGGGGTGGGTGGGGGGACTTTGAGCCGTGAGAGGACCTTTCCATCTGATTTGTAACTGCTGCAGGATGTGTACAGAATGGATCCATCCATTCAAAAAAAATGTATAGTATTGGTATAAAGTATTAGGAATATACAGAAAAGTGCACAATTTAACCAACACCCATGAGCCCAATATTCATTTTTAAAAACCTTTTAAAACTCATCCGATTCTGCTTGATCTGCTTCAGTTACAATCAAGCCCTGTCGATACAAGTTGTAACTTCTCAGCCCTTGGCCCTTTCCTTCCCTCGCCAAGACTGAATTCTATGATTTTAGACTCCACCTCCGTAATTATGAATCTCAAAAAACAAAACAAAACAAGGATGAGATGCTTGTTTGTCCTGGGGTCCCATTGGACATCCATGTGTACCAGTTTCTGCAGCCAGTTCCCCAAGAGACTCAGATCCATTTCCACCTTTCTCTGCAGACGAGCGGATTGCAGCACATTGCTTCCACACTTCCTGCGCTCGTGTGCCTATTTCCTCCGGACGGAAATCAAAGAGTCGTTCTGGGTCAAAGGCTGTGTGCGTTGGTCTGCTGTGTGGTCCGTTTCTACGAGCCACGCACGCCGCTGTTCAGATGGACCGTACCAAGCGTGTCCTCCACATCAGCGACCATATTGTTTTAAGTTAAAAAAAAAATGGTTTCAGTGTGTGTCACCCACGTGGAAAAGTTCACCTAACCTAAAATGGTCCATCCTCCACACAGTGGGATTCTATATAGCAACATACAGGAGGGAGTACTGTCTCTCCACTGGTCACTCCACGAAATAATAGTACGTTCACTATGGCCCTTCACTTGAGCAGTGTTTTCTCCACCCTTTGATTTTCAGTCTCTTTTTGTCTTTGTGTCTAAGGTGTGTCTCTTGTACACGGCATATGGGTAGTTCCTGTTTTCTTATCCATTCTGCTCCTGCCTGTCTCTCGACGGATACATATAATCCGTTCAGCGGAGTGGATTATACCTGTCGATTACTTCGGTGTCCTTATTGATCAGTATAAATGTATTGCTATCATTTTGAGTGGGTGTGAGCGTGTGTTGGGGGCAGGGACTGCCGGTTTCTTTATTCAACATCATTTTCTGCTCGTAGACCTTTCTTTCCTTCTTCACTGCTGTTGTTTTAAGGTTTACTAAATCTTAACGACTCTCCTCTTTTTTACTTGGGTGAGGTTTATTCAGTTGTTTGCTTGTTTGCTTGAGATTACCCTGTAATGTATTCCTTCCCCACTGGAAAACAGTGTATTCTGTTTTGAAATCTCTTTGGCTTCCTCTCCATTTGAAACCTCTGTAGTGACACTATTCCCTCTATGTACTTGGTAATAGTCTTCATTACATATCGATAACTCTGGCTCCCTATTTTCAGTCTTGTAGGTTTGTTTTAGCTTGGGCACTTGTATATGTGGGTAGACTTCAGGGCGGGGGTGTCATGTATGTTCATCACGGGTTGTTGGCTCTCTGTCCAAGGGACTCCCCTGGGTCTTTCTTGTACGTTTTGTCTGGTTTGTACAAATTCCTTTAGCTTCTGTTGATCTGGAGGTAGCCTAATTCCACCAACATAGTTGAGGGGAAACTTGGTGGGCTATGTGACTCTTGATTGGCTCTCCCACCTCAACCCCACCCCTCAGTTTTATATATGTCATCCCATTGCCCTCCTCCCTGCGCAACATCTGCTGAGAAATCGGAACCCAGCCCCATTGGTTCCCCTTCGTAGCTAGCGTGTTGCTTTTCTGAGCTGCCCTCGGGACTCTTCCCTTGTCTTTGGGTTTGGGAAGTTTGATTATGATAAGTCTTGCTGATTTCCTTTTGCAACCCACCCTGTTTGGGTTCATCCATCTCCTGAACACCTAGCTTTTCATCGTTCGTGATCTTAGAGTTTTCTTCCAACAACTCTTCAGAAATGTTCTCTGTGCTTTGGCTGTTTCTCCCTGTTCTGGAATCCCAGTCACACTTAAGTGATTCCTTTGGATGGTGCCCCACATAATCTCTAGGCTTTCATTAGGTTTAAAAAAAAATTGTATTGCTGTTGTTTCATTTCTGATCGTTCCACCAGCAGATTAATAGTGAGAGATTTGTCTTCGTTCCTTCAACTCTGCCTGTGCTCTCTCGGTGCATTGTCCATTTCTGAAATCTTAGCATTAATATTCTGATTTCTCCTTGCTGCCTTTGTATGATTTGTGCTTTTTTTGTTTGTCAGTTTGTTCTTATACGGTTTCCTTGAATTCGTCTAAAGCCTGTGTGTGTGTGTGTGTGTGTGTGTGTGTCTGTCTGTCTGGGTCTTTCTTGCTCTCATCTGCAGCTTACTTGCTCTTTCTCCCAATTCCTTGAAGGAGTTCACAAACCATTCTTTTGAGTTCCAATGTCTTTTCTCCCTAAGAAAGGTCTCCTGCCTCTGCTTTTGGGTAATTTGTTCGAGCCACTCTGTCTTGTTGTTTTGTGTGAATGTAGATTGGTGTCTCCTCGACATCACGATGTTGTGTTTGTATTTAATTGACCATTGCATGTTGGTGAGACCTTAGCCACTCACCAGCCTGTCACTTGGAGGGTGTAATGCAGAGGATGAGTGTGTGCACAGTTCTGTTTTATGTCCATAAGCACGGTTGAGGGCAGGTTTGGCTCATGTTTGGGGCGATTTTTGAATATTCAGGTGGTACAGGAGTGGATAGGGACCTTTCCCGGTAGGTGTGGTATAGGAGGTACTGTGTGGCTGGGCTCAATGCATGGTTGCTTTCGCCTGCCTGGGACTAGAGGGGGCAGAGAGAGGGAGGGAGGGAGGGAAGGAGGAAGGCGGGGTGGGCAGAAGAGAAAGCAATTAAAAATAAAAATACAAGCAAAAGAAAGCAGGCAAACAACAGTCAGAAAAAAATAATTTAATCAAAAATAGAAAATAAAGGGGGGGAAACCAAGATAAGCAAAAGGAAAGAGAAAGAAAGAAATACAGTAAGTGAAACAAGGGCAGAGAAAGAAAAGAAAGAATCCAGAAAGGAATGAGTAAGAGAGGGGAAAGAGGAGAAGGTATAAACAGAAAAGAAACAGAATAAAGGAAAGGAAAAAGGAAACGGAGAAAGGATCCACAACACAATGGAAGAAAAAGAAATGAAAAAAAAAAAAGACAAGCAGAAAATTGGGGCAGGAACAGGACCCA
>NW_022111312.1:3441214-3452867 GCF_000313985.2 Echinops telfairi
TGTCTGTCTGTCTGTCTGTCTGGATCTTTCTTGCTCTCGTCTGCAGCTTACTTGCTCTTTTTCCCAATTTCTTGAAGGAGTCCACAAACCACTCTTTTGCGTTCCGATGCCTTTTCTCCCTAAGAAAGGTCTCCTGCCTCTACTTTTGGGTAATTTGTTTGAGCCACTCTGTCTTGTTGCTTTGTGTGAATGTAGATTGGTGTCTCCTCGACATCACGATGTTGTATTTGTATTTAATTGACCATTGCATGTTGGTGAGACCTTAGCCGCTCACCAGCCTGTCACTTGGAGGGTGTAATGCAGAGGATGAGTGTGTGCACAGTTCTGTTTTATGTCCATAAGCATGGTTGAGGGCAGGTTTGGCTCATGTTTCGGGCAATTTTTGAACAATCAGGTGGTACAGGAGTGGATAGGGATCTTGCCCGGTAGGTGTGGCATAGGAGGTACTGTGTGGCTGGGCTCAATGCATGGTTGCTTTCGCCTGCCTGGGACTAGAGGGGGCAGAGAGAGGGATGGAGGGAGGGAAGAAGGAAGGCGGGTTGGGCAGAAGAGAAAGCAATTAAAAATAAAAATACAAGCCAAAGAAAGCAGGCAAACAACAGTCAGAAAAAATAATTTAATCAAAAATAGAAAATAAAGGGGGTAAAGCAAGATAAGCAAAAGGAAAGAGAAAGAAAGAAATATAGTAAGTGAAACGAGGGCAGAGAAAGAAAAGAAAGAATGCAGAAAGGAATGAGTAAGAGAGAGGGGAAAGAGGAGAAGGGATAAACAGAAAAGAAACAGAATAAAGGAAAGGGAAAAGGAAACGGAGAAAGGATCCACAACACAATGGAAGAAAAAGAAATGAAAAAAAAAAAAGACAAGCAGAAAATTGGGGCAGGAACAGGACCCAGACAGGAGCAAACAGTGGAGGGCTGGGTATGAGCCATATGAGCCCACACCCTCTACCAGCCAGGGAGTTAATTGGGGATGGAGGAGAAAGGAGAGTGGGAAGGTGGTGTTCCTGCTGACCCAGCTGTCCTCTGGGGTCAGGGATCTGATCTGGAAGCCATCCTCGCAGGCTCAGATGGTGACTAAGGTCAGAGTGTTGTGCCCAGAAAGGAGCTCAGGTCCCAGAGGGCTACTGGGAGCCTGGCATGTGGTTATGGGAGGAAGTTTGTACCCCCAGAGTGTCCAGCGACAGGCTGCGTGTCCAGCACTGTGCTTTCTGCCCTCCTGATGAGACACAGCTCACACACATCACACCACCAGGAATCAATCCACAGGGACACAGCTCTAAGTTCAGATGGTGGAAGTGGAAGGGGGTGATAGCTGGCTGATGGATGGGTGAGGGTATGGGCTGGCCACTTCTCTGGTCACCAGGAGGTTATGGAGACCAAAAGACCCTCCCACCTTTCCCATTGTCAGCCACCAGTGTGGACGCTCGTGCAGGTTCTGAGCACCACGTCAGGCCTGCCGACAATCCACCCATGTGTCTCCTGTCTGGGCACCTTCATTCAGCTTCTCCTCCCAGTCAACATTCCACCCTCTTGTCTGTCCTTTCCTCCAAAGCCAGGGCTCCGGGATTATTATCATCCATGTCTGCTTCGTCTGATCTCTTGTCTTGTGTCCTTGTTGTAGAGGCTCTGTGTAGCAGTCCCAAACATAATGCTGAACGCAAGTCGCCAAACATAAAACGGTACACGCTGTGTGCCCCCAGTGCTTAGGCAGATCAAAAGCAAAGCAAGGAGGAGTCATGACAGTGATTATATTGCTGGAACGAGTGGCGAGGAAGGCTCAGTAGAGTCTTCCGAAGAAGGCTGGGATGGTCTATAGCTTGATCTGAATTGGTGGTCCTGTGGGTGGAAACACATACAATTTTCAGATAAACCAGACTATGTGCACTTGACCACGTGTAAGTCATATCAAAGCCATTACTGTCAAGTACATTCCAACTCATCCTGACTGCCTAGGATAGAGCCAAACTTCCCCAGTGCGGTTTCCAGGACTGTCAGCTTTATTAAAGAAGGCAGCCACGACTCCCCCACCCCCCCACCCCCCCACCCCCGCAGTGGACTCCCACTGCTGACCTGTCACTTCATAGCTGACCACATAGTCCCTGTGTCACCAGGGCTCCTTCCTGTACTGGCTCGGCGCTCCATAAATAAGCAGTGACACGCAACCTGCATCAACCATAGCCCCCACACACAGCAAGTGAGCTCAGTATTTGCCCCTCTTTCTCGTGCCCTTTCTGGGGACCGCAGGATCTCCGTCTGCGACGAGGACAAATTTGGCCACAACGAGTTTATTGGTGAGACCAGATTCTCTCTCAAGAAGCTGAAGCCCAACCAGAGGAAGAACTTCAACATCTGCCTGGAGCGGGTCATCCCAGTGAGTGCCTTTGCCTGGGACACGTGCGGGGAGGGGAGGGGGATTACGGGTCCCTTCTGCATCTGCAGAGGGAGAAAAGGATGCCCAGGGTAGTTGGGAGCAAGGGGTCTACGTTTCGGCCAGGAGGGTGCCTCCAGGCTTGGCCTTTTGCAACCCTGAGGTTCCATCAGTTCCCCAAGTGTCAGTGTGATTGTATTAGTCTGGGTGCATTAGAGAAACAAATCCACAGAAACTCATGTATAAGAGAGAGCTTTATATCAAGGTTAAGTGTGCATCAAGTAACTATCCCAACCCAGTGCTGCCCAAACCCACAAGTCCAACATTAACCCATATATCCAACACCAATCCACAAAGTCCTCCTCCATCTCACAAAACACACAACGATGCTGACTGCAAGAAGAAAGCCAAATCAGTGAACATGTAAGCATCTTGGCGCTGGCAGGGGTCTCCACACAGCTGCTCCAGCACCCAGGGCTACATCAGAGTAGGTCCATGCGGCTTCTCCTCGGGGATGTCTTTCAGGAAGTGAGCCTTGCCAGTTCAAGCAGGGAACTGGTTAAGGCAGCTGCACCCTGGTCCGACCATCACAAAGCAAGAGACCCAAGAACTTGAAAGGCTGGGCTCACTGAGCCATCTATCCCTCTGCCCTTCCATTAACCCCGCATGTGTTTATCGGCCAGGTTGACAATAAACTAACTACCTCAGTGGTCCTTGGTGAAAGTGGGAAGCGCAGTGTGGCTAACGTCAGCCAAGAGAAGGAATGAGTCTGAGCCTCCGTTTTCCTGCCTGTAAAGGGCACGGTGCCCGTGCTCCTGCACGGGAACACTGCGTGGGCTGAAAGTCACGGAGCGCAGCACTCAGGAATTGCCCACGTGTTGGGACTGTAGGGATTCTTCCGCCTGGCCCACCGGCCAGTCCTGAAGTCCCAAAGCACAACGCAGAGAAGCAGAAGAAGAGAGCAACTGCCCTGCCCCCTCCTTACTTGCCAGCATGGCCAGGCGCCAAAGGCCGGGTGATGATGTGAACAGGAGCATTCTGCAAAAAAATGGAGGATGATGACATCATTGCAGCACGGCCAGGTTACACCATCACGCAACTTGTATCGTTACGCAATTGCCACGTCTCCTTAGAGACAGATCGTGTAACTGCCAAACCGCCGAGAATCCTGGCTCGGCCAAGCGGACACCTCACCTGAACCATCACCTCCACCTTGACACGGGTGACCCCCCTAGACACAGGTCACTAAGGCACAACCTGGCTGGACAGTCGCTTGTCTTTTGTAGGCTTGTCATAAAGATCCAACATCAGAGAGCGAGCTAGTTGAGACGTGAAGAACCGTGCAACGCCATGCGGAAGGGCCTGGGCTGTGAAGCCAGACGCAGCTGTTTCTCTACTGTGCAACCTGAGACAGATAACGTAACCTCTCTGGGCCTCCATGTCCAAGCTGCACAATGGGGATCCTACAGCGCCCGCTGCACAGGAGCGTCTCAGGGTCCAGTGAGGGCGTGCGCATAAAGCATCAGAACCATTGTCATTCATCATTGTCGTCCCTGGGTGTGGTGCTTGCCCTCAGAGAAAAAGCAAGGACCAGATGGGAGTTCGGAATCGCTCATGGATCCTAAAGCCAGAACTTTACCGACTGAGGTTTGTGGGCTTCTCCCTCGGAGGTTCTGCCTTGCACTGTAGCCCCAGCCCATGGCCTCGGAGTTTATTCCGACGCATCGCACCCTCAGCAGGGTTTCTGAGACTCTGAACCTTTAGGGGAGCAGACCGCCTCCTCCTTTCCCCATGCAGAGCGACTGACAGGATTGAACCACACACAGAGAAATAAGTCCTTTTGAGATCAGCCTGGCTGTGCTTATTTGTGGGAGGAGCTGCCCAAATTCTCCTGCAAAGCAATGACTGTGGTGGAGCCCGGGGCTGAGAGCCAGCTCCCTGTGGGGAACCTGGGGGGCAGGAGGGGGAAATCTTGCTGCGTCCTCCCACCAGATGGCCGGCCCAAGAGTGGACTCTCCGCGCACCATGCCGCCATTGAGTGGTGCTGGCTCAGAAACAGACCTAGCAAGACCTTCCTTGCGAGGAAGCTTCACCCCCCCACCCCACCCCCAAAGCCCAGGCTACAGGCAGATTGCTTGGGAAAATCCTAGGTGTGTAGCTCTCCGGTGAGGCTTTACCTGGTGGCCGGCTCTCTTTCCTCATTCCCTGAGCCTGAGCTCCTGGGGCTGCCTGCCTTGCTGTGTCTGACACCAGCAGTCCCTGAGCCATGGAGGACGAGGGGCAGGGAGAAGCTGTGGCAAATCCAGGTCCTGCTTCTCCCCCGCCCCCTGACCCCCAACCTTTCCCCCTGGGGCTCCCGGGAGGACTGGGCCTCGCGTCTAGACCTCATTCTTCCTCTCCTGGGAAGTGGACAGATGGAATGGAACCAGAGGTGTTCAGAGTGGGTTCTCTAGACTCTTCCACAAAACCAAACTCATCGCCATCGAGTCCACGCTGACTCAGGGACTCTCTAGGACAGGGTAGAACTGCCCCTGTGGGGCTCCGAGACTATGGCTCTTTACGGGAGCACAAAGCCTCATCTTTCTCCGAAGGAGTGGTTGGTGGGTTCGAACCACTGACTGTGTGGTCAGCGGTTCAGTGCCTAGCCCGTTCAGACCTTTATAATCCAGCAAAAGAACGTCTTGAGCCAGGGGGCAAAAGGGTTCAGCCACTGACTGGCTGTGTGGCCTTGAGCAAGTGACGTAGTCACTCTGAGTATCCGTGTCCTGGTCCGTCAGGGGGGATGGGGAGAGAGTCTACGTTGCCAGGAATAGCTGTGCTAACGGGGTCTGCTGTGGGGCGGGCCTTAGGTACATTTTAGCTCATGGGGGGAAGCAAGAGGGTCCTGGGGCCTGGAACCACCCACCCTACCCCGCCCTGGAGGGTGCTGGATGCTCACGGGAGTGGGGGCTTCTGCCTGAAGACCATACACCCTTTCTTTTCTGTCTCCTTCTCTGAAGATGAAGCGTGCTGGGACCACCGGCTCCGCCCGAGGCATGGCCCTGTATGAGGAGGAGGTGAGCCCCAAGGGGACCGAAGACCCTGCCTCCCCTGCCCTGGTCCTTCCCCCATGTGATCCCATGACCCCTGGCCACTGGTTCGCCAGCAGAGCTGCCCTTTACCCCCCGGCTCTAGAACAGGAGACCAGGGCAGGCTACCCACACCCTGAGTGAAGCCTGCGGGGTGGGGGGGCCCTCCTGCACTCATGCCTGAGGGTTCAGGGGTCTGACCCCTCGGCCCGGTGAGCAGACCCTCCTTGGACAATCCTCATCACTGGAGTGGTGACATGTCCCCGCTTGAGGGGGTCTGGGAGCAGGTGTGCTTGAACCAAACCCCAAACCCCAAGCCCTCAGGCCCCAGGGATGGCGCTTCTGAGGAGAGGCTGGGCTCAGGGTCATCTGAGAGCGGTCAGTGCTCCAACTGGGGCCAAGGTCAGGGCTCAGTCCTGGGTCAGAGTGAGGTCAGCCAGTGACCAGGAGAGAACTCCGCCTAAGAGCAGCGCCAGGCTCCCTGCATGTCCACTCAAAGTGGAGCTGCCTGGCCGAGTACCTCCCACTCGCTGGCCTCCCTGGCCCTCGGCCTCTCCAGTGTCCTAACTGCCATTTGTCCCTCCCTGCCACCCTCGGTGCTGGCCCCCCTTCAGCAGGCCTGGCAGCCCACACCCTCTCCAGCCTCTTCCCTAAAGCTTAGCGCCCCTGGTCTGCGGTCCCTTCCCCTTCACCCTCCTCCCGCCCCCAAGTTGACACGCCCTCGTCCCCCGACAGCAGGTGGAGCGTATTGGTGACATCGAGGAGCGTGGCAAGATCCTGGTGTCGCTCATGTACAGCACGCAGCAGGGGGGCCTGATCGTGGGCATCATCCGCTGCGTCCACCTGGCCGCCATGGACGCCAATGGCTACTCAGACCCCTTCGTCAAGCTGTGAGTCTGTGTCTGGGGCCATGAGTGGCCCTGGTGGGGAACCCAGCTCCTTGGGCAGGGAGAGCCAGAGGGCTGAGGTCACATGCCGAGGTCACGCAGGAGCAGGGAGACCAGGCCCAGGCCTGGCTGGAGTGGGGCCGGCATCTCAGGCAACCTGACTGGCGTGCCAGTTGCCAGTCTGAAGCTGTGTGGCTCTGTCCCTTCTGTGGAGAAGGGGTGGTCAGCATGGTCCTGATACTATGGGGTCCACCCTTCCAGCAGCTCAGGGCCCCTCCACCCAAGTACAAACTGGCTTTTCCCAGATTCCACCTGGAAATGCTCCCCCAACAAACAAGCAAAAGGCCTTAGATGCTGGGGTGACGGCTATCGCCTCCATCCTGGGGAGTCAGACAGGACTCAGTGACCCTTGTCAGTTCAGATGCCCTGAGAAGATGATACCAGGGGGCATCCAATGCCCAAGGAGCTTCTTGGAGGAGATGTCTCAGTGAGGGGCAGTGGGGCAGGGACAGGGGTGCGGGGCGAGCAGGCTGGGAATCTGACCCGAGAGAAAGGACAAGGCAGGATGCTGTCTGGGTGCTCTCTGCTCCGCAGGGATCCCCAGGGGCAGCCTCAGCCATCAGAGGAGCCCCTAGGAGCCGATGGGCCTTGGCGGTTCCCCCAAGCTCAGCCATTGGCTGGGCCCAGCATGGCAAGGCTGCCAGGACCTGCCCCAGGGCCCTGGGCGTAGAGGTGGTGCACTGATGCCGTCTCTCATGCCCACCACTGTATCATCCCAGGTGCAGTGCTATTCCATGCTCTCTGCTAGCCAGGCGACTGCTAATAAGCTATCGGCCTCTCTGAGCCTCCGTTCCTCGTTGATAAGATGGAGACAATACTCAGTCCTCTTATCTTGGAGAGTGAGCGTAAGGTTCAAATGTGACCTTGTATACGGATCCTGGAGTCTAACGTGATCTAACGTCAGTAAAGCCCTCCTAGCCATGGGGTGGCAGACGTGTTTCGCCAGAGATGGCTGAGAGCCCAGACCCTGAGTCAGAGCCCCAAGTCTAACACCAGTTGTTGCCATGGTGACCCCAGGCGTGTCCGACGAGGGCATGCTCCACTGGGGTTGTCGGTGGCTGGTTCTTCTTCCTGATTTAGTTTTGGAAGTAGATCGCCAAGCCTTTCTTCCGAGGCACTCTGCAGCAGACGCCAATTGCCGACCTTTCCCATAGCAGCCAAGGGCATTCACCATCCGCACCCCCCAGGGATTGCTGTTGTCAGGTGTTGGGGAGTCGGTTCCAACTGGCAGCACCCCAATGCCAAAGAGGGCGAGAGACCACCCAGTCCTGCGCCCCCCATGGTGTCAGACCAGCTTGTCGAAAGGTCTTCCTTTCCTGCTGCCCCTCAGCTTTACCAAATGTGATGTCCTTCTCCAGGGACTGGTCTCTCCGGACAGCATGCCCAAAGGGAGAGGCTGCCATCTTCTCTAGCTGTGGGACCCTGGGCTCTTGGCTGGCCCGCCTTGGGCCTCCATATCCCCATCTGTAAAATGGGGATGGTCCTATTGTGCATGAGGTCAGTCTTTTAAGAAGCTGACGCCAAGCTGCTTGAGCTTTCTGGTGAGCGGCACTGCGAGGAGGGCCAGGGGAGTGCCACAGGTCTGACCCCTGTGGAGGAGGGCGGGAAGGAAGGAAGCTTGGGTAGGATGTCTCAGAGGGCAGTGGAATCCTGGGGGCCAGCCGTTCCAGTGGGATAACCGTGCATCTCCAAGGCATGGCCAGGGGCAACCCATGACAAGCATGGTCTTGGCTGGGTGTGAATGCCTACCCTGGCAGCCCAGTCACTTCCTCCTCCTGCAGCTGGACACCCATGGCGTTGGGGACCGAGTAGGTGCTCGATTGCTGTTTGCCAGGGCGATGATCAATAACGCCGGTCACTGATAGAACTGGAAATAGCCCTTAGCAGCGTCCTGTCCCGCCTGGGACACACCCCGGCCCGCCACAGCCTGTGATGTCAGAAAGCAACGTTCCCCTCGATCTGGGAACGAGTGTGTGCAAGGCCCCTCTTGCAGTCTTTGCTCCCTGGAAGATGTAGGTCACAAAAGACACGCCTGTCCGGCACGTGTTTAAATGACAAGAGCAACTGCCCTGCCTGCCAGCAAAACCCCAAACCAAACTAAACTCACCGCCATGGAGTCGATGCCAACTCACGGGGTAGACCTGCCCCCGTGGGTTCCGGGGAGCAGAGAGCCTCCTCCTCTTTCTCTGGCCATGAAATCCCAGCCCCATGCAAATTGGGTTACTTATGGCACTCGCCCCATCCCCCCCTCTCCCTCCTAGCATCTTGCCAGGCCTAATGGGCAATAGATGGGGGTTCGCTGGACACTGGCAGCCGTCAGCAGCCCCAGCTCTCGATTGGACCCCGGGGAGGCCTTGGGGGCTGAGTACACAGATTCAGGAGCCTGCAGAGCCAGGCCGTCACTGCCCAGCTGTGTGAGCTGAGCTCAAGCCCCACGCTCTGGGCCCCCCTCTGCTTCCTTGTCTGTGAAGTGGGTTGAGCGCCTTGGAGCGCCCCAGCTCTGGGTGAGGGTGAGAGCCTCCTTGGTGATTAACCTTCATCCAGACAGCCTGTTCTGTCCCCTCCCAGCTGGCTGAAACCGGACATGGGAAAGAAGGCCAAGCACAAGACGCAAATTAAGAAGAAAACCTTGAACCCCGAGTTTAATGAGGTACGGCCGCCCCGTTTGTTCTTTGTTACGGCCTGAGACAGTGTCCAGGTCTCAGGGAGGTACACGCCAGCTCCTGGCTCAAACCCATTGCCATTGAGTCGATGCCAACTCACAGCCACCCCAGAGGACTGGGTAGAGCTGCCTGTGGGTTTACCAGACTTTCACTCTATGGGATTAGAAAGCCTCGTCTTTGTCCCACTGAGCAGCTGGTGGATTTGAACTGCTGACCTTGAAGTGAGCAAGCAGCTCAAAGTGTAATCCTCTATGCCAAGGGGGAGCTCCTGACTAGAGCATTCTCAATCACATTGAGGGGAAAAGAACAGAGTTTAGCCCGAGTTCTAGGTCAACCAGCTTTAAGGGAATCTGCTTTGTTACCAAAATGCCACTGTCTATCCCCAGTTTTTGTACAGGGTTCATTGAACGGAGGCTGGCAGCGGGTAGGGACCTTCGTTATACAGGGTATTTGTGGAAAGGGAATTGTTGGGCCTGGGGTCAAGGCTCAGAACGGAAGCCCCACCCCACCCCTGGCTCCCAGAATGTCCCTTGAGCCCCCTGGGACTCAGCCTCTTAATCCCAGGCCCCTCTCACTCCTGTGTCTGCCCCCCTCTGCTGCTCACAGGAGTTCTTCTATGACATCAAGCACAGTGACCTGGCGAAGAAGTCACTGGACATCTCAGTCTGGGACTACGACATCGGCAAGTCCAATGACTACATCGGTGAGTAGCCCCAACTTCAGAGAGGCCAGCCTGACCCGGCCACCTCCCCTTCACATCCACACCGCCCCAGTGCCACCTGGGGCCCAGGACCGAGTGTCTCCTCCAATCTGGAAATGCCCGCATGGGAAGGCCTTCCCAAGCCAGGCCCAGGTGATCTTGCTGCTTGTTTGCAGAACCTGCCACACCTGGGCAGGTAGATGCAGCCGCTCTGTTTCATGCTGCATCAATCACCTTGCTCTTGGCAGATATCTGTATCAACCCTGCCTGGGGCAAGTCCGCGGCACCATTGTTTCCCCAACAGGTGGGCCCAGGCTCACCTTGTGACTCCCTGTCCCAGGTTGGTCATTGTGTTAGTCTTGGTGGACTAGAGAAACAAATCCATAGACGCTTGCATGTGTATAAGAAAGAGCTCTATATACAAGAGCAATTGAATATTGAGAAAACATCCCAGCCCAGTCCAGATCAAGTCCATAAGTCTGATATTAGCCCATTTGTCCAATCCCAATCTATGAAGTCTTCTTCAGACTCACGAAACACATGCCATGATGCCGAATGCAGGAAGATCACAGGCAGTGGGTGGGAAGTCTTGTGGATCCAGTGGTGTTCTAAGCATCTCAGCGCTGGCAGGGGTCTCCACGTGGCTTCTCTGGCTCCAGAGGTCTGGCTCCATCAGCCTCTTTTCATGTGTCTTCTCCACAGGGATGTCTCACAGGGAGTGAGTATATAGGGAGAGTGTCTCCCGCCTCCAAGCAGGAAGACAGGAGTTCCCAGAATCCTCAGGAGAAGGCTATGCCCACACAGAGGCCTCATTAGCTATGACCTGATTGACAGGCTAGGCTCCACCCCTTCACTCTGAATCCTCTCAAATTGACAAGCAATTATATAATATTGTCAGTCATTCTCACAGTATCCCCAACACTTCCACAGTGCTTGTGCACACACCATACCTGGTAAGTGGGAGGCCAGGGACAAGGAGGAAACAGACTGACATGGCAGCTCCCACAACGGGCTTACACATAAGCCACAAGGAGGGTGCAGGGCCAGGCAGTGCCCCCAGTTGTACACGGGGTCGCTATGAGTCGGCATCACCTCGGCGGCTTCTCACAATCACACACTCAGTGGACCAGAGTCTCCTGGGGGAAGCTGCAGGCTTCCTGTACCAAACCCACATGTCTCAGGTCTCCCTGTAAGGAGGTACCAGGCCAGAGGGGCCACATCTGTGCAGAGAAGAAGGGGTACAGGGTCTCCTTCCTGACATGCACATCCTGTAGGCTTTTATGTCAGCAGCCTGGCTCAAGGGGTGGCTCCGGTTTGAGCCGGCAGTGACAAGTATCCGGCAAGTGGTTCATTTCAGCGAGCAACGAGGTGGCTGGTGGTGGTGGTTGATGGCTGTCAGGTTGGCGCTGGCTTAGAGTGACCCATTTTTCACAGAACAAAGCATTACCTGGTCCTGTGCCACCTTCCCTTCCATCAAGCCGATTCTGACTTATAGCAAACCCTATAGGACAGCGTAGAACTGCCCCCATGGGTTCCCAAGATGCTCGATCTCTATGGAAGAAGGAAGACTCCTCTTTCCCCCGCGGAGCAGCTGGTGGTTTTGAACTGCAGACCTTGAGGTTAGCAACCCCACGTGTAGCTGGGAGGAGTCTGCTGTTGGCAGTGTGTTGGTGCTTAGGTTTAAACGGTCGTCCGCACAGTCCTGGGTGCATTTGACGCCACTCTTGAGGCATTTGGGGTCACTGTAATGTAAGGTGACCAGATTTTAACATTGGTAAAGCAGGACACCATAGATAAAACTCATATCCTGGCGAAATAGCCACATGGCAGCCGAAAACCGTATACCCTAGCTTGTCGTGCATTCTTTCCAAAAATCGGGACTGTTTTAAAATGCCGCGGGACGCAGGA
>NW_022111312.1:3453823-3463693 GCF_000313985.2 Echinops telfairi
ACTCTACAGGTGGGTCGCCGTCTTTTTCCTCTGAAGGAGCGGGTGTAGGCAGTGGGTGCTGTTACGCAAAAACCACGATAGAGCGAAGCCGCGGAAGTCGAAGCACGAAGTGGCGAGGGTTCACTGTATTCCCAAACGTACTTGGCTACAGCCCCCACACCAGGAAACATAAACACTCAGCAGGTCCCTGACAATTAAAACTATTTGTACTGTAGCCCATCATCTAGAGCACTGGTCTTCAACCTTCCTCATGCCGTGACCCTTTCACACAGCTCCTCATGGGGTGGTGACCCCCCAACCATACAATTATTTTCATTGCTACTTCATCCCTGTCGTTTTGCTACTGTGATGAGTCGGGCGACCCCTGCGAAAGGGTCATTCGACCCCCAAAGGGTCATGACCCACAGGTTGAGAACCACTGATTTAGGCTAGGTTTCTGCAGCCACCTAGATCCAGCGTCCCCACTTGCCACTTTGGGAAACACTGCTCTACAGAGAAACATGTCCACTCTTCTTTGTGTACTACCTATCTGCCCCCGGGCTGCTGGCCACAAGGACAAACGAAAACCAAACTCCCTGCCTTCCAGTCAATGCCAACCCACATCCACCCCCCTGTGGGTTTCCGAGACTCACAGTGACCACCCCCTGCCCCTGTGGCTTTCTGAGACTGTAACTGTTCACATGAGTAGAAAGCACAATGCGGTTCAAAGCCACCGGCTGCCCCAAGAGACAAAGAGGAGGCTTTTATACTCCTGTAAAGGTGCACAGTCTCGGAAACCCACAGGGGCAGTTCCACCCTGTCCTACAGGGTCGTCGTGAGTCCGAATCCACTGGGTCTCGATGGCAATGGGTTGGTCTTGGTTGATCTGCCTCCCCGAACCCAAGTCGTGGAGGGGGCCACTGCCCGGTGTCAGTTTTCCCCAGGGAGACCTTGGGGCCTGGAACGAGAGCCCGTGTGTACCCCATGGCTGTAACCTGCCTGTGCCCTGCTGTCGCCCGCCCTGCAGGAGGCTGCCAGCTGGGGATCTCGGCCAAGGGAGAGCGCTTGAAGCACTGGTACGAGTGTCTGAAAAACAAGGACAAGAAGATCGAGCGTTGGCATCAGCTGCAGAATGAGAACCACGTGTCGAGCGATTAGTGGGGCCGGCCCCGACGCCAGGCCCCCAGGCCCCTCTAGCCTGCCCCCTGCCCCCTGGTCTCTCTTCCCAGGGCCTCCAGCCCTGCCCCACCCCTGCCTGGGAGGCCTCCCCCTTGCCCTGCTGTGTAAACTCCAGAGCAGCCCCGCCCCACCGGGTCCCTGGAGGAGGGAGCGCTGTGGGCGGAGCCCACTGGGCATTCATGTAATCCCTGCGTAGGTCCCCTAGATTAGAGTTTTTCAGAACTGTTTCCGGACACTTCTGGCCTTGAACCCACTCCCCCAGCCCCAGCCCCAGCCCCCGTCCCCATTAGTGTGGCCCATGTGGCGTCCGTGTCTGCCCTCGATCAGGAGGTCCGTGGACCAGGCTGGGTGGACGGGCAGGCTCTGGGGCCATTGCTCTTCCAAGACAAGCGAAACAAAGTCATCCACTGGACTTGGCCTCCTGGTGAGCGTGTGGGTGTAGCGCTGTGCCCGCAGGGGTTTCCGTGCGCGCAAGATTGTCAGGCTTTTCTTATGAGGCACCTCCACGGAACTGCAAGCCGCCAACCTTCGGTTAGCACCTGAGTGTGGTGATGGTTGGCACCACCCAGGGGGACTCCATCCTTCACAACACGTGCCTGCCGGCCCCTTCCTCCCCACCCCCCAAGATCGTGGCCAGGGAAAGAGGCCAGGGTACTGAAACTGTCTGAGGACTAGGACCCCACTCCTTGTTCCAAAGGGATGTAGAATATGCAAAACAATCTTCTCTCCACCTTCCAGGGGTCCCCTGTTTTGCTTCCTAGACAAGAAATGAGTTACTGGTTCTCTCCCACCTCGTCCTCCCTCCACTCTCTTCCTTCCTCCCCTCTGCATTCAGGTCTCCCCTTGCTTCCTCACCCTCGCCCCTCCTCCCTCCACGTCTCCCTGCCTCTCTCCAAGCTCGCTACATGTTTCCTAAGGGGAGGATACAAGCAAAAAGAAAAGTATTCTCTCTGGACCAGCCTGACCACAGATTCAGAAAACTGCGAATCTCCAAGTCCCCGTAGGCTCTCTAAAACCACTGCTTCTTCTAAAGGCAAAGCCTGCGCCCCTCGGGCCATGGGCTAACTGCTGAAGCCACCCCACGTGGCACTTCCCCGGAATGGGGGTAGGCACGTCCACGGAGGGACACACGTAGCTCTGGCCTCCCCAAGTGGGCCTAGGAGGCATGGAAGAGACACTGCACCCCCAGCACCCCATCCTCCTCCTTCCTCCGCTCCTTAGTTCAATAACACACTTTCCGAGCTGCCGCTCTGACTCTCATGCCTGTGTCTGACTCTGGACCACCTTCTCTCCCCTTCTCTCTCTCTCTCTCTCCATCTCGTTCACTCTCTTGGTCTCTTTCTGTCTCTTACCCTCTCTGTACCAAGTTGGTTTGGAGAAGGAAGCCCCCTCCTGGATGGAACCCTTTAGAGAGTGGCCAAGAGACTTCGACACCAAAGGCTAGTCCCCGGCGCCCATCACAAACTACTCCCTCTCTTCCTCAAGACAAGGAAGCCTGGGAGAGGAGACCACAGGTTACATATTGGAGGACTGAGAGAACGAAGTGGTTTTCCCACGTCCCAGCCATCACCACCGCACTCTTAAGAAGATCACCAGAGGCTGCTAGTAAACTCCTTTCTTCTGCCAGTCTTGAGAGGGTTAGCCTGCCCTCCTGCCCAGCTCCCTGTGTAATTCATCAGAAGACACCGACATCCCGACACCTTGACCTACCGTTTTTCTAAAGAACAAGCTCTTCCCTCCCCCCCAGGTGGCCAGCAGCCTCCCGGCCTCCATCTTTCCTCTGGGCCCTCCCTCTCCCCATGTTGCCCCAGCCCCTGCCCCCTCTCAGCGTCCCTAGGAGAAAGCATGCTGGCTGCGTTGCCTGAGCCTGACACGGTGTTGGCACTGGAATAAGCATGTGCGCGCTCTCGGCGCCCTGGCGGGGGGGACGCGCTCGCCCGAGCCTTGTAGCCACCTCCCAGCCTAGCATAGACACCCCCTTCCGGTGCATGCGGAACCGGCCACCGCCTCTCTCTGTGATGATGTAGCCACAAATAAAGTAGGACTATCCTGGACACGCTGGTGGTGTTTCTCATTCCTGGTTTCCGAAAGGTCCTCCTCGCAGACGTGAGCTGCTGGCCCCAAGTGTTCAAGCAATGGATTGGACCCGCCGGTCACTTCCCAGAGGAAATGCAAATGACAGCCCACAGGCTGCCCTCTCCCCAAAGGGTGACTCAGGGTTTGAAGAGAGAGAGAGGTGTGTCAGAACCACCCAGCAGGATCCGAAAGGTCAGCGGTTCGAGACCAGCAGCTGCTCTGCGGGTAAAAGAAGAGACTTTCCACTCCCTAAAGAGTGGGGGTGATTGTCGTCTTCTTTGATAGGGCCATTGAGTTGGTTCCGACCCCTGGCAACCATATGCACAACAGATAACACACCTCCCAGTCATGTGCCATCCAGTCCCTGTGCTTGAGCCCATTGTTGCAGCCATTGTGTCCCTCCATGTCCTTGAGGGCCTTCCTCTTTGTTGCTGTCCCTCCACTTTATCAGGCACGATGTCCTTCCTCAGCAACTGGCCTCTCCCGACAACATGGTCAAAGTCCATGAGATGAAGTCTCGCCGTCCTGGCCTCTAAGGAGCTGTCCTCATTCCAAGACAGATGTGTTTGTCTTTGGGACTGCCCACAATTCAAATGCATTGATTCTTCTTCGGGCTTCCTTAGTCAATCTCCGGCTTTCACAGGGGTCACAGTCTGGGAAGCCCACAGGGGCAGTGCTGCCCTGTCCCATCGGGTGGCTATGGGAGTCGACTGGGAGGCAGTGAGTTTGAAATGTAGCCAGCCTCCGCTCTGCCCTGGGGACAAGGGATGCGTTTCATAGTATTTGAAAGTCCTTCCTGTGGCATGCTTCCCCCCACCCTTGAGAGACATGGCTGTGAAGACCTCTACCTTTCTGGTGACTCAGGTACACCCAACTCATCTTGTGGCCTTTGTCGTCAACTCAGAGGTACGGGCAATGACAAACGTAGGCAGAAGCCGGTCCATGCATTTGAATGGTGGGGTTGGCTGAGGGATATCGGATACACCGGGGACCGCCAATAGGAAGAAGAATGAATCCGTCTTGGAAGAAGCGCGGTCAGTGTGCTCCTCAGAGGCAAGGACGGTGGGGCGTGGTCTGGTTTCATTGGACACGTCATTAGGCAAGGCCATTTGTAGGGTCAGCCGAAGGACAGGAGACCCTCCATGCGATGGATGAGCAAAGTGGCTGCAACCAGGCATCAAGGGATCAAGATGATCACTCATCCCGGCGACGCTCCATGCTGTTCCACTCAAGGAGTTGATACTGACTCAATGGCAACTAACAACAAAAGAGGATCAAATCGGCCCATTTCTCCTGTAATTCAGCCAGATGCCACCAAGTGGGCAAAAGTGCCCACGAGGGGCCACGGGGCTCCCTGGAATGCCAGGAGGCCCACTCTGTCACTTTCTTCCTGTTCTAGTGACAGACATCACTCATCAATCCCTGCATTCATGACTGACATCACTCGTCTATCCCTGCACTCATGACAGACATCACTAGTCGAGACAGCATCTTTTCTCCTGGCACCTTTGAATCCTTCTCAACAACCTGTTTATTCCAAGCAGCCACCACCAGGGCTAGTCATGGGTGGCGGCTAATAAGAAGCCCAATTTCCATCCTTAATATGGTTGGTCGCCTTCCCCAGGCGTGGAGGACGTGTCTACATGGGGAAAGTGTAGGAAAACCTGGGCGTGCCTGACCTGGCATATGATGTCCCACCCACTGGAATGAAACACGTGTCAAAAGGCCACCTGGTGTAGGAGAAAGCACCGCCCAGACGGGCACCCCGATCCAGTTCCGTGTTCGAATCCTGGCTCTGTCACGGTCTAGCTGCAGAATCTTGCAGAAGGGTGATTGAGCCTCTCTGAGTGTCCATGCCCTGATCTGGTAAGGGGGACATGACGCACCACTTCACGGGGTAGCTGAGAGATTTTAATAAGATAATATGCACAGGCAGAGTCTCTCGTAGCAAAATCATAAAGCAAAGACAACCGAACAGTGGCCATCGAACAGACTCCATCTATGGCCAGCCCGTGTGCGTCAGCTTAAAGCTGCAGACACTCCGCGGGGCTTTTCAGCAGCTGGTTTGTTTGTTTTTTTCCAGAAGGAGACTGCCAGGCCTTTCTTCCGAGGGGCCCCCGGGTACAGTTTTTCAGGTGGGACCCATTTGCACTGCCCTCAAACTTCGCTACTCTGTAGGGATTCTGTAAGCACTGGCTCACCTTGCTGGCCTCCCAGTGCTTGGACTCCCTCGCAGGACTCCAGGCACGAGTCCTTGGAGCAGGCTTTGATAGGAAGCCCAGTCTATCATCACTGAAGCGGAAGACGAGATAGAGCGGGGACCCAAGTCATCCAGGCCTCCACACGGCCGCCTGCAACTGGAGGCAACCCAGTAGCTGGAGAGGTTCTTCTGAGCGGGGCTCCTGGCTGCAGAGAACTGGGCTGTCAGTGAGATGCTTGCAAAGGAGGGCCAGAGAAAGTGAAGGTTGGGCTGGTTAGTCAGTCCTGGGAAAAGCAAAACAGGCTCAGCTCTGGCTGAGCACAAAGCTCAAACTCCTGGCGACCCTACAGGACAGAGCAGAACTGTGACTCTACTGGAGTAATGGCCGGGCACAAGGCTAAGGAAACCCGGTGGGTTGGCCCCTTCTCCACTCCATCCAACCTGTCCAGGAGGTAGGCCTGATAGGATGAAACAATACGGCAGACCAAATCACCATCTTCATGGTGTGAGAGGCCTGTTATGATGCTTGGCTCCAGCCCCAAACGCACTGTGTGACTGTGAGCCAGTCACATCTCCTCTCTGAGTGTTCAATTTACCTTTGGGGAAAGGGCGGGCTTCCCGCTCACACGGCAGAGTTCATGATCTGTACCTGGACGATGACGAGAGAACACTTGGTGATGTGGGCCACCAACCTGGCTGTCCTCAACTCCAGCTCATAAAGAAGCCCTGGGTGCCAGACAACTGTGCTCCATGGAGTTTCCAATGGCTGGCATTTTGGGAAGCGGATTACCAGGTCTTTCTTCCTGGGCACCTGGAGATCACCCAGGGACTCCTGGTCTACTCCAGGAGGACTTCAGATACACCTTCACTCCCCAGTGGGTCCAATCTAAACTGGGACCTCTTTGCAGAGGGCTGTCCGCTTGACCAGACAACCTACTCCTGCACTGTGCGATCACATGATACACGAACGAATGCTTCTTCGAGAATTTCCTGTTTCTTTTTCTTGCAAGAGGACAAGAACGTAGCGCCATCGACCAAGGGCAAGAGGCCATCATCTTGGACTTTTAAGACAATTTCCACCATAGCTCACCACGGTCTCACTCTCTCCTCAGTCTAAGCCAGCGGTTCTCAACCTTCTTCATGCCGCGACCCTTTCGTGCAGTTCCTCATGCGGTGGTGACCCCCAACCATAACATTATTTTCCTTGCTACTTCATCCCTGTCATGTTGCTACTGTGATGAATCGGGTGACCCCTGTGAAAGGGTCATTTGACACCCCCCCCAAAGGGGTTATGACCCACAGGTTGAGAACCACTGGTCTAAGCTACGTTTCAGACAGCTCGCCTTTGCTGCATCTTGCCGAAGAATTCAACATCCGTGCTCTAAGGACACTTGTCTGGTTTGCACTTGGATTTGGTCTGTGTGCAAAAATGGAATCGCAAGGTCACTTCAGCCACAAGGACAATTGCCACAAGATGCTTGGGACACTTGAATAAGCAGAATGATTTTTTTTAAGAATAAGAATGCCTGGGGGGCAGGGGAGTGTCTGATCTCTGAGAACACAGGTGGGAGGAGACTAGCCAGCATCAGCTGCCCGAGGCCGACATGCCCCACCTGGCACCTGCCCCCGCCTCTGACCCCAACGGTGCCTCCCACAGCGCTTGCTACTTTCAGCTGGGTTCGATCGTTCATTGCAATGGCCACCCTGAACTCAGGCACCGTCCCCAATGATGGAGTTTATTAAGGAAGCTGGCAGGTACAAATAAGCAGGGCATCATTCTTCGGACAGGACATTTGCTGCCATCCAGGTGTGTCCGATGTTCAGTAACCCTCCCTCTAGGGTCTCTGAGATTACACATTTCCAGGCGCAGACAGCTGCCCCAGCATCCTTGACAAGTTGGTTCAGAGGAAAGTGGATTAAGATCGCTCCAGTTTACTTATTGTGGTTTGTGGTGCTGAGGGGTAAGCACTGGACTGCTAACTTCAAGGTCGGTGGTTCAAACCCACCAGCTGCTCCTCAGAAGACCATTCAGGCTGTCTGCTCCCATAAAGAGGGTCAGCCTGGGAAGCCCTCGAGTCAGAATCAACCTGATGGCAGCGGGTGATGAATTCTCTCTTGGAGGAAGAACTACAGGAAGAAACGACATTCATGGGAATAAATCTTGTTACTTAACGTGTGGTGTGCTGGCGTGTAAAAGAAGAAGAAATGAGAACTCCATGTTTGTGGTGGGGGGATGTATTCACAAAAAAATATGAAAAGATCTAGATCACAATGTCTGTGGTGGTTGCCCTTGCGTGTGTAGATAGATGGCTGATCTTGAGACACTTATTTATCATGTTCTAAAAATAACATGGTACTGTTAGTGTCATTGAGTCTGTCCCCACTCACAGAGACCCTACATATAATAGAAGGAAATGTCACAGTGGTTGACCTCCCAGGCCCTGGACAGAAACCAGATCTCCTACCCGGGATCCATCACCATTGTCCACAAGACCGGTTATTTCTCAAAGGAAAATTCGTGACCAGCCCTGTCCTGGCTAGCAGAGTAGTCAGTAGCCACATGTGCCTATCTCGCTTTTGAAATATGACTAGTCTGAATCAAGATGTGCTATCAATGTAAAATAAATACAGGGTTTCCACAATTCAGTACAAAAGAAAAATGTCAGATTCTTGATAACGATCATTACATTGATTACTTCTTGAAATGACTTTTTTTTTTTTGAAATGACATTTTTTTAAATTCAGTTAAATCAAATGTAATGTCACCTCTCGCTGATGGCTTTTCTTTTTAAAGTGTTGCTATTTGTCTTAGGCGGGGTTCTCCTGAGACGCAAACTCTGTCAAGCGTATATGTGTATGTATAGAAATAGATTTGTATCCAGAAAATGACGGAAGTTGGCAAGTCCAAGTCCGGGCATGTTCCAAGTCTGTGGGTCAGAGGTCAGGCTGGAGGCTGGTGAACCCAAGAGTTTGGCAGGAAGACAATAGGCTGGCGGCCGCAGGGGTGAATGAATCTAAGGTCAGCAATGTCAGGCTGGTGGCCATAGAAGTGGATGCATCCAAGGTCGGCAGATCAGATGGCAGGGCGCTCACTCCCAAGACTGGTAGGCAATATGGCAGGCCATTGGCTCAAGTCTAAAGAACTAGAAGTCATGATCCAGATGCAGAATCCAGACCCAGCAAAAAGCAATCGAGCTTTTCCACAGCAACCATTTACACAGGAAGCAGTCCAAGTCCCCTAGGAAACTTCCTTTCAATTGATCGGATCAGGGTGGTGCTCTGCCTAAGGATGTTGCATCCCGCCCTAATCGTTGTACAGCTGATTGGCCGCTCCTAGCAGATCCCCTCATGGAAGTGACTATCTGGTGTCAGGTCACCTCAGGGGGGATTACTATCTCTTAACTGCCAACTGCCAACTGCCAAAGCTCTGAGAGTCCTGGCCCAGCCAAGCTGACACAAAACCTAACGGTCAGACTACTAGAAAATGTAGAATTACATAGGTAACTTGCATGGTATTTCTATTGGACAGTTCTGCTCTAGAAGACAGACCCCCCAAGATTAAAAGGAACACATTCCCCACTGCCACCCCATCAGTTCCAAGTCAGAGACCCTGCAAGATAGTGGAAAATGGCCCCAGAGGGCTTTAAACCTTTAAGGAAGCAGACTTCTTTCTCCCATGGAGTGTCTGCTGGGCCCAAAGCACCCACTTCTGAGTTAACAGCTGAGTGTTCCAAGCACATCGCCAGCATTCTATCAAATTTCCAATGAGCGGTTCCCTAACCCAAACCAAAGCCATTGCCAACGACTTGATTCTAACTCACAGCAACCCAAGAGGCCAGACCAGCACTGCCTCTTGGGGTTTCCCAGGCGTTGGGTCATCTTTAGGGAAGCAACCTGCCACATCTCTCTCCCTGAGAGCCGCTGCTGGGTTTACCCTTTTGGTTGACAGGCCAGTGCTTCGCCAAGGTGCCAACAGGGCTCCCTACAGGGCCCCTGGGTGGCACAAATCTTCAGTGCTCAGCCGCTGATCTACAGGCGGCTGGTTGGAAGCCACTGCAGCAGCAGTGTGGGGCAAGGGCCTGCATCCAGAGATTCGAGCTCGGGGAGTCTGAGCTTGGTTTAGAATCCTCCTTGCTCTTCTCAAAGCCAGGCTCGCTGCCGGCTCTCCTTGGCCTCCAAACGACCCACAGCACCGCTATCTAAGGCAGCAGGTCAGCAGAGTCTGGCATGGGCAGCAAGCCTGGGTGGTGCACACGGGAAGGCAGCTCAGCAGCTAAGCCAGAGGTAGGTGGTTCCAGTCCACCCCGAGGTGTCTCCAAAGAAAGGCCTGGCCATCTGTTTGGACACTATCAGCCACCGGAAGTCCTAAGGAGCGCCGGTCCTGGAAGGGACCTAGGAGAAGGTGCCTGCACTTTGAGCCCTGGGGACCAGGAAGT
>NW_022111312.1:3464515-3474029 GCF_000313985.2 Echinops telfairi
GAGTTGATAAAGACCCACACTGACCCTACAGGCCAAGGTAGAACTGTCCCCGTGAGTTTCTCAGACTGTAACTCTATGGGAGTAGAGAGCCCCATCTTTCTCCCAAGGAGCGGCTGGTGGTTTTGAACTGTTGACCTTGCAGCCCAACGAATAACCACGACAACACCAGGGCTCCTGAAAGCTTGAGAGCTTCGATCATGAAAACCTCCATTAAGCCCTTTAATTGAAGGGAGAGGAAAGGATGTGGTCTAGGAGCCTCACTCCTTGGGCTCAAATCCTGACCCTGCGCCCTGGCGGAGGGGGTCTTAAGCAAGCGAGGACCCTTTCCTTTTTTGCTTTCGAGTTTGAAAAGTGAGCACAGGAACCTGGCCTCTCAGGCCTTGTTTAGGAGTCCCAGTGGCCTAGTGATTACAAGTTGGGCTGTGATTCGGAACGTCAGCAGTTCAAAACCACTAGCAGCTCCTCGGGAGTAAGACGGGGCTCTGTAGTGCTGTGCACATAGTTACAGTCTTAGAACCCCACCAGATATGGCAGAGGTTTGGGTTTAGGTTTGGGTTTTCCCAACCTTGTTTGGAAGATTAACCCTTTCCAGACGACTCCATCCTCTGCTTTGAACATTTGGGTTGAAACCATATCTTTTCAGTAATGGGAGACATTTGGAATGAAATGGAAAAATCAAATGCTTTGAGGGCATGTGGACTTTGCTACAATTAATGGGAGATATATGTCTTGGGGTGTGAGGGGGGTGGGGGGTTGTCTGTCTGATGCTGGGCTGGTGGGATGAGACCCCTTTCTTCAGATCCACGCAGCTATACAGGTGTCCACCAGATGGCAGCATATGCTCAAATGAGATGTCCAACACCCACCACCCGCACCACCACCTCATCCCACCCCTGCCACACACACCCTCCCAGGCAGAAAATACAGGTGGGCACTCTATCACCCACAAGGAACCCTGGTGACGAGGTGGGTTATGTGTTGGGCTGCTAACCGCAAGGCCAGCAGTTTGAAACCACCAGCCACCTCTAAGGAAAGACTTGAGGCTTGCTTGTCCCATGAAGATGGACAGTGTCAGAAGCCCACGGGGGCAGTTCTGCCCTGTCCTATTGGGTCACTATGTGTTGGAAGTGAGCTTGGATTGGGTTCCTCGCAGAATGATTAAAAGAGACGGTTGTGTGCAAAACACCCGCTGCTGTTGCTGTCTTTAAGCGCTGTGTTAGTCTGGGTAGACTAGAGAAACAAATCCATAGAAACTCCTATGTGTGCAAAACAGTTTTATATAAAGGGTAATTGTACATTAAGAAAACATCCCAACCCACTCCAGTCCAAGCCCATAAGTCTGATATTAGCCCATATGTCCAATACCAGTCTATAAAGTCCTCTTCAGACTCATGAAACACATGAAATGACCCCGAATGCAGATGATCACAGGCCAGTGGGTAGAAAGTCTTGTGGATCCAGTGGTGGTAGAAGCACCTCAGCGCTGGTAGGGGTCTCCCCGTGGCTCCTCCAGTTCCCAGGTCACGGAGTCTATCAGCGTGGTGCCATGCATCTTGTCAGTAGAGCGTCTCTCTGGGAGTGAGCAGAGAGAGAAAGTGTCTCCCATCTCCAAGGAGGAAAATACAGCAGTTCTCAGAATCCTCAGGAGAAGGCCAGGCCCACACAGAGGCCTCCTTGGCTATGACCTGACTGACAGACTAGACTCCACCTCTTCCCTCTTAATCCTCTCAAGTCCCAAATTGACACCAGGTTATGCGAGCAACTACCACAAGCACCAAGTAAAGTCAGATGTATAACGATGTATAGGATGGAGCAGAACTTCCCCATATGGTTTCGTGGGCTTTACAGGAACAAATTGCCAGGTCCTTTTCCCATAGAGCCCGTGGATAGGCTTGAACTGCCCTTTTTTCCATTAGCCGTCAATCGCTTCGCTTTTACACTGTTAGGGGTCCTCTTAAAATGCCTGACTCACAGCCAATGCTCCATCCATAGGAATTGTCTCTACGTCTTGCCTTGTGACCCTTTTTTCAGCAACCCCTTGTGAGGCCTCTAGAGGTAGACCAGCACAGCTATTGGGATCATTAGGAGACCCTGCTTGGAGGGGAGAGTTTCCCTGAAGGGCTCAATTCCGGTTCTTGCCACTTACTGGCTGTGTAAGTAACTCAATTCTCCTCACTGGGCCTCGTGCCCCATACCTGTAAGCATGCAGAATCCTATTGGGCTTGTTAGGTTTAGAAGTGTGGCTTTGGGTGTCAGGCACCTGTCAGGTGAGGTACTGACAAGACTGAGTCTCCGTCCCAATTCTGCAGGCTGGAAGCACTACCGAGAACCACACTGCTAAGATCATAGTTTTGTTCTGACGTCACAGGAACATCACATACGCAGGCCAGAATTTGCCTCACCCACCCACCCCCGTTCCTTTGTGTTCAGGCCAGTTGCCAACCTTCAAAAAGCACTGACTTGTCCATAGCGACTGCCTCTTCTGGCACCGCCGTTCCCTCTGCTGGAGCTTTAACGACCAGAGCTGTGTGGCCACAGTCCCCACCCAGCCCACTCGCCCCACGCAAGTTGTCTGCCAGCCCATGCAGGCACTAGAACTAGAGAGAGTGGCATTCTGAGCGATGGTTCTCTCTCCAGGGAGGTTCCTCCGGCCGGGGCACAGCCCTGAAGGGCAGGTACGATGCCGAACTGGTCATCTTCCTGAGCTGCTTCAAGAGCTATGAGGACCAGGCGCCCCTCTGTGCGGAGATCCTCAGTGAGATGAAGACTCAGCTGGAAATCTGGGGGACAGACCCCATCCCCGGCCTGAGCCTTGAGCTTCCTGAACAGGACACACCTGGAGCACTGCAGTTCCAGCTGGTGGCATCTGAGGATCCTGAAAGCCGGGTGGATATTAGCCTGGTGCCTGCCTTTGATGCCCTGGGTGAGGGGAGGCCTATCCGTGTGGGGGGAAGGGGAGGGGGAAGAGCAGTCTGAGATTCCTGGGAGGGAAACAGCTTCCAGGTCTGGCCCTGCCACTGTCAGGGCCCTCTCCCCAGCATCTTTGGAGAACTTCCTTTCTGCAGAAGGCTGCCATTGTGCAGAATCTTGTATTTCATCCCGAGACCGCCCGAGCCATTTTAACAGGCCCTTCCATAATCAACTCATCTTTAGAGACCCATAAAAATGTCTCGGTGCCCTCGCCTGTAATTTGGAGACAATAATCATGACCTGGTAAAGCTGTTTGGAGACTTATACTTGTTCCTCTATAGATAAACTTAGCACCCACCACATGATAAGGGTCAGATGGGCATTTGCTGTTAGCAGGTTATGCCTTGGGGTGCTAACTGCAAGGTCAGCAGTTCAAAACCTCCAGCTGCCCCTAGGGAGAAAGACGACACTCTCTACTCCTGTAAAGAGTTACAGACTCAGAGACCCCCACAGGGACAGGTCTACCCTGGAGGGTTGCTATGAGTCGGCAGGGACTACACAGTCACACGCATGGGAAGTGGAGAAAAGAATAAATACATCGAAGGGCTCTGAGTTCAACACTGCCTCTGAGCCTGTTATCCTGGATTCCTCTGTGCTGGACGCTCGCTCAGGGAACACTGAGAGCCAAGCCTTAGCTCTACCACACAGCTGGCTTCTCCGAGTTCTCCCCCCTCCCTCCCATTGCCCCAAGCTGGGCTCAGTGCCAACGCTGCCCTCCCACCCACAGGACAGCTCCACCCTGGCGTAAAACCTGAACCCCGGGTCTACTCTGCTCTTCTCAGCAGCGGCTCCCAGCGGGGCGAGCACGCTGCCTGCTTTGCAGAGCTACGGAGAGAGTTCGTGAACACCCTCCCAGTCAAACTGAAGAACCTGATGCTGTTGGTCAAACACTGGTACCGCCAGGTAAGGACAAGCCCTCCCTCCAGGCTCAGGACAGTGTGATCTCTGCTTCGAGATCCTGCAGGTCTTCTCTTAACTTCATTTAGTGTTAAGAGGAACTGTCGGGTCATACCCTTTGTCCATTATTCTCCACTGGGTGAGCTGCCTTCTTGTTGATTTCTCAGTGCTCTTTATATATGCAGGGTGCCAACGCTCAGTCAGTTAATACGATGCAGCTGTCTTTCCCCAGGCTCTAACTAGTCCATTCACTTTCTTTAGGGGTCTTTGACCATCAGAAACATTGGCGTGTTCATGTAATCAGACGTATTCATCTTTTCCTTGTATGATTTGTGCTTTGTGTGTCTTATTGAAGATATCTTCCCCAAGCCTGTCTTCCTAAAATGACTCTCTTATTTTTTTTCCATGTGTAAGGCAGACAAAATAATAATAATTTGTAAAGTATCAAGGGCTCATGAGGGAGGGGGAATGAGGAGCTGATACCAAGGGCTTAAGTAGAAAGCCAATGTTTTGAGAATGATGAGGGCAACGAATGTACAAATGTGCTTGACATACAATGCATGGATGGATGGATTGTGATAAGAGTTGTATGAGCCCTTGATAAAATAATTTAAAAACAAAACAAAAATAGTTTCTAAAGCTCTCACTGCCACGGAGTCAATTCTGACTCAAGGTGACCCTCTAGGACAGGGTAGAGCTGCCCCCGTGGGTTTCTAAGACGATCACTCTTTGCGGGAGTAGAAAACCCGGTCTCTCTTCTGCGGAGCGGCTGGTGGTTTTAAAACGCAGGCCCGGCGGGCCGCAGCCCAAAGCATTGCTAACTGCTAGAGTTGTGTTTATGTTTGGAGCTATAACCTATGTGGAAAATTCTGTGTATGGGATGAAGCGATCTGTAGTGTGTAACCCTGCCTCCCCCGCCCCATAGGCAGCTGTGCTTGTGCACACTCTTGTGCATCAGGCGGGGTGTACCCCTGCCAGTGCCAGGGACAGGGAACGGACCCCCCAAAGCCTTGGGACATCTGGCCAGATCCACTTGTTGGGCTTACTCATCACAGAGCAAGGTGGAGTCCAGAGAAGCCCTGGAGTCTGATTCTGACCCAGACACGACTTACGGTGCAGTCTTAAGCAAAGGCTCACCCTTCTGTGCCCCCACTGCTTCTACAGGAGCATGGGCTTCTCTAAGTCTCCCCAGCTAAAAAAGACTCCCCCAGGACAAGAAAGACCACTCATAACCTCACACAATCCAAGCGCACTGCCGTCAAGTTGATCCTGACGACGTCAGACTGACTCCGGCCCGCCTGGGGGTCAAGTCCTGGCTCTGCCGCGTAGTGGCTGTGTGATGGGGGCAAGTTACATCACCCCTGTGACTGTTTCCGCTTCTCTAATCAGGTAGTTTACTGGTTAGAGGTATTTTGGAGATATTTTAATGCCATCTTTCCTTTAAAATATTTTCTTTTCTTTAAAAACCATACCTCTAGGATCCGATAGCATGATCGGCTTTGGGGGGGTGGGGCTATTAGGCAGGGTTCTCTAGAAAAACAAAACCAGAACACTTTTTATTATCTATATAAGGGCATAGGTTTATTACAGTGAGAAGGAATACGACAGCTAATTAGTCCACACAGCAGTACAGAGGGCTCAGTTCAACTCACTTCCATGGAACAGTTAATATACCGGAAGTCCTTCAACTCACGTGGGCTGCCAGGTCCAAGGTCAAGGAAGCAGACAGTGGAGTCCTCCCTCAGGCAAGGCAGGCAGAGTCTGCCCACAAGCAGCAGGGTGGGTCAACAACAGCAGTCTGTAGCTCGGGAGCTTAGCGAAGCAGGCCTGGATGGGATATTAAGTGCAAACAGTGCAAGATGACAGGATCCACCAGCCTCAAGGTCAAGCGATGTACACACCAGCAGTGTGGTGAAGCAGGTCTCCACAGAGCCTTAAGCTCTAGCAACATGGGTCGGCCTGGCCCACAGGTAGTGTAGCTCACAGGTTGAGGTAGAGAACTAGCTAAAGCAACATGCTCCAGCACACTCCAATCACTGCAGCGCAAGAGAGAGAGCCATTTATCTCTTTGCGCGCCAATCAAACTGATCGGATTAAGACCACGTGTTCCTATTGGCCAGGGTGGCACAATAAACCTACTTATCACAGGTTGTGGCAAAGCAGCTCTAAACGCACTGCCATTGAATTGACTCCGACTCATAGCGAACGTATAGGGCAGAGTAGAACTGCCCCCGTGGGTTTCCAAGGCTGTAACTCTGCACAGAAGTAGAAAGCCTTGCCTTTCTCCCTTGGAGTTGCTGATGGTTGGAACTCTGACCTTGCAGTTAGCAGCTCAGCGTGCAACCACCATGCCATCAGTGCCATCAGGGCTCCTTTTAAACCATGCCGCGCCCCCTTACTCTGCTCAAGAGTCTATGTATAGATTGGTCTATGCATAGATTCTGAAGGAGTCCAGAGACATGTTCTGGCATTCCCATTCTTCTCAGGGTTATCCATGGGCTGTTATGATCCACAGGGTTGGATGCCTTGGCATAGCCAATGAAACACAGGTAAACATCTTTCTGATGTTCTCTGCCTTCACCAAGATTCTTGGGACATCAGCAATGAGAGCCCTCATTCGACCTCCTCTTCTGAACCTGCCCTGAATTGCTGGAAGCTCCCTGACCAGGTCCTGCTCTGACTGTGGTTGATTGACCGTCGGCACCATTGTACTGGCATGTGATAGTAACGATTTTGTTCCCTGATGTCGGCATTCTGTCGAGTTGCCTTTCTTTAGATTGTGAACCAAACTTGAGTGAGTCCTTTCCAGCTGATTGTCCGGGTCTTCCAAACTTCCTGGCATAGCCGAGCGAGTGCTTCAAGTGCTCCCTACATCAGCTTGCTCAGGCATTTCAGGTGGTATTCCATCAATTCCTGGAGCCTGGTATCTCACTCATGCTTTTCAGCGCGGCTTGAACTTCTTCCTTCAGGATCAATGATTCCTGATCACAGGCCACTTCTTGAAATGGTTGCTATGTTGACCGGTTCTTCTTGGTACTGTGACACTGTATTCCTCTCATCATCTTTTGATCCTTCGGTCAATATTTTGCCCATAGAATCCTTCAACATTGCAACTCCGGGCTTGAATTTTTTTCTTCAGGTCTTTCCGTTTGAGATACGTGTTCTTCCTTTTTGCCTTTCTAGTTCCACGTCCTTGCAGAACCCATCGTAATGCTTGACTTTGTCTTCTAGAGCTGCCCTTGGAAGTTTTCTGTTCAGCAATTTTACTTCATCGTTTGTTCTGTTTGCTCTCGCCACTCTGCGTTGAGGAGCAAGTTTCAGGGCCTCTCCTGGCATCTACTTTGAGCTTTCCTTTCCTCCCTGTCTTAGGAATGGCCTTTTGCTTTCTTCATGATTGCTTCTTGATGAAGGATGTCCTTGATGCCATCTCGCAGCTCATCTGTTCCTTGGTCTTTAGTGGTCCTTGGATCAAATAGGTTGTTGACACCATTCTTCACCTTTTCGTTCCCAGCATAATAAACTAGACGATGGTCCGACTCAGATTGGCCAAGACCAGTCCACTTCAGCTCACGAATGCCTGTGTTCCCCTTCATTTTTGATGACTTCCGATTTTCCCAGATTCATACCTTGTACATTCTGCATTCCAATGTCTCAGAATGTCGGCCTCTGCTCGTTCCCATTTTGAGTCGTGCCCCGTCGGCAGGTGAAGGTGTCCAGACAGCTTTAGTTGTCTGCATCAAGGCAGACTCTAGTTTGAGGAGGGAGTCCCCCCCCACCCCCCCACGTTGGTTCCAAAGTGAGGGGCCAATCTTCTCGCATCATATCAGACACCGTCCTACTGATATTTATAACGTGTTCGCTGGCTAATCCTTCAGAAGTGGACCAATTATTCCTTCTTCTTGGTGCTTAATCTGGAGGCTCCACTGAAACCTGATCACAGTAGGAGACACTGTGGTATTTGACACACCAGTGGCATACCGTCCAGCAACACACAAGCCACCAGAGGACAGCCAACTGCCAGACACATGCTGGTTGGGGACCCATAGATGGTGGTCCATCCTAGGAGAGGGGGGGAGTGATGTGGTCACCCATGTGTCTGCTTTAGTGGACAGTCCATTGGAAGGACCAAGACTGAGCATCATGAGGAGGCTGGGCCAGTTGTCAAGGTGAGAGGTTGATGGCAGGACTGAGACGGATCAGAGTTTGGGAAAGAGGGAGACACACAGGACGCTGTGAGCCAGCCACTTAGACCAAGCCCCCACAGGCAGGACAAGAGATACCCACCAGGCTGCTCCCTGAACAGGCTTGGGGTGTCGCTGCTTGTCCCAGGCTGGGCCTGCAGGTCCCCACTCGGAAGTGCTACAGAAGGCTCACCTTCTTCCTTCCTCCTTATCCTTTAAGCCCCTCGTCTCGACCCTTTACAGGTGTGCCCGCAGGAGGCACAGAGGGGGACGCTGCCCCCAGTCTACGCCCTGGAGTTGCTGACCATCTTCGCCTGGGAGCAGGGCTACAAGAAAGATGCCTTCAGCCTGGCCCAAGGCCTGCGGACCGTCCTGGGCCTGATCCACCAGTATCAACACCTGTGTATCTTCTGGACCGTCTACTATGACTTCGAAGACCCTTCGGTCGGGCAGTTCTTGAGGGACCAGCTCAAGAGACCCAGGTACCCCTGTCACCCAGGTACCCCTTCCCGGAGGCAGAGCCACAGGGATGTAATTAACCACCATGGAAGTGGTCATAGCAACTGAGGGCTTGGATGGGGGCCTGAGCCCAGAGCGACCCTTGCATTTTCTAAATCAGTGGCCCCAGCCTCGCACTGGAAGCACTGAGAGAGATTTTAGAGTCCCTGTGTGGTGCTAGCAATAGACACCTAACAAGAAGCACTCGGCTACTCGCCACGAGGTTGGTGGTTCTAATTCAGGCCAGCGGTGGCTCGCAATAAAGGCCAGGCAATCTCCCTCCAAAAGATCAGCCCATCAGCTGAGGACAGACCATTCTACTCTGACACACGTGGGGTCACAGAAAGACAGAATCTTGACAGTAACCGGTACGAGAGGGGGGTCTTAAACTAGATCGACGCGCTGGTACTATAGTAGAACAGGCGCTGGTACTATAGTAGAACAACTATATCAGGTGCCGAGTCTGTTCCGATGCCTAGCAACCGGATGTGCAGCAGAAGGAATCCAGCCAGGTCTCCCGCTCCGTCCTCACAAGGCATGTCTAGGTGTGACCCCATTGTGGCGGCCCCAATCCAGCTCGTTTCGTCGAAAGCCTCCCTCCTCTTCACTCGCCCTCGACTTTACCAGGCATGATGCCCTTCCTCTGGGACTGGTCCCTGCTAGTCACATGCCCAAAGTCTGTGAAATGAACTCCCACCTTTCCCGATTCTACGCCATCCTTCTCAGAAGCGGTTGGGAACACGGTGGCGTGGGGTCTCCGGCACCTCGGGGTGACCTCTTTGCTAAGGGCTGTGCAGCAGATTTACCCGATGCCCCGCGTCACCCCATCCCTTGACTGTGGTTCCCATTGGCATCCACCGTGGCTCCGGGTGAAATGAAATCTCTGGTGATTTCCGTCTTTCTCTCTGTTTTCCGCGATGACGTCGGCCGGTCCAGTTGGGAGGGCTTTCGTTCTTAGAGGCCCATTT
>NW_022111312.1:3474582-3480384 GCF_000313985.2 Echinops telfairi
TGGGCAGAGCGTCAGAGACCGCCTGTGATGACACCTCTTGATTTCAGTTAAGGGTGGGGCGGCAGACCAGTCTGTCCTTCCGTCCATCGCGTTCAGATTAGCCAGGGGTGCTCATTCACACACACCCCTCTTCTGCTCATCAGCTTCCTGGGATCCAGCCCTCCTCCCGCCATCCGCCTCTTTCTTCCTGCTTTTCCTCGGCTCCAGGCCGTTTCTCTGGAGCCGCCCGCTCAGAATCAACCCTGTGCTCCGCCCGCTCCTAAGAGGTAATTCCAAAGAAACCTGGAGCCCTGGTGGCAGTGTGGTTAGGAATTGGCCTGTCAACCTCAAGGTCAGCAGTTCAAAACCACCAGCTTCTCTGAGGGAGAAAGATGAGGCTTTCTTGTTCTTTCTATCGTTGACAGGTTGACATTTCTGTTGAATAAAGGTCGTTATGATTTGTCTCCCCATACGTTTGAAATGAACTTGTCTGTCACTAAAGATTACAAGGCCAGGGCCAGTTTGACTCTCCCTCCTTTTGTTAGCCACTCGGACCAATAATTAGATTGCAAGGGTAAGGAGTCTGGAAGGTTTTATATATATATATATGTGTGTGTGTGTGTTTATGTATGTATGTATGTATATGTATATATGTCTATACATGTTATTGGCATATACTTCACAGGTCATACAATGTAAACATGCAATCATATGAAGAAGCGTGTGTGATCATCACCACAATAACTTCAGAACATTTTCTTCTTGTGCATATATATTTATATATATATATTTCCCCCACTTCATGGAGCCATTTTTATTTAACATATTTCTTTTTCCTTTAAACTCTCCCTTTTTTTTTTGCACACACACCTCCTCCATCCCTCCCCTCTCTGCTCCAGGGAAGACTTACAGTCTTGGAAATCCACAGGGGCAGGTCTACCCTGTCCTGGTGGGTCGCTTCACTGTGAGTCTGCATTGACTCGTTGGTAGTGAGTTTTACAAATCAGGTTCTTGTAAACAGACTCCTGGGTGTGTTTCCTCGATAAGGAGCCCTGGTGGCGCAGCGGGTTAACGTGTTGGGCTGCCGACCACGAGGTCAGCTGTTCAAAGCCACCAGCCCCTCCGAGGCAGAAAGAGGAGGCGTTTGCACCCCTGAAAACTCCCGGGGCCGTCTACCGTGCCGTATAGGGTGGCTGTGAGTTGCATCATCTGGTTGGCGTGGGTTGGTATTCGGGATTGTGCTCGTGTGTGGAAATGATCCCTGGGACTGGAATTGCTGGCTCACAAGCTGCAACTCAGATTCCCCTGACTTCTCATGAGATGAGAGTTGGGACCCATTGTCTGCAGCACCCCCATCAGGGCAGGCACTGCAGCTGTCCCCGTTTTGCAGAGGAGCAAACGGAGGCTCCGAGAGGCTGAGTCATCTGCTCTGGGCCCCACAGCTGCAAAGTAGCAGAGTCCAGACTGGCTCCAGAGCTGCTTGGCCCCACTGACCAGCTTGCTAAGCAGAACCTGCTTGTCTCTCTGGGAATGCAGGCCTGTGATCCTGGACCCGGCGGACCCCACGTGGGACGTGGGGAACGGAACGGCCTGGCGGTGGGAGGTGCTGGCCCAAGAAGCAGGGTCCTGCTACGACCACCCGTGCTTTCTGTCGGCATCTGGGAGCCCTGTGCAGCCCTGGGAGGGGCCGGTGAGTGCGGTTTGGGGTGGGGGTAGGGGGGCGTGGGGAACTCTGGAATCCTGGGATTTACACGTGGTTGAATAGCAAGCACACAGCACATAGCTGAAAGGTGAGGCAGCGCCAGGAGACAATTTCACTGCCAGGCTGGGTGGAAAGGCCTTCGTTCTGCAGTTACTGAAGGAGCAACGGTGGGTCCTGTGTTTGACTGCTAACCGCAAGGCCAGCAGTTCAAAACCACCAGCCGCTCCACGGGAGAGAGGTGAGACTTTCTACTCCCACCAAGAATTATACTGGGGGCAGTTCTACGCTGTCGTATCAGTCGCTATGAGCCCGTATCAACTCGACGTGAACATAATTTGTCTGCTGACTAAGCAGACTAAGTGTCCACGGGCGGGAGGGGGGGAGAGGGGGTGCCTTTTTGTAATTTATTCCTCAAGAAGGCAGCCTTTCTCTATGCCCAAAGGGGCCACAGAGGCAGGCTAGCAGTGCCGGGGGGCCTCAGTCAGTCTGGCTGCACATGGGGCTGGTGAGAGAAGGGATTGATCAGAAGGGATCGATCGGCCCATGGGTAAAGCAGATCTTTCCACTATTTCCAGGGCCTGCCACGTGCTGGGTGCTCTGGTTTGGGGCACCCCATCCAGAGGGACCCTGACCAAAGGATCTCCGCGGACAGCGGGAGCCTCCGTGTTGTGCAACCCAGAGTCGGGAGCAGGCAGCCCTCACACCCAGCATCCAGCCCTTCGGGGATGTCCAGCCCTTCGGGGACGTCCAGCCCCTTGGGGACGTCCAGCCCCTCAGCGACGCCCAGCCCCTTGGGCACACCCAACCCCTTGGGCACACCCAGCCCCTCAAGGACGTCTAGCCCCTCAGGGAGACCCAGCCCCTCGGGCACACCCAGCCCAGCCCCATCTACGCAGGGCTCGGATTTGGCTCTGTCTCAGATCCCCAGCAAGGAGCTGGACCGCTTCATCCAGGACCACCTGAGGCCGAGCCCACAGTTCCAGGAGCAGGTCAGCAGGGCCATTGACGGCATCCTCCGCTGCCTCCGTGAGACGTGTCTCCACAAGGCCTCACGTGTCGGCAAGGTGAATGGGGCGGGTGGGCTGAGCTGGAGAAAAAGGTCTGCTGCTCTTTTGAGAGAACTGTCTGTGTGGTGGCTTACAAGTCGGGCTGCTAACCACCAGGTCAGCAGTTCAAATCCACCAACCGCTCCGTAGGAGAAAGATGAGGCTGCCCACTCCTGGCAAGACCGACAATCTCGGAACCCCCTGGAGCAGTTCTCTCCCGACCCACTAGGTCGCTGAGGGTTGGGATGGACTCAAAACTGCAAATTGTCCACAACAATCAGATCCCTTCCTGCATCGGCTCCGAACCCTCATGGTGTCACCAAGCAGCACAGGGCCTCAGGGTTGGAGGAGCCAGCCTGGCTCAACCTATACGACGCTGGTCCTCCAGCCCTCTGCACGGGCTGCTTTCTCCTTCTGGAATGTTCTTCCCCACCCATTTGGCTCCCCAACACCTCCTACAAGTCTTTGATGCATAGCCGGGTCTGACTACTCACCTTCAAACTGCTGCCTCCTCTCACACCCTGGCCTCCTACTGTCCAGGTCCCGTCCTCACTGGGCACGTTCCCCTGAATCATGGTGGTGGGTGGACCGTCTCCCCCTGCTGGAACTAAGGCTTCCACAAAACCGGCACCCATGCCTGGCCACCAAGCCCATTCCAACTCAGAGTGTCCCTGCCGGACAGAGCAGAACAGACCCAGCTTCCGGGGGCTAGAAAACTTTATGGAAGTGGGCGGCCGCCTCTTTCTCCCATGGGGCAGCTGGTGGACACAAACCACTCGCTTTAAGGTAGCAGCCCTCGAGCGCTTAGCTGCGCTGCCACCCACTCCTATCCTGTTCCGTGCATGTGCCCATTGAACATTTGTTGAGTGAATTGATCAGAAAGGCCAACAGAACTGTCATCAGGGCTTTATTTGGCCCTCGGACCTCCATGGGCCACCTCACCCTATAGATGTTGGGCTAAGATGCTCGGTCACCATCCCCTCTCCGACTGATGTTGCTCTGGCTACGTGGGTAGACAGACATCATTTGGTTCTCTGCCAGGCTTTGAAGGGTCAGAGGTCAGAGGGTACCCCCAGACTTGGAAGCAGTTAATGAGCAGTTTCAGGGGTACAGGTGAGGTGCACCTCGGTGGAGTCGCCGTCCAACTCCAGCTCAAAGGGGTCACCAGTCTGCGCTGTGTCTCCCTCTGCAGGGGGGTTCTTTCGGCCGGGGCACAGCCCTAAAAGGTGGCTGTGATGCAGAACTTGTCATCTTCCTCAACTGCTTCAAGGACTACCAGGAGCAGGGGTCCCGCTGGGCAGAGATCCTGGATGACATGAGGGCCCCCCTGGAATCCTGGTGTCGAGACCCCACACTCAGCCTGAGCGCCGAGTTTCCTGAACAGAACGTGCCTGGGACTTTGCAGTTGCGACTGACATCCACGACCCTGGAAAGCTGGATAGACATTAGACTGCTGCCTGCCTTTGATGCCCTAGGTGAGGGATCAGCCTGTGCTTTGGGGACTGGAGGGACGAAGGGGCCCAGGGAACAGAGGGACTGGCCTCCTCCTTGTGACCCTCACTCTCCCGACATCACCAGACACTGCAAATACCCAATCATCACATCATGTAATTATGTTGTGCTTGTAATTTTGCAAAGCTATCATGAAAGGTTCCACATAATCAGACAGCAGCAGACATTACACACGTGCCCCAATTAAAATTCAACCAATTTAAAACACACTTTAACAATAATTGACTTCGGTTTGGGTGGGGGCGGTTGTTGTTTCAAATTATATGTTATCAATTTTTTCTGTATTTGTGGGGGTTTACTTTCTAGTTATTTTTCTAATTTCAGGGTTGGGGTGGCTGTTGCTCTGAGCTTAGTAATTGTCCATCTTAATAATTGCAATGAAGGCTATGCCTTTCCCTCAAAGGGCTGCTTTAGCTGCATGGCACATGCTTTGGTATTTGGTCTTTTTCTTATTCGGGTCTATTTTGTAATTTTGATTTCACATAAGGATTCGTTCTTGAACTCTGAATATTTTTAATGAATTGGTTTCCAAATGGATCTGTTAGGGTTTTGCTTTTCTGGGTTTTTTGATACTTGGTATTTTTCTCTTCAATGTAGTAAGAGAATGTAGCCTATGTGGAGTTTGTTGAGACTTCCAAGGTGACCTATGATTGAGGGAGGATGGTGGTTAAATGCAAGCTTTCATTTAGTAGGGCCTTCGGCTAGTTGATCATGGGTTTTGCTCAGGTCTGTGTTGTTACTACTACCTTTTTTACATCAGGGGTCTGTCCATTTCTGAGTGGCTATCCTAAAACCACATACCCAAATGTGTATTTGTCCTATCTCTCGTAACAATGTGGGCAAGTTTGCTTTTAATGTTTTTAAGCTAGGTCACTAGGAACATATATGTACACAATGCTTTTGTTGGGTGGAGCCTTTTGATTGTTAAGTGATCGCCCTCCTTGTTCTTAAACACTGCTGTCTGGTATTCATAAGGACTGTCCTAATCTCCGCGTGCAGTTGTACACGCAGTGTTTCACTTGCCCACAGGGAAGATCAGCTCTGGCCTGAAACCCACGCCCCAGGTCTACTCCGCCCTCCTCCACAGCGGTGGCCAGGGCGGCCAGTATGCGGCCTGCTTTGCAGAGCTGCGCAGGAACTTCGTGAACACTCGCCCAGCCAAGCTGAAGAGCCTGATTCTACTGGTGAAGCACTGGTACCACCAGGTGAGCGCTCGGATGGACCCTAGCCCCTCCCAGCAAGTGGATACTGTTTTGGCGGCTGTCTCAGCCAATCACCTCCTCCATTATGCAGCCATCTCTTCTCCTCCTTTTCTTATTGGCCATCTGCAGTGGAAGGACCGCCTCTGCCATTTCCTGCCCAGACCTGGGAGCCAATGAAAATATTTTCTCCATCCACGTTTTCTTTCCCCTTTTTTCAGGCTTTCTTTCTTTCCTTTTATAAATTATTTTATTGGGGGCTCGTACAACTCATCACAATCCATCCATCCATCCATCATGTCAAGCACACTTGTACATTTGTTGCCATCATCATTCTCAAAACATTTGTTTTCTACTTGAGCCC
>NW_022111312.1:3480548-3482709 GCF_000313985.2 Echinops telfairi
GAAGGAATCAGGCGAGCATTAAACACCTATGAGGACCCCCGTTCCCCCAAGCCAGGAGGACTTGATTCAGCCAATGGGGTATTGGTTATACCTTCGACCACGCCTCCCCAGCCAGAGGTTTAAAATAACTTGGCGGTGGGATAGCCGCCCCTTTGGCCCCTCTGTCTTCTCCCCTTGACCCTGCTCCTGCACGGGCTTAGCCAAACCATGGTCTCTCTGGCCTCAGGCCAAGACATGTGGGTGAGCAGGTCCACGCGGTTGCCCGTGTTCAGTGGTGGACCCCAGCTTGGCTTTCATTTGGTTTGACACACTTCCCCAAAATAGCGTGTACCCTTTTGAGCCTCTAAAACTGGAAACTTCTCCCATTCTTTATAAAAGCCCACTTGGATCACAAACGAGGCTTTGGCGTGAATTCTTTCACACGCGAAGGCAAGAACGGAGGCATCACCCACCTGGGAAACCGCACAGCACTGGGATTTGGAGTTCTGGTCCACATCCATCTCACCCTCTCTTCAGGGCCCACATTTCCTGTATTAGGGGCTCAGCTTTCCTCCCCAGTCCACACTTCACTTCTCTCTCTACACCACCAAGAGGCCCCATGTCTGCCCACCTCCAGGCGTTTGCTGATGCTCCCGTCCCACCACCACCATCGTCCCTGCGAAGTCCTTCAGACGCCCTTCCTAAGCAGGCTCTGAATGCCTGTTCACATCCGGGAACGCGTTAGCAAATGTCTGTCGAGCCCCCACAATTGCTAGTGCAGTGAGGGATGCTGAGATACCAAGATGGACCCCTCACAGCCCGGCTCAGGTCTGTACAGCCAGCTCAGACGCTCTGGGGAGCGGGGAGACTCCGGGCACGTCCCGAGTTCTAGTCTGAGCGTTAGTCTCTCGGTCTGACCTGGGACGGGTCACGCCGCTCGGCTCTTTGGGCCTTGCTCAATGCGTCTGTGACATAAGAAGGTGGAGCCCCAGCCGTCTTCAAGCCTTGATTCTTTCTGTAGGTCTACGGGTCCTAACTCCTCCCCTTCCCCAAGTGTCTGGGGCCGGCCTCTGTGCACGTGCGCAGTGGGTCCTCACACCCACTGTTGTGTGGTTGGCCTCGGGCGACACAGGTGGCAGCTCAGAACAGAGGTCCAGCCAGTGCTGCTCTGCCGCCAGCCTACGCCCTGGAGCTACTGACCCTGTTCGCCTGGGAGCAAAACGGCAGGAAGGACAGCTTCAACATGGCCCGAGGCCTCCGGACGGTCCTGGGCCTCATCCAGCAGCACCGGAAGCTCTGTGTCTACTGGACTGTCAACTATGACCTTGAGGACCCTGATCTCAGAGCTCATCTGCTTGGCCAGCTCCAGAAACCCAGGTACAGACTCACTGTCCACCCTCTACCCAACAGGTCCCTACCCGTCACCCAGGAAGTCATCGTCTCTGGGAGGGCTGCCCTCACTGGTGCCTCCCGCTGGACTCCCGGCTAAGCCCGCACGGAAGCCAGAGCCAATTGTCATAATACGATAGAAACCCAGTTCTTAAGTTACGGGAAGGCCACGGATGTGGCCCCCACCCCAAAGCAGGGCATCTCTGAACACTGAGGGCATCAAGTGGAGGCCTTGGAAGGTCAAGTGGGCATTGTGACCTTCTCGAGCCTGCAACTGTGGCACAGATTCCAAATCTACCCACCCAGGTGGCCCCTTTGCCCCTGCACATGCAGACTGGGAGTATGCCGCTCTCACGGCCCCTCTCCAGGACACGGGGCTGTAAGAGAAATGTTTCTAGGTGGCTGATGACCATGCCTGGGAGGTCCACAAGTAGAATAGCCCTTTGTCTCAGAGGACCACCTCTCTGGAGAATGAGCTACTGTGGGGCTAGCAGTGCTGCGCAACCCCGTCCTGAGCCACCACCACCCCCCTTTAGAACAGCATCCGTGAGCCTAAGAAGCCCCAAAGCAGAGCCCCTATTGTTGATATCTGCAAGCCAACCACACACTTCCCCCTCTCCCCACCCCAGCACACCCATGCATGGGAAAGCTTCCGCCATTCTTAAGACTAACTCTCTCTCTCTCTGAGGGAGCTGGTTGACCAGGGGTCCAGACACCACCACCATCACTACCACCACCACTACCATTACTACCACTATTACTACTACCACTACCACCACTACTCCACCACCAC
>NW_022111312.1:3483325-3489875 GCF_000313985.2 Echinops telfairi
CTACTCCACCTCTTCCTCCTCTTCTTTCCTCCTCCTCTTCCCAGCCCCCATGCCCCTTTGCCGGCCCTCTTACCCACCTGCCCCTTCACTGATTGCCACCCATTCTGACCCCAGGCCCCTGGTCCTGGACCCGGCTGACCCCACCTGGAACGTGGGTCAGGGCAACTGGGAGCCATTGGCCCAGGAAGCAGCAGCCCTGGAGACCCAGGCCTGCTTTCTGAGTGGAGACCGGACGCCTGTGGTGCCCTGGGACGTGATGGTGAGAAGCGGAGCCCTGCGGTGGTGGGCCCTGTGGGTACCCCCTCCCCTCTCCAGCTCTGCCCCTCCTCTCCCCAGCACTGCCTTCCTTCCTTCCTTCACCTGCCCTACCCCCTCCCCAGCTGCTAGGAATGCTGGCATCTCAGGGCTCCTAGCTGTCCCCTTCCTGGAGCCACCCCCCACTCCACCTGAGCCCACCTTGTGCCCTGGCCAGAGCCTGAGCGCTCAGACACACCACTGTTGATCCATTCTGACCCCTTGAGAGCCTAGAGGAGAGGGTAGGACTGCACCTGGGGGGCTGTGAGGCCCCTGTCATCTTTACAGGAGAAGAGCAGCAGAGGGGATTGAACCGCCAACCTTTGGGTTAACAGCTGAGAGCCACTGTGCCTCTGGGGCCCCTTATCGGAGTGCCAGGCACCAACCATTCAGCCTAAGACATCATCCTGCCAACTTTGAGATGCCACCCAGAGACACCCATATGTGTGTAAGAGAGAGCTTTATATCAAGAAGAAATTATGCATCAAACATCCCAGCCCAGTCCAGATCAAGTCCATGAGTTCAATATTAGCCCATAAGTCCGATGGATTCCTCTTGAGACTCACGCAGCACATGCAATGACGTCGAATGCAGGAAGACCACAGGCCCATCGGTGGAAAGTCTTGGGGATCCAGTGGTGGTGGAAGCATCTCAGTGCTGGCAGGGGTCTCCACGTGGCTCCTCCAGCTCCAGGGCTCTAGCACAGCTCCATGTATCTTCTCAACGGGAATATCTCGCCGGGAGTGTGTGTGTCCTGCCTTCAGTGAGCTGTTTATCTTCATAGCACCTCCAAATGAGGTCATCAAACAATGACCTGATTGGCAGGCTAAACTCTGCCCCTTCACTTTTAATAGTCTCAAGTTGGCACCAGATGATGTAACTACCACACCACCCATGGTCCAGGGCCCAGCTGAGACCCATCTTGGTTTAGCACCTCCCTGGTCCTCTCCTCTCCATGGTCACACCCCACTGCTTTCACAGGCACACCCCAGTTAATCGCGCACCTGAGACTTGTGTCTCCGGCTCTGTTGTTAGAGCCCAGCCTAAGTCACAAGGTTGGCAGTTCAAAACACTAGCTGCTCCATGGGAGCAAGATGAGGCTTTCTATTCCGGTCAAGAGTCACAGCCTTGGAACCCCATAGGGACAGTTCTACCCTGTCCTACAGGGTCACTGTGAGTTGGAATCGGCTCAGTGGTGGCGAGTTTGGTTTTTGTTTGTTTTCAGTTTAACCTAAGACCTGAGCCCTTTGAAGCCTCACCCCTAACCCCACCCCACCCCCCACCCTAGGATCTGCCCAGCAGAGGAATCTCTCTACCCGTGTTTGACCCTAAAACCCACACCCCCTACCTGCCACCATTTAAAGATGGGGAAGCTGAGGCTGCGGGCAGGTGTTGGACCCAGAACTTGAACTCAGATCCCTCTGATGTCACCTCACGGTGCTGCCAGGCTGCTGAGATGGGAGAGAGGAGCTGGGCGGGGGTTTCGGAGTCCCGACCCCCGACAGGGCCCGAGCTGGGGTGGTCCTGGGGATCACCATCTCCAGCTGATCCCCTGGGGTGCCTTCCACAGCCCGCGCTCCTTCGTCAGACCCCCGCCGGGGACCTGGACAAGTTCATCAGTGAATTCCTGCAGCCCACCAGCCAGTTCCTGAGCCAGGTGAACCGGGCCGTCAACACCATCTGCTCCTTCCTGAAGGAGAACTGCTTCCGGAACTCTCCTACCAAAGTGCTGAAGGTGGTCAAGGTGGGTGTCGTGGATGGAAAGGTGACACGCCCACCTGCCAGAAACGTGCGTTGTAAACCTTCACCCTGCTGTGGTCCGGGTAGCCTCGGGAGGCATCGGGGGTTACGCGCTGGGCTGTTAATCGCAGGGTCCACAGTTCAAGCCTGCCAGCTGCCCCTTGGAAGAAAGGTAAGGCTGTCGGTTCCTGGAAAGGTGTACAGCCTTGGAAACCGCACATGGGGCCACTGCCCGTTGAAGTCCACTCAGTGGGGGCAGGTTGAGGGTACTGGTTCTAGACCCCGTTTGGAATAGCGGGTCTTCTTCATCCTGTTCACGCAGTTGTATTTGTGGAGGGTGTGTCTTAAACCAGTCACCTGGGAGATGGAAAAGGACAAACCAAGCAACCAGGGAACAGAGATGGGGGGAGACCTTTACCACACCACGTGCAGATCACCTAGAAACGGACGAACAGAAGCTGAAAAGAGAAGAGGCCCCACCCCAGAGCCAACAGAGAAAGCCTTTATCCTAGAGCCTGGGCCCTGATACTCGGGCACCTCGCCTCCTAAACTGTGAGAAAGTGCATTCCTGTTCGCCAAAGACACCCCCTTGTGGTATCCCTGGTCCAGCAGCGCCAGGAAGCTGAGACAGTGGCTCTGCAGAGGGCCGTGGGCAAAGAGGGTGCTGCAGACTGGCAATTGCGCAGGGACTAAGCAAGGGGGATGACCCCCCTTTTAAACCCACGACCATCTAGTCCATAGTGACCCTGTAGGACAGGGAGCTGCCCTGTTGCTTCCGGGGCTGGAAGCACTTCTGGAAGGCGGTCACCACATCTTTCCCCCGTGGCGCACCTGGTGGGTTGGAACTGCTGAGCTCTCTGTGATTAGCTTCCCACACTGACCCCGTTGTGCGTCCTGGGCTCCTTGCGGTCAGCCATCAGGCCCGTAGCTCACAGGCCACCTGCCGTGTCTCCCCAGGGTGGCTCTTCGGCCAAAGGCACGGCTCTGCAAGGCCGCTCAGACGCTGACCTGGTGGTCTTTCTCAGCTGCTTCAGGCAGTTCGCCGAGCAGGGCAACACGCGAGCAGAAATCATCTCAGAGATCCGAGCCCAGCTGGAGGCATGCCAGCGCGAGAAGCAGTTTGAGGTCAAGTTCGAGATCTCCAAGTGGGAGAACCCCCGGGTGCTGAGCTTCTCGCTAGTGTCCCAGCTGACACCGGACCAGAGCGTGGACTTTGACGTGCTGCCAGCCTTTGACGCCCTAGGTGAGGTGCCCAGGCAGCCGGAAGGGAAAGGACAGAGGTAGGGTAGCCATGCACCGTGGTAGGTAGCACAAGAAGGCCGCACACAGGGCGGTTCAGGGTGTGTGTGTGTATATGTGTGTGTGTGTGCGTGTGTCACAACTTCCCTGCAGATGACAGCAGAGTGTCCCCAGACAAAAGCCTCCCCGTCTTCATCACACAAAGGCATTAGATGGCTACCCACTGGCCCCGGGCAGGGTCCTAATTTCAGCTGTGTCCTGAACATACCGGATGACCTCCCCGACTCTGAGCTGAGCTCCAGTATCTGCATCTAGCACTGAAGAGGTTGAAGTTGCTCACCTTCCCCACGCAGCCCTCGATCCACCAGTCACAGTTCCACTCGACAGAGCCACGTGCCACGTACGCTGGGCCTGACATCCGTCCTGAGCAGGGGTGGGTCGGGAGACTGCGGCTCTTTCGGGATGCGCGTGTGGCGCTGAAGTAAAACCGAAAAGTATGTAAAGGGTGCTGTTCCCATGATGTGCTGTCTTTGTGAAACTCGATCTATGGCTCTGGAATCGTGTTTAAATTGCCGTGAGGGACAGGATTGGCTCTTCCATCTCAAGAGTTTGCCGACCCCTCGGGTAGACGTCGAGAATACAGGCCCAAACCAGGCAGACACAAATCGGTTCAGACATAGTCTCTTCTGAGTGTGTGCGGCAGAGAGGCGATCTCTGTGTCTGCCTGTATTTGGCTCCTAAGTTTGGGGTAGCAAGTGGCAAGAGAGGAAGCCATTCAAACGTCCTTCCCCGAGCGTTTGGATATGGAAAAAAGCCTGTAAGCGGGAGCGTTGGTTGCGTAGTGGTTACGTATTGGGCTGCTACCCACAGGGTCAGCAGTTCAAACCCACCAACTGCTCCACAGGAGAACAGTGAGGCCTTCTACTCCCTGGGAGAGTTACATTCTCGAAAACCCACGGGGGCCAGTTCTGCCCTGTCCTATAGGGTCACTGTGAGTCAGCATTGACTCTGTGACAGTTAGTTAGTTAGTTAGTTAGTTAGTTAGTTAGTTAATTAGTTAGTTAGTTAAGTTAGTTAGTTAGTTTTAAGCGAAGCCGTCAACTTCTCCCCAGCACCACTCAAGTTACCTGCGGGTGACTTTGAGCCTGAGGCCTGCTCTCTGTCAGAAAACAGGAGTAGCTACGGAGAAGATTTTTAAAGATTGTTAGTGCCAAACCTGGACTTTGTTCATGACCAGTAAGGGGGTGGAGTGGGTTGAGATGGGCGGAAGAGGCAGTAAGCTTTTCACCCGAGGTCTAGCCCTGTCCATATCCCCTGGGAGCAGACAGGTGTCTGAGTCAGCCCCACGGGGACTCTGGGAAATGGAGTGACGTGGCCTTCTCCTTGTCTGCAGGCCCGCTGGGCGCCGGCGGCCGGCCCAGCCCGAGGGTCTACATGGACCTCATCCAAAGCTACAGCAACGCAGGCGAATACTCCACCTGCTTCACGGAGCTGCAGCGGGACTTCATCATCTCCCGCCCCACCAAGCTGAAGAGCCTGATCCGGCTGGTGAAGCACTGGTACCAGCAGGTTCGCCACCGGGGCATGGACAGGGCCCCTGGGCTCTATCTCTGGAGACCCTGGGTTGGGTTCGTGGTTTGCTCAGGGCAGTGGGGGTGAGACAGCCCTACCTGGATTGGCTGGGATCATGCAGGGAAGGCAGCTGGTTCTCAACGCTGGGCGCATCTGCCCTGCACCTTATCTTTGCCGAGATGAACCGACCCCTCCTCTTTGTCCTCCACTCCTAGTGCAGCAAGTTACCCAAAGGCAAAGGCTCCCTGCCCCCGCAGCACGGGCTGGAGCTCCTGACAGTGTACGCCTGGGAGCAGGGCAGCGGGGAAGCCCAGTTCAACATGGCCGAGGGCTTCCGGACGGTCCTGGAGCTGGTCAGCCAGTACCGCCAGCTCTGTATCTACTGGACCGTCAACTATGATTCGGAGGACCAGACGGTTGGGGACTTCTTGAAGCAGCAGCTGAAGAAGCCCAGGTTCAGATCCACCCCAGAGCCCCAGGCCTAGGGGCCACTCGCGATCAGGAGGGTACTGAGTCTAGCACCCCATTTCCTTCTAGGCACGATAGCCCTAGCACCCTCGGCCAGGTGCCCAGCTTCCTGGCCTGCTGTGAATAGGAACCCTAAAGTGAGACACAGGAGGGCAAGCGGAATTTAAATTTCAGAGAAGCACCGGGCTCCGTTTTCCGGTGGGTCCCGGACCCTCTTGGGGATATACTTATGCCCAAGACATGGTCACTGCTTTATTTGAGACAGAAACTTAACAGGGCTGCCTGTGTCTGTAGTGGTGAAATCCGTGGGCCAGGCAGCATAAGTCAGTTCCATGCTTGGGGGCTCTGCCAGCCTCTGAGATGGGCAGAGACCCTCAAACACTCATGCGGGTAAGGATTCAGGAGCCCTGTGATGAGAACGCCACTGACGTTGGGATACGTCTGATCTCAGGGGGAGCCCTGGCAGAGTCGTGGGCTGTGTACTGAGCTGCTAACCAAAAGGTTAGGGGTTCGAACCCACCTACTGCTCCATGGGAAGCAGATGAGACCGTCTGCCACCAGCAAGATTTAAAGTCTTGGAAACCCCAAGAAGGGCAGTTCTACTCTGTCCTAGAGAGGCCCCGCAGGTCAGAATCAACTCAACGGCAGTACGTCTGAAGGCTGTTGTGGGCCTTCAATGCAAGAGGGAGAAATGGTTGAGACAGTGCTCTTGATTGATTCATAATGCCTGATTTGTGTGCAAGGACCCCTGGTGGTGCTGAGGGATAAGCACTGGGCAGGTCACGCCACTGGAGAAAGATGAGGCTGGCTTTTCTTATAAAGAGTTACCATCTCGGCCGTTCCGAGTCAGAATTGACTTTGGCTGTGGGTTTGGGGCTAGGCTGGACATGCAGGGAGAGGGCAAGTGAGCACTGTGATCGATTCATGATGTCCGCCCTGGATCCAGACAGCAGAAGCAGCCCGGGTGTCATTTATTTTCGATGCCTGCCCTCAGGTGTGGGCCAGGAGCATGGAGGAGGCTCTGAGTCCAGCCCCTGGCCGCTGCAGAGTGTCAGGGGAGTGGGGAGCATGGCTCAGCAATCCCACGGTGGGAACCAGATGTGCCCAGAGCTCAGACTGACCCTGGTTGGGAATTGCAGGCCCATCATCCTGGATCCCGCGGACCCGACTGGCAACCTGGGCCACAATGCCCGCTGGGACCTGCTGGCTAAGGAAGCTGCCACCTACTCGGCTGCTC
>NW_022111312.1:3490412-3492786 GCF_000313985.2 Echinops telfairi
GTTGAGGGCCCTCCTCAGACCCCAGCTTTGCTGACATCCTGCTAACTGGCTGCCCTAGCGGCTAGTTCAGGGTGGAAGCTATCAATTGGGACCCCAAGTAATGTATCTGGGGTGGCCCTGGCCCCTGTCGTACCCATGTCCAAGAGCCCCAGGGCAGAAGAGGACTAACATTCAAGTTTCTTAGCTCAAGGGGGTGCTAGCTTGGACATCAGAACCCACTGGGTCTCCCCTACGTGGTCAGTTCCAGTTGTTTTTTTCCCCCCCCAACATTTTATTAGGAGCTCTTACAGATATTATTATAATCCATAGTTCCATTCAATCAAGCATAAGTGGCTATCATCATCATTTTCAATACATCTCTCTCTTCTTGAACTCTTTGATATCGACTCCCCTTTATCCCCTCCATCCCCCGCCCTACCACCCCTATGTATCCTTAGTATAGTATGTATATATTAGTCTGACCCTCCCTCCCACCTGGATTCCAAGTCATCTTCCCAACACGGCTCAAGAATTAAGGCAGGGGTGGGAAATGGAGTGTGCCCACAATCATTCCCGAATGAAATGTTTACAAAATAATAATAAAGCCTGGGCTTTGGAATTGGAGACCCCGGTGTCAGACCCCAGCTGACAGCTGGTGGGGCGGATCATGCAGCTGAACAGGTGAGGAGGGGGTCCCTGTGAGCCAGGAAGCGAGAAGGTCTTCCTGATTCAAGCCAGGGCTGTTTCATTCTGCACCCACCCACTCCCCACCCAAGTCATAGCCTAAGAGCACCCTGGTACTTGCACTGAGATTTCACTGTGGCTTTGGAGGGGGGGGGGAATCCCTCGTCTCCACCCTCCAGCATCAGGTGTGTCCATCTGCCATCGTGGCTCCAATTGCTATCAGATGGGTGACCCTTCTGTGGTTGCAGCAAGACACCCCCTTGGTTGCAGCAAGTGTCCCCTTGGGATACTTCTTAAGAGGCTCCCCCTGTGCTTTTAGCTAAACGCTAGCTCATGGACTCCACTGCACGAGTGAGAACTTGGTGGGGCTCACGTGGCCTGGAGAATAGAGCGTGCCACTCCCATCCCTCTTCACAGAGGCACACTCTTGCTCCACAACCCACTGTGGCTCCCGGGTGCCTCCTGCACACAATCCAGACTCAGCCTCCCCTCTCGGCAGCCCAGCGCTCCCCTCACGCCTCCCTCTCTCTCCTGAAGACAATGCAGTGTGTTCTGCACATGTCACCTGGGTAACGCACAGGCAGCCTTTTCCATCTGGCTCTAGGCCCACCTTCTCCAGGTAGGCTTCCTGGCTCACCAGATCTCTCCCCTCGGCCTGCTCTTTTTCCTTGTCAATCTCCTGATCATCCTGTGATCAGATCACCCCATGTGTGTTCCACACACGCCCTTTAGTGAGTCAGCCCTGGGCAGGGGAGGAAGGAGGCCCATGCCTTCCATCTTTGTGAGTCGTTGTGAGCTAGCCGCTAGGCTAAGAACATTTTTATTCCACTTGCTCCACCTGTACAACCCGGTGGGGTGGGCACTGTTGTGATCCACGTGACCCCCAAGGAGAGGGCAGGTTCTGCTTCCTGGTCACACGCTCTACTGTGCCATTCAAGATGATTTGAGACGATGTAAAGTGATGAGCAATCAGTTTGTGTGTGACACGCCATTGCACCGGAAACTGCCAGAAAACCAGTGATCGCACTCAAGGCTAGGAGCAGAGAGAGCTGCGAGCAACGTTCTGCAGAACCCTCAACCAGACGAGGCCAAAGGGCGGAGTTGGCCCCCAAACAAATCTGTAAAACCTAGACCTGTAATTACAAGACCATCAATGAGAGATAGGGACATACTTAGGGGTCCTAAGACAAGGCATAAGTAGGCGATCAGATGACTGGAAATGCCACACACTAGAAGACTCACTAGATGACCGGGACCTTCCAAGAGTAGATGCTTCAGTGCATCACGAATAAAAAGCATACACACACACTTGGGAAGGTGGGGCAGCTTTTGCAATGGCTTGTGGGACACGAAGCCAATTTGTGACCTTGAAAGCAAACTTTCAACACCTCAACCAAGAAAAAAGACCCTCCGGTATTTATTTATTTTTTGGTATGTATATAGAAAGCTGTTTATATAAGCAAAGGACTTACACGATTGTAAAAGTAGCTTATTCCAATCCAGTTCAATTCTTTTTTTTTATCATTTTATTGGGGGCTCACACAACTCGATCACGATCCATCCATCCATTATGTCAAGCACATTTGTACATTGGTTGCCATCATCGTTCTCAAAACATTTGCTTTCTACTTGAGTCCTTGATATTAGCTCCTCATTTCCCCCCTCCCTCCCTCATTAATCCTTGATAATTTGTAAATTATTATTTTTCATG
>NW_022111312.1:3493796-3495868 GCF_000313985.2 Echinops telfairi
ATCCCAACCCATAGCAACCCTTAAAGCAACAGAGAGAAATACTGTTACATACGTGTGGTAGTTACATCACCTGTTGTCAATTCGAGACTTCAGAGTGAAGGGGTGGAGTTTAGCTTGTCGATCAGGTCGCAGCTTGATGACCTCATTTGGAGGCCCTAAGGAGATAAATAGTTCACTGGAGGTGGGACACACGCTCACTCCCTGTGAGTCATTCCTGCGGGCAAGACACATGGAGCTATGCTAGAGACTTGGAGCTGGAGAAGCCACGTGGAGACCCCTGCCAGCACTGAGATGCTTCCACTGCCATGGGATCCACAGACTTTCCATCCACTGGCCTGTGATCTTCCTGCATTTGGTGCCATTGCATGGCTGTGTAAGTCTGAAGTGGAATATATAGATTGGTATTGGACATATGGGCTAATATCAGACTCATGGACTTGATCTGGACTGGGCTGGGATGTTTTCTCAATATTCAATTGCTCTGGTATATAAAGCTCTTTCTTATACACATAGGAGTATCTATGAATTTGTTTCTCTAGTCTACCTAGACTAACACAAGATGTAATCCTGCAATTATGGTAGTCTATAAATTGATGCACGGAGAGACACAGGATGAACAAGTGTGGGGGAGAATTCTCACAGATATACAGGTTTGATGCCTCCATGCATATTAACCGTATATACTTGAGCATAAGCCGAGTTTTTTTCAGCACATTTTGGTATGCTGGAAAAGCCCCCCAGTTTTTTGTGGTAAAATTAGGTGCATCGGTTTAAACTCGAGTGTATACAGTACCTTTGCTGTAAATACAGCCACAAACGTGATGGAGCATAAAGCTATGAAAACTTCCTAGACGTAACCAAGTACCTTGAGGGAATGAGTCACTGGGCCTGAGGGGCTCAGGACCACAGTCTCAGGGGACACCAACGTCAATTGGCCTCATCCAGTCCACAAAGACTGTCCTGCTCTGATGAGCAGCGACTGGTATATTAAAAGGGTGTGAGCAGCCACCTGAGACATCACGACTGGTCTCTCCCTGTCCAGAGAAAACAGGAGGATGAAAATCAAAGATGCATGGAAACAATTGGTCCAACGGACCAATGGGACAAGCAAACATCCGTCTCCATGACCCTGAGACCAGAAGAACTAGATGGTGCCCGGCCACCACCAACAACTGCTCTGAAAAAGTCCACGTTGGAAAGACCTGGATAGAGTGGGAGGAAATCTGGAACAAAACTTAAAATCATACAAGAGATCAAGTTCATTGGTGAGCTAGAGACTGCTGGTACACTCTGGTGTACCCCAGAGACTGCGGCCCTGTGTCACCCTTCAAGTCCGGAACTGAACTCAGCCCTGCGGCTTTGCTTTCAGCCAGACAGTGCACCAGCCTATATAGAGCATGCTATCATCAGTGTGCTGTGCATGCTGTAGCGTAATCAACCACATGAGGTCCAAAGGGCAGTCCCCCCCCCCATGGATAAAGTCAAGGTGGTGGAAAAGGAGAAATGGAAACTGAAAGCACAGGAAGGATGTGGGATGAGAGATGGTGCCGGTGAGGATCGCAAGAAGGCGTATGAATGGTTGACTGCAAAACGGGTGGTGTGCTCTGTAACGCTTCACCCTCACATTGGAAGAAGCGTACCAGCCTGTGTGATCACGAGGTGCTGACAGGGTCAGGAACTGGTATCAAAAGATCCTGAGAGGAATTACTGAAGCACAAATGAAGACTGGCATGATAGTGGGACAAGAGGAAAGTAAAAGGAAATAGAAGAAAGAGCTAGGAGGCAAATGGCATTTATAGAGCTCTAAATAAAGGCGTGTACATATGTAAATTTACTTATATATGAGGATGGGAAATAGATCTATGTGCATATATTTATAGATTTAGAATTAAGGTAGCAGATGGACATTGGGTCTCCACTCAAGTACTCCCTCAATGCAAGAACACTGTGTTCTATTAAACCAGCATTCCATGATGCTCACCTTCCTGACACATCGCTGAAGACAAATGGGTGCATAAGCAAATGTGGTGAAGAAAGCTGATGGTGCCTGCTATCAAAAGATATAGCATCTG
>NW_022111312.1:3497240-3498248 GCF_000313985.2 Echinops telfairi
GTACCAAGATGCTGGATCCAACTGATGCGTGGAAGGTTATAAGAGCTGTAAGAGCCCCCCCCCCACAAAAAAAAGATTTAAATAAATAAGAATAAATTCAAAAACAAATCCTGAATGATTTACCAAAGCTTCAGGTACATCACAATGGACAAGGTGACCCTGTTGCTTTGACCCTCGCTGTCTCTGAGGCTCTGAGTTCTCATCCGACTAGTGGCCTTCTACCCGCTGCTCAGGGTGCAGGAAGTGTTGCAATGAAAGGCAGAGAAGCTAACGGGCAGGATGGGGCCCCTACCTGAGGGGTTTTCTTGCAGGCTTATTCCTTGTTATTAAGGAACCTTCGCAGTTCAGCCCACTAGCCGCTCCCTGGGAGAAAGACAAGGCACTCTGCTCCTGGGAAGAGGTCAGGCGGCCGAGTCAGCTCCGACTCATGTGACCCCGCGGATCACAAAGACACAGCCCGGGCCTACCTCATCCTCACAATCACCATTCAGCGTGAGCCTGTTGTGGCAGCCACTGCGTCCATCCATCTCATCGAGGGCCGGCCCCTCTTTCGCTGCCCCTCACTTTACCAGGGATGGTGTCCTTCTCCACGGACTGGTCTCTCACCTGTGCAAAGAGCGTGAGACGGCGAGGTCTCCTCGCCCCCGTTTCCAAGGAGTCGTCTGTCGACGCTGACAGCCCAGGAGCCCACAGGGGGGCCAGTGTGGTCCATTGGGTCGCAATGACCCAGAAGGGCCTGAGTGGCCGTGAGTTTGGGTTTTGGTGTGTGGCGTGTTGGGACTTACTGTCCTATAGGGGCGCTGTGAGTCACAATGGACTTGTAGAACCGCCGTGACCCCACAGGTCAGTGGTTCAGACCCACCAGCTACCCGGAGGGACAAAGATGTGGTCATCTGCTTCCACAAAGGTCGCAGACTGGGAAACCCTCTGAGGCACTTCCATCCTGCCCTGTCCGGTGGCTCTGAGGCCGTGTGTGTGTGTGTGTGTGTGTGTGTGTGTGTGTGTGTG
>NW_022111312.1:3498459-3500091 GCF_000313985.2 Echinops telfairi
GGCTGGCCTGAGCCCCGAGTCAGGTCCGGCCCCTACTGGTTGTGCATCCCTGAGCACCTCTGGGCCTCTCTCCGGGTCTCCCTCCTCTCTGCTTTGAGTCAGACTCCCCAGGGAACCAGAAGGAGAGAAAGGGGTGCCTGTAAAATGTCACTTACTTAGGAGCTCTGGTGGCATAGCGGTTATGCACTGGCCTGCTAACAGCCAGTCAGGAACCGCGGGCCTCTCTGGGAGAGAAAGGCGGGGTTGTTTACTCTGGTCACAGTCTCAGAAACCCACGGGGGCCATTCTACCCTGTCCTATAGGCTCGCTCCTCACCTGTGAAACGTCTCTTTCTTACATACCACGTCACTTATTTCGATGGTGTGTATCCCGCTACGGTCCCAGGGGGTTTGCATGTATTCTTGAATCCCCATAGTCAGTCGCCCAACAAGAGATGCCACTGGGATCCCCATTTACCAGCAAAGAAATCAAGGCACCAGGAGGGCACGCGGCTCGCCCAAGGGCAAGCCTGTCTTAGGCACTCTGCATTGGCAGGGTTGGGGGGCACTGTTGAGAGCTGAAGTCCGAGGAGTTGCAGGCTGTGACTCACAGGCCAGGGGCGGGGCCGAGCCTCTGGAAACCCTGGTGGCTGAGTTTCGGTTTCCTGACTCCACTGGGCTGGCTACAGGAGCCCCTCCCTTCTGCCTATCGGCCAGTCTGTCTGTTCCCTGGCAGCCGCAGCAGCAGCAGCAGCTGCAGCAGCAGGAAGCTATGTGGGGCTGGTGCTCACACTCGAAAGTGAACTCTATACCCGCCCAAGCCCTGGGGCCATTCATTCAGAGCTCCCTGCGGCTCCCTGAAGACAGCAGGACACAGATTGACCAGGCAGTCAACGCCATCTGCGCTGTCCTGCAGGACTGCCCGCAGCAACCCGTGGTTGGTGGAGTGGCCAAAGTGAGTGCAGGGCTGGGGGGCGCTGTGCCTTGGGGAGCCAGGAGAGGCCAGGGCCAGGTTCATCAACCCTTACTCAGGTGAGGTGAGGGAGTTAGGCTACAGCCATTAAGGCTGGCTCTGCCCCTTACCAGGTGTGTGGCCCTGGGCAGGCTCCTCCACCTCCTATGCCTCAGCTTTCAAAACGGATAAAAGGGAGAGAGGAAGACGACCAGCTCAGCGTGCTGGGAATCTGGGCATCTAAAAGGAGCCGGACTTGGCATCCGATCAATGAGAGGGCACTGCTCGCCAGCAGGATGTCTGCTTCCCATGATTATTTCTACCCACTCAAGGCTGCTCTCTGGTTCTGCAACAGCAAGGAGTGGGACTCAGGTAGACGGCTGCCTTCTGCTGGGAACGATGGGTGTCATGGGCACAAGTCTTATATACTTTGGACATGGCCGAAGGGACCCGTCCCTGGAGAAGGATATCAGGCTTGGTAAAGTCAAGGGGCAGCGGAAACGAGGAGACCGCGTGACCCAGTGGCTGCAGCAAGGAACCCAAGCATAGGAACTGTTAGATCTCTCAGAGGAGAGATATACCTCCGCCCTTGGCTCCGCGCAAGAAAGAATTCACGCCGAAGCCTGGTTTGTGATCCAAGTGAGTTTTATGAGAGTTAGAAGGTTCGGGTTTACACAGGCACCTGCAGGGCTCCTCACGAGC
>NW_022111312.1:3501190-3502096 GCF_000313985.2 Echinops telfairi
TAGGTAGACTTCCTGCTTCCTTGAGTGTTGCTGGTTGATCCATCTTTACAGGCCCACTGAGCTCCACAAAACAGAGATGGGACACACCTGGTGCCACCTGGGCCAGGTGAGAAGACAGAGAAGTTAAATGTGAGCAGTTACTTAACAGCTGGGGTGAGAGTTGTGTGTTGTGCAGGGTTCTCTATAAAAACAAAGCCAGGATACATACGCTTCTATATCTAGAACAGGTTGGGTTTAGACAGCAAGAAGGACTATAACAGCTCATTAGTCCACACAGCAATACAGAGGGTTCAATTCAATTCATTTTTGTGGAACAGTTAATATACTGGAAGTCCTTCAACTCACGTGGGCTCCCAGGCCCAAGGTCAAGGAAGCAGATCGCAAAGTCTTCCCTCAGGCAAGGCAGGCACAGTCGCCCGCAGGCAGCGGACAGCAGGGTGGGTCAGCAACAGTCAGTAGGAAACCCTTGACAGGGTTGCTATGGGACAAAATGGATTCGATGGCAGTGGGGTTTAACAGGGTAGCTGGGTTTTGCCCCATTTTGTTCATGACCTAAATGCAGGCTGATCGAGCCTCCTGATCTATCCAGTGCTGAAACTAGCCATGTCCCCAGCAAATCCGAACTAATCGGCCACCTCGTCTTGTCACTTGTCACTTGCTGTGCCTTGCCATGTGGTCCCTTTGAGCTCTGGTGCTTGTGTGGCTGGCATTGCCGTGAGCAGTTGCAGGGTGTCATGGCCCTGGTTGGGTAGTGTTCCATTGTGTGGACCCGTCATCAGTGAGTAGCATGATATCGTTGGTAGCCATTGGAGTTGACACCAGTTTGTGGGCCTGTCTGAAATAATGCTGCTCTGAGCAGCCTGACTTGGGTCTTTTGGTGAACAGGTATGTGACTAGGTTGGTTGT
>NW_022111312.1:3505772-3515583 GCF_000313985.2 Echinops telfairi
GATAGACCCACGGTGCCTTCCATTCCCCGTCGTTTTATGGCGTCCCCGTGTTACCTGAAACCTTGAAGCAAATATATCTAATCATTAACTGATAATGTGGAGGCACCCACACTCACATCCTGATGACTCGCATGCAGAGAAAAGTAGCCTGTTTCCAAGGAAAATGCACCTGTTTGAAAGGCAGGCAGCCCTGTCTTCTGATCCTGGCCGGCCATTACCCACTGTTGTCAACTAAGATCAGGCTGAAAACACCCAGCTTGTAAGGCTGTTTGGGCACGAAAGCTGTGAGCAAGTGCCTCCCTCAAGCAATGAAAGGGGGAGAGGGCTCCAAATTGACAGGGAAAGGATTCGTTCTTTTAACAAGGATCCTGTCAGCACAATTGACTCTCATCTGGCAGAACATAACATCCATTAACCTATGCAATACGATCTGCTATTGCGTTCATCCAATGAATATCTGCTTAGAGTCCAGGGAATATGGGAAGGCAGGTGAGGTGACAGTAGAGCCATGGAAGGCCAGTTCAAAGCCCTATGGATGGACCCAGGTCAGAGCACTGTCTACTGCACTCACCTTGTCGTGCAAGAAAGGTGTGGAAACCAGAAACAATCTCTTTTCTCCCTCCTATCCAGCAGCCACGGCCATAGAGTGATCACACAGCACATTTCAAAATAAGATCCCTTTCCTAAAAGGAAAAAAATAAATGATTGCTTTCAGAGAAAAGTGAGCGACAGGGACACTTAGCCATTTCTTTTGTTGCTAATTATTAGCCTAAGCAATCCTAAATAATCTGTCCTGCAATCCCCTGGGGAGTGGAAGTGGCTAGCACACTCACCTGCTAACCTAAAGGTTAGAAGTCCGAGTTCGACCCCAGGTGCCTCAGAAGAAAGGCCTGGTGACCTTCTGAGAACTCAGCCCTGGGGAGCACGGTTCCACGCATGTCATCACGAGCTGAAATAGACTCCACGCAACTGGATTTTAAGCTCCCCAATCAGGCTTCCTTCAATCCCTACTCCCCTTCCCGCCTGAGGCTCCTCCATCTTCCCACCTTCTCATCAACCGCCCACCCAACCTCCAACCAGCCTTCCTACAGTGTCCATGTGTCAATCATATCCACCGCTACAGACTGCAATGACGGTTCTTGTCTGTTTTGCTGTGCAAGGGGCTGGCGCTGTTTCTGGCCTGAGAGGGAGTCGGTGCCCCACAAATGGGCTTTCTTATGCTCCTGATCGAGGCGGGCAGAAGGCTTCCACCATCCAGCTCACTGCATGCCCAGTGCAGGAGTCCCCACAACAAAGCCCGGCATCAATTTCACGTTTGGGTGAATGAAAGAAACGAGCCTGCCTCTTTCTAATGGGAATGGATACCCGTTGGTTAAACTCAGAAGTCTATTGGCATCGGGGCGTTGGTGGGGTCTCGGCATTTCCTGACCCCACACCCAGTGGGTCTCAGACGTCAGGCATCAAAATCACCTGGAGAACTCAGGAAAAAGAAAGAAACATAAGGAGGCTAGACTCTGGCCTGTGTGTGTCGTACAGCATCCTACTCCCAACCCACCCTCTCCTAATCTGGAGCTTAGAAGCCCAGATGGATTGCCTTGGGAGGATCCTGGGTCTCTTTGCGGGGTAGGGGAGTGCCCAGTTTGAGAACCACTGCCTGCCCTCACTCCACCTCAAGGGTCCAGCCCTGAGGAGATCTCACCTGCCTCTAGGTCTCCTGCCTTTCTCTTCCTGCCCCCTTCCAAGCCCTTGTAACTCGCCCCAAACCAAAGCCACTGCAGCCAGTTGATTCTGGCTCCCCATGACCCTCTAGGCAGAGTTGGGCATTTCCGTAAGTCTTTACGAAAGCAGGTGATCACACCTTTCTTCCCAGGAGTTGAGCTGGCTACCTTTTCATTAGCAGCCAAGTACTTGAAGCACTGCCCCACCAGGGGTGGGGGATGGGGGCTTTCCAGCACCCTAGACGTTCTGAAATAAAACATTCCCTGGACTGACTCATGTAACAAAACCACCCCATCACCGTCCAGTGCATTCTGACACACAGAGAATAGATTGTATGTGATCGCTAAGCATGCTTCCCTGCCTGATGAAAACCCAGCTGCACCAACAGCGGGTTTTTCAAAGAAAGCATACCTTTCTTTTTTCCTTTTTAAAGAAAGTATTCCCTACTGACTACCTCACTTTGTGTTTATAGTTGTGTTTCTGGTCCCTCCCTTTCGGGTCTGCTGATTGTCTCAAGAGCCGTGCCATGCTGTTTCTATTTGAGTCACTTTAGAATGCGTTTTATTAACAAGGAGAGCCAGCCCCCCTTCACCATTATCTTTACTGTCAATATGCATTCTCTACACGATGGACTAGCCGGCCCGTGCTGTTAAATCACGACCGACCTTCACTGTTTGGCTCTCTGAGGTCACCTGATCACCAGAATGCCCCGGCTTCTCTTTCCCATCAGGCCCTGGTGAGAAGCCCAGCGCCCAGATCTATCGAGAGTTGAAAAGTTTCTTGGACACAACATTATCCCGGCCCAGTGACTTCTCAGTCTGCTTCATGACGCTCCAGGAGGAATTTTTTAAGAACCGTCCCAGAAAACTGAAGGATTTGATCCTCTTGGTAAAATACTGGTATCAGCAGGTAATTTTCAAACGATATCTATTGCTGTCATTCCTTTCCTTCCTGTTGAGATCAGGGACGTGCGACCAGCGTACGTATACAGCTCAGTGTGTTTTTCAATCCTTATAAGCAATGCCCAGATCAAACTAGAGAACGTTTCCTGCACCCCAGAAGGCTGTCGCTAGTGCAGTCAGGGCTCCCCCCCAATTGAACCACTCTTCTAATATTGTCAGGAGATACCAGTCCCTGGAGAAGGACGTCATGCTTGGTCAAGTGGAGGGGCAGCGGAAAAGAAGAAGGTCCCCAAAGGGGTTGGATGGACACAATGGCTGCGACCCTGGGCTCAGGCACAGGGACTGCTCAGTTCTGTTGTGCCCGGGGTCGCTATGGCTCCTAACAGCCACATTCTCGTATCTGTCACCAACTTGCTTTTAAATTTGATATACAGAGTCCTACTGAATAGACTTTCATGTCTGCTTTCTTCTGCTCAACATCACAGCTGACAGGTTCATCCACGTATTTGCACATTAACAGTAATTTTTCATTGTTTTGTAGCATTTCCATGTATTAAGAAACTACCCAGGGGTCCTCAAACTATGTGGCCCACATGCGGCCCACCGAGGACATTTATCCAGGCCGCCAGGTGTGTTTGCCCCATTTGTGTTCTTACTTCAAAATAAGATATGTGCAGTGGGCATAGGAATGTGTTCATAGTTTGTTTTTTTTAACTATAGTCCGGCCCTCCAACAGTCTGAGGGACCGTGAACTGGACCCCTGTTTAAAAAGTTTGAGGACTCCTGGTTTACCCATTGACCGGTGCAACTGTGAATAGATATCTGGATGATTCCCAAATTGGAGCGGTTATGAATTCATTTACTACCCTCTCCTATGTGTCTCTCAGTGAGTTTCAGCACTTGTTCTCCTTGGGTCAGTCTTTAGGGATGGAATTGCTGGGTTGTAAAATACATGTGCATGCATATGTGTGTGAATACAGAGGTGTCTGCATAGGCACATACTTTGGACATGTCACAAGAGGCCAGTCCCTGGAGAAGGGCATTGTGCTTGGTAAAGTGGAGGGGTAGTGAGAAAGAGGAAGACCTTTGACCAGATGGATCGACGCCATGGCGACCATAGACTCAAACACAGCAACTAAGGTGAGGATGGAGCAGGACCGGGCGGTGTTTCTTTCTGTTGTACGGAGAGTGGCGCTGAGCTAGAACTGACTGGGCAGTAGCTAACAACAACAACAAAAACAACAACTGATACATTTGCCATAGTTATGAGTGGAGAATGGATGGCTGTATTTAGATTTTGTGAACGCTACCTGCCAAGTTCCCAAAAATGGTTGCACCAAATTACATTCCCCTCGGCAGTGTACCAGAGTTCTAGTTTCTCCATTTCCTTGTCAACCCTTGATGCTGTCAATCCAGTTAACTGTAAACATCCTGGTAGAGAACGGTGGCTTCATATAGGCTTCTAATCTCTTGCTTCCAGATTCCTCACATGGGAATCCTGGATCCCCAAATGAGCTCTGGTTGTCCTTTTTCTCCCACAGTGTCAGGAAAAGCGTAGGGATCCAGGCAAGCTGCCTGCCTATGCTCTGGAGCTGCTGACGGTGTATGCCTGGGAACAGGGATGCGGACAAGACGACTTCGAGCTAGCCGAAGGCATCCGAACTGTTCTCTGGCTCATCACGCAGCACAAGAAGCTGTGTGTCTACTGGACAGTCAACTACAACTTTGAGAATGAGACGATGAAGAATATCCTGCTGTACCAGCTCCGGGCACCGAGGTACCCCAGGGCCCTCTCCTTCCACCTCTTTCTGCGTGGTCTGGGCTGTAGCCTTTAGAATGAGGTCCTGGCCTTGTCCTGCCGAGCCAGTGATGTGTCCAATCATGTCAGGAGGGAAGAACAGAGAGGTCTGTCTAAAAGAGAGGACGCCCTGGCCTGTGCTTTTCACCTTGTGTCCCGTCACACGGTGTCTCCAAGACAAATCCCAAGGGCCTTTCAAAAGCAAATACAAAGAGCACTTCAATGCCATAAAGTCCACCCCAATGCCTAGCAACCCAATAGGACAGAGTAGAACTGTCCTTCTGGGTTTCCTCAGCTGTCAATCTTAGGGGAGCAGGAAGGCTCTGTTTTCTCTGGCCACATGACTGGTGGGGTTTGAACCTCTGACCCTAGTTAGTTAGCAGCCCAACACATAACCCACTGTGCCACCCGTGGTACAAATGGTTAAGCACTGGGCACAAACTTGGAGGTTGGCAGTTTAAAATCCCCTCCTCTGGTGCCTCACAGAAAAGGTCTGGTGATCTCCTTCCGAAAGGCCACAGCCGTGGAAACTCAGTGGTAGTCCATAAACAACGAGAGAGACAAACAAACCCGGAGCGGTGCTTCCCCTTGAGAGGGAGACTAGACGGCTCACTGACTCTGTTATTATGAGCGGCCCAATGGCTTTTTAACCTTCTGGTCTAATGGGATTCCTAGGCCAGTCATCTTGGATCCAGTTAACCCGATGCATAATTTGAGTGGAGGTCCAGACAAGTGTTGGGAATGGCTGGACCAGGAAGCTCGAGTCTGGCTGTCGTTTCTGCGCCCGGATGATGGGTTCCCTGGACCATTCTGGAATGTTCTGGTAAGAGTCCTGTGTCATGCTACAGGGCAGGCCATCAGACTCCAGCCTCTTCCCAAAGCCTCCTCCCACTGACGTGATGGGTGACGGGCAAAGAGGGACAGGGGGGTATATGGTCCTCACAGAAAAGAGTCTGAAATGGATTTCTGAGGAGGTGAGAAGGTGGGGGTAGATGAAGAGGAAAGATCTAGCCAAAAGGAAGTGGCGGCAGTCAGAGGGGCTGGGACATGCTCTGGGGACCCTTCAAGCAGGTGCCAAGGGGAGAGTGGGGAGAGGGCTTGGGACAGGAGTAAGGATGGAGCCTGTGGTTGATGCACTAGGGTCCCCACACCCAACACCCAATGGAGAAAATAGCAAGTCCACCACACAGACTGCTCCCACACTCTCTGAAAAGTAGGGTTGCTATGAGTCAAAACTCACTCAAGAGCAACTGACAACAGCCATATCTCTAATGGTAATAATATGATTGATTAATATTATGAAGGTTGCTTGATCAATATTATTGTGAATAATATCATCTGTCCAATTTGCCCAATTATCTCAAGACCACACATAGCTTTGGCATTTTTTTTTTACTTGTTACTCCTGAACTCTGAGGAGGTCCTAATTGGCCATGGCTCTTGTACTCCATTCCAGCCAGGACCCACTGATAAGGAAGAGGCCCCATCCCTGCCAGATTCACTGGTGCACACATACACATGCGTGCCCATGCACATACCATACACATGTGCAGATATACCTGCATACAATGCACACTCTCGAACAGTAGTTCTCAACCTGTGGGTCGTGACCCCTTTGGGGGTCGAGCAACCTATTCACAGGGGTCGCCAATTCATAACAGTAACAAAAGTACAGTGATGAAGGAGCAACGAAAATAATGTTATGGTTGGGGGGTCACCACCACATGAGGAACTGTATGAAAGGGTTGAGGCAGTAGGAAGGTTGAGAACCCCTGCTCTAGAACAAAATCACAAGAGACCAGGCTTTTGGTCAGATAGAGAGTTGCCATCTGAAGGGGAAGAAGGCTTGAAAACGTCAAGAAAGAGGAAATGTGAAGGGATCTTATGTGCCCCTAGATGGTACCCTCCCACGGCAAGACAGGGAGTCTTTGGGTCAGAGAACCCTGAAGGGGTCTTTACACTGAGAGCAGTGTCTTATTTAAGAATAGCAGAAATTGGGGGCAGCTTCCCCAGGGAGATGAAGTAGGCGGGCTCTAAGCCACTAAATCAGCTTACTTGGGTTAATTTATGAACACTCTTTCTTGTGAATTGAGTGGAAGTCGACAGAGCAGATCAGCTGTTCATTCAGTGATCCATACCCATTTTGTTTCATCTCATTGACTGCAATCCTCACAGTGTCCCATCTCTTCTCCCACTTCCTCCCCGTGTTTCCGGTTTCCGTTCCTCCTCCTCGCCTAACACATCTGAACTCTGTCCTTGAGGAAAGGTTGCCTTTTTGATCTCGAATAGTGGATTGTCCTAAGGAGTGCACATTTCCATCGTGTTATGGTCCCTTTTATAGGTCTCTGTATTGTTTGACTGAAAATGAAGCACTGGCATCCGTTCATTTCCAGATAGAAGGTCACCAGGGTCAGAGTCAAGAGGGTGTTCCATTAGTCCCTATCTGACCAAAAACCTGGTCTCTTGTGATTTTGAGTTTTATTCTATCTCCCACTCTATCCAGGATTTTCTCGCTGGATTCCTTTCAGAGAAGTTGGTAGTGGTAGCCAAGAACTATCTAGTCCCTTCGGCCTCAAGGTTGTGGAAGCTGATGTTCATGAGGTCCAATAGTCCATTGGAAAAATTGCTTTCCTGTGTCTTTGCATTTCTCCACTCTTCTATTCTCTGCAGGGAGAGAGGCCAATGGCTGTACTTTACATGGCTGCTGATGAGCTTTTAAGGCCCCGGTTGCTACTAGCCATAGTAGGATGTAGAGCCTTGTCTTTGTGGACTATGTTATGGCCACCGATCTTGGTGGTCTAGCCCATGGTCCTGAGTACTTGGGCAATTTTCAAAACAATTGGGGATGTCAAAAACGTGAGCTTGCTGACAGTGGACTTTTGAGAGGCTGTGGAGCCTCCACTTGTTATTAAAAAGCAGATAAATCCAGGTTGATACCCAGAGATCACTTTTGACTCGTTTAGGTAACAACACGATGAAGTTGAAGAGTACAAATACTTCCTATGGGCTAAGGGAAGATGATTAGAGGGGGTTGGGGCTTCTGAGGACTCTGGTACAACTGTCAACTCTCAGGTATATGTTTGAGATATGTTCAACGAGAGGGCTGAGTAGCAGGATGGGGTGTGGGGGAGGGGGCATCACAGAGACCCCAAAGGTACAGGAAGAAGGAATCCTTGGGGTCTGCTTACAAGAAGACACTTACCACCCAGTTTCTATCTCTTCCTCCAGCCAGCACCTCTCTACATCACCCCGGACCATCTACTAGATAAGTTCATCCAAGACTTTCTCCAGCCCAGCAAAGAGTTCCTGGATCAGGTCAAGAAAGCTGTTGATATTATCTGTTCATTCCTTAAAGAAAAGTGCTTCCAAACTTCAGTAGATCGGATCAAGATTCAGAAGATCGTCAAGGTGAGTGCTGGTCTTTCTATCAAGGGACTATTCCTAAAAGGGAGAGCAACCATCATTGAAGCTCTCCAATCCTACCTGCCATCCAACACTTGAGGGCAAAGGAATAAGAAAGGGAACTTGAGGAGTTCAGGGAACTAGGCTACTGGTGCTCCGTCGAGGTGTTGATAGACTGTCTACATCACCAACAACATACTTTGGATCCTGGAAGTCCTTGGTGTTCCTTGGCTTGGGGACACATCCCTCCCAGGTCTGCTTCTGTCTTTACATCACCTTCTCACTCATGTGTCTGCTCTCCCCTTCTCTTGTAAGTGCACTGGTCATTAGATTTAAGGGACACCCTAATCCATGATGAACTCATCTCACATGACACCTACAAAGACCTTTTCCTCACATAAGGTTGCTCACAGGTTCCCAGGGGATATATCTTTTGAGAGGTGTTTGGATTGAATTCTGTCCCTTAAACATACAGGTTGTAACTCCTAGCCCCTGTTTTAACCCCGGGTGAAATTTCACGTCGGCATGGTGTTTCTTTGCTAGGTTGAGGAGGCAGACATAGTGAAGGCTATGTCTGAAGTCAGTTGTTTCTAGGATGTAGATCTGCTGCCAAGGTAGGTTATCCATGGGGCTTCTAACTGGAAGGTCAGCAGTTTGAGATCACCGGCCACTCCTCGGGAGAAAGATGAGACCCTCTACTCCTGGAAAGAGTGACAGTCTAGGAAAGCCACAGGGGCAGTCCTGCTCTGTCCTCTACGGTCACTCTGAGTCAGAACTGACTCGATGGCCGGGCGCTTGGAACCCTAGCCCAAAGCCAGCACCCTTCACAGTCTGCTCACCTCAGACCTCACTACCCAGTGTGCAGATCAACCCGGTGTGCAGGTCACATGAAGGGAGAAGTAAATAGGGATCCCCATGTCAAAGGCAGTCTGCAGGGGTGTGAAAACACTGAGCTAGCGACCACTTTTGTCGTAGTTGGAGTGCACACATGTGATGTCCTCTCCAGGCTGAGACCCCATGGACGCGACAGTCAATCAGGAAGGCAAGGTGTCAGGGCACACGGAATGGCACAGTGGGGAGGGAGCCACCCGCAGATCAGACATGGCCTCCTGTTTTCTGACATGACTTGCAAGCTGGAAGGGTTGTTTGCTGAGGCAAAGGGGAAGAAGGAGAGGAGAGTGGGAGGAGGAGGAGGAGGAAAGAGAGGAGGGGAGCCCGGAGTAGAGGAGGAGAAGGAGATTAAGAGGCGAGGCATACAGAAGAGGAGGTAGCCTCAAACCTCCACCGAGCACTCCACTGTTTGTGCCATGCAGGGAAATAAGTCATTCGTATGCAGTTGTGTGTGTAAAGAGGTGCGTACAAGGTCATGAGAGATAGCCACCTCCTCCCGACCTGAATTGGGACCGGATGCACGTATCTCTTCCTAGTTCCATGAGAGCAATGTCTTCCCTGGCTTTTGGAATGATGATAGGACTCTTTTCTCTTCTACTCATTATTTGTATGTTGGTCCTTTTGATGATTATTATTCTCCTTGCCACCTTATTTCGACGATCTTTTTGATTGTTTCTGTTGGGTTTCCCAGAGAAGTGGATGCATAATGACAATAAATGATACAAGGGTGGATAGGGGCCTCAGGGGTTGTGGGGGTGGGTGCTAGGGAGAGAAAATGAATTTCAGGAATAAACAACTGAAAGCAGGAGTGGGGAGGGGGCACTAGAACTGGCTGTGGCAGCACAACTCATTTTAAAGGCAATTTAACCTTGGAGGGGCGGTTCTAACAGCAATCTGGTAATGATTGTACAATTCTCCTTGATATGACTGAATGGTTGAACTATTGAATTGCATGATATGTAAATTATGTGCCAATAAAACATAAAAAATAAAGTATTGATATGTCTAAGACTGTCGGGGGTGAGGAAGAAGCACTGGGGGAATGCAGCGGAACAGCAGGGGAGGGGAGCAGCAAGATCCCCAGGGAATGATGAGGGTG
>NW_022111312.1:3517577-3519123 GCF_000313985.2 Echinops telfairi
TTTGAAGTGAAGGTGGAGATTTCCAAGTGGTGTGCTCCCAGGGTGCTCAGCTTCTCCCTGAGGTCCAAAGAGTTGCCGGAAAGTGTGGAGTTTGACCTGCTGCCCGCCTTCAATGCCCTAGGTAAGACTTCCTCAGACTTGTCCTTCTGTCCTAAGAAGAGGCATGTAGATGGGAGAGAGAAAGTCACCCTCGTGGGATTGCAACGACATCCGCTATGAGACCAGAAGATGTAGGTGGTGCCCGGCTGCCTGTACTAAGTGTGCTGATCAGGAATTTCATAGAGAGAGCCAGCTAACCAGGGACAGAAATGTCATGCAGAACTTCAGATGTTTCTCAGAATCCAGATTTATTGGACCTATTGAGTCTGTAGGGGTCTATAAGACTCTAGCTTTGACTTGCTCTTCAAACCCTGAATTGAAAACTATTCCCTGAAAAGCAAAACCCACTGCCGATGAGCGGCTTTATGACAATGCTATGTAGAGTGTTGGAGGCTCTGGGGAAGTTTTTATGGGAGCACATCGCTTTGACTCTCTCCTGCAGAGCAGCTGGTGGCTTTGAACCACTGACCTGGAAGTTTGCAGTCCAACACTTGCCTGACAGCCCACCTGGGTGCCTCACTATCCCTTCAAGTCACCTTTCATTAAATGACAGTTGAGCCCAAAGTAAAACTTGTCCCCCTAGAGCAGCAGTTCTCAACCCGTGGGTTGCGATGCCCAAGGGGGGTCCAACAACCCTTTCACAACAGTGATGAAGTAGCAATGAAAAGAATTTCATGGCTGGGGTCACCACGACAGGAGGAATGTTTTAAAGGGTCGTGGCATGAGGAAGGTGGAGAACCACTGTCCTAGAGTATTGTGTTATCAAATCAAGCACCATGCCTTCAAGTCCATTTGGACCCATTGAGCCCCTACAGGGCAGAGGAGAACTGCCCCTTGGGGGTTCAGAAGCTGCCCATCTACAGGAGTGCAGACCTATTTCTCCTGTTGGAGCAGCTGCTGAGTTCCAACTGCTGACCTTGTGGCTGGTAGCTCAGGGCTCCTGCAGTATGGTGTTACTATTTTAAAAATGAGAATTGACCTCAGCAGACGTCTGGACGCAGAGGTGAAAAGACAGGGGCAGGGAGATTGAGACAACAGAAGAGAAACAACTAATGCCAACCATGTTGACAGCACCCAGAGAATTTAACCAAAGAAATGATTGTCTAGAAACTGCCAGGGGAGTGAGTTTTTCAATCGATACTTAATCTTTTCTTCACCAGCAATATAAATTTAAAATATGTGTACTCTCATCATCAATCTCTATGGCACGGTGGGTTATGCGTTGAGTTGCTCACCTCAAGGCCAGCAGTTTGAGACCTCCAGCTTCTCACAGAGAGGAAGACCAGGCTTTCTACCCCAGTAAAGAGTTACAGCTCTGGAAACCCACAGGGGCGCTTCTATCCTGTCCCCGTGGGGTCACTATGACTTGGAATAAACTCGGTGGCAGTGAGTTTTGAGGCTTGGACCCAGGACCCCAAGCAGATGGCATGAATGGGTAAGATGTGAG
>NW_022111312.1:3519888-3525557 GCF_000313985.2 Echinops telfairi
CCCAGGCATTGCCAGGCATACTCTGGCAAAATCTCCTTTAGGAATTCAGTTCATGGGTGAGAGATATGTAATGGCATGTGGAAAACCATATCATGGGTGCTATGTCAGGAGCCCTGGTGATGTAGTGGGTTGAGCATTGGGCTGCTAACCTCAAGGTCAGCAGTTCAAAACCACCAGCTGCTCTGAGGGAGAAAGACAGACTTTCAATTCCCAGAAAGAGTTCCAGTTTTGGAAACCCCCCGGGTCGTTCCATCCTATCCTATAGGGGAGCGCTACGAGTCAGAATAGATTCACTGGCAATGAGTTTGGTTTCTCTTGAAGATGCTACCTCAGACATTTGGCAAATCATAGCCGATTCAAAATCCTGAAGATCCGGGTACCGCCATCCCTCTGAGTGTTGGACCTACAAACGGGTTTTTTTTGTCAACAGTCAAATAATAACAGTCTGGGGCTACAAGGGTCAGACTGTTCTCTGTTACAACTGCTCGACTTTGCTGTTGTAGAATGAAAGCAGCTACAGGCCATAGGGAAGCAACAAGCCTATGTACCAATAAAACTTTATTTACACAAACAAGCAGAGGGCCAAGTTTAAGCCCAAGCCATAACGTGTGACTCCCCGATCAGTCCTGTCCAAGATATCTTTCAGCAATGATAGAAATGGCTGTGAGCGTTTATTAAAGCTCATTATGTTAGAGATGCACTCTGCATCTTTGTAAATATAATTCGTTTTCCGTTTAATGCTGTTCAGAATAGGTGCGTGTCAGAACATAGATACTCCCTGTATCTTCAAAGCCAGTTGCTGTCAAGTTGATTTTGACTGACAGTGGCCTCATGGGTATCAGAGCACAGCTGGGCTTCAGAGAGTTCTCGAAGGCTGGTTGTTCAGAAACAGACCACCCGGCCTTTCTTCAGAGGCACCTCTGCGTGTTCTTCAGCCTCCAACCATTCCCAGCAAACCCATTCACAGTTGACACCACCCAACAATTCTAACGTACTGGAGCCCTAGTGGCCTAGTGGGTTATGGGTCATAGGTTAGCAGTTCAAACACCACCGGCCACTCCTTGGGAGAAAGAGGAGGCTTTCTACTCCTGTAAAGAATGACAGTCCTAGAAACCCACAGGGGACAGTGCTACCTTGTCCTTTAGGGTCACGGCGAGTCAGAATCAAGTCCGTGGGAGTGAGTTTTGAAGGTTTGGGAGTTTGTTTTTCAGTGCAGCTCAACATCATGGATTAGAATGAAAGGTGTCTCCCCCCAAAAAATATGTTTTCAGCTGTGCTCATTCATTGCCCTACATATGAAGGTATCTCACAGCTCTCTCCTCCTGACCAGGGTTATGGACACCAGGCTCCACCCCCAGCCCCACTGTGTATGCGGAACTCATCCGGCTGTTTGACTCCTCAAAGTATGTCAAGGGAGAGTTCTCCTGCTGCTTCACAGAGCTGCAGCGCGACTTCATCATCTCCCGTCCGACCAAGGTGAAGAGTTTAATTCGCCTGGTGAAGCATTGGTACAAACAGGTACGAGTCTTTGTCCTAGGTGGCTATGTATATTTATCAGGGACCTTTGGACCAGCACCTGCCCACTGCCCTGGGCAGGGGAGGCCAGTTGTCTCAGGGAATCTACCCAGTGCTTACACCGGGGATCCGGATGGCTCTCCCATCACGGAGCCTGGTTGATGCTGCACAAAGCATCTCCTGTCAAGGCTGCTGTGTGGTTGTCGCCGTCATTGTCGTTATTAGCTGCGTTCAGGTCGGCCCTGACCCTTGGCAACCCCATACCCAAACAGCATGATGTACTACCTGGTACCGTACCATGCCCATGAGTCGATGCAGCCCCAACAGCATCCCACTGTGATCCCTAGGGTTTCCATCGGCTGGGTTTTGGAAGTAGATTGCCAGGTCTTTCCGCCTCATCCCTCTGGGTCTGAAAGTCACCCTGTAACCCCGTCAGCATCGTAGCAACCCAGAAGCCTCCCCTGGTAGACGGATGGGGGCTGGGCATGAGGGGCTCTGGTCAGGAATCCAGCTCACTCTCTCCTCCCGGAAGGCCCAGCCCTGAGCCTCCATGGCCTTCTAGAAGGATGCTATTGTGGCTTCTCTGGTCCAGCCCGCATGGCCAGACGTAGGGAGTCGGAAGCCTGCAGGTAGCCGACGTCAGCTCAGTGCTGCAGGCACTGGCCGACTGAGCTGCAGGCCGGGCCCTGGGCTGTTTGTGTCCCGTACCACAACAACCCTCCCCTGAGCCCTGTGCTCTCTGCCTCCAGCCCACCATGGAGCTGAGATGGAGACTCAGCCCCGAGTCTCCTCCCAGAAAGTGCAGAACATGGACGAGACATAACCAGAGCTCAGATGGCTTGGTGGTTTACGTGTTGGGCTGCAGCCGAAAGGGCAGCCATTCGAAACCACCAAGGGAGGCAAGATGAGGTAGTCTGTACCCCATAAACACCAGATAGCCTGCAGTCGAATGCTCTGCCCGAGTGTTTTGAAAACAATGGCGGCAGCAACTGTCCAATTATGCCGGATCGAATTGATTTATGGGTCGTTATCCTACCTGTAGGAATAAAATGATTTCAAAAGCAAACCAAAACAACAGATGGCCTTGGAAACTCACAGAGGCAGGTCTGGTCTACCCTACCCTACAAGGTCACCGTGGTTGGGGGTCAGGTTGGGTTGGGTTTGGCGTGCTCAGGGCTCAGCCACCATGTCCTCTGGGACCAGTCATGGGACTCCCCGGGCCTCCGATCACCAGGCACAACGCGACCCCGCTGCCTGCTTCGTGGGGTGCGTGGATGGCCGGCTCCATCCAGAGCCCACCATCGGCTGTTGTGCCATCACTATTGCCGATGCGGTTGGCGGGGGTGAGACCCGACGTGGAAGAACATGCACAAAGTCAGCACTTGGTACAAGTCCCACTCAGCAACACTGCTGACGTTCTCCAGGGTCGGAACCATCCCACTCCCCTTTGCCCAGTCATTCCTCTCCCATGAACATGACCTCAAGCGCCCCCGAAGCCCCCCACTCCTCTTTCTTGTCACTGCCGGGTCTTTGAGAGCTTGATGTGCCAGTCAGGCCATCTTGCCTCATCGAGGTAAAGCCAGGCTGGGTTTTAAGATGCCTCGTGCAGGTATTTGGGGTTCAGGGTTAAAGATGCTCCCAGGGAAATCCTTTAAGACACCTACCTGACCTCTGCAGAGGAGGCCTGGTGGCGTAGTGGGTTGCTTGTTTTGCTGCTAGCTGCGGGGTCAGCAGTTTGAAACCACCTGCTACCCTCTTGGGAGAAAGATGAGGCTTTCTACTCCGGTCAAGAGTTAGTCTCAGAAACCCACAGGGGCAGGTGGCCTCTGTCCTGTAGGGTCACCATGAGTCGGAATAGACTCGGTAGGAGTGAGTTTGGCTTGAGTTTTTTAATTCAGCGCCCTGGCTTCCATGACAACTGTCTTCTGAGGTTCCCCTGACACCGTGGGAAGACCCTGTGGCCACCGACCCAACAGAAACCGGTGCCTGCCGCCTTATTACTGCTCTTAGTGGCCATCAAGGAGCCCTGGTGATGTAGTGGGTTTACTAACCGCAAGGTCGGTAGTTCGAAACCCCCAGCTGCTCCTCAGGAGAAAGATGAGGCTTTCTACTCCCGTTAATCGTTACAGTCTTGGAAACCCACCGGGAAAGTTTTACTCTGTCCATTAGGGTCTCTGGGAGTCAGCATCCCCTCAATGGTAGTGAGGATTTTTTTGGGGGGGAGAGGGGCTTCTTGAGTGGCCATCGAGTCAATTCCGACTCAGGGGGAGCCCATGTGTATCAGAGGAGGGCTGCCCCACAGGGTTTTCATAAGCAGTTCACCAGGCCTTTCTCCCAAGGTGCCTCTGGATGAACCTGAACTTGGGGTCTGTGGTGATCAGCCCAGCACACTGACCATCTGCTCCCGCAGGGACTCCCCTGCTGCCCGTGCTGTTGAGTGGGGTGGGGTCCAGCTGACCCCAGGGTCTCTCAGCCTCCCTGCCGTCCAGACCACGCCGACTCAGAGCACCCCTACAGGACAGGGTGGAACTGCCCCGTGGGTTTCTGAGACTGTCAGCCTTGGTGGGAGTGGAAAGCCTCCTCTTTCTTGCACGGAGCAGCTGGTGGTTTTGAACTGCTGCCACAGGAGCTCCATCTAGGGCAGTGGTTCTCCACCTTCCTCATGCCGCGACCCTTTCATACAGTTCCTCGTGTGGTGGGGACCCCCAGCCATAACATTATTTTCATTGCCACTTCATCACTGTCATTTTGCTATTGGGATGAATCGGGTGACCCCTGAGGAAGGGTCATTCGACCCCCAAAGGGGTCGCAACCCACAAGTTGAGAACCGCTGGCCTAAGGTTTGCTCGGCTGCGATCTTCATAGGAACAGATCACCAGGTCTCCTCATCCACACCGCCAACCTGGTGGTGACCCGGCACACCCCAGGGGTCCACGCTTTGCCCTCCAATTGCTAAAAGAACGCCTGTCCCTCTACACTGCTCCTGAAGCACCGGTCCCTCTCTCTGGTGACTCCGTTTCCCCGGGGTGACCAACGTGAGGGTCTGTGTGGCTCCTCCCGAGCTCCTCGTGTCTGACGCTCCCGCCTCTTCCCACAGTGTGAACGGAAACTGAAGACAAAGCGAGACCCTACCCACAAAGTCTCCCTGCCCCCAAAGTATGCCTTGGAGTTACTGACGATTTACGCCTGGGAACAGGGCAGCGGGGAAGTGGATTTTAACACTGCCCGAGGCTTCCAGACCGTCCTGGAGCTGGTCACACAATACCAACAGCTCTGTATCTTCTGGACAGTCAACTACAACTTCCAGGACCCAACTGTGGGGAACTTCCTATGGCGCCAGATTCGGAACACCAGGTGCCCCAAACCCCAGCCCCCTGCTCTCCCTACCCTGACTCACTCCGCACCTCTTCTCTGCTCTCCTGGGCCCCAGTGCCTCCCAGAGAAGGAGGCCGGAGGATGCTAGCTCACCAGGAAAGCCTGCCCCTTCTCCAGGGAAGAACTCCTGGGAGAGACGGGAGGAGAAAGGACAGGGGGAGAATCAAGAGTCCTGAGCAGGTTTCGTCGGTTCCGGGTTGGAAGAGAAAGTTATAGAATCCTTCAAAGGTCTGCGAGATGTTGAAGCTAGGAAGGCCTTTCCCAGAGCCATAGGACCCTCACGGGCTCATGGTCCTCTTAGCCGCAGTGTCTCCCAGCTCCGGTTTCCCTGCCCCGTTAGACCCCTAGTGGCGCAACAGTGTCCCCTTCCAGGGCTGTGGGGCATCTCGTGCGTCCTGCCCATCACTGGGAAAGAGAGATCAAGAGCAGAAGGGAAAGAGGCCCCTCAGCCAGTGCCACGGGGGGATTCTAATGCGGGGTGCCCCAGGTGTAGGAGGAGAACTTCCCCATCAGGTCTCCAGGGTAGTGAACTTTCAGAAGCCCGATCACCTGGCTTTTCTTCCGCAGCGCCTTTGGGTGGGTGGGTTAAGACGCTAACTACTGGCGCTTGGGGATCTGTAGTGTGCTGGGGGCCTTCCGTTCCACTAGAGGGGGGCAAAAGCCACGGAAGCAAGAGAAACGGCAAGAGATCAAAGGGAGGAAGGCTGAGAGAGGAGGAGGAGGGAGGGTGAGAAAGCAAGGTCCCATCCCGACACACACACACACACACACACACACAC
>NW_022111312.1:3525693-3528648 GCF_000313985.2 Echinops telfairi
ACCCACAGCCACCCTAGGTACAACAGAATGAAACAGTACCCAGCACCCACTCCTCTGCTCACCATTGTTCTTATACGTGCGCCCAGGGCCGCAGCCACTCTCTCAGGCCATCCTGTTCAGGGCCGTCCGCTTTCTCGCTGCCCCGCACTTAACCAAGCACGATGTCCTTCTCTGGGACCGGTTTCCCCTGATGACCTATCCCAAGGGCACGAAGCAAGTTCCTTGTTGGCTGGAGCCCAGTGGGCCCCAAAGTCGACAGTCTCTGGACCTGGAAAGCCCTCCTCTAACACCCTCCTCCTCTCACACACAGGCCCGTGATCCTGGACCCGGCTGATCCCACTGGCGATGTGGGTAGAGGAGATAGCTGGGACTGGCATCTTCTAGCCCAAGAAGCCAAAGAGTGGTTGTCCTCCTCCCTCTGCTTCAAAGATGGAGCTGGTTCCACGGGGACACCCTGGAGAGTCCCGGTGAGATGCAAGGAAGGGCTGGCTGCTGCCTGCTGGCAGCCCAGGGGCAGGCTCATGCCCAAGGGCTGTCCTTCTCCTGCGAGAGCCACTCGGCACGCTTTCTGCTGCAAGTAACAGCGAAACCAAACTCGCCGAGCTTAAGCAGCTGCTGTTGTTTTTCTTCACGTTTCAAGAAGTGCTCAAGAGGCAGGCCAAGACGCAGTGCTTTCTCCATGAGCAGGGTTTCCCACCGTAGCCCTGTTGATGGGGAGAGGGGGGTGGGTAGGATAAGGATAGTTCTTTATCTTGGGGGTCTTCCCTGTGCATTGCATGTTATCAGATCCCTGGTCTCGCTACCCACTAGATGCCACTCAGTGGGACCATTGGAAGCATCTTTAGGAATGACGGCAATGGAACGGAAACATTGAGTCTAGTGGACTGATGGGTGAGGCAGACATCGGCCTCCGTGGCCCAGAGACCAGAAGAACTAGATGGTGCCCGGCCACCACTGCCTGCTGCTCGGAAAGGGATCCCATGAGAAGGTCCTGGGTAGAGTAGACGGGGAAAAAATGTGGACTGAAACTCAAAATGATCTGAAAAGAAGCCAGGCTTAGCGGTTGGCTAGAGACTGGTGGAACCCCCAAGTCTATGACCCACGGACCAAGAAGGAGGGGTGGAGACAGGAAGTCCAGGGAGTGAGGGGGTGATGTGCTGGTACGTTGAAGGGGCTGCCCCGATGAGCTGCTCTGTAAAACCTTCACCCACAATGTTTTTAAAATGTTTTTAAAAAGGTCACACATTGCTACATGCCAGGCAGCGAGGCGAAATCAGCCCCCAGTGGAGAACTGAGGTTTCAAACAAATCACCACTTCCTTCTAGAGCAGGGGTTCTCACCTTCCTCATGCCGCGGCCCTTTCAGACAGTTCCTCCTGGGGTGGTGACTCCCCAACCATGACATTATTTTCGAAGCTACTTCATCACTGTCATGTTGCTACTGTGATGAACCGGGTGAAAGGGTCATTCGACCCCCAAAGGGATCGTGACCCACCGGTTGAGAACCACTGTTCTGACGTCCTCACTGCTTGTGCAGACGGACATTATTATCTGTGACCCATGGCCTCCCTGCCGCCAAGCCGGTTCCTGCTCCTCTTGACCCTACAGGATGGAAGCGAACTGCCCACAGGTTTCCAGGGCTGTCGTCTGGGCAGCAGGAGACAGCCACCTCTTTCCGCTGTGTAGCAGCTGGTGGGTTTGAACTGCGGACCTCCGGGTTAGCAGATGAGTCCTTAACTACCTCCCCACGAGGGCTCCTTGCTTGTGGATTCACCAAAAAAAAAAAAGGTCTCAGACAGTAGTAACCCTCCTAGCCAGTGTCCCCTCCTTCCTCTGGACTCTCTGAATCAATGGCCCGACCCCTCCAGGAAGCATTACTCTCTCACCTGCGTTTCTCTCTTCCCAGCTGGTGCAGACCCCGGGAAGCTGTGGAGCCAGGATACAGTCCATTGCCCATTTCCATCCAGAAGCCATCATGTCCTGGGCCAGCACTGCCAGAAGGCACTTCTAGACGTCATAGCCGAGCAAAAGAGTCACCCTGAGCTATTATCCCTTTCTGGCCCCCATTGCCCCTCCCTTTGCTTCCCCGACTCCCCTTGAAATCAAGCTCCCATGGCCCTTCTCCATCCAGTCCACAGCTGCTTCCTTAAACATGTCTGCCCAGCCTGCTCTCGGGACTCCGTGCTTCTGTGGTCTCTCCCAAGGCACCTCCATTTCTCTTCAAGGCATTTTAGAGGGGTCTCCTTGTATCTCCAAGGTCTTGCTCCCAGAATCCCCCGCCTTGTCCCGGGCAGGCCCCTTCACGCCCCCCCACTTCCCATCCTTGCAGGTACAGGTACAGGGGTGAGGTCCCCTGCTTCCTCCATCCCCGGGATGAAACTTGCCAAGCAGTTTCGTATATAACTTTGAGCATGCCGATTAGCTTGCCTTGGGTAGTTGAACAGCTCGGCCGAGGTCCCAGAGCCACGCAGGGCCACCAAGCACGTGGAACGGTGTCCCCCTCAACCCTCCATCCTTCCTGCTTACTTCAGCTCCTCCACCTCCCCACCGGCTGCCCGCTCTGCGCCGCTGGCTCTCCGCAGCCCTCCTCCGGCTGCCATCTCGTGGTTGTACGGAGAATTACATCAGCCGGACCCAGCAGGAAGCGGGAAGCCCAGAGAAAAAGGTTCATCCAAACCCAAGCCGCTGCCCAGGGGGTCCATTCCCAGGTCACAGTGCACCTGCCCCGTTGGGTTTTCAAGGCTGGGATCTTTTGGAAGCAGACCACCAGGCCTTTATTTCCAGCCCGGGTTTGAACTGATAACCTCTCAGCGGAGAACCAAGAGTTTAACCATTTGGGCTCCCCTCCATCCCCCAGGGAGTCCGGAAAACCAGTTAGAGGTGATGAGAACCAGTCTCTGTGGACATCATGCTATAGGAGGAAATATTCCCATCACCGAGTGGGAAAACAACAGCT
>NW_022111312.1:3529686-3530828 GCF_000313985.2 Echinops telfairi
TCTCTCGGAATAATTTGCGCAGAAGTGGCTGAATGGGAACTTCTAATAGGCAAACCTTTATTGGAAATCCAGGGTAGATACTGCCTTAGTGACTCTGTCACCATAACAAAAATATTTCAAGTGGGGGCTGGGAGGACTAGGATGGCATTGTTGGACGGTTTGGGAGGCGGAAGTTCAAATCGGGGCGTTGGCTGCGGGGCTGTGGTCTTCCTTGTTGGGGCGCCCACGCCCCTTGGCTTGTAGACGGTGCTCACACAGCCTCTTCCCTCGTGAGCCTGTATCTGTGATTTCCTTTTTTATAAACCAGCACTCAAAGGGGATTGGGTTGAGGACCCTCCTTAATCCTGGACCACCACAATGTCACAAAAGCAAATCCCTTATTTCCAGAGTCACAGGTCTAGGGGGGTCAAGATTTCAATTTTTTGGTGGGGGGTGGGGGTGGCATATTCAATCTATAACAATACCGACGTTCCTAATGACAAGAAAGTATCTGAGGCCCAGCAACCTCAAGTCCCTTACCAAAGGGCTATTAAGGAGTAAGTGGCCTGGCCAGGCCTCAGACTCCAGGCCCCGCTCTGCCTCCAAAGCCTAAGATTTTAACCCCTTAATGACAGCAACTCCCAAAGAGCTGGCTTTTGGGAGGCCACCGCCTAGCTGGGGGCTGCTCAGCCGCGGTGGGCCTCACAGTTTGTGCTGAGAAGTGCTTCCAATGGGTTCTCTCTGGAGTGATGAGAGGAGCCCCTGAACCTGGATTGTAACCTCCTCACCTGGCCCAGGTGAGCCTCCTGACTGCTGGGCCTCCCTGTACCTGTGCTGACTCACACCCAGGTACCCAGGTGAAAAATGCTTGCCAACCCCACGTGCCCATCCTACCCATGGCCTGGCAGACCTCTAGAGGGCCAAGGGCCACCACCCTCTTCAGCCACAACTCCCAGGAGCCCGGCCATCAGCCTGGCAGCCCTTAAACATTTGTCACAGGGGAGATCCCAACCGCACACCATCATCATTTCCAGAGAGCGACGAGGAAAAGGAATCCTTTGGAAACCGGCTCTCATGGGCAAGAGGCGCCACCAATCCGTTGGCTGTTTCCACTGACGGTGAGGCCACAGGCACGGAGGGTGCCACTGTGGGTTGGCGCCCAC
>NW_022111312.1:3532125-3533886 GCF_000313985.2 Echinops telfairi
TCTAGGCGAGTTGGACCAGGAATAGGAGAGACCGCAAAACAATCGGTGCGCTAGAATGCCGGTGCTGCTGAAACCATTGAAAGGACCGTGGGTTGGCAAAGGACCAGACCAATCTGCCTTGGAAGAAGGAGGCTCCCGAGACTAGAGAGCGGCAAGCCTGCGCCTCACGCGCTGTGGACCTGTGATCTAGCCGGCGAGACCAGGCCCTGGGGAAGGACATCATGCTTGGCACCATAGAGCGGCAGCCCATAAAAGGACAGTCCTCCGGGAGAGAGGTGAACATGGTGTTTGCGACAATGGGCTCCGACATGCGATGGGAGGGAGATGCAGAACCGGGCGGTGTTTCTCTCTGTTGTACATAGGGTCGCTGTGTGTTACAGCCAACTCACCAGCAACCTTCTAACAACAATTGCAACAACCTTTAAGGGAGCAAACAGCCAGGTCTTTCTTCTGCAAGCTCCCTGGGTGGGTTAGAACCACTGCCCTTCTGGTGAGCAGCAGAGCTCCCTCACCATGATGCCGCCAGGGTTCCTGGGAAGCATACGGAACCCCCACGGCCATGGAACGGATTCTGGCCCCCACAGACCCTGTAAGACAGAGCAGAACTGCCGCTGTTGGGTTTCCAGGGCTGTCCGTCTTTACAGAAGCACACTGCCACATCTTTCTCCCTCGCCATCGGAAGATTAGCCCTGCCAAGAGACGCCAAAGCCCTCTGAAAGCCACACAGTATCACCCACCGTCAGAAGCGCCAAGAAAGGGCTGCTTGCTTGAAGCAGTTGATCCCCTGTCCTGGGAGAATTGAATCAATAAATCCAGGCGATCCCTCCAGCATCCTGAGAACCACAGCCCAGAACAGAGGCCACCAGGAGGCGCTCCTGCTTCATGTCTGTGGTCGGGAAGCTGCGGACTTCTACCTGGGCTGATAGAACCCTGCCACAGGCAGTTAGGGCCTCTCTCTCCTCCCACCCCTGTCCCTCCTGGGAGGTCTCTCACCTCCTGCCTGCCTGCCAGCTGTAAGCCCCGCCCTCTCTCTCTGAGTCCCTTCCCACAGGCAAGGTGTCCTGAATTGGGCTTGGCCACTTCACCTAGCTGGCCACAAGCCTGGGCAGGGCCCACTTCACCTAGCTGGCCACAAGCCCCACGGCCTCCCTGCTGTCACCCCCTGGGTTCCCCGGGTTTGCCTGGTGTGACAGGTAGCCGTGAACACTCTGATGTAGTCAGTCCTGAGCGCAGGTCTAGACAAGAGTGAAGCCACAACGGGACACGTTGAATGACAGGCTGTATGTGCCTCCGTCCTTTGCTCCCAGTGAAAATAATACATGAGGCAAACCCCACTGCCATCCCAGAGTTTCCAGACGTCCGGCCAGCGTGACGCTGGTCACTGTCTTCACGTCACATGGACACCGCCCCATCTCTCTCTGTTCGCCTTGCTTCACTTGGCTGTCCTCCGTCCATCTCCTTGCGCCCACACCTTCGCGTCCACGCAGTCACATGGATGCTGGCCCTGTGGCTCTTTTGTAAAAGCGTGTAACCCTCCAGGGGGGGCCCTCTTTCCTCTCTGGGCTGCCCTGTCACTTGGATTAAAGGTGAAGTCAGGGGGGTAGTTCCAATCTAACGTTGAAAGAGCCGGTCAAGGCTAGAGTCTTAGGGATTCCTCCAGCCTCAAAAAATCCAGTAAGTCTGGATTCACGAAGATAAAATGTGCTGCATCCAACTGGACACCCCCACCCCAACACCCCCGCAGAAGGGCTGTGGGGAGGA
>NW_022111312.1:3534553-3536227 GCF_000313985.2 Echinops telfairi
CAATGAGGCCTTTGTGTGGACATGGCCTTCTCCTGAGGATTCTGGGAACTCCTGTATTTTCCTCTTTGGAGAGGGAAGACACTTTCTCTCTCTCTGCTCACCTCCAAAGAGAGACACTCTCCTGACAAGACACATGGCACTACGCTGATAGACCCCGTGCTTTAGAAACGGGAGAAGCCACATGGAGACCCCTGCCAGCACTGAGATGCTTACAACGCCACTGGATCCAAAGACTTTCCACCCACTGGCCTGTAATCGTCCTGCATTCGGCATCATTTCATGTGTTTCGTGAGTCTTTAAGAGAACTTTATGGATTGGTATCACACATATGGGCTAATATCAGACTTATGGACTTGATCTGGACAGGGCTGGGATGTTTTCTTAATGTACGATTACCTTTTCTATAAAACCCTCTCTTATACACATATGAGTCTCCATGAAGTTGTTTCTCTAGTCTACCCGGACTAACACAGCACTCTGACACAAACTCTCTGTTCCCCTAACACACCAAGCTCCTCCCACCTCTGGGCCTTTCCACAGCACCTCCCCTCTCTTCTAAATGCTCCTCCCGTCCCTGCGGAGTGGAGATCTGTGGATTTTGCAAGGAGTGGCTAAAATGCCACCTCCTCCAAGAAGCCCCCTCTGATTTCTCAGAGCTAATTGAGACCGTGTTTGGACCCATTGTTGTCATTGCTGTGTCAGTCCATCTGGCCTTTTCCCCTGACCCTTCTGTACTTCACCAAGCATGATGTCCTTCTCCAGGGACTGGCCCCACCCAATAGCATGTCCAAAAATATTTGAGATGACGCCTCACCATCCTCATGTCGAAGGGGCCTCCTGGCTGGACTTCTTCCAAGATAGATGGCTTTCTTCTCCTGGAAGTCCATGGTCCTCCCAACATCCTTCTCCAAGCCCATGATTCCAATGCCCCCATTGCCCTGTTGATCCGATGTTGCACCCATCTGCGGTGAATGAGGCTACTGGTGCCCTCTGCTTTCAGCTAAGATCCATCTGGCCTCAGCCAGGCTATCCTCATTCCATGTCTTCTTCTGAATCCAGCCTGAACCGTGGTCAGCGCCCCGCCGCGGTAGTGCAGCAGCATCACTGAGACGCCTTAGCCTGCAGTTTTCTTCATGGCTCTTGTGGTCTCACACTGTATGGTTTTTTAAAAAATGGATAGACTAGACTTGGAGGCCCTGAAGGGCAGGGGCCTGCTGCTTTGGTTCGATCTGCAGCTCGCTCAGCACATAGCCCAGGCCTGCAACCCCAGAGGGGTCAGTGATAGGTTAGAAGGAAAGAAGCAAAGGGTGAACGGGAGGGAGGAGGGAGAGAAAGAAAGGAAGAGTCATTGTATGAATGAATGCACAGATGCGGGAGGTGTCAACTGGGCCCAGACAGGAGAAGCACACCAGCCTGTGATCCGAGGAGGGTGAATGATAAAATCCAAACCCCAAGAAGGGAATGGTATCAGAGCTTACATTGTGGACACCGTTTTGGGAAGGGTATGGATGACCTTGGGAGCCCAAACTCCATTTGCAGGGTTCACACGTGGATTAAGCTTCCAGTAAATGCCCTCTGACCCCAGACCAGGGGTGTGAATGGCCTTGCTAGGCAGAGTTGCAGGGTTGTTGTCTTGTTTTGTCTTTGTGCATCTTGTTTCCTGTGTGTTCCTGT
>NW_022111312.1:3537416-3538606 GCF_000313985.2 Echinops telfairi
CCATCTTCCAGGAACCCAAGAGGCAAGAAAATTTTGGGAATGATGAGGGCAACAAATGTGTGGATGTGCTTTACACAATTGATCTATGTATTGTGACGAATTGTATGAGCCCCAATAAATTGATTAAAAAAAAAAATACGTGACAGCCATCATGTAACTTGCACATGTCACAGAGCTGTGTAAGACACCTGTGACCCTCGAGGTCAAGGGTGAGCACTCCACTCGGGGCAGGTTTAACTTCACTGGCTCATCCTGACACCGGGGTCAGCTCAAGGGATGGACCATGGAGTACCGGGGAAGATAGCATGAGTTCAGGGCAGGCCTCCTGGAGAAGGTGACGCTTAGGCCTAGAACAGCACTGGGCAGGAAGTTGAGAGACCTGAGTTCTTCTCTCTTAACAAGCCAGTCTGGAATCCCTGGATCCCCTTCTGTAGCAAAAGGACTTTGAGCCTCAGCTCTGAATCTCTTGAGCCCCAGCCTGCTTTAAGAATGTGCTGAGAAGCCAGAGCCCGTCTGCGCAAAATACAGGGACACCCTTGTTTGCTTTCAATGGGGTGATGGTGGTGGTGGTAGAGGGGAGTTCATGGACTTCTGAAAGCCATTGCTGGGCACTAGGCTACAATCTCAGAACTACAACCCCAGTGACTGTTATAACTGTCCGCCTGGCCCTGCACTGAGATAGATCCTCTCTCTGTGGTCTGTAGCAAGCCCTAGCAGGAAGCAGTATCGCCGGTCCTGGAAGTGGCCATCAGGCACCAGCACAGAGCAGGAGCCTGGGGAGGGAGGGGGCCGCTCCAGCTGGCCGAGGGACTTGGGTTCTGGGAAAGGGCCCCAGAGCAGCCTGCCCCTGACCTCGGTTAGTTTATCACAGGCTGCCCTGGGGAAAGCCGAGGAGGAGCGTGGGCCACTCTGGGCAGGCTCCCAACCAGGCCGCTGGTCCCTGTCTGCCGCCCAGGCGGAGTTCCCAAACGCAGGCATCCTTCATCCCCCCTAATCTCAACACCCACCAGCGCCGGGTGGTCCACTGGCTTAGGCCCATGCTTGTCCTCAGCTGCATCCAGCCCAGCTGCGGTGGGGGACACTGGGCAGCTGTCAACACTGCTCCCATATTCCGCCCTCGCTTACACCCAGCCGGTGCACACCCATCATTTATTGAACACCATCGGTTTGCAGGCACAGAGGGGTGTGTG
>NW_022111312.1:3539802-3558543 GCF_000313985.2 Echinops telfairi
CAGCGCAGCTGGGGTCGGCCCGGGCGCGGGGAGCCCAGCGAATTGGGGAGAGGGCGCCACTGGCCCGCACCTCGGGGTAGCGCGCCTCCCAGTCCCCAGATCCTCTTTTAGGCCTGCTCCAAGGGAATCGGGCAAGTCGACCCCTACGAGCCCCCCAGCACCCCCCCACCCCATCGGTTCCCCATTGTTCTCAGCCGTGCGCTCTCCCGGGAAGGGGGGAAGGGGTGCCGCGCTCTTCTCTTAAAGGGCCCTCTCCCTTTCTCCTCTCGGCAGGTCTCCAGCACGAGTGGGGTGGGGCGTGCCCATGGGCCCCCGCCCCCCTCGGCCCCCAGCCCAACTCCGGAGCTGCAGCCCAGGCCCGCGGGGCCGAGGGTGCGTTCCACCTCCCCGCCCCTCCCCCTCCCGTGTGTTCTGCGGCCACCCAGGTCTTCCAGGACCCCGCTGTGGATAAGAGACAAGGGTGCAGGGACGCCCCCTTCTGCAGGAGCCGTCGGGGGGGCCGGACCCAGGCACGCCGGACAGCCCCGCTAGAGCCAGGCGCTGGGTCTGGGGCGCAGTCGGAGCGCAGAGGGCTGGCTGGCCGCCACAGCGACCGCGGTGGCAGCTGCGAGCAGACTGGGGCCGGGGGGCCTCCTAGGTGACAGGCGCTGAGCGCTGGGCTGGAAGAATGCTTGGGAGAACGAAGGAGGAGGCCGGATCTAGCTTAGGGACAGCTTGCTGCCTGACCTGAGGGGGCCAAGAAATTCAGAGAGACGATCTCACCCTTGGACTGAGACTGCTCAGCGTGGAAGGGGGTCCCTGGAGCCTGGAACACCACCCCACACCCTTTTACCAAGGCCTGCAGGCCCCAGAGAGCAGTTAGAAAGGAGGCCGAACTGCCAGTCCCTGTAGGAGAGAAAGGACATTTTCTGCGCAGCCAGCCCGCAGGGCTAAGCCACAGCAGGGACCTGGCCCCTGAGGCCTCAGCGGCCATGTCACGGCCAGGCCAGGGTGTGATGGTGCCGGTGAACGGGCTGGGCTTCCCACCGCAGAATGTGGCCCGCGTGGTGGTATGGGAGTGGCTGAACGAACACAGCCGCTGGAGGCCCTACACGGCCACCGTGTGCCACCACATTGAGAACGTGCTCAAGGAGGATGCCCGAGGCTCTGTGGTCCTGGGCCAGGTGGACGCCCAGCTGGTGCCCTACATCATCGACCTGCAGTCCATGCACCAGTTTCGCCAGGACACGGGTAAGCAGTGCCTCCACCCTCCATCCACTTCACCCCATCCCACCCTCCAGCTGGGCTGAAGGCACACATACCCCCACCCCACTTTCTGGTGGGATGCTGAAATCCCCAGCATCCCCGAGGGTGGAGCCTGGAACTGCAGAAAGACCCCCATCTGCTGAGCCAAACGCTCTCCCTGAAGGAGCCGTTCTAGCCTAGTCCCATTTAAGACTCCCGGTGCCAACCCAGCCTTCTATGTTCGATGTGGGGCCAGTCCTGTTTCCTCTGGAGCCTCAATCTGCTATCTGCAAAATGGGTGGATTTGATCTCTCGCTCTCACGGCCAGCCATGTGAGCATGAAATAAAAGTGAGCTCGCTGGAGCCTGGGGCCAAGAAGACAGTGCCCCATTTGATTTTTTTACAACCATTGTTGGCTCCTCAGCCCCATTTTACAGATGACTTGACTGGTTTAAACTCAGCTGGGATGGAAACCCAGAGTCACGGCTTTTAGCTGGTATCATGAACTGCCTCCGGGTGCTGGTGGTGATGGTGGTCACAGTGTCAGTGGAGGGTGTCAGTGGTTTGATGGCAGTGGTGGGGTGGTACTGATGAGGGAATGGGAGGATTGTACCAGGGAGGTCAGTAATTGGCCTGGTGGTGGTGGTGATTGGTGGTGGGCATGATGATGGTGGTGTGGTTGTGGTGATGATGGGGAAAATGGTGGTGGTGATAGCGGTGGCACTGGTGATGGTGAAGATGGTGATGGTGGTGGTGGTGATGGTGGTAGTGATGGTGATGATGATGGTGGTGGTGGTGGTGGTGGTGGTGGTGATGCTGGTGATGGTGATGGTGATGATGGTGGTGATGGTGGTGGCAGTGATGATGGTGGTGGTGGTGATGATGATGATGATGGTGATGCTGGTGATGGTGGTGATGGTGACGGTGGTGGTGATAGTGGTGACGGTGGTGGTGGTTGTATACTGACAGCAGGAGTGAGGCCAGTGATGTGCTGGCATGACAGAGGGACGTGGTGAGGATGGGTGGCAGTGGTGGTGGCGTTATTGGGTCATGGTGGTGGTAATGGTGGCAGAGGGGTGGTGTTGGCGGCCGGGTGGTGTTGGAGAGAATTTTGTTGGTAGCACTGTGGGCTGTTAGCTGTCGGTGACTGTGGCGTGGAGATGTTGGTGAAGGTAGCAGCGACAGTATGTGGTGACGGTGTCAGCGCTGATAGGATGGGTGAGAAGGGAATTTAGAGAGTCAAGACGAGGTCCCACATGGCATCTTCATCCTGGAGTCTGGCTAGCGATTTGCCGTCATGTAGCTGATGCCTAGTGGCCTCTGCGACAAGCTTGGTGGCAGTAAAGTACAGTGAGTTCCTGAGGTCCTGCCTCATGGAGCTTCAAAAGGACACTTGGTATGTATGACCCCCCAAGGGTCAGGAACTGCTCGTAAGGGCTTGGGACCAGCAGGGCAGTGCGGCTTTCCTTCTCTTGGGGGTGGGGACTAACTGCCAGTGGCTACTGGCGATTAAGGGTCACGGCAACAAGAGGAAGCAAGAAATCCTGTTCTTCTGTCCCACCAGACACATTTCAAGTGTTTAAAAGCCACAAGTGGGTCGTGGCTACCATACTGGGTAACCCAGACCCATGCCCTTTCCATCATGGCAGTGGAATCTTGTGACCAGTACTAGGGCATCTCCCAGTACTTTGGGTCATCACCAAGCCTGGAAAGGGGCTTGGGGGTGGCTTATTGGTGTTGTGTAGAGCTCCATCCTTGTCTCCATCACTCTAGATACTCGTCCTGGTGGTCCCCATCACTCACGCACTCCGTCCTGCAGCCCCTGAGGGAGCTGCTGCTGTGAGCCAGGCACTGGGCTATGCCCCAAGCACAGTAGAGAGCAAGGCGGGCAGGCGATTGGGCCCCCAGGAGGTGTCCGCAGATCTGGGAGACGGGTGTGCACACACCACCCCTACAGATGGTCTGCTTTACAGGGGCCCCCACAAAGACTCAAACAGCAGCTCTGATCGCATGAAAGACAGCCAGGCTAGTGCGCGTCTGCTCATGGAAGGCTAATCCAAGGAAGGGCTTTTTTGAACAAAGATCAGGAGGATGAGTCCTGGGGGGGGAGGGGTAGTGGTGATGGTGGTGGTGGTGGTGGTGGTGGTGGTGGTGATGATGGCGATGGTGGTGATGGTAGTGGTAGTGGTGGTGGTGGGGAGAATGATGGTAGTTTTATCAGTAGTGATGTCAATAATGGTGGTGTGATAGGATGGATGAGCTGGGGAGAAGAACTGGTGCAAAGGCCCTGAGGCAGGAAAGTGCCAAGTACCTTCAAGGTCATGGTGGCTACCAAGCGGGGAGGTGGTACAGGCTGGAACCTGGACAGCCGAGAAACGTCCTGAGATGAAGGGACACCACCGTCCGGTCCTTGCACCCCCGCATTCTCTCAGACCAGCTCCTGAAACCCTACTGGAGAAATGGAGAAGTCTGGGGATCCCCGGCTCCATTCTCCCTGTCTTATTTCAGCCCCTTCTCTGGTGGAGGGCAAAAGGTTGGCTAGAAAGTTGCCCCTGAATCTGCTCTAACTTGTGGAAACCCTGTGTGTCTCCGAGAACCCGGGTCTTCCAATGGTGCAAACGTCATCACCAGACCTTCCTTCTAAGGCACCAGCCGTCGGTTAGCAGACAAACACGATCAGCGTTCACACTCCCCAGCGACTCCCTGGGAGCAAGAGGGGCTAGGTTTCCTCCTTGGCTCAGAGCTAGCCCTGAGCTCTAGAGATTATCCGGAGCCTGGCCCTGAGGGAGGCCTGAGTCTCCGGGCGGCGGGAACCGTTAGTGCCCGCCTGCTCACCAAAAGATTGCAGATTTGAATCCACCTAGAGGCACCACATGGACTCTGGTGGCACCTTGCTGTAGTGGGTTACGTGTTGGGCTGCTAGGGAGAGGTCCTTTTGAGGAAAGGCCTCGCGCTGTCCTTCTGAGGAGCGCTGTCTTCTCCCATCAGGACCCACTCCACAGCATTTGCTGGCCGGTCTCTGGAAGCAGCCAAGTTGGCGACTTTGCCTTTGACTGCCCCCAGCTCTCAGGGCCCCTTTCAATCCCTAGCCCCCATCTCAGGGCCTGCCTCTTCAGACCCCGACTCTCTTCTTCCCCCCCACCCCGCCCCTTCGTCCTAGGTCAGCCGGTAAAAGTAGAAATCCCGTTCCTCCATGCAGCCGCCATTCAGCTGCGCTCAGTCACCCCACCCAAAGTCCTTCACTCCACACCTGTCCACTGGGGTCCGGAAACAGGAAAGAACGCTGCATGCCCCATTGGGCGCCTGGGCACCTGCCAGGACCCCCCAGTGAAGAGAGCCTGTGAGCGCTGGTGGGGGGAAGGGGGGGGAAGGGGAGCAGGCAATGGCTCGGATGGTAGAAATCTGCAAGAGGAAGGGGCAAAAAGATTCCCCACCACAGAGGTTACAACGCACTCCTGGTTCACATAGTGCCAAAAAAACACCTCAAGAAAGGAGATTTAGCCCTCACTGTTGATGGTCCTGGAATAAGCCTGAATCAGCGGGCAGGAGACCTGAATACCAGACCCTCCTCTGCCACTGGCCAGGGACAAGAGTCCTCCAATCTCAGTTTTCCTGTCTATAACATGGGTGTGGGCGGCGTCTTACTCGCAGGAAGCTTGGGTCGCTGGAGAGACCTGAACGTACCCCTGCCACCCGAAGCATTGCCCAAATTCAACACAAAAGCCAGACTCCCTGCGGTCCAGTTGATACCTACTCCGAAACCCTATAGGACAGGGTGGAACCGCCCCTGTGGGTTTCCAAAGCCCCATCTCTCTCCTGGGCAGGGGGTGGTATAGAACCGCCGACCTTGCAGTTAGCAGCCCAACACGCAACCTCACCCACTACACCACACACACACAGACACACACACACACACACACACACACACACACACACACACACACCAGCATACGCTGAGCCCCGCAGAGGATAAGACGCATGGCAAGAGTGAGGCTTTTACAGATGCTAAAAAGGAAAACAGTGAAACAATAAACAAACCCACTACCGTGGAGTGGATGCCAACTCAGAGCGACCCGACAGGGCTGGGTTGACCGCCCCTCTGAGTTTCTGAGACTGTCACTCTTTACAGGAGTAAGGAGCCCCGGCTTTCTCCCTGACACACTCAAAACAGCACAGAGCTGTAAAGCACACGGGTCTTGCACATCCGTCTGAATTTTCTCCCTGTAAAATTCTCTGGGGGTGCATTGCTCTGAACTCAAGTGGTTGCAGGCAGCAGGACAGGTCCCACCAGCTTGGGTTAGTGCCTGGACATCTGGGCTGGCAGCTTGGGGGTCAATAGTTCGGTTTTATCTCCATGGCCACTACTCAGTCCCACTAGTGTACCCTCCCCCCCAGAGCCACAGCAGGCAGTACTTAGAACAAAGAAGAACAGAGAACTGGTGAAACTCAACTGGGGGGTGGGGGTGGGGGTGAGGGGGTGGGGCGCTGTAGTTTGAAAGTCACATGTCACGAGTTTATGTTCATGAGCTCTTCTTGTTGAGTGTGTGCGTGTGTGCGTGTATGTGTGTTTCACCCGTCGTGTAAAATGGCGCACAACTGTTCTCAGCTGAACAAACACAAACAGGCCTGTGTGTTGTAGCTCACCAACCCAGGTCCTTACTGGTCTTTCCTCTGCCTAGGCTCGCTGTGAACTGAAAGGCATGCCTCGTGGTGTGTGCAGACACGGGCGCACACGTGTCCGGGCGTCCCTGTAACGTGTGCTGAGATGCACAGGCGTGTGCGTGCCCGCCAGCCTGGCTGGGTGCTGGGTGACAGACACATCAGCACGTAGTGTCTGTAGAGACAGTGTCATGCGGTCATGGGAGGACAGTCCAGGTGTCAGACTCAGCCCGCCCCCGCCCCCACCCCCATGGGGTAAGTGTTTGCACAGCTGTTGCCCCTTCACCTCTCCCCCCCTGGGCTGTTTTCACTGCTGGTGGCTCAGGGAGTGAGCTTCCCTGGGATGGCCTGCGGGTTCAGAGCCCAGAATCCGGCCTGTAACCTGGAGTCCTCCTACATGGGTGGAGAAACCCCTTGGCCCTTGCCCCTGGCACCGGAGCTGGTGGCCCAGGCAGGATCCTGGCACCAGAGCGCAGGAGGGGAGGCCCAGCAGCTGGGAAGGCTGAGGGAAGGCGCTGGCCCACGTGCTCACTGTCCACAGCTTTCCCCAGCCCGCTTTGTCTGGATCACCTGCCACATGACTGCCCCAAGTGGGACGTGCCTGGGACTAGGTCGGGTGGGGCAGCAGTGGGGAGGCTGAGTGGGCCCAAGAGCCATGGGGGTCTCTGGATGAGGGCCTTGGCTCCCACCATCATGGGGGAGGGGGACGCTTGGGGAGCCGATGTCTGCCCGAGGGGGGGTCATTCTCACCCCCTGCTCTTGGGGCAGCGGCCTCCATCTCCCAGGGCCTGACCCTAGACCCCGGATTTCCAGTGACCACACAAGCTGCACAGAGGCGTGACTCAGCCACTTCCCGGCATTCCCCAGGGGCTGGGCGGGGAGGTGAGCAACCCCTTTCTGCCTGGTCTCTTCTGGTCCGCTGCTGGGAGGACGGGGGGGAGGCCTTCTGCCCATTCTGCAGATGGAGCCGCTGGGATGGAAGGAGGGGTGGCGGCCAGGCTGGGGACTGTGCACACATCCTGCGCCGTGGGCTCAGAGCCAGCTGTGTCTGGCACTTGCTAAGCTATTGGGCCGGAGGGACAGGTGGTAGTTAGTTTCAGTGTCTTCTCTTAACCTGCGTCCCATCCTTAGGGACTTCAGCCTCACTCAAACCTGGTCCCTGCCCTTAGGGGTCCCTGTCCCCCACGCTTAGCGCTGTCCAAGAGCGGAGGTCACCAGGGGGTGCAGCTCCTAGAATGGAGACGACTAGGACCAGTCAGGGTGTGGAGGGCAAGGATGGGGACAGTGGCTCAGCCAAGGTCACACAGCCAGTCCAACTGGGCCTCCAGGATGGGGCGAGCAAGGGTTCAGTGGCCCGACTGAGAGTCCCCTCCCCCTCCTCCCCGTCAGGCTCCATCGGAACCTGTTGCCAGGCTCTGTGCCAAGGGAGGGACACGAGGCACCCGGGGAGGCCCGCCTGGTGCAGCTCCCTAGTAACAAGGCATGCCCTCAGGACCCTCTCCTAGCCAGCCCAGGGCGCGGGGTGAGGGGGGGACAGGGCCTGCACAGGGGCAGGGCAGGGTCATATCCAAGTGGTGACAAGTCCAGTTCCGAGTGGCAGTCTTGCTGCCTACCCATCCCCCTTCACAGGCTAACCCATTTGGCCTCTGGCTCCTGGTCTACCTGCAAGAGCCTCTCTTGATCGGCTGAATCCCACCCCACCCCCACCCCCAGCAGGTTTCTTGGACAGTCACTGGTGCCAGCTCAGTGGACAGAAAGCACCCCTACCACGTTCTGTTTCAGAGGCCTATGGGGGCGAAGACAAATGGCTATTGTGAGAAGTGACCCCTCCAGGGTCCAGCGGATGTGGCCACCGGCAGACCCTCTTGGAGGGAGAGTCACAGTTTCCTGCTCTGTGGTGGGGAGAAGAGCAGGCCCTGCAGGGGGGTGGGGGTGGGGGGCAGGGGGCGCTGACTTGAGGGTCAGATGAGCTCAGAGGAGCAAAACTGTGGGGGCGTTACCTGAGCACACAGTGGGCAGAGGAAAGGTGCAGGCTGTCTGGGCGGTGTGTGGTTGGGGGCTCCTTGGGAGAGGCTCCCCGAGAGTCTGGGGGAGGAGCCCTGCCGGTGGAGAAAGCAGGCTGAGCCAGCCTGCAGCTGACTGAGCTTGGAGGATAGGCTGGAGCAGCCTGGTGGCCGTGGAGGTCCTGAAAGGCCTGGGTTTGGGGAGAGGAGAGGCGGGAGGCGGTGAGGGTGACCTCTTGGGCCCACTGGGGCCTGGCAGATGCCAGCTGCTGCCCTTTAGCGGCCAGGTCCTGGGGGACCGAGAGCCACACTGTAGGACTGGGGCTGGCTAATCACAGGCCTGAGAGGGCCGAGCTGGGCGGACAGGCAGGGGCCGGCCCAGCCTCCTTCCACCAGCCAGCAGGCATCCGCCCATCATGTTCATAATAGGATGAGGCTCCTGAGGGCGGGCCCTGGAGGATCTGCCAAAGGAATTGGGGGGGTGAGGGGGGCCAGAGGTTCAGACCCAGGTGTGCTGCTGTGGGGGCTGGGCGGCTGCCAGGCCTGTGTGCCAGGCCAGGCTGGCCCAGCACCTTGGACAGTGCCCATCCCAGCCTCCCCTCCTTGCCGCCTCCCCAGCCCTTCCTGTCCTCTCAACACCCAGCCCGCCTTTCCAGGGGAGCTGTGGGGCCTGACCTAGCAAGGGGGAGGGGACAGGGAGGTGACAGAGGGGGAGGAAAGCTGTCAATGAGGCCAGGGAGGGGGAAGGGACAGGAGGTGATGGGGACCAGGGTGGGGACCAGGGTTGATGGGGGTCAGTGGGGGAAAAGGCAGGAGGTGGTGGGTCAGTGGGGGAAGGAATGGTAGGTGGTGGGGACCCGGGTGGAGGACCAGAGGTAATGGGGCTCAGTGGGGGAAGGGTAGGAGGTGGTGGGGTGTGATGGAGCTGTGACCAAGCAGAAAAGGGGGTGTGGAGGAAAGAATGGGAGTGGTGAGAGAGGGGTGATGGGAGGAGGAGGAAGAGGAGGAAGGCCCAGTGCCGGTCTTGGTGGAGGTACCCATGAAGGGTCCCCTGTGCCTTCCCCAAGTGTAGTTCTTAGAGAACAAAGGGCCCCTTGGACCATCTTGTCATAACTCTTATCTCCATGGTCCCCCAACTTCCTCCTGCTCTTAGTGGGAGCCCAGGACAGATAACCTAAAGAGCCTGCTCTGCCTACTGGTTGGCACAGACACCCCTCACCAGGCCTCAGCTGCCCCTGGCTGACGTCTGCCAAGGGCTTGCGCCCTCCAAAACCTGGAACTGGCTGCCTTAGGGACCCCAGGTGATGACCAGGCTCCCAGCACCTCGTGTGGAATCCTGGGAAAAGGCGGAGCTGTGGCTTGGGGTCATTCCACTGCCTCAGCTTCCTAATCTGGAATGTGGGCCAACAGCGAGGCCTGTATCAGGGGCGGTGCCCGTGTGCTCACGCACGCCACAGGCACCAATGCTAGATGCCAGGCTCTGTCCTAAGTGAACGGGATGGGTACTCTGGTCAGGTGGGGAGATGGGTACTGCCTGCAGCCTGGCACCGGGTGGAGCCCAGGATGTTCAGACTGGGACAGAGTCCCCACGGGTCCCCTGAGGCTTCTCCTTCTCTGGATGCTTCCCTCCCTGCCTCCCTCCCTCAGGCCCCTGGAGTCGCTCCAGGCCTGGCCGCCTCCACCTGCCCTGGCAGTTGTGGCAGGCGGTGATGGGATGCAGGAGGGAGCCTGGCGGCAGGCCCTGAGCAGAACGCCTGAAACGCAGAACAAAGGACAATGCCATCAAAGGAGGCCTTGCTGGGTGCCAGGACAGCCCTGCCAGGAGCCTCGGTGAGCCACCTCGCTGCCTATGACAGCCTGGGCTCTTGTCCCCTCTGCCTTGCCTTGGACCAAATCACACCAGGGGAGGAAGCTAGAGTTTGCCGGAAGCTATATGGTTAGACGCCCTCGCTCAGAGGGGAGGGGTCAGCATTAACCTCTCCCCAGTTTCCTCTCTTCCAGGGACATTGGGCCCATTCATGCCCTGGTGGCATAATGGTTAATAGTTAGGTTGCTAACCGCAAGGTCAGCAGTTCGAACCCACCAGCCGCTCCGTGGAAGAAAGATGAGGCATAAAGAGTGACAGTCTCGAAAACCCACAGAGGCAGTGCCCCTAGCCATAGGCCTTCCTCTCTCTGGGACTCTGATTCCCTGTCTTCAAAGAGGTGGCTGGTTCAGCGGCATTCAGGGCCCGAGCAGGCAACAGAAATGTGGGGAGCAGTTGGGAAGGCCGAGGCTGGGCCCGTCTTGTTTGCTCGTGCCTGGTATCCAATAGGCGCTCAATCGATGCTTTTTTGTTTGTTTTATAACACATTTTATTAGTCTTGTCTATTTCACTTCGGGTCTTTTTTTAAATTTAATTTTTTTTTAACCTTTTATTAGGGGCTCATACAACTGTTATCGCAATCCATACACACATCAATTGTGTAAAGCGCATTTGTTCATCGCTTCTCAAAACATTTTCTCTCCACTTAAACCCCCGACATTAGGTCCTCATTTTTCCCCTCCCTCCCGCTCCCCCCTCCCTCATGAGCCCTTGATAGTTTATAAATGGGTTTTTTGTCATATCTTGCCCTGTCCGACGTCTCCCTTCACCCACTTTTTGGTTGTCTGTCCCCCAGGGAGGAGGTCACACACAGTTCCATGTAATCGGTTCCCTCTTTCCTACCCATTCTCCCTTTACCCTCCCTGTTTTGCCACTCACACCACTGGTCCTGTAGGGCTCATCCGCCCAGGATTCCCTGTATTTCCAGTTCCCATCTGTACCAGTGTACATCCTCTGGTCTAGCCAGACTTGCAAGATCGAATTCGAGTCATGGTAGTGGGAGCGGGGAGGAAACATTTAGGAACTAGAGGAAAGTTGTATTTCTCATCATTGCTACATCGCACCCTGACTGGCTCATCTCCTCCCCGAGACCCCTCTGAAAGGGGATCTCCAGTGGCCTACTAATGGCCTTTGGATCTCCACTCCGCACTCCCCCCATTTTGAAGTGCTTCCCCAAACCGCTGCTGCGGTGGACAGGTGCCAGTCCTGGGGGGCCGTGTCTTCGGACATCTTGAAGTTTTTGAAATACAGTATTCTGATTTCAAAATGTGTATGTGAAGCCCATCCACAACCCCTGCTCCCCAGGAGAAAGATGAGGCTTTCTACTCTCATAAAGAGAGGCAGTCCCGGGAATCCACAGGGGCAGTTCCCTGCCCCATCGGTCCCTTAGAGTCAGAATTGACAGCGATGAGCTCCGTTTGGGTTTGAGCCTGTCTGAGGGCTGGGCTAGAGGCCAGCTCCCTCCCTTCCCCCACCCCTCTCTCCACCGCCCTGGCCCAGCTGCCAGCAGACCCTGGGGAGCCTGGGCCAGCGTTGAACGTGCAGAAACCGCTAATGGACCATGGCTTTGCTTGAAGAGCCCCCGGGGAGCATTTGGAGGGAAACAGAACACCGCGGGGTTATTGATCGCGGGTGGGCAGGGGCAGGCGCTCTGGACCCACAGGCTGCGGTGTGAGTCCCCACCTGATGGCTGCCCCCATGGGGACCTCCTGTCCTCGGGAGGAGCCGCGATCTCCCCATCTTCAGCTACTCCCCTGTTGCCACCAGGGTCAGGGTGGGAGGAAAGGGAGAGAGTCGTGACTCCAGGAGGTGAGAGGGCAGCCCTTACTTGCTCTGTGCCTCAGTTTCCATCTCCGGAACATGAGCTCGAGAGGAGAGTGACCGGAGTGGCCAGTAAGGCCAGGTGGCCTGGATTCCGGTTCTGGCCACGGGACTTCCTGCAGATCACTTTCAGTGTGTGTGTCTAACCTGCTGTGGGGCCTCGTTGTTGTGGGGGGTGGATTCCAACTCAGCGAGCCCTCCTCAAGGCAGACCTGCCCCCTCGGGATTCCCAGGCTGCCATGCTTACAGAGGGAGCAGGTTACCAGGCCTTCCTTCTGCGGGGCTGCCGGTCTGCTCCACTCACCACTCTTTAAGGTAGCAGCAAGGGCCTCACCGCTGTGCCAGCAGGGCTATGCCACCAGCCTCGCTCTCCGTGGGAGAAAGACGGGGCTTGGGACGCCCGCTGACAATGACAGTTTCGGAGACTCACAAGGGCCCTGCCACCCTGCCTTAGAGGGCTGCTGTGTGTGGGCACTGGCTGGAAGATAGGGAGTTGGGTTTGCCATGGGTAGCAGCACCCCACCTCCGAGGCTGCTCTGGGAGCCTGAGTTTGTACGCACCGGGGCCCCGTCAGCGTGGTCTCTGAGGGTCAGCGCATGTTGCGTTACTCTGTGGAAGAATTCAGGACGGTCCCTGACCGGCACCTGGTGCCCAGTGGTGCTCTGTCTGCACTCAGTGAGCCCCCACCCTGGGGTTTGACCAGGCCACCCCCTGCAGCGGGCCACCCCCACACCTAACAGGATGTCCCATGACTGCCTCCCACGGGGCTCCCCTTCCTGCCAAGGTCTGGGGGGCCCCTGTGATGAGATCACTTCCCTTTGGACAACCACTCCTCCCGGGTGGAATTCCCCAGGCCGGGCCAGGCAGAGTCTGTCGGAGGCTGAGGGGCAGGCCAGAGGACTCAGCCTGTCCCTGCCTCCTAAAGGGACTGAGGCACAGACACACCCCACCCGCCAGCTCTCCCTCCTAAGCAATGAGGACAAGGGTGAGGTAGTGAGCTCCCCATCCCTGGAGGCATCCTAAGCCGGGCTACCACCGGGCTGCGCCTAACCTTTCAAACCAGTCCAGCCCGCGCCTTCCATGAGTGGAGTCTCATTTCCAGCCCTCTGCTCCTGTCCTCTCAGGGTTTCAACTCCCTGGGGCCTCAATCTTCTCACCTGTGAAATGGGACTGATCTTAGTAGCTCCAGGAAGGAATGGGATGGAGGGGGGCGGGGCACAATGAGTTGGTGCCCGGGAAGTGCTGAGCACAGCATCTGGTGCGTAGTAGGGGCTCAGGGTTCGAGCTGCGTGTGGGTAGCGTCGAGGCAGGTTTTCAACCCCGTGGTCTCTCCTCCACGCAGTCTTTTAGCCTTGGTGTCTCCTCTCTGGCTCTCCCTGGCCCCTCAGACGCTAGATTTAAAAGCAGAACCAACCCTCTAGGGCAGGGTAGCACAGCCCCTGTGGGTTTCTGAGACTGTGACCCGTGGGAGTAAAAAGCCTCGTCTTTCCTCCGTGCATCAGCTGGCTGATGGTTTAGAACTGCTGGCCTTGTGGTTAGCAGCCCGACGTGTAACCACTGCACCACAGCGTCTAGATCACAGACTTTTGATTCTCTGACTCGGACCCCAGCTCTGGGTCCTGTGCCCACTGCAGCCACTGCCATGTGAGTCTTGACCCCTCTCTCTGACAGCCTCTTTCCGTCGCTCTGTGTCCCTCGGTGATTGTCTCCCTGCCCCATCACCTCATTCCTGGCCCTAGCCTCTGCCTCTCTCTGTGTCTCTGTCTCTCTCCTTCCTAGTCTCTGCCCCAGGCTCCAAGCAGACTCAGCTTACAGCTGCAGGCTACCCCTATGCCCCCAGTTTCCCCAACCACCCAGCTGCTAGTTAGCCCCGGCACCTCTTCCCTGAGCTCAGCTGGAACAAGACTGGAATTTTTCAACTAAACATTCTTAGGAAACTAAAGGAGGGGTCAAAAAAAACCCCAGCAGACACAAAAACAGACCGAAGAAAGCATGCATACTGGACACGGGACAGGCCCTCGGGCCAAGGGGACCCAGAGCCTCATGGCCAGCACAGCTGGGTGACCGAGGGGCCAGTGAGAGACAAGCCCCAGTGTGGGTGACAGAGAAAGGCCAGCTGCATGCCTCCCAGGCTGTGGAACCTCAGGCCCATCTTAGAGACCCATTGTTCTGCCAAAAATCTAGGCCAAGGCCACCAGGAAGGAGAGGGCGCCCCTCCACCACCCATTTGGAACCTCCAGATCGCAGACCAGTCAGGTCACCGGACGACCAGCTGCCCCCACCCCCCGCCCCTCCAGCCTGGTACCCAGCCAGCATGGACCTGAGAAGTGGACGCTGGGCAGGCGGGCAGCGGCGGACGCTGTGGGGTGCAGGACTGGGCAGGGAGGGCGGCAGCTGCCCTAATTACTCCAGCTCTCCAGATTGCAATCTTGCTTCAAAAGGACTCCAGGGACCAGGCCTTAATAAGTACCAGTAAACAGGCAGGAAAATCGATACCTGGTAAAGAGAGCTCTGAGCGGCAGGGAGGCGTTCCCAGAGGCCTTTGCAGGAAAGCTGGCCCATGTTGACCTCTGAACGCCTCTCTCTTGCCTTGGAATTCCCCACCCGCCCCAGGCACCCAGTGTGTGGCTTGCTCCCCCCTCGACCCCCCATGGGGTGGCACCTGCTCCACGCCACCTCTATGCCATCCAGCCAGGCCCTCCCCTCCCTCGCTCCCTCTGAGCTCCGGCGTATGCCAAGCAGGTTGTCCCTCTCGGCTGCAGGTGCCTCCTTTGTGCCAGGCTCTGTGGCTGGTGCTGGGAACAAGGACGAGGATGTGATCCACCCCTGCCCTCCCCAAAGTCGTCAGCCAATGAGGGAGACCAGAACAAAGTGAGAGACCTAATTGAACGACCGCGTGAGACAGACATGCAACAAAAAGGCTACAAGTGCCAGCACCTACCACAGCACCAGCTTCCGGGCGCAGGCGGGCACGTGGAAGGTTTTACCCGATGAACAGGACTGGTTTGTCAGGAAAGACCAGTCCCTGGAGCAGGACATCCTGCTTGGTGGAGTGGAGGGGCAGTGAAAGAGAGGAAGGCCCTCGGCGAGACGGATGGACACAGTGGCTGCCACCACAGGCGCAGGCACACAAAGGATTGTGAGGGCGGTGCAGGACGGGCAGTGTTTCCTACTGTTGTGCACAGGGCCGACCCGGGTCAGAATGGATCTCATAGTACCTGAGGACAACTGAACAGGGGGTGGGGGCAGGTGGGGGCAGGGGATAAATGGAGGTGGTGGTTGTTAAGGGCCCTTGGTCCCAACTCATAGCGACCCTGCCTACAGTGAACGGAATGGAACACCAGCCGGGTCCTGCGCCAGCCTCACCTTGGTTGCTTGAGCCCATGATCGCAGCCACGGTGTCAACCCATCTCGTGAAGGGGCTTCCTCGTTTTACCAAGCAGGACGTCCTTTTCCGGGGACTGGTCTCACCGATCACACGTAGACCCTCGTGTGACACATTGGACCAGGAGCCATGGTGGCGTCGTGAACTACTCCTTGGGCTGCTGAAAAGGGTTGCTGTGAGTCAGAATGGACTCCCCTGCAGTGGGATTGGATTTGGGGGGGCTTGGTTGTCATTTTGTTCTTTATGGGGTTTGGTGGGGGGGGGGTTTATACCCGTATATAAAACAAAGCAAAATAATGAGTTGAAAGTGGGACAAAAACAAACAAAGAAGCTACCTCGGTTGATGGGATTTGAACCCTGGATAGCATGAGCTTTTTCACGTGACTTGATTGCAAAGGAGCTCTGGCGGCATAGTGGATTATAGCTTACAGATTAGAGTGGGCTGCTAGCCGAAAGGTCAGCAGTTCTAACCCACCAGCCGCTCCTCGGAAGCAAGATGAGGCTTCCTGCTCCTGTAAAGATTGACAGCCATAGCAGTGCGCGATGCCGGATACGTCATCCTAGCTAGCACCCATGTAAGCACTTCCTGCATGCCAGGCGCTCTGCCGGTGAGCACACCAGCATGCATTGTTTGATTGTGACCTACAAGATTCTTGTGGGGTAAGCTTCAGACACTCCATTTTACAGACAGGACACTGACACTGTGAGTTGAGTCAGGATTTGCAGGAGGTGGCCCGGCAGGCTTCTGAGCTGCTCTCCCATCTCCCAGCATTTCGGCTCTGCTCAGGGCCAGGCACCTGAGTTATTAAGTAAGACACCACCGTCGGGTCCCTTCCCCCTCCACTGGGCTCCTTAACCCTACCCGGAAGTTAAAGGCGGTAATTCCCGGCAGGCCAGTACCACCATCATCCATCACAACCCCCTTCATTGACAGATAGGGAAACTGAGGCCCAGGAGGGGGAGACCAGCATGCAGGAATCAGGATCTCGAGTTTCCCCCCTCTCCGGAGCCCGGATACAACAGTGGTTAAGTGCCAGGAGGCCAGCTGTTCAAACCCACTCATCGCTCTGCAGGAGACAAGGGCCTCAGGGTGATCTGCTTTCAGCAGGATTATCCTCTAGAAAGCCCACAGGGCAGCCCTGCTCTGCCCTAGAGGGTCACCAGAACCAGAACACAGTAACCATGCAGCCCCCTCTCAGGCCAGTTGTGGGGTGGGGGGAACAATGTGCATGCACACAATTAAAATACTAAGTCCTGGGGCAGAGGCCTGGGGGAGTTTTCATGATTGGCTGGAATATCATAGAAGCACACCCCCCCTCAAAATAAAAATTTCATCGTGTAGATTCCGACCCATTAGGACAGAGTAGAATTTCCAAGTCTGCCTACTTGACGGGAGCCGATAGCCACCTCTCTGCCTCCAAGAGCACCGTGGGTTCCCACGGCCAGCCCTTCTGTTAGCAGCTGGGTGCTTTAACCCCTGTGCCACCAGGGGATCGTTTTTCTTGAGGCCAGGCTGTCAACCCCTCCCTATCACCTCTCTCATTTCTGTGGCTACAGCTCAGTGCCTCTGTGTCCCCAGTGTCCGGGGTGGGGGGACACAAGGGCTTGGGTAGAGTCCTTGGAATTCTAACAAAGGAGAGGCAGAAGACCACTCCTCAAATCCTGAGCCCAGGGTCAGGACAGAGGGACGGTGGGTCATCAGGAGAGGGACGTCTGAACGAGGTGTTGCCCAGGGGTTGGGCCACCTGTGAGTTTGCAGGCCCCTGGGAAACAACCTCACAGTCACCTCTATTTTCTACCTGGGGGGCTTTCCCAGAAGTGAGGAGCCCTCAGCGATGCAGCTGCCCTGAACCTCCAGAAAGAATCACCCCACTCGGGCCTCGGGGTTCAGAGCCGGCTCAAGTCCTGGCGTCTAGGCCTTGCCCTGTCTACCCAGTGCTTCCAGTGGGGCAGGGCTCCGGGGAGTGCCTCGGGCTTGGGGAGCACAGAGCAGTGTCTGGGAGCCCTCATTTTAACCCAGGGGTTGAGGGGGTACTCATGCTAATCTTGGGGGGGGCGGTACGAGGCTGTTCTGTGTGAGTGTTATGTGGTTCCGAACGAGCGCTCAGTACCAGCCTGACAGAGAGCAGACCAGCAGCAACTGTGGGCTGACAGAGGGAAGAACTGAGCAAAGAGAGACACCACACACACACACACACACACACACACACACACAGTTGTAGACTGAGGGATGGACCAGTCAGTGCAGGGTGCGCAAAAGGAAGGAACACAAGAATGAGAATGAGCAGTGCATTCATTCGGCCATCAGCTGCCTACTGGGCACCTACCGGGCGCAGGCGCTGGGGCCCTAACCGTGACCAAAAGCAAGTCCCTGCCCTGTGACGGTGACATTTTAGTGAAAGAGACAGTCAAGAAGCAAGATAAGCAGGTAAACCAAGGGCCATCGGAAGGGGACAGGGAGGAGAGGGAGGGCCGTGGGCACGCCTGGCTTGAAGGAGCAGGGCAGTGAATGACGGCAGGGTGCCTGGCTGGGTGGATAAAGGGGTAAGATCTGAATGACAAGGGTAACACGTGACTACGGATGTGAACGAATGAATTACAGTGCGCGTGCGTGTGTGTGTATGCGCGCGCGCGCGCAGGTGCTCGACCACAGCCTGAAGAAGCAACTGGAGGCCTGAATGGGACACGAACTCCTGAAGTGGTCACATGGACGGGAGGAAGGAATGAGCGCATGGATGAGTGATGGGATGGATGTATGAACTCGTGCTGGGAGTAAGAAACACATCGACGTAAGAATGGATGGAAACCGTTCAAACACCACCGGCCACACCTTGGGGGAACAGACTAGGTTTTCTCCTCCCATGAAAAGTTACAGTCCCCATGAATGGATGGTTAGAAGACCGGGTGAATGGGTGACTAACTGGAGGAATGAACTCTGCCCTTGGGTGCCTGCGTGCCCAGGGCCTCCCTTCCATGTCAGCTACATAGATGGGGGAGGAGGTTGAGTACCCTGCCCCCATCCTGATGCCCCCCATCCTGTGTGATGCACCCCTGTGTGGTGCTTCCCGTTACGCAACCTGTGTTGGCCTCGTGCAGGCTAGCTTCCAACTCACTCGCGTCTGTGGGGACCTTTCCCCACGGGGGTCCCCCTCACCCTGCTCCAGCCTGTTCTGACCAGCCCCCTGCGTCCCTACCCTCACCTGCATTGACCCCTCCCCTCGGGTCTGTGTTGACTCCGCCCCCCACCTTGCCCCGCAGCCACACCTCCCTGCTGGACCTCTGCCGCTCCCCGCAGCCCCAGCTTGGACCGTACCCTGGGCCCAGGCTGACCGCCCGCGCCCCCTTCCTTCTGACCGCAGGCACCATGCGGCCCGTGCGGCGCAACTTCTACGACCCGTCGTCGGCGCCGGGCAAGGGGATCGTGTGGGAGTGGGAGAGCGACAGCGGCGCGTGGACCGCCTACGACATGGACATCGGCATCACCATCCAGAACGCCTACGAGAAGCAGCACCCGTGGCTCGACCTCTCGTCGCTGGGCTTCTGCTACCTCATCTACTTCAACAGCATGTCGCAGATGAACCGCCAGACGCGCCGCCGCCGCCGCCTGCGCCGCCGCCTGGACCTGGCCTACCCGCTCACCGTGGGCTCCATCCCCAAGTCGCAGTCCTGGCCCGTGGGCGCCAACTCGGGCCAGCCGTGCACCTGCCAGCAGTGCTTGCTGGTCAACAGCACGCGCGCCGCCTCCAACGCCATCCTGGCTTCCCAGCGCCGCAAGGCGCCCCCCG
>NW_022111312.1:3560096-3566239 GCF_000313985.2 Echinops telfairi
CCAGGGCTCCTCCATTACTTAGCGTTAATACCGTTGTCTTCAAACTGGGCTCCAGGGACTCCTGGGGATGGGGTGTTGGATCATAGAAGGGGTCAAGCGGGCAAGTCACCCTCAGATCCTGTTTTCCCTTTGGGGGATCTCCAGAGCCCTGGGTCCCCCGTAAGAGCTCATTAGGAACCCTGCCCATCCCAGGTTTAGAACCCCTGGCATAAGACATGCAGCTCTGGCCCCCAGACTTGGGTCAGTCTCAGCTGAGGACCCGGCCTGAGGGGGTGGGCATGGGGGAAGAATGCAAAGACTTTGAGCTGGGGACAGCCCTGACCGGGTGGGCTTGGGTCTGGTGCCCGAGAGGAGGGAGTCTGTGCCAAGATCACCGTAGCATGGCCAAAGGCTTGACTGGAATGATCTGAGGTTGGCGAGGGTGGAGGCTAACACATCTAGGTCTCTCTTGTCCATGCCCTGGGTGCCACCTGCTCAACAGGGTGGTTTCCATGCCCAGCTGTGAGAGCTCCCTGAACCACCAGTTGAACTCTTGAGACTTGGGTGTTTGGGAGCTTCCCTGGGCCCAGACCCACTGTGTGTTTCTGCTCTGCTGAGGGTAGACACAGAAGAAGTCAGGAAGAAAGTCACTCAGCCCAGGGGCCATGGCCGAAAACCCGGGCCGTGATGCATTAAGGGACAGATTAGTGGACCTGACTTAGGTTTTTGGAGTTGATAATCAACGGTAAAGCTGTCGAGACAGTGGGCCTCTGCTGTTTAGACAGGGGTGCAATTCCAGAAGTTGCCCTGGGCGTGATTTTCTGAGGAGTGGTCCACCTCTCTTCACTGGACTGCCCCCTGTCCACCCTCTGGCCTTTAAGAGCCTCGCCTCCTGGGCTCCTACCCAGCTCTGCCACCTCTGAGCTGGCATGCCCTATCACTGAGCCTCCACCTCTTTGGTGGGGAGCTGCTGTGGGCCCGGCGCAGCGTTCACACAGCTCAGGACCTTGACCATGGCCACCTAGGGGCTACTTTGGTGGTCCGCTTGGGAATCCAGGGGAAGGAGTGGTAGGAGAGGGCCCAAGGGAGCTGAGATTTTTCTCAGCGAGGGATACCAGTGACCGTCACCTGCTACCACACCCTTCCCTTCCCTCTCAGGCCATCACCAAAGGAACCCATGGGGCCCCAGCCTCGGGCAGACCCAGTGCCCAAGGGGACTGGGTGAGTCTTCCAGGGATGTGAAGGAGGGACTCTCCCATCCGGTCAACAGAGGTGGCTAGAGTGTCCACTCTGACTCCTTGGTAACCAGGCCCTGGCTCCTAAATGAGGGGGTGAAGGACCCTGCAGGGAAAGCAGCCCCACCCCCACCCCACCCACCAGCTAGAGTGGGTGTGGGCCGGGCCCCCACTAGAGCAGTTCCTAGGGCCACGACTGCAGGAATTGGAGAAGCTTCTCTCTGGACCTGGAGGTTTTGAGTCTGCTTGTTTGTTTGTTTCTTCAAACTCCAAGCTGTGCCCATTAGGGAGATTATGAAAGGAGGCAAGTGGCACAGTGGTTAAGCCACTCAGCTTCGAACCCAAAGGTCAGTGGTTCAAACCCGCCCGCTGCTTCTCAGAAGACAGATGGAGCATCCCTTTCCATCGCGGCGGGGCCAATTCAGCTCAGATCAACACCCTGGCGGTGGGTTTTAGCCGGGTAGGAAACTTGAAGGTTAGGACCAGCATTTTCTTGGAATGGAATGGAATGGGACAGGAGAGGAGAGAAAATCATGGCGTGCTGTGTGGGACACAATCAGAATTAGAACCGCCCATGAACCCTTTGCATCATGTATGTATGCGTTTACAGGGCCGCCCTATAAAATGAACCTTACAGAGTGGCAATAGGCTTATGGCTAAGGCGCGCGAGTAGTGGAGGCTGGGAGTTACACTGTTGCTGATCTGAATCCACAGATACATGCTGAGGGGGGGTGTTCCTGGAGGTGAAGGGGAGAATCCAACAAGGGGGGCCCAGCCTGCCAGGGCTGCAGGTAGGGGTTGGGCCCCGTGGGTTCTGGAGACCACCTGGGATGGAGGTTTCCTGATAAGCCTGGAGGTTCTTCCCAAGAGCCCGGACTTGGTACTGAGAGCAGTAGGGAGCTATGGAGTACGCTTGAGCTCAGGAGGGCAATGAGGAGAATGACTTCTTGCACGTGCGTATTGTTAAATAGGTCCTCCTCGAACTGCCAGAGCTCTGGGAGCCCCTCCTGCCACGTGCATCACCCCCTTCCCAATCAACATCATCACCCCTCTCCCTCCTGGGCCCAGCCTCCACCCCTCTAGACCTCTCTCCCAGTCCCGAGAAGACCAGCTTGCCTCAACCCCCTCATTCCTCCTCTTCCAAGACTCCCCACTAAAAAAACACCCCAGACTCAGGTAAGATGGGAGGAAAGAGAGGCCAGGAAAGGTAGAGCCTGGCTCCTCCATTCGGAAGCTTCATGTTGCCAAGGCAACTGAGGCCCAAGTGCAGCCTGTGAAGAACCAGCACCCCCTACCCGCCCCCACCCCTCACTACCACCACTACCACCTGTTTGATCCCCACGCTGCTCTGAGTGGTCTCTGTCCCCCTGTGTCCCAGCCTCTCCCTAGGGTCCTGTATCTCTGCCCACCCCCCATCTCCATGTCCTGCTCTTTCTTACCCCCTCCCCCAACTTCTCTCCATCTCCTACCCTCCCCTGTGGGCTTCACCAAGCCCCGATTCACCTTGGACTTGTGACTCAGCCTGTCTGGCCTCAGTCTCCCCATCTGCCGGCCGGCCGGTGCTAACACCACCATCACAGACATGCGCAAAGGCACAAAAGATTGCCCAGTGCTGCCTGTGAAGTGCAGGGGGGGGGAGCCCTCCCTGCATGGGCGGCAGGTGGGAGGCCCAAGGAAGGTGACGGCAGACTCGCCCAAGGTCACACCGCCCATGGGACAGAGTGGTGAACCTGCCGGGGTTTTTCCACCCGGCCACTGTTGGCTCCTGTGATGGGATGGGGAGCCAGCTGGCTCCAGGGGCTTGGTGCCTCCCCTCACCCCTGCACGGCTGGGGAAAATCTGCCCTGTCTCCAGAGAGGTCAGCCACCCGCACTTTGGAACACAGCTGTGTGGGGCAGATGGACGGGCTCAGTTTCCAGCCCATGGGGTGGGGGTGGGGGGCCGGGGGTAGGATGAGACAGAAGAGGCAGACACAAGCCTGTTGGGATTTCCTGAGTGCTTGCTGAGTCCCCAGCTTCTGCACATCCTTTCCCTCACAGTCAAAGGGGACAGGCCCTGTGATCCCCATTTTCCAAATGAGGAAACTGAGACTCCGGGACTTGCTGAGACCGCACAGTAAGAGTCGGATGCCAGAACCCCAGTTAGCCAAGGTTACTGCCGCCCCACCCAGATAGATGTCCTCCCCACGATGTGCTCCTAGTCTGGAAATCAAACCAAACCCATCGAGGTTAAATGGATTCCAACTGCAAACTGCTGCCCCTGGGGGCTTCTTGGCTGTCCTCTGTACAGCAGCAGTGCCGCTACGAGCTGCATGTGCCCTCCGGGGGCCGTGCCTGGTCTGAACGAGGGCCTGATCCCACAGGGTGCCAAGGGGGGGCGGGAGAGAGGGTGTGCCAAGGCCAAGTTTGAGACCTGCATCCGGGACTCCTCTCCTGCATGACCTCAGCTGAGCCTCCTGCCTCTCAGGCGTCTGCATCGGCAAAGTGGGACCAGCCTGCGGCCGCTCCCCCATCCAACCCCCGTCTTTTCAACTGGTCACCCACCTCAATCCCTGCTGGCAGAGGGGGAGGGTGCTGGCTCCCTCTGGTCAGCATAGGATGCTTCACAACTCAGCCCATCGAATCCACGCCAAAGGGATTCTGGGTGCCTTTTCATTCCATTCTCTGCCCTGGTCTCTTAGAGCCCGTGTCACCTCCTAGTTGATTTGCAAGTGCCCTTTAGGCACCCAGCAGATTAGTCCTGTGTCATCTTGCCCCCCCCGCCCCCAACTGGGGCTGGCTTATTATTATTTTTTTTTTTACTTACTTATTTATTGCTTTTACTTGCTTGCTTTATAACCATGCTCCCTGGTTCTGTTATTCATTTGGCCCAGGTTTACTGAGCACCTACTATGTGCGGGGCACCAAGGAGACCATTTGGCCCAGATGTACTCGGCACCTACTATGTGCTGGGCACCAAGGAGACCGCTGTAAACAAAACTGACACGAACCCCCGGCCCTCCCCTGGCTCACAGTCAAGCCCAACACACTCAACAACAGAATATGTTCTAAGCCAGCCCAGTCGTGTCGGGTGAGGCTCAACGGTGACTCACATGTGTCCCCATCGAACCCTGCTCTTCCAGAGGCAGGTCTCCAAGGCCTGCCTTCCTCGGTACCCCAGACGGACTCAGTTAGCAGCCACCAGACTGTTAGCCGCTTGTCTATCCCCCTCAGGGGCTCCCCGAGTAAATGATACAAACCCATCGCCACCGAGTTGATTCCAACTCACGGAACAGAATCCAGCTGTCTCCATAAACTCAGAACACTCACTGCCATCACCAGTCAAGTCTGACTCATGGCGACCCGACCAGGCAGGGTAGACCTGCCCCCCATGGATTTCCGAGACTGCAGCAGAAAGCCTCAACTGTGTCCTGCGGAAAGGCTGGTGGTTTCAAACTGCTGACCTCTCAGGGAGCAGTCACTACGCCGCCAGGGCTGCCCCATAGGGTTTGCAGATGTGAGACCTTCCCAGGAGCAGCCTGCCCTGTGTTTCTCACAAGGAGCAGTTGGCGGGTTCAAAACTCTGACCTTTCTGCCAGAAGCTGAATGTGTAACCACTGTGTTGCCAAAGAAAAAACAAGAGAGAGAAAACACCCAAAACCCAGACCCTTGCCATGGTGTCCGTTCCAAACCATGGTGCCCTGGTCAGGCAGGGCTGAATTACTGCCTGGTGTTTCCCAGGCTCTAAATCATGATGACTACCACCTGTCCTGTCTTTCTCCTGGCAGCTGGTGGATTCAAACTGCTAACCTTGCCGTTAGCAGTCCAGCACTTAGCGCCCTAAACCAAGGGTTCCTTAAATAGAGGCTAGTCCCAAACCCACTGCTGCTGAGCCAGTGTTGACTCATAGCACCCCCTAAAGGGTTTCCAAGACTGCCAGTCTTCACAGGAGCAGACAGCCTCATCCCTCTTCCTCGGAGCTATTGGTGGGCTTGAACTGCCAGTCTTGCAACCAACCCATGACAAAATACATTAAGCGGTAGTAACTGCTGCAGAGGACAAGCAGAGCCAGTCGTAACTGCTCCCTGGCAAACAGCCTGGGGGGTTAGGGGTGGAGGAATGGAGAGAGGCATTCTGCTACAGATATGAACTCGCTGCCATCGATTGGCACTCATAGCATGGCAGACTTTGACATGGGGCGATCTGCTTCTACAAACTGAGCCCCTTGTGTTTCCGAAACTTAAAAAAAAAAATATTGACAGTGGACAGCTTCCTCTTTCTCCAGCAGAGCAACGTACGGGTTCAAACTGCTGACCTCGGGTTCAAACTGCTGACCTCATGAGTAAGCGGCTCCATGCATGGCCCATGACGTCACCAAACAAACAAACTAAACTCACTGGCACTGGGTCGATCCCGACTTATAGTGACCCTATAGGACAGGGCAGAGCTGCCCCTGAGTTTCTGAGACTGTCACTCCGATCAGTAGAAAGCCCCATCTTTCTTCCACAGCATCGCTGGTGGTTTTGAACTGCCAGCCTTGTGGTTAGGTGCCCAATGTGTACCCACGACTCCAGCAGGCCTCCTTTATTTTCATAAAACCCACTGCCACTGAGGAGACTGACACGGCGACCCTACCGGACAGAGTAGAACTGCCCCAGTGGGTTTCCAAGACGGTCGCTCCTGGAGGGAGCTGAAAGCCTCCGTTGGTGGTTTGGAACTGCTGACCTTGCGGTGAGCAGCCTGACCCACAGCCCACGAGAACCCCAGAGCCTCTCTTTTCATAAAAGAGGTCGGAAAAGGCCCCTGGTGAGAAGATGACTTTTGAGCAAAGTAGGTCAAGAAGGAAGCCAGGCTGTGAGCAGGCGGAGAGCTAAGCCCTGGAGCCTGAGTCCCAGAAGGAAGGGTCCCTGCGCAGGCCTGGCCTGAGACCGGGCAGCTGCTCTGTGGCGGG
>NW_022111312.1:3567075-3573450 GCF_000313985.2 Echinops telfairi
TTGTGACCCTTCTGTAAGGGGATGTCCAATTGTCTACAGATGGGCTTTGGGTCTCCACTCCGCCCTCCCCCTCATTCACATTGACATGATTTTTTGTTCTGGGTCTTTGATGCCTGATACCTGATCCCATCAACACCTCATGATTACACAGGTGTGCTGGTGTGCTTCTTCCATGTGGGCTTTGCCTAGCAGTGATTTTATTTTGTGTTTTCATTCTTTTTAAATCCATATTTCATTGCTTGAGTTCTCCAACGGTTATGACATATGAAATGGCTCAGGAACGGAAAGGTCCCGAAGGCCACACCGTGAGAATTCTCACCCCCACCCTGTCCCCTGTCCCCGGCAGACCTCTGGCCAGCCCCTCCGCCCCCCTCTGCCTGGCTTTCCTGGGGCGCAGCAGCGATAACACCGACCCCTTCCTTCCCGCAACCTCACCACACAGTCAGGCCCAGCACCCCCCCATCCTGCCCCGGCTTCCCCCCACCTGAAGCACTTCCTGCCTGCTGCCTGGGAGGCCAAACCACACACTCCTGTCTGCACGTGGCCCCCCTCCCCGCCCCTCGGGTCGTGGGAACCCAACCCCAGCCTGCCCTGCCTGTCTGCTCCCCCACAGAGCACAGCGCAGGCTGGGTAAAACCTGAGGCTAAAGCTGAGCCCGAGGGCCCACACAGCTCTGTAGGGGACATTCACCCTCTGTGTCAGCAGCAGGTGGACCAGGGCAGAGAGGCCCCCCAGCTCAGGGCCTGGCCATGGCAGACTGGGCATTAGCGTGAGGACAGGGCATGTCACAATGTGCGACAGCACCAGGCAGCGGATGGTGGTGGCTGTGGGCTTCTGCTGAGCCCACAGTGAAGTGACTACCCGGCCCCCCTCCCCACCCTCTGTCCCAGACACACACCCCTTCAAGGCTCCACAGGGGGTTTGAGAAGGGACAGGGTCCTGGCTGAGTTCCCCCCGACTTTGGAGGGCCAGCAGCAAGCCCAGCCCCTGGCTGGGACCTCTAGTAGGAGAGGGGAGACACAGGGTCCCGCAGATGATGCTGATTCCGCTCCTGGTGACATGAGCCTGAGGGGCTGGGGCTGCTGGGTCCCTCGAGGTTCCCTGAGGGCGCTGGGCCAGTCTGGGACCTGGAAGGAGCAGAGACCATGGGACAAGCCTGGTGCCTAGGGGGTGGGTGGGGGTGTCCTGGTACAAAAACCAGCCACCGTTGGAGGGGTGTTGGAAACTCAGCTGCCGTTCAGGGAGAGTTAGGGGTCTCTTGATTCCCTGAGCCCCGTGCTGATGCCCCAGGGAAGGGCAGGGAACAGTGTGGGGAACCCTGAGTAGGGAAATCTTCCCAGAGTACCACGCCCTGCCTGCCAGCATTGCCTTCGTGCCAGGCACCCCTCTGTCTGCTCATCCTTGGCAAGGCGAGGGTCTCACAGCCCCTCCTTCTTTCTAAACTAATCCTCGGGAACCTCGTCCTCAGCCAGGCCTCTCGGGGACCAAAGAGGTCGCAGAGATGTTTCTGCAGGGTTTCTGCCCCAAGACTCGCTCTTCAGATGTGTGCAGAGAGGCCCCTGGTAACTGAAGGTTGGCGCCCCCGTCCAGAGGCAGGGCGGCAGAAAGGCCTGGCGACCCGCCGGGCCAAGATGAAAGCCGCAGAGGGCAGTTCTACCCTGTCCCACACAGACGGGGCCCCAAGTTGACCCCAACACAAAAGCCCCCACTGTCGAAGGAGGGGACACGGGGATGGGATGAGGTGCCCATGGATGGCCACACAAGTCACCTGCGCAGAACATCCCCACAAAGCCACGTAATCGAGCCCTTAATTTCTTCATCCGCTCACTCACTTGGCCATTCGCTCAGGCAACTCATGTGCCTGGACTCTCCCGGCGCTCCGAGAGGGCATGGTGGCACTATGCTTTAGAGCAGCGGTTCTCCACCTTCCTCATGCCGAGACCCTCTCATGCAGTCCCTTGTGGGGTGGGGACCCCCCAACCCTAACATGATTTTCGTTGCGACTTCATCACTGTCATTTTGCTACTGGGATGCATTGGGTGACCCCCGTGAAAGGGTCGTCCGACCCCCAGATTGAGAAGTACCGCTCTAGTCTGTTGTAAGGCGCTCTGGAAGGACTGTGGGGCAGGCATAGGACTGACCGCCCATCGCAGCGTCTGTGGCTCCAGCCCACCTGCCGTGCCTGCAGAGAGAGAGAGAGAGAGAGAGAGAGAGAGAAGGCTCTCTGTTCCTGGGAAGACTGATAGACTAGGGGCCCCACAGGGCCTTTCCACTCTGCCCTGCAGGGTCGCTGTGAGCCAGCACCGATGGTGGTGGGTGGGTGGGCTATGAAAAGTGCCTGCTGGGAAACCAGACCATCTGGTGAGAAGGCCCCAAAGGTGTCAACTCCCGGGAGAACAGGAAGCGAGCCCAGGCTCTTGGGAAGATGGTGCCACCGACTTGCTTGGGTACAGGGTGGCCATCAACTTTTTGATTTGTTTTTCAACAAACAAAACAAACGCTGTCTCTGCGAAGCTCCCTAAAGGGAAGCGCTCTGAGCCGAGGTGGCCCTCCAGCCGAGCCCTGGGGAACCTCTCGGCAGCATCTGGGGGGATGAGGACCCCACCCCACAGAGGCCTGTGCTCTGTCCCTTAGAGGAGAGGACAGGAGGGGAGGGGAGGGGAGAGGAGGAATGGGGCGAAGGGGAGGGGCACAGAGGCAGGCCCTGGCCAGGTTACAGTCAGGAATGCTAACCACAAGGTCCATGGTTCAAACCCACTAGCTTCCCCACAGGAGAAAGATGAGGCCGTCTGCTTCCATGAAGGTCTGGGGTCTCAGAAACCTACAGAGCCTGCTCTGACCTCTGGGGTCACCATGGGCTGCCTGCAAGGAGTGACTTTTCACTCAGTCATTCCGAAGGGCGCTGTAAGGCTTTTTCCACGCCTATTGCGAGTTTCGACACACTGCGTGGCTTTGGGTCTCTTTCTTTTGTATATATATAAATCATTTTATTGGGGGTTCATAGAGCTCTTATCACACTCCAGCCCTCCATTGTGTCAAGCACATTTTCAGGACATCATCATTTTCAGAACATTTTCTTTCTACTTGAGCCCTTGCTATCAGCTCCTGATGTTTCCCCCTCCCCGGCTTCGCGTTTCCGATCCGCTTTGTAAAGATCCCTGGAAACGAAAGGCGGTCAGAAAACACAACACCAAACTCCCTGCCCTCGAGTGGATGCCGGCTCACAGGGACCCTGCAGGGCAGGGTAGAACTGCCCCCGTGGGTTTCTGAGGCTGGAAGTGGAGTGCGTTGCTCTCCCTTGGGCGGGTGGTGGTTTCAAACTGCTGACCTTGCGGTTACCAGCCCAACGACTGTGCCTCCATGGGGGGGCGGGGGTAGGGGAGAGGCACAGAATGTTAAGTCAAAACCAACTTAGGTTGGCGGTGCCAGGGACAGCCTGCACTTGGCCGTGATGCCTGCAGACAATGACCGGCACAGGCCTGGCATGTTTGTGGAGGGAGTGGCTGCATGGAGCGGGTGGGAGGTGGGTGGAGGGGGAATAGTGGGCAGTGGAGGGGACAGGAGGAGATTGGATTGGACTCTGGGTAAGGTGGGAGCCGTGGGCAGACCGTGAGACGCATAGTTGACAGGCTGATGGGGGCGGGGAACCTGGCTGGAGGACCTGCCTCGCTCAGGTAGATGCCAGGGTGCCTGAGGAACCCCAAGGCCCCAGAAAGCTGAGCTGCAGCCGTGAGGGGCCGACCCCCTTCCTAGAGGCTGCGGGAAGCGGTCGCTTGTCCAGAATGGAGGCTGTTCTCACTGATTGGAAGGAAACCACATGGGCCACATCAAAGGGGACCCTGGCGGCTCCCAGGCCCTGCGCAGCGTGGGAACTCTGCTACCCAGGGTTCTCGCGGGGGACCTGTGGATTGCAGGAGGGCGGGGCTGCCGCGGGACTGTCCCCCAGTTCGCTGATGGCTAAATACTAAAACAGCCCCACCTCGCAACCCCCTCTCCATCAGCAAGGCTGGCTGTTTGCAGCCAGAACCAGGCCCAGTGGTTTTTAAAGAGCTCCAGAAATCTCAGGGCAGCTGCGATCTGGAACCTCCCCCGCCTCGCCCACCCTCATGACTGCCTCCCAGGCCAAAGGCTCAACAGGACCAGGACGGAGACCTGGGCCATGGGGTCACAATGCAGTCACCCCTGCGCCACCCTCCTGGACCTGTTCTCCCAGACCCCGCAGAACCCTTCCTGATGCATAGCACCACTTTTCATCAGCGTCTACTAAGAGAGCTACGGGTCAGCTGCTTACGTCTGCCGTTCCTTTGATTAGATTAAGCCACAATGGCTTTGTAAAAACTCCCTCCACGTTGACACACGCTATTAGCAAAATCAAAATAACACAGAGCCCTCAAGTCCTGCTGACTCCCAGTGACCCCCTGCGGGTTCCCGAGCCCTTAAACTGTTTATGGGAGTAGAAAGTCCTCTCCTCTCCCGAGGAGGTGCACTGGTGGTTTCAAACTGCCGACCATGCAGACCATGCATAATGTTAAGTCAGAACCAGCTTAGGTTGGTGGTGCCAGGGACAGCCTGCATGCAGCCCGGCGCACAACCACTTCGCTGCGGGGGCTCCTCGGGAACTGGCAGAAGCCTTGCCTTCATCCCCATCCTGACTGCTTCCTCTTCAGAGCAGTTATTGACATGGTGCACCGACACTAATTACCACAATATTGTAGCTGAAACGCCAGAAAAGTTGACTGCAGCCGCCGCCAAAACAACAGAATGTGCTTGTAGCCCGTGCAGACGGACCCACGCGGTCCCCCGCGCGCGCCCTGTGCGTTGGGGGAGCCTGGCAGCCCTGCCCCAGCCAGCGCCTCGGAAGACTCAAGGCCTAGACTAGCGGGGACTTGCAGCCAGGGAGGTGTATCACTGTGGTTGGCGCCCTGGGCCACGAAGGACAGTGATCTTGTCATTGAAGACAGAGATGCTAAACCTCCGCTGCAGCTCTGCACACACGTTGTATAGGCAGTCATCTCAGGGTCAGGCCCTCTGATGGTGTCACCCGTGTGCCAGCCCCAGGTGACACCCCAGCAAACTGGCTTATGGAGGAGGGCGCTCAGCTTCTGGCATGTGGTGATCGATTAGTGATGTCTGCCCTGGTGCCCGGGCGTGATGGCAGGTGTGATGAATGTTTTTCTTCCCTGTGTTTGATAGCTAGCCCTGGGGAGAGGGCTGAGCGCTGCTTTCTTCCCACAAGACAGAGAGGAAGTGGGGCGGGGGGGGCGGGGAGGGCAAGATAGACGGAGGACACTAAACCGGTGTGTCCATCCCATTGTTTGGGGTCATTGAATTGATGCCAACTCCCGTGTGACAGTGGAGCAGAACATCGCTATAGCGTTTCCGGGATTGTCATGTTTATGGAAACGGATTGGCCAGCTCTTTTTCTTCCACGGAGCAGCTGTGAGTTTGAACTGCCTACTTTTCAGTTGGTAGCCAAGCACTTCATTATCGAGCCACCAGGCCGCTGGTGACCACACGAGAGGCGTGCTCAGTGCTGTTGTCCCTCCAGGGGCAGCCTTGGGGAGCCATCTCACCTCGGGATCCTCAGTTGTCTTACCTGTAACGGGGGACACGACGGCCACAGGTGCAGGAGTTTGGGGTGGGGTGGGGGGTCTACCTACATGGATGCCCATGACACGATTCGTGTGTGTCTGTATATGCACCTCAAGAGGGGAGTGTGCCCCAAGTGTGTCTGCATGTGCCACCATCCCCTGGACACACACACACCTGGGGACCACTCCCCTCCTCAGGCGCATAGGCAGATTCAGCTGGGCTGACCCCGTGTTGCTGGGACTTCAATCACTCATTCCCAGACTATTTATTAAGTGCCTTCTATGTGCCAGGCAAGGAGCCCTGATGGCGTCGTGGCGACCCATTGGGCTGGGAACCACCAGGTCAGCTGCTCGAATCTACCAGCCGCTCTGCAGCAGAAAGAGGAGGCTTTCTGCCTCTGTAAAGACGGGCATTCTGGGGAGCCCATTCTGCCCTGTCGGGCCGCTGTGAGTGGGCATTGACTCAATGGCATGATTTTGGTGCTTTGGTGTATGTGGGTAGGCCTGTGTGTGCACATGGTTGGAGGGTGTGTGTATGTGTGTGTGTCCGTGTGCATATTGGGGGATGTGCCCTGGGTGTGCATGTGTTTGTAGGATGTGTATCTGAATCTGTGTTACATGTGTGTGTGACCTGTGCCGCCCCTCCCCCCCAGGAGCGTGTGTCTTAAGGGTTGGTGTGTGTGTGTGTGTGTATGTTGCTGGTGGACCCAAGCCTGTCCACCCTGCGCGGCGCGCGCGCACGCACACACACACACACACACACTGAGGACCCCTGGGCCTGCCC
>NW_022111312.1:3574000-3575856 GCF_000313985.2 Echinops telfairi
CCGGTGGGTTAGACATTCTGCTGCTAACCTCAAGGTCGGTGGTTCAAGCCCACGGGCCCCTCCGAGGGAGAAGGATGAGGCTGTCTACTCCCTCGGGACCCCTGGTGGTACAGTGGCTAGGAGAGGGACTGCTAACCAGGAGGCTAGCAGGTCAAAACCACCAGCTGCTCCGAGGGAGAAAGATGAGGCTTTCTACCTGCCTACCAAGTTACAGCCTCGGAGACCCTGAGGGGCAGTTCTGCCCTGCTCAATTATGCGGCTGCTATGAGTCAGGGCGGCCTGGAAGGCAGTGGTCTGGTTTGGTCCACTCCCGGGAGCTCAACACGGGGGCACTGTGAGTCAGAATCGATGCCACTGCTGCGGGTATGTTCTTCGGCCTGGTAGAGTCCCGTTTCTCAGGTGAGGGAACAGGCTTAGGTTGGCACCAGCCCACCATGGGGGAGCTCAGGTGGGAGTCTGTGCTGCCTCCGGAGCCTCAAGCCAGAGTTCTTTGTGGGGAGGGAGAGAAGCGTGTCGTTGGTAGAGGGGACAACGCCTCCGTCACTTCCTGTGACGCCAGCGGTCTTTCCAGCAGGGATTTATCCACCCCTTCCATCATAAATGCCCCTGGAAAGCGGGGATCAACCATGGGTAGCCACACCACCTTCCATGGCACGTAGCAGAGCCGGCATGCTGTGACTCTCTGGGAGGACGGTGGTGGAGTCTTTGCTAATGTACTTAATCCCGGAGCCCCTCCTCCCTGGCACCTTCTTTGGGGATGAATGCACCATGGAGCTCACTCTGGGATGCCAGAGCGGTCACTCTCCATAGGGTTTCAAGCGCAGCGGCCCATGAGAGCAAGCCATAGGAGGCCAAGGGTTGAGGTGCCCAGGCCGGTGTGGGTACGGGAAAGGTCAGTGCCAAGTCCAGGGGTCGCTGTCAGCCAGAGGTCCTGGCCACACCCAAGCCCCCTGGGAAAAAGGGTGGCCTGGCAGAGATGAAGCCTCTGGTGATTGTTGTAGCTGTAGAGGGAGCGCATCAGCGAGGTGGGCCCAGGGTCTCCTGACACCTGAGCATGGGTGACAGAGGCCAGCTGCAGCACCCTCTCTCCTCCCCGCAGGGTCCCTGCACTCCCGGTGAAGAACTTGAATGGTACTGGGCCAGTCCCTCCGGCACTGGCAGGTGAGAGGGAGGGGGAGATGGGAACAATGGGTGGGGCCCAAGAGGAGGCAGCCCGCTGTGGACTCCTGACTCTACCCAGGGTGGGCCCTGGGAAACAGTGACCTACCATTGGGCCTCCTGACACCAGGTTTTGTAGTCTTGGAAATGATGAGCAGAGTACCCCACAGAAGGCACCTCACTTGGTTTCAGTATAGGATCCCATGTTGACTATAGACCCTATATTTCAATATAGGGTCCGTTTTAGGTCCTATAGGCTCCCGATAGGGTCTGGGATGGGGCTGTGTGAGTGAGACTTGGAGGAGGGGCTCCCACGTCCCCACCCAAGTGCCCAACCTATGCCAGCACTTGCGGCCCTCTGGATTCTGGGTACAACCTGGAGGGAGGGACTTGGGGCAACCTAGTCCGTGCATCGCTGCTGCAGACTGCCCACCTGCGCATAGCTGGGGGGCTAAGGCTGAGGACCCCCATCGTCCACCCAGGGGGGTGAGGGGTAGTCTGTCCCGCCCTAACGGCCCCACACTCCCCCAGGGATGACCGGGATTCTGCTGTGTGCGGCCGGGCTGCCTGTGTGCCTGACGAGGGCCCCCAAGCCCATTTTGCACCCGCCGCCTGTGAGCAAGAGTGACGTCAAGCCGGTGCCCGGCGTCCCCGGCGTGTGCCGCAAGACCAAGAAGAAGCACCTCAAGAAGAGTACG
>NW_022111312.1:3576596-3577629 GCF_000313985.2 Echinops telfairi
TCAGGGTCCATTCGGTGGCAGTGAGTTGGCGAGTGGTGCATTACAAAGGAGCCTCCGGGGCAGAGTGGTTACGAGCTGCTAAGGACAAGGCCAGCAGTTCAAAGCCACCACCAGCCCCCGTGGGAGGGACAGAGATCAGGTTGTCTGCTCCCATAAAGGTGTGCCATCCTGGAAACCCACAGGGGCAGTTCCACTCTGTCCTGTAGGTTCGCTGGGGGTCGGACCGACTCAGTGGCAGTGAGTCTGGTGTGCGTAAGCATGTGTAACACCTCTCTCCCCACTTGCTCTCCGTCTTTGTTGAAAGGTGTGTTCGGATGCGCAGAAATCCTCAGGTCGAATATAATGACCTGTGCCGTTTGAAGCTTAGCAGTTTCTGGGTGGACTCGAAGCAATTCTGGTCTACCCGAGTCCAGCACTGTCACCCCTACTTTCTACTGAATTTTTAAGTGTTGCCCTTGCTGTTTACATCGTTGGTCCATCAAGAGGGTTCGCGCCTGCTGTCTGATCCCCATATTCGATATACTGGGGTGGGGGGGGTCCCTTCTCCTCCTTCTAAGGAGTCCTGGTTAAACCTAGGCTGTTCATCAAAAGGCCAGCGGTGTGAACCCGCCCACCCACTCACTCCAAGGGAGAGAAGACCCGGTGGTCATCCCCCACAGTGACCACAGCTTTGGAAGCCCTGCGGGAGGCCTGTTCGGCACAGTCCTGTGGGGTCACTAGGGGTTGAAATGGACGCAACGGCCATGCCTTCTCCATTAGACGAATGGGCATGCGAGGGGGTTGGTGCTGCCTTGACTGCCTGCGGACCCGGTTTCACAGTTACCTAGGGTGCCCCACCCTCCGCATCCTCACCGTCCCCTGCGTGCCCACAGGACTGCACCATCTGCATGGAGCGGCTGGTCACCGCCTCGGGCTATGAGGGCGTGCTGCGGCACAAAGGCGTGCGGCCAGAGCTCGTGGGTCGTCTGGGCCGCTGCGGCCACATGTACCACCTGCTGTGCCTAGTGGCGATGTACTCCAACGGTAACAAGGT
>NW_022111312.1:3578497-3582498 GCF_000313985.2 Echinops telfairi
GCATCTGCTTCTGCTGCCCCGCTGGATGGGGACACCAGCCTCCTCGCCAGCAGGGCACGATCGCCCACTTTGGAAAACACCGCTGAAGACAGTCCGCTTCACTTGCCGTTTTTCCAAAAAGGCCAGAGGGGAGGTCTTGCCCGAAAAGCCAAAGGGGAAAGAAGTGACCGGCAGGGCAGTTCCATGAAGAAGTTTTCATTACTTATTTGTTGCAAATGGCAAACACACCCCGCTGCTCATGGGCAGGTTGGAGGTTCCAGTCCACTCGGAAGTGCCTTGTCGGTGAGGCCTGGTGGTCTACTTTCCCAAATAACAACGCTGAGAAGCCAATGGAGGGGGCAGTTCTACCCCAGCACCCAGTGGACACCCCAGAGGACAGAGAGGAGCCCTGGTGGCGCGGCGGGTATCGCGTTGGGCAGCAAACGGCAAGGGCCCCTGTTCACACCCGCAGCCGCTGGGCCGCTGGGAGAGGACTAGGATTGACAGCCTCGGAAACAGTTCTACTCTTGCCCTGGAGGGGCGCTGTGAGTCGGAAACGGCTCAATGGCCGGGATTTGGGTTGGTTTGGACTTTTTAGAGGTCGGAATAGAACTGCCCCCTCGAGTTTCCGACATGCATTAGGCCTTTTCTCCATGAAACCAGAATTGCTGCCAATCGACAGCCCAGCCTTAGCCAATGTGCTGTCTGGGCTCGGTTTAGTGGGTGGCGGATCCCGGGCCATCCAGTGGGTTGCAGGGTGGAGGCGGGGCTCAGGCTGCAGGGGCGGGGCTGCGCGTGACCCCGCCCCCTCTCCCCCACTCCAGGTGTTGCGGCTGCTGATCACCGCCTGGGAGCGCAGGCTCATCTTCACCATCGGAACGTCCAATACCACGGGCGAGTCGGACACCGTGGTGTGGAACGAGATCCACCACAAGACCGAGTTCGGCTCCAACCTCACGGGCCACGGCTACCCGGACGCCAGCTACCTAGACAACGTGCTGGTGGAGCTCACCGCCCAGGGCGTGTCTGAGGCTCCGGCCAAGGCCTGAGGTCCAAGGCTGCCCGCTTGCCCACCTGCTTTGTCCCTGGCCCGGCACAGGCACCCCTCCGCCAGCGCGGAAGGCTTGAACGAGAGAATCCTGGAGGCCCGGGCCCAGGACTGGGGGCGCATCCCAGGGCGTTTGGCTGGTGGCAGTTTGGCTGTTGCGGTGGACCTGAGCCCAGCCCCCTCCGACCCACCACCGCCAGCTGAGAGGGCTGCAGCGAGAGTTCTGGAAACCGCAGCGACCTCCCTACCAAAAGAGACAGAGCCCCTCCCTCTCACACACAACACACGTGTCCTGTTGAACACATGCACGCACACACACGTGCCTCGACTTGCCCCCACGCTGGGGGAGAAGAGATGGGAAGGCCCCGTGGTACCACGGTGGGGGCTCATCTCTGCCTATCGCATCTGTACACGCTTGTCTGCAAACAGCGTTCAGGGCAAGCTTTAGGACCTGCTGGGGCCTCTGGGGGAGGGGCCAAGGAAGCCAAATAGCCCCCCCTTCCATGCTGCACCCACGCGATCATCATCACCCATCTCTGCCAACCATTGATGGGCAGATTACTGAGCTGTGTTGCAGAGGGATAAGCCAGAGGGTGGGGTGGGGTGGACTAGAGGTATCTTCTTTTGTGCTTGTGTCTCGGCATCCTTCTGAGACCTGACCGCCTTTCTCCCCGCACCCCACCCCCCTCAGCTGTACATCTGTCCCAGATAAAGGCACTGTCCCCTCCCTATCTCATCCTCTCCACGAAATCATTCCCGACTCCCAGATCCAAAGGCTGGAGCCTCAGGCTTCAGAAGCAGAGTAGGTCTCAGACCAGTGTGCTTAAAAAGCAGAGCAGACAGCAAAGAGTCGACTCCTCTTTCCTTGGGAGTGGGCAGTGTGATGGCTGAGAGTCTCCGGCCAACCAGGGGCCTGTTGCCCAGGCAACTCACCAGCTCCGCCTCTGTTCATTGGCTGCCAAGGTGGAAGTCAGCCGAGATTTAAAGGGACGCCAGCGATAGCTCTTTTGAAAACCTACCAGTCCCACTGTGGGTGGAGAAATAAATGGTCTTTCTCCTCCTCACCCGGTCTTTTCTTGCCAAGAGGGGGTGGATGGCTCAATTCCTGGGGGCCTAGTGGGGCGCATTGGCTTGTAATCAAAGATGGGCCTGGGGCAACTGGGGCAGAGAGGCAGAACACAGATCACCAAAAGTGCCTTGTCCGGAGGCAGGGAGTGGAGAGGGTGGTGAGGGAGGCCACCATCCTAGAACCAGTCCCCACATCCCCACAAAGGCAGAGGTAGGTGTACATGGAATTTTCATCCTTAAAACCCAGGCCCAAAGCTGAGAAAACACGGACAATCTGTGAGACATCATGAACATCTCAAAGCATCAGAACCACCACCACTCTTGCCTCTCCCCACGTCCCTGTCATTTTAGAGGAATAGGTGCTAGTGGGACGCCGCCGCGGTACCCAGGATCTGCCAGCCTCAATTCCTAGCGTCTGCAACATCCTTGGTTGCCAGGGTTACTATGAAGGGAGTCGCGGTTCCGGGCGCCACCTGCTGGCCATTCGTGAGATATCACCACATTGTTCCTGGTCCCCTTGATCCCCTCCCTGGGCATAGCAGTCAGCTTGGTCCCACCCTCTAGTCGCAAATCCTCAAGGAAGTCCTGGGAAGCCCTTCCAATTCGGCCAGCTGGACGTTCCCAAACATTTTAATCATTTGTGGTTCCTTCTGAACCCAAACCCTAATATATAAAATGGCCCACTCCCCAGCCATCTGGTTCTCAAACATAACCATCCATCCTCGCTGCGGTATTCCTGTCCCCTCTCACCCCCACCCCATCCCCCATTCTGCTCAGTGGGTCTAGGTGGGGCCCAGGAATCTGCATGGTCAGCAGTTACCCCCTAGGGAATGCCAGAAATTCCTCTCTGGCCCCTGAGACTCAAGGGAATCTATTTTGATAAGCACAAAAGTACAGAGCGGTGGTTCTGAACCTTCCTAATGCTGTGACGCTTTCAGACAGTTCCTCATGTGGTGGTGACCCCCCAACCATAAAATTATTCTTGCTGCTACTTCATCACTGTCATTTTGCTACTGTTATGAATCGGGTGACCCCTATGAAAGGGTCGCTCGACCCTCAAAGGGGTCGAGACCCACAGGTTGAGAACCGCTGAGCTAGAGGTTCCTCGAGGGTAAAGTGAATCTCAGCGAGAATGGAAAGAGTCTGACCCATGATGCCCCAGGTTCCAAGGGTCTGAATCCGGCAGACTGGACACCTGGCCTCAGTTTTTCCCTGAGGGTACTTGACTCTGAAAACTTATAACTGGGGGGTCCTGGCTCATGAGCAGAGTTTGGGGGGTGGGGTGTTACAAGGACAGGCAGGCACGAAGCTAGGAAGGGTTGAGTTCTTTTAGTGTCTGTCTGGGGAAGCGTGACTACATAGGCACAAGGAATGCAGGTACAGCTTCATCCTGCAGCTCAGAGCCAGGTGGGCCTTGGGCCACAGTTAGAGGCCAGCGGTCGAAGCAGCAGCCTCAGACTTAGTCAAATGATACAAGTTCCTTACTCCTACTTCCATTGCCTCCTGATGGAGGGCCAGCTCATTCAGTGCAAGGCCGTGCCCACTGAGGGCTTTTGTGGCCCTGGTTCCTGGCTCTGAAACTAGGCACATCTCCGGGAGGTTCTGAGGCACACCACATCCTTGTGATACAGGACAGGACAGCTGGGCCAGGGTGTGCTGGGCACGGCTCCACAGCTCCTGGCTTCCCCTTCCAGGCTGGGCTTCTGCATTTCAGGGGCCAAGGGGCCTAGAGGCAGCCTGGTCCCGCTCCCGCTGCTGGAACTCCTCGTGGGCACGGTCCAGGTCTTCAAGCACAGCCAGCAGGCGGACAGCCATTGTTCTTTGCCGGACCAGGACATTAGGACAGTCCCCTGGGAGAAAAACAAGGGGACCATGTGAGCTCAGTTGGGCCACTGTGGTGCACCGT
>NW_022111312.1:3583896-3584216 GCF_000313985.2 Echinops telfairi
CACCCACCTGAGCTGATCCCGCCCCAGAAGCAGCTGCCGATACACCATCTGCGCCTCCGCATCAGGGTCCAGAGGGTCACTCCAGTCCCCCAGGGTGACCGCCGAGTGGGTGCGGCTGCAGCCAGCAGCTGATAGGGGACAAAGTACTGTGGGTGACCACACCCCTTTCCAAACACCCCCTCAGCCAGGCATCTGCCAAATAACTGCTCCCCATGCCTCTGAAATCCCTCTCCAAACCCCCACTGTCCTGCCGCCTCTGCTGGTCCCAGGACTTCTGCCTCCACCTTCCACCTTCCAGCCCCCTGCCTCACCCGCTCACC
>NW_022111312.1:3584735-3585792 GCF_000313985.2 Echinops telfairi
CATCCGTCTGCGGAGGAGCGACTGGTGGGTTTTATCTGCTAATCCTTTCCGTTAGCAGACAAACGCACAACCCGCAGCACCACCAGACTCCCTACATGATCCGCGCAACCCAACCCAAATCAGTGCCACCGAGTCAATACACTAGCGACCCTCCAGCAGGGCGCCGAGCAGCCGCTGTGGGTTTCTGAGGCTGTAGCTCTTGGTGGTTTGGAACTCTGATCTTGAGATTAGCAGATCAACGCCTAACCCATTGTGCTACCAGGGGCCCCTGCATCATAGTAAGGACTCAAAACCGCACTCACGTTTCATGAGGACTTGGTATGGATCAGGCGCAAGAGGAGCCTTTCCGTTCCCATAATGCATTTCAGTGTCAGAAACCCACAGGGGCAGCTCTGCCCCATCCTGCAGGGTCGCTCTGAGTTGGCATCTACTCGATAGCAGTGAGTTTTAGGGAGAGGGGGTTTGTTTTGTTTTTCAGTTTTTTCTGCTTTGTGGTATAGGCCTTCAAAGCACCCTTGGCGGTCAAGACTGTCCTCTATTGCTGTCAGGGGATGCCAGCTCACAGTGACCTTCTTCTGGGACGGAGACCTGCCCCCAGGAGGTTCCACCGCGGGAAGCCTTAAGAGAACAGGATGCCACACCTCGCAGCAGCTGGTGGGTTCAAACCACCCACCTTTCGATTAGCAGCCAATGCTTAACCGCTGCATCAACAGGACCCTAGAGCAAACCTGTTCACACTTGTGGAGACCCAAACACACAGGCCATGATTACGTGGCCCCAGGTGCCCAGCCAGGAGGTGGGCCCTGCCCCCTGCTGATTGGTAGGCGGGGAGGCGGGGCCTGCATCCCGCCCCGCCCCCTCACCTGAGCGCTTGGCCTGGAGGCAGCAGGTCCAGCGAGCGCCGCGGAAGGCACCAGGGTGGCAGGCGGCCAGCTTGTCCGGGTTGGGGGCGCTGGCCTTGCGCAGGGCGGAGAGCCATTGATTCAGCTCGTTCACATTCTGCAGGAAACGAGGGGCGCCAAGGGGTAGGTAGGGCAGGGCCCCAGGGACGTCCCCT
>NW_022111312.1:3586239-3602153 GCF_000313985.2 Echinops telfairi
GACTGCCTGCATCCGATCTCCTAAGCCGTTGGCCCTGGCCTTACTCCGCTGCAGTAGCAGAGTGGTTCCAACATCCACTCAGTATCCCAGCCCATGACCGTGGTGTGCAACCCATCTGGGTTGCTGGTTCAGCTCCTGGACCTTTGTCCTTGGGGAATCTGTCCTGACCTTGGCCACCCAAACCCTCAACAAATTGACTGCCGTGGAGTCGATGCCGGCTCCTAGCGACCCAATAGGACAGGGCAGAACCGCCCCTGTGGGCTTCTGAGACTGAGGCTGTGGCACTTTACAGGAGTAGAAAGCCCTTTTTCCTGTAGAGCAGGTGGTGGTCTCGAACTGCTGACCTTGCAGTTAGCAGCTCAACATGTAACCACTAAGCTGCCAGGGCCCCTTGCCACCAGGGGGTGACCATAGGGCGTGATTTTGCTGAATCACTGTCTCATGGATGCAGGCTTGGGGGTATATGTCTGCACGGCTGGGTACCGGCTACCATAAGAGCCCATTGATATCCTGAATCTATACGGTGGGTGGGCATAGATCTGGGGGAACGACGTGTATGGGTGGTGGCAATGGCAGAACATGATTATGGGCCATGCCTGGCCCATCCTGTGCCCACTTGTGCTCTGGGATCAGAGTGAGATGGGGGAGCATGATTATGGGGGTGCCTGGCCATCTTGTGTCCACTTTTGCCCCAAGCTGTGATCAGAGCCTGGCCTGAGACTTGAGGGGGGTGTCTCTGAGTTGTGATGGGTCCCAAGAGGAGCTCAGGGTGGGGGCAGGGGTGCCACTGCTAAGCACCTCTCCACCAGGGGCTGGGCCCCACCTGCAACTCTGGGGTCTTGGAGTAGGACAGGGTCTCCCCGCTGAGCCGGAAGTAGCGCTTCTTGAAGGTGAAGCGTGTGGCCAGGCTGGCAGACTCCTCCTTGCGCTTCAACAGGTAGCCTTCTCGGACAGTCACAGAGGGCGGGACCAGGACCCGGGCTGGGCCCCCAGCCGCTGCCAAATAGAGAAGGGGACAGTCAGCCCTCCCTGGGGGAGCTCCACCTGCCCCACCAGCTGGCCCAGGGCTCCAAGGACCAGCTGGGTTCTGGATCCCCTGAAAGGGATGGGCGTGGTGCCCTGGGCCCTCCACTTCCTCCTAGGGCCTGGGATTCTGCCACGGGTCAGCAGAGGGAACCATATCCAATGGGACCGGCCCCAGGGCCACAACCAGGGCCCCACAGGCTGCTCCTCTCTGACTTGAACTGAACTCTGTCATAGTTGGGGTCCCACAGGGCGATATGGACCTAACCCCTCCCTGGATCCCTTCCTGGGTCCCTTCCACACAGTTAGTAAAAGACCCAATCCTTATATTCTCAAACAAAACCCACAGCCATTGAGCTGGACTTGACTCCGATGCTTATCAATCCTATAGGACAGGGTAGAACTAGCCCCGTGGATTTCCGACACTGGAGCTCTACACAGGGGTAGAAAGCTTCCATCTGTCTCCCGCAGAGCTGCTGCTGGTTTCAAACTGCCGACCTTGTGGTTAGCAGCCCAATGCATAACCATGACGCCACCAGGGCCCCTCCACATCCTCAGAGTGGCCTCCAACCCCACGGGGTCTGGGCTCCTACCCCTCGGTCTCCAGCCTTCTCCCTGGACCCCAGGGCCTTTGCACTTGCTATTCCCTCTGCCTGGAAAACTCTCTCCCGGGATCACCATGACTCGTCCCTGTCTTCCTGCAGGTCTTCACCCTGATGTCACCTCCTTAAGAGCCCTCCTATTCCACCTGTCAGAATCTCCACCTGTGTCCCCCCCCCACCCCATCCCCACCCTGGGACCGGGACTCAGTGTCCTCAGGACATCCGCTTCGCTGGTTCATTGCTTTCACAGCCTGTGGCGCCCCAGAGTGAAGCTGCCTGAGCCCCGACCCCTTCCTCTCTCTCTCACTGTTGCTTCCCCTGCACCCCAGGATGCGGCTCTTGTGCTCCCTCAAGGCCATTCCGACTCATAGCCGGCCCAAAGCTACCTAGGGTTTCCAAGGCTGTGGTTTTTAGAAAAGCTGGTCGCCCCGTCTTGTCTCCCTTAGAGCTACGGGCGGATTTGAACTGCAAACTTGTGGTTTACAGCCAGGTGCTTAGTCACCAGCCCGCCAGGCTACCTGATGATTGAATGCACCCAGTGCCACAGGCCCACCCACTTCCCCTAATTAGCTGGAGGGTGGGGGTCCTGAGGCAAGCCGGTCTCCAGGACCTGGCCTAGGAAATGGTCCTGGGGCCAGATTGTTCTCAGGGCTAGGGAGGGGAGGGAGGCCCGAGGGCCCAGGAGGTAGACAGCCAGGTGAGGCAGGGCCCAGATACTCACCTTCCTCCCCTTCCACATCCACCAACCGGTCCAGGAAGTCCCTCACTCGGGAGATGCTCTGCAGCAGGAAGGGATGGAGGGGCGCCATCCACAGCTCCTTGCCCTGGCCCAGCTGCTGGCCCAGGTTCCCGATGCTCTGCACAGCCTGCAGCAGAGGGGCAGAGGACACCAAGTCACGGTCCCAGGGTTGGGGTGGGGGTGGTCTGTGGATCCCGGACTCCTGAGTCCCAAAGCAGGGCTCAACAAAGAAGACCCCCTTACCCTGCCCACCCCATCTCCCCACCCAAGACTGCCCAATCCTATCATGCATACTCTAGAACCCAGTCAAACCTCCAGACTTGGCTGCTTTGCAAAGGAAGGGCTAATTCACACTAAAGTGTCAATGACTGCTAGCCTGCCTTCCATTTTCCTTTTGAGAAAGTGGGGAGGAGGGGGGGTATCTCAGTTTTAGAAGACATTGGAGAGGGTCAAGACTGCCTTCATAACTCAGAGTGCTAATAGTGGTTGGGGCCTCACACATGGGCTTCTCTGGGCCTCCGGTGGGTCTTCTGAGGGTCTGGTCTCCCAGCCTTGTTCCCACCATGCTGTCCCCCATTGGCTGAGAGCTTCGGGGACAGGGCAGACACCTTGGCGAGCAGGAGCAGCGAGCGGCTGGTCTGGGGGTCTGCGTGCTGGTCCCGGAGGTCAAAGAGCTTTGGAGTGAGGATGGCAGGTGCAAAGAACCGCAGGAAGAGGAAGCCACTGATGGCCAGGTACTTCACGTCCTGCCGGGAACAGCAGCACCTGCGCGTGAGAGGGGGCCCCATGCCCATTTCTGGGGGTGGGGGGGGCCAGAGGCAGCCAGGGGCAAAGGGAAAGAGGGACCCTCCTGGTCAGCTAAGGGCCAGTGGTGTCCACTTGGAAGTCTCTTTTCCTCTCCAGGCCTCCGTTTCTCCACCAGGGAAAACAGAGTCATGAGACCATGCTTGCACCATCTGACTTAGGTCAAGCTTCCCCCAGTGCCTAAAGGCCACAGGTTCATGACAGAGCCTCCACCCTCATTCCCATTTCACAGATGGGGAGGCAGAAGCTCAGAGATGCCCAGCGACTTGCCCAGGACCACACCGCTGAGGAGTAGAGGAGGCAGGATCGGAACGCAGATCGCTGGGATTCAAGAACAGCGACAGACTGGGTATGTCTCCATACATCTGTCTGTGCCTCCGAGGGGTTATCGTGCCCGTTTTACAGACGAGAGGACTGAGCCCAGAGCAGGCAGGCCATGTACCCCAGGGCTATAAATAGCAGAGGCAGAATGAGAACCCAGGCAGGCATTCACCACCCTTGCCTGCCCTTCCACACCAGCTCCTGAGCAGGGCCAGCAGCTATGCACACGGGCGGGATCACAGTCCACCCTGGGCTCACGCTGCAGGGCCCCTTACAGCTGAGGGAACTGAGGCCTGGTAGTGGGCCCAGAACGCATCCACAGGCTGCTCCTGACACATTGTGTGAGGTGGGTCCCCCTCCAATCCGGAAGAGGGTGTGCCCAGAACCTGGGTGCATCTGGCTTCCCCCACCCTACGCCGGCTCTCCACCCACCCACCTCTCACACTCTCCAGCTATATTTAGCCCCAAAATATGTGCTCCTGGGCTTTTTTGGGGGGTTGTATTCACACATGAGACAATACGCTCTCCTGGGTGTGTGCCAGCTTCCGGGGGCACATCGGCTTCACAGCAAGCTTTAGCTAGGAGTGAGCGGCCCGAATGGAGGGTCTCTGTCCTGCCCCTCCGTTTCCCCCTCCCCAGGGCTCTCCTTCAACCCTGACCTGCAACACACACACACACACACACACACACACACACACACGCCACCACCTGCTCCCCAGCCAGCTTCACCCCTTTCTCCAGGGTGAGCGCCAGGTGTCAGAGCAGCCAAGAGGGCCCCCTCGGACTTTACCCATCCTTGTGGGCTTGAGGGTGTCCCTGCTCCCTGCCCATGGCCAGGGCCCACCTTGAGCACTGAGCCTGGCTTTCCACAAGGGAGCTACTTCCTTGCCTTTCTCCTCCTGGCCACAGCCCTGGCCCATTTAACACCTCTGCTGGCATCTCAAGATGACAGCGGGGCCAAGTGGGGTGTAAAGAAGCCACCTCCCAGCTTGGAGCTGGGCGCAGAGCATCCTCCTGCACTGGGTGGGGGTGGGGAGGCAGAAGGAGAGGATGAGGGAGAAAGGACAGAGGGGGAAAGAGCTGGAGGAGATTTGGGCTCAGAACAAGGGCGGGCCGTGTGTTAGCTGACAGTGTTGTTGGTGCTGTTCCCGGATCCCGCCCCTACCTCTCTGGGTGGCCCCAGACCAGCCACTGTCCCTCCCCAGCCTCAGTCTCCCCTTTGCCCACCTCCGTGCCCACCTCGTGTTCCACCTGGGGGAAACGTTCCTGCACGCGCTGGCCCAGCTTCCTGAAAGCCAGGCGCATGGTGAGTGGGCAGCGCCCCACGGAGCCCACAATTGCGTCCACGATGGGCCCCAGGTAGCCAGTCAGCAGCCCCAGGCTGGTCTCCCGCACGTGCTCCTCCGAGAGGGTGCCCTTGAAGGAGATCCGCCTGGAGGAGCAAGCGGAGCACCTGAGCCTCCTCGGAGCCTTGGGCTCGGTGCCCTGCCCCCAGACACGCCTGCCGGGCTCTCATCCACCACAGCCTGGCCTTTGCACCTGCTCTTCCTCCTGCCCAGAACACTCTTGACCATGCACTCAGCTGCAGCGTCCCCTCCTCAAGGAGGCTGCTCCCGGCCACAGACCCCGCTTCATTGCCTTTCCAGGGTGCACCTGGCAAACCTCTGGCCTCAGGGCCTTTGCACTTGCTGTTTCCCATGGTCTCTCACACCAAGTCTCCCCATGACACCGCCCCTCACCTCCTTGCTCACATATCCCCTTCTCCGGGAGTCTATCAGAAGGATCTCCGCTCACTCCCTGGCCCCCTGGCTCCTCCCATCTCTTCCCTGTCTGGGTTCCTTTGAGCCACTCCCAGGCTCTTCTCCACCCGTCCTCCCTTTAGACTGTGCCCAGTTGTGCTCTGTGGCATCCTCAGTGCTCAGCCCTGGGCCTGGCACAGGAGAGGGCCTTGCACATTCTTTTGTACACCAGAGGACAGACTGGCCCTTTTCTTCCTATTGGTAGCCAGGTCTGGAAATTAAGCTTTCTGCTCCCGTATGCATTACAGCCTTAGCGTTACAGCCTTAGAAGCCCCAAGGCAGGGGCTGCCCTACCCTGGGCTTCGGAGTCACTCTGAGTCCACATCGACTTCATGGAAGAGACATTGTCATCCAACATTATGTGGCTCCCGTTTTCAGACGCAGATTCAGTCTCTCTGTCTCTCTGTCTGTCTCTGTCTCCCCCCCCCCCCCCCCACACACACACCAGAGGAGCAAAGCCTGGGTTCAGCTCACTAAGCCCTGCATGAGCTGCCTTCTGCAAATCCATGGGTCGGGAGTCTTTGATATGGAAGGCTACCGGAGGGATTATGAGACGGCATAGCCTGATCGGTCCCATCTGAACAGCTGAAGAAAACCGAGGTTTAGAGGGGAGCCGATGCCAAGTGAAGCGGCAGAGTAGAGGTTTGAACGCGGGACTGCAACAATCACAAATTCATAAACCCATCCCCAGCAGCACAATAAAGGCTATCCTTCTGGGGCTCTCTCCGTGGGCTGGGCTGGGCACATCGGTAGAAGCTTCTGTGTTTCTCACAGCTGCTCACGGGCCTGTTTCAGATGAAATAGCAGGCCTGGAGCCTGTGGGGCAGGGCTGGGATTTGAACCCGGGGAGATGGATTCCAGAGTTCCGCCCTTAACCTCTATACTACACAGCCCAAGGCTTTGCATGCTCCCTATGAGGGCTCTGAGGCTGGCTGTGCAGCTCCGGAGCCGCTGTGCCCTAGCGTGGGGTGGGAGCTGAGCCCTTCTGGAAAGGCTCCCGGTGGGCCCACTGGGCTGGGGGTGGGGGTCAGGGCCCCATCTTGAGCTCTGCTCACCGTGTGCGACCCAGCTCCATCTTACATGGGTCCAGCTCCATGTATTTCTTCTCCTCAAAGACACGACTGACCGTTGGCTTCAGGACCTCGTGCAGGTAGGGCATGCCCACGAGCTGGGGGCGGGCAGCACACAGGGCAGGGCTGAAGACAAGGCCCACCAGCTGGGGGCAGGTCAGGGTCGCGCAGGGAGCAGTTCAAAGCCAGGCTCAGCATGCCCAAGAACTAGGGTGGGAGCACACACAGTCCCCCGCGCCGAGCTCATGAGGCAAGGCTGGGGGGCATCAGGCCGGGCACGGCTCAGAGACGCTGGGCCTGGTGACTGCAGGAGGTGCAGCTGAGGGCCAGGCCAGTCCCGAGCCACCACACAGCCCAGCCCAACCACCCAGGGGCCCGAGGTTGGTCAAGCGCGGTGTCCCGCTAAGCACCAGGAAGGGGGCCCCTCCAGAAATGACGGTCTGCTCACCTTCATAAACTGCTCCATGGACTTAGAGGCCAGCGAGTTAGAACGGAAGAGAGTGTTGGGATTGGCTGAGAGGACAGTGGGAAGCGCTGCTGGGATATGGGGGGCTAGACCCAGCTCACCCCACCCACCCAAGTTGGGGGCCCAGGAATCAGGGAGACCCACACCTTAGCCCCGTTCACAGGCAGCAGCCCAGAATGGATAAGTGAGGTGCCTGGGGCCACATGAGTTCTTGAGTAAGGATCCCGGGGTCTGAGCCCAGGGCTGTGCTGGCTCCCAGGCTGGCTGGGGGTACATGGAGTGGGGAGCCCGACCCTCTCCCCCAGGGACCCTCTGTAGGCCCATCCCTGGGAGGGGGCTGAGGACTCAGTAGCAACTCACTGGTCCGAGCCACCTCGCGCCGGGTGAGATAGTCCAGGAAAGGCCCGGCCAGGCCCCGGCCCAGGAAAAGCTTCACCAGCTTGGTGGCCAGGTCCTGGCGGCAGTCCCCTGAGGTCAACTCCTCCAGCACAGCCAGGGGGCTAGCAGTGTCCTCCTGGGCGGGAGTAGGAAGTGGGGCAAGTGGCCTGGGATCCAGATGGGAGAGGCCAGGACCCGGACACCCACAGAACCCTGCGGCACCTCGGGCCTGGAGCACCCACCTCTGTCGGGTCCAGCGCGGACTCCATGAGCAGGTCAGTAAACGGCTGGTAGTGCAGGGAGGGCAGCACCCGGTCCTCAGTCAAGCGCACCTTCAGTCTCAGTGCCCCCAGGCTCCCCCTGCCCGGGCCAGGCCACAGGAGAAGGAGTGTAAGGTCAGTGGCCAGGTGTGGACTCAGGTGAAGATATGTGCATGGCTGTTTGCCAGATAGAACAGGCCTGAGCAGATGTGGTCAGAAAATCAGGTGTGAGCAGGCTTTGGCAGGTGTGATCACAAATTGGCAGTGTGAACAGGCGTTGGTAGTGTGAACAGGTGTTGGCAGGTGTGTGCAGACGTTGACATGTGTGAACAGGTATTGGCAGGTGTGATCAGGCATTGGCAGATGAGCAGGTATTGACAGTGTGAACAGACATTGGCAGATGTGAGCAGGCATTGGCAGGTGATCAGGCCTTGGCAGGTGTGAGCAGGCATTGGCAGGTGTGAACAGGCATGGGCAGGTGTGAGCAGGCATTGGCAGGTGTGAGCAGGCATTGGCAGGTGAGCAGATATTGGCAGGTGTGAGCAGGCAGAGACAAATGCAGAGTGAATGATGTACGCTGGTGTGGCCTGCATCTGCAGTGTGTGCAGAGATGGGTGGTGTGGGTGTAAGGTAGAGTGTGTGCAGGGATGGTCCGTGTGTGCAGAGTTGGGCAGGTGTAGACAGGTGTGGGAGAAGCCAGAGTCCCGACCACAGGAAAGACCCTGTTCCTGTGTGATCAATGAGTGTCTGTAAGGCGAGCTTCTATGGAAGCACATGTTAAAGGGCATTCCATTCATGTTTGCTGAATGAACATGTGTGTGTGTGTGTGTGTGTGTGTGTGTGTGTGTGTGTGTGCAGGCAGTGACGTGGTTGTCTGGTGGGGGCTGGCTAACGACAGTTCCCAACATGGTCCCAGCCTGGCTCCTTCCCCAGGACCCTACCCTCCCACCCACCCACTTACCCAGCATCCTCCTCTGCTCTGGGAAAGGGCAGGAGGCGGAACCAGCCATTGGGTGGGTTCTGCTGCAGGACCTGGGGGGAGAACTCCACCTGTGGGGAACCATGGGCCCTCAGCCAAGCCCTGCCCTGCCCGCCAACCCCCTCCCCACCCAACCTGCTCAGAGAGCTCAGACATCTCCCCCAAGGGGGAGCAGATGGCCTGCCAGGGCCCCCTCCAGCTCCCCAACAGGCCCCAAGGACCCAGCGCGCGTGCTCAGACCTTGCCCCACCCCAGGCTCCTTCCTCCTGCTCAGGCACTGAGGCTCAGAGAGGCAGAGACACTGGCTGAAGGTCACACAGTTGCTGAGCAGAGCCAGGACTCAAACAGGTGTCTGTCCTCGGAGTCCTGGTGGCACAGTGGCTGACACTTGGACCTGCTAACCCACAAGGCCAGCAGTTCAAAACCACCAGCCACTCCGCAGGAGAAAGATGGGGCTCTAAGCTCCCAGAAAGATTTAGTCTCTGAAACCCCCAGGGGCAGTTCTACTCGGTCCTATATGGTCCCTGTGACTCGGAATATGGACTCGATGGCCGTGAGTGTGTGTCTCCTGGCTGCCTTCTTTCAGTTCCATCCAGGGACACAAATGACATCGGGGGAGCGACTTAAGGCAGTGTGGAAAGTCCCTGGCCCCGCCCCCTTCCTCCTTTAAATAACAGTGTTACTGAGCCGGAATTTGCATGCTTCACAATGCACCTATTTGCAGAACAGAAGCCAGTGGCGCCCCATAAGGCCACAGAGCTGGGCAGCCACCCTGGCTGTGCACGACCCACTCCACAAAAGCCCAGCAACAGGGGCCATTGTCAAGAGACAACCCTTCTGTGTAGCCATTCATTCGCTGGTGGACATTTCGACTGTTTCCACTTGGGACCTGGGGCGCCTACTATAAACACACTCGGCTATGGCCATGCAAGTACAACCTTTGGGGTCAAGCCGTGTATTCATCTCTCTTGGGCTGGCTCTGGAGGTGAGTCCATATGTAACCTTTAAGGGCCCGCCAGGCCATTTCCCCCAAAGCAGCACCTTTCCTACAATCCCATCAGCAATGCAGGACTAAGTCTTTCTCATTACTTTGCTCTCACGTTGCCTCCTTTGAAAAATTAAAAATGTTAAAGCCCTGAGCATGTGAGGCAGGGCCAGTCATGTCCACTTTACAGATGGGAAGGTTGACGCTCACAGAGCAAGGTCTTACTTGAGCCCCAGAGCTTCCGTTCTGGTACCAGAGACACTCGAATTCACATCCAAGCTCAGGCCTCTGTCAGACGCGTGCCTTGACCTCGCCTGCCCCTCAGTTTCCCTGCCTGTAAAAGGGGCTTGCAGCTGTCCCAGCTCCGTGGTCATGAGGGGTTAGATAAGGGGGTTGTATTGGAGAGGCCTAGGGCAGGCATACGGTCATCCTGGCTGTTCTGTCCCCTGAGGGTGACTCTGGGTTCGACCAGCTGCAACCTCAGGTGCTTTGAGAGAGTCAGTCTTATCTACACAATAGGCGCTCAAACTCCATCGCCCCGGCCTGGCTGACCCGGGGACTCCTGGAGAACCTGAGAAGGCAGCTTTCACATCTGCCAGCTCCGAGAAGGCTTAGTGGTCTCCCCCTTCCTGTCCCTTGGAGGTACAAGGGAGCCACAGAGGGTGTCAGGGAGAGAGTGCTCACCATTCCCAGGAAGTCATTTTTGCCCACCATGTCCCAGTCCCAGAGCTCCACCCGAAGAGGGGATGGGGGTCCTGGTGGCTCTCGCAGCTCCAGCACCTCATCCCAGTGCGGGAAGCGGGTCTTCTTGATGGTCTGAGGAGGGGAGGGTGGTCTGTGAGGGAGAGAGCTGGTGCCCTCCCACCCCACTACACCCTACCTCCCCACTCGCCTCCCCTTCCCCGCCCCACTCACCGTAGTCTCCAAGCTCTGGCAGCCCCAAAACACACGAGCAAAGGGGTCCGAGGTGCCAGAGATGTCCCTGGGGGCCAGGTCCCTGGGGAAAGATAGGGGAAGGGGTGAGGAGAGCCAGGGGGCCTCAGGGACCATACCAAGTTGGTGGGGGTGGGGGCACTTCAGGTAAAGGATTTAAATGCCACTGGTTTTCCAAGGCCACACCCTGGTCCATCGCCACCATGCCTGCCAAGACCCAACACCTTCCACCCGAGGAGGCAATAGATAGTTCCCTGTTCTCCAAGGGAGGAAGCGGAGGCCCAAGATGAAGGTGAAGCTGGGGAGCAGGAGAGTCCCAGATCCCCTGGAATTCCCAGACAGGAGACCGCATAGTTCCTTGGCCTCTCTGAGCCTTGGTTTTCCCCATATGGAAAACGGGAGGAAGGACAGAGCAAGTTCGAAATGCCACAGGTTGAATGAGATGAGGTGGGTAAAGGACAGATGGTGAATGCTCATTCCCTCAGCAAACACCTCCCTACACCTGCCTGGGGCCCAATAAAAAGTCTAAGAAAGAGAGCCCCTGATTCTGGTCCCCAGGACCACCCAAATCCAGGGACACCCACTTCCCTGGGTGGCTTGCTTCCTCCTGCTCCTCTCCCACCCTGGTTCAGCATCCTGAGCCTTCTTCTGTTTCCTAGGAGCTGGCCCGGTTGCTAAGCGACAGTCATCAGTCCCTCTCCTGCTTGCAAGGATTCTGCACAGCCTCATGACTGGGGAGGGGGCCGTGGGTGGGCACAGAGCAGACAGGGAGCCCCTGTCCATGCTGAGCCCCTTCACTTGTCCCCTGCCTCCCTGGCGCTCCCACCTCCAGACACCAGGGAGCCCTGATGCAGATCAGAAATCTGGAGGTGGTGAGAGAGACACAGAGAGGTCAAGGGAGGGCTTTAAGATCCTACAGTAAAAAAAAAAATTTTTTTTTAATTTAAAAAAAAGATCCTACAGCAAGCCAAAAATGCAAGGAGCTGTCAAAAAAGGATTGCTGCAAATCCCAGGAATCTTTATGAAGGAAAAAAGAGGCAACATGAGAAGCTAAAACTACTGTTTCTCTGCGTAGCCCCCATCTCAGTCCACACACACGCTGCTGAAGGCACCATTTGTCTCTCTGGTCCTTCCCCCAAAGGATGCTGCATCTTCCACAGCCACCATGTTGAAACGGCACTTTGGGCATCCCAGAGGGATACCTTGTCGTGTTCCTTTCCCCTGTACTCTTGAGTGTGAGGGTCAAAAAGAATTGAGAAGGGGCAAGGTCAGGGCTGCAAGGTGGGCGGAGCACTGCTTCCCTAGGAAGCAAGCGCTTGCTCATAGAAGAAAGAGAAAGAGGGGGCCTCTCACTCAGCTCCTCACCACCTCGGAGGACTCAGTGCGGAGTCTCCCAAACCAGTCGCCATCACCTCTGGCCTCTCTGGGGTGACTTTGACTGGCCCAGTAGGTCCCCCGGGAGGCCGCTGTTTGGACTGGAATAATTTCGAAGGCTCCCTACGGCGACTGTAGCTGTTCTCCAGCCAGTGCTGACTCACAGAGGGACGGCGCTCAACAGAACACCATCCTCACCTCTGTCGTTACATTGTGTTTTGTCAGGGTGAGGGGCTCCTCAACACTCGAACGGGTCCTCAGGAGCAACTTTGCGATTGTGGAAAATATTAAAGACAGACTGACAGTGGGGCACAGGGGCGCCCCATCCCATGTCAGAGAATGTATTTTCCAGTGGTATATATACTGTATATACTCGAGTATAAGCTGACCCAACTATTAGCCGAGGCACCTAATTTTATCACAGAAACTGCATTAAAAATGTGCTGGGAAACTCGACTTATACTCGAGTCTATACAGTAATGGGGCTTAGAGAACTTTCATATGACCTGCACGTCATACAGGTAACATGTTCCAACATCGAGGGGTGATACCATAAATGAATAACATGATAGACAAGCAATGACATGAGTCATGGTCTTGACCTAGTGCTGGTTGACCTTGAACCCCACCCATGAGTCCTCCCGAGAGGGCTGCTGCATGTATGGTGGGCTGGCTGTGGACCCTGATTGCTTTTATCTGCAGATCGCCGTTAAGCATGGTGCAGTAGCTAGGCACATAAATGATTCATCTTATAGAGGAGCTCCTCTGTGACACTTCTGTTTTTTTGGGGGGGGGGGTATTGGAGGGACTGTTCTCAGTCATGAGAACGTACATGAAGACTTATTGATAGCTCATCACCGTGAGAGTTCCCCCACCAGTCGGCTCTCCAGACCCGTCGTGATGAGCATGGATGATTTAGCTGCAGGACATCCTCATCCGGTCCCTCCGTTGACCACAATGTGTGAGCATGTCCGTCCATCTCTGGACGGCCAAGACAGAGGCACCCGTATGCGGGACGGAGAGACACTGTCCGCAGCCATCCGCTGACCTCAGACACACGCCCCACCTGCTCTGTTGGGAATCACGCTGGGAGTGGACGAACCGCCACCTTCCCAGGGATCCTTTCTGATTTCTCCTGGACTCAGCACTGTACTCGCTGGGTGGAGGGGAGCAGCGGGGGACTGAGGTGGCAAAACAGGGCAGAAGGCCTGGATGGGAAAAGGAAGGGGTGAATTCAGGGGTGGGATCCAACCCGTTGGCACCGGTTCCGCAGGCCCAGTAGCTCGGTTGTTTATTTTGTTTGGGTCGAGTCTGGTGAACCGGTTGTGAAAAGGTCACTTATCGTTGGCGTTCCCTAGCAGACGGGCAGCCGTCCAGTGGCCCCGTGTGGAAGTCTCAAGCTCACAGCCCTTTCTCTGGTCTTCACACTCCTCTGAGCGGCAGCGGCACGCGGATAGCATGTGGAGATAATGGACGACCTCGCGGTATATGGGGTTTGGTTTGTTTTTAATATTGAAAACGGTCACTGGGGCAGCAACCCCGTTAAGTCATTTGAATCTCACCGCTGCGTACAATCATGGGTGGGTTGAGGAGGAGAATGATGGACGTCACATAAACTGGGGCCCCTGGAGGGGCATCTGTGGGCGTGGTTGCACCCTGGCTCTGCATCCTTCCCTCTCCCAGTGTGTCTTCGGGGCAGTCTGTGTCCCTCCCACCACTCCCTATCTACCTGAAGTAGGTGGGCTGATCCCCCACCCTCCCCTCTAGGAATGGATTGGTGACCAATCAGAATCAGGATGAGCCCATTCAGAGAAGCGTATGTGTGCCCCAGATGGCGAGGGTAAGACAGTCCTAGGATGTGGGTGAGAAATCGAAATCCTTTTTGGAGCGGCTAAGGGGACAGGGTGATCATCTTTGCAGCTCTTCCCCCACCCCCTCCAATCTGGGAAAAGGCTGCCGAAGACTGAAGCTAACACAGAAGCCGGACGGAGACAAAGTGCTGATGGCGGGTGCTCAAGAGCCTGGATCCAGCCATGCCTGAAGCACACATCAGTCATTTGAGCCAATGAATTCACTCTTCTGCTAAAGCCAGCATGACCTGGGGTCTTTGTCACTTCCTATTTGATTACTAACACCACCCCCACCCCCCACACACACACTCCTGTGTCTGGCCATCTCAATGGTCTGGGCTGTGGTTGCTGGTCGCTGGGGGCCCAATAGGGATTTTTACTTGCACTCTGACCCCAGGGACTAGTGACCGGCGAGCCTGGAGCTTCCCACTCAGACAGGGATCCAAGTCCTGAACTCAGAAGCTCTGCTAAAGTACAGAGGTTCTACAGACCAGGCCGAGCTGGGGGCCGAGTGGCCACTGCTCCTTAGACCTCCACTCCCCCTTGTGACTCACCTGGCCTGGAGCATGTGGCAGCGAAGGCAGCGGCCCCTCCCATCTTCCAGCACCTGCACCGCCAGACGGATCTCCCCCTGCACCTCGGCGTCCGGGTCCACATGGCTCAGGTTGATCCAGCTGTCAATCCCTGCCGGGTGGGTGTCCTTGCTGTTAGGTGACCTGGAGTCTCTTTCTGACTCAGAGTCACTCTGTGTGACGCGTAGAACTGCCTCGTGGGGCTTTCTATACAAGCTCGCCACCACCCAGTCCAGACAGACTCACGGCAAGCCTACAGGGCAGGGTAGGACTGCCCCTGTGGGTTTGCAAGCCTGTAACTCTTTATGGGAGGAGAAAGCTTGCCTTGCTCCCACGGAGCGAATGGTGGTTTCGAACTAGTTAGCACCTCAACGGGTAACCACTGTGCCACAGGCTGTCATTTTTATGAAAGTGGATTGCCAGATCTTTTCTGGTGGTGGGTTCAAATCCCCACCCACCTGTGGGTGAGGAGCCACGGGTCCCACCATGAAACTCCTTTGGCCTGTGTGGAATACAAAATATAAACCGGCTCACTGCCATTGAGGCCATGCCGACTCACAGTGGCCCTGTAGGACAGAGTAGAACTGTCCCTGTGGGTTTCTGAGGGTTCATGGGACTAGACAGCCTCCTCTTTCTCCCTCAAAGCAGCTGGTGGGCTTGAACTGTTGACCTTGAGGTTAGCAGCCCAAAGCGGAACCCAGTGCACCACCAGGGCCCATTGGGCAGGCAGAGGCACTGACATGAAGTAGGTAAGCCCTGAAAGTCACTACATAGCGGGTCTGCAGTACGTCACAGACTGCTCAGGACCCCCTTCTGACGTGGCAGGGAAATGGTGCCACAGAGTGGGAAGAGAGCTCAGGTGCCCCCGCTGGTAGGTGGCTGAGCGAGGATTTGAACCCAGGCAGGGTCATCCCAGGACCTAGCTGGGATGATGAGAGTCATATTCTGCAGCCTGGCTTATGGCTCCCGGTACTCGTCTGGTCCAAAAGAGAATCCACAAAGACACACACACCTTAGGGCCTCAGATTCCCCTTCCTCCAGGAAGCCCTCAAGCCCCTGACCGGCTACCTACACTCCACATAGGCTACCCCATCACCTCTCTCCCAGTCAGTCTAGCCAAGTCTTGTTGAAAAAGGGTACCCAGCACACTGGCAGCCACATGGGCCACTGTTCTGTATGGGTGACGTGTTGGGCTACTAACCTCAAGGCAGGCAGTTCGAACCTACCAATGGCTCTGCAGGAGCAAGATGAGACGTTCTACTCCCATAAGCCCACAGGAGCCGTTCTACCCTCTCTTTTAGGGTCGCGGTGAGTTGGGGTCCACTCGAAGGCTGTGAGTTTGGTTGAGACAGTGGGGAAGGGACTCAGGTGTCGGTATTGGGTGAGCCCTAAGGCGCTAACTTCAGGGTGGGTGATTCAAACCCTCAGCCACTTCTCAGGAGAAAGGTGAGGCTCTCTGCTCCTGTAAAGATTGACAGCCCCAGACACCCTCTAGAGCAGTGGTTCTCAACCTTCCGAATGCCGGGACCCTTTCAGACAGTTCCTCATGTGGTGGTGACCCCAACCATACATTATTTTCATTGCTACTTCATCACTGTCATTTAGCTACTTTTAGGAATCGCCGTGTAAATATCTGATATGCAGGATGTATTAGGCCACTGAGGTAGTTTATTGTGCCAACCTGGCCAATAAACACATGTGGGGTTCATTGAAGGGTGGAGGGATAAGTGGCTCAGTGAGCCTCGCCCTTTGAGTTCTC
>NW_022111312.1:3602905-3610939 GCF_000313985.2 Echinops telfairi
ATTGTGGCAGAGAGAGGCTTATTAATTTCCCAACACTGCTCAGCCCGTGGTTGCCACGTGACTGCCAAACTTACACGCTGTTAGCTCCCAACACTCAGCAATGGTGAGTTCCCCCGCCTACCACCCCCACCGCCCCTGGCATTGCACTTGATGTGGCTAGTGGCCTTCAAGTCTCTTGTTTGCCTCTCAAGCCCTTAGGCTCCTTGAAGCCAGATCTCGGGTTTCATTCATTTTAGCCCACCGTCTTGGGAGGGTGTACAAGGCGGCTTACAGCTCAATGGGCAGGGGGAGAATACCGACTTAGGCCAGGACAAGACCTGGACTCACACCGCATCTCTGCCACGGCTAGGCCTGGGATTTTCCCAGGAGTGGACTGCCACATCTGTATCCTGCAGGGTAGCTGGTGGATTTGAACCTCTGACCTTCCAGCTGGCAATGGGGCCCTCAGCACTGCACCACAAGTACTCCTAGCTCATCGTCTGCCCTCGTTAAATAGGAGCAATGGTTATGATGATGAGCATGTAGAATGTTCTCGGCGAATTCCCACTGAAGACAATGCTCTACACTCAAAAGTCATTGCCATTGGGCCAATTGTGACTCACAGCGACCCCACAGGAAAGAGTAGAACTGCCCCCTGTGGGTTCTCGAGACTGTAACACTTTACTGGAATAGAAAGCCTCACCGTTCTTCCATGGGGCGGCTGGTGGGTTCGAACTGCTGACCATGTGAAGCCCACTATGCCACCAAGGCTCCAGAATCAAAGAGCTGGATTATTATTAACTAAATGGAACAATTCATGATCCTCCAGACCAAAAAAAAAAAGAAGAAGAAGAAAGAGAAGAATGTCCAATCCCTACCTCACTCCTTCCATATGGATAAATGCCAAGTGGATCAAAAGTTTTAAAAAAAGAAAGTGTTGCTAGAAGAAATCATATTTAAAACAACAACTTTTAATTCTAGGGTTGGAAAGGCCTTTGCAATATGACAGAAAAACAAGAATTTTTATTTTGATTTATATATATATAATAAAGATATGCATATATAATGAAGCTGACTACAGAAAAAGAAAAAGGTGTACATAGAAAAATTGTAAGCAAAGGCAAAGAGAGAGAGAAAAAATACGGCTGATATCACAAAGTGTTTGTTTCCCTAATATGTAAAGAGTACCTACAAATCAATAAGAAAAGGCCAACAACCGGTTGGCAGGCTGGGGGAAGGGGTATGCAATATGAATAGACAATAGGAGGCAGAAGAGAAAGTAAAGTAACATATAAACACACGAAAAGATGTTCGACCTTCTTCAGACACAAGAGCAACATCTCCCCAGGCCGGGAGTCCCTCTGCCCCTTATGGAGACAAGATGCACATTTTGGATCATTGTTGGTTGGGTGTGGCTGAGTGAACCTGGACTCCCCTCTTACAGAGAAGAACTTAACAACAGCTCTCAAAGGTGCAGATCCGACACTCTTTAATCCAGCCAATCCACTTCTTGGAATTGCCCGGCAAAAACCCAGGCGCGTGTGAAAACACATCATCATACGAGGCTACCTGGGGCCGAGTTGTTTGAACGGGAAAAAGAGGGTAAGCAACACAAGGACCCATCAGCAAGAAACTAGGCAAATAAAGGATGGGACAGCCCGCGCAGTCAGACAAAGGATAAGGAAGTTCTTGGAACAGTCCAATATGGAAACATCCCCAAGGTACAAGGGTGAGACGGAGGGAAGAGACTACTTACTGTTCATTTAAAATCAAACCAAACTGAACCACTGCCACTGAGCGGATTCTGACTGATCGCAACCCTATAAAACATAGTGAAGCTTCCCCAGTGGGTTTCTGAGACTACAACTCCTTACGAGAGTAGAAAGCCTCATCTTTCTCCCAGGGAGCAGCTGGTGGTTTTGAATGACTGACCTTGCGATTAGCAGCCCAGCACATAGCCCTCTACCCCACCGGGGCTCATGGAGAAGACCCAGAAAGCACGGTGTGAAGAACACAGACCGGAACTGAACTGCCTTGGTTCAAACTCCAGGCATGTGCTCTTGGTACAAATCACGCACCCCAGTTTGCTTGCCTGGAAAGTTATCTGTTCACCGGTGAAGTCAAACAATGTCTGGTGATGGTGTGTGCCGATACATGCAAACCCCTTAGAGTTCAGTGTACTGTGAGCGCCATGAGGGTTGGCTGCTATTCTTCTTATTGCTATCTGCTTGCTTCTATCGACTTAAAATCTCTCTACAAAAAGCCAAACCCACTACCTCTGAGCCCATTCTGACTCAGCCACTCTACAGGACCCAGCAGAACCATCCCCAAGGGGTTTCTCAGACTGTAACTTCACCGGAGCACACAGTCTGTCTTTCTACAGCTGGTGGTTCCGAACTGCTGACTTTGTGGTTAGCAGCCCAATTCTTAACCACTGTACCACCAGGGTCTGGAGAGACACATAGGAAACAGGCCAGCCCAGGGGAGAGTAAGGAGCAGAGTAACTGGGCCCAGACAGTGTGTCGTCTAACTGGTTTCCGAGAGATGTGAATGAATGAACAGTTTGCTACATGGAGCGATTAACAAGGAAACGCATGAACAAAACTGACATTGGTCTCCACTGAGGCTCTGCCCCCTGCCCCCTGAGGTGGCCCCTACAGATGCCCACGGTCTTGCCACCCCACCTCCCTCTGCCCCGAGGGGAGCCGGAGGTTCCCACCCACCTCGAGGGTCTGCGGCAATCGCCTCCCGGCTCAGTGAGATCTTGCCGATGATGTCATCGTGCCTGCGGAAGGGCCAGCAGGGAAGGAAGGGCTCCAGTCGGGGGTGGGAGGACGGGTGCTGAGGGTGGGCACTCTGGTATGGGTTGTGACCCTGCACCCTGCTTCCCTTTGGGAACCCAGGCTTGGGCCTCCAACTCCCCCCACCACCACCACCCCTACCCGTCTGCCCAGCCACCCACCCAACAGTGTCCTGGTCCAGCACGTAGAAGGCCAGATGGTGGAAGTCCAGAGGCAGGTGCACCGTGTACTCCTCACCCCAGAAGGGGTTCAGGCTCCTCCAGATGGTCGCTGTCCTGCAAGAGGGGCACAGGGGCCCTTGGGCTATACAGGCACTTCCCGGGGACCCAGACACACACTCACTGCACACACACACACACACACACACACACACACACACGATACACACGAACCCAGACACAGAGTCTCCACAGAAACACACACAAACATATGCCACAAACACACACACGAATATACTCCAGGACTATAACACACACACAACATACACATGGGCCCCACTACACATCTAATTGCCCAGAGACACACACACAGCCAGAGACACAGAGACATGTTTACACACACACACACACACAGACATACACACCCTCAGAAATTTCTAGAGACACTTGTAAGAATACAACACTCAGGTCACACACACCTCTGTGTATTTGCCTGTACAGTTATGTGGTTGCTCACCCATACAAGTAAATAACATCTGATAATGGTGTACGTTGATACGCACAGTGATTCCTCCACCTACAGAGAGAAACGGCAGACCCAGGAGCTCACAGACACACGGACAGGGAATTCCAGAGATGGACACACACACTCGCATACACACACACACACACACACACCACGCATTCACACACACACACACACACACACACACGGTCCCTTCCCTCTCTCCTTCTCTCCCTCCTTTCCTCTATCTTTGAAGACTCACCCCCCACCCCCACCCTGGCAGATTTGGGGAATCAGGACAGGGCAGACCCCATAAAGCCCCTCCCAGGGCAAGTAGTCTCCAAGACCAGGTCGGGGGACAGGGAAGCTGGGAGGGAAAGGGAGCAGGGGACAGGTATCCCAGGTGGGAGAAAAGCTTGTGATGGCCAGGAGACAGGTGGGAGGGCTGGGAGGCAGGTAGGAGCAGCTGGGACAGGACAGCAGAGAGCCTGGAGTTGGGGGGTGGGGAGGCTTTGCAGTAACAAGGGGATCATTCAGGATCCAGTCCCAAGCCTGCAGATGCACCTCCCTCAACCCAAAGGGGGCAGGGAGCTGACTTAACCCACTGAAGACACACTGCTCAAGCCTACTGCTTGTCCCTCCTCCAGTCACTACACTCCCCCTGCGCACGCACGCGCGCGCACACACACACACACACACACACACACACACACACAGCCTGCTCAGGCAGCCCGCCCACGCACCACCACCACATGTAGCCTCAGAGCTTCCTCCTGAACTCTCTCACCCCCACCCTAGGGCCAGGGAGGTTCCTCACAGCCCAGAGAGGGTCAGGCAGCAGCTTCGAGTCACAGCAAAGATAGAGCTGCAGGTCTGAGGATGGGGTCACAGAGCATGAGCCCAGGGAAAACATAGGGGACCTCTCCCCCATGCTCAGCTCCCCACCCCCGGCTCCCTGCCCATCTGGACCAGAACCAGCTCCAGAAGCATCCTGAATCCTGCCCTGTCTCCATAGGAACCGAGACCTCAGCCACCCACTGGCTCAGGCCTGCGGGAGGCCGAGCTGTTCTGTGGGGGTGGGAGCTGAGCTTGGTCCGGCTGAAGCCCCCCACCCCTCACTCATACGTTCACACCAGTACCCATGTCCACAAAGAGGCAGGCGTGGTACACAGAGGAGGGAGGCATGCACACACAGTCACACTGGTACACCCACAGGGACACACGTGTGGTCTTGGGTGCTCCCACCTGCACCCACATTCACACTCACACACACTGGCACACCCACATGGGCACCCGTGTGGTCACAGGTGCTCTATACCTGCACCCACACTTACACTCGCATACACACACACACATATACATATAAACACTCATACTCACTCACACACACTCACACTGCCCAGGGCTGCAGCACCCCAGAGGCTCGGAACCAGGCAGCCCAGCCAAGCATGAACTGCCCACCCCCCCGGGAGCCACCCTGGGTGGCAGGGCCTGGCAGTCGCTAAGTCAACCTGGGAGAGCCAAAAGGGACATGTGGCATCCATCCAGCTGGTAGAGCTGGAGTGGGAGAGGTGGTGACAGCCCCAGAGGGCCCAAGGCACAAAGCATCCTCCTTCAGAGGCCCCTGAGTAAGCACTGCACGCCCCAGGCCTGTGTGCCCCCTCCTCACCTGGCCACCACCTCGTCGTCCACCTTCACTATGCAGTAGGGGTCACTGCTCCCTGACCTGTGAAGGAAAGAGGTTGGGGGGAGTGGGGCGGGTAGTCACGGGTAGGATCTCCATCTACCTCCACCATACACACAGGGCAGACTGGGGCCCAGAGTGGGGAGGGGCCCTGCCCAGGCAGGTCCAGGCAGGGTCCAGGCAGAAGCAGGACTGAGAGGTCATGGCTGCACTGCCCACTCATCACATGATCCTGATCCAGCCCATCCAACCTCTGGGGACACGGAAGCAGGAGATCAGACAGCCCAGAGCCCAGAGAGCATTCCATGTAGAGTTCTCCCGGTCTCACCAGCACCTAGCTTAACCACCTTGGCTGCCACCCTCTGGGGCAAGCATTGCCCCCTCATATCCAGAGGGGTTTCCCTGGGAAGGGGTCAGGGAGTGGGAGTCTCCCACTGCAGTCACAGGCCAGAGGACCCAGACCTCAAAGCTCAACCAGCAGGAGAGGTGAAGGGCACCTTAAGGACCCATGCACCACCACCTCTTGTTGCCCCCACCCCCTTCAAAATAAGACTCACCAATAAACCCAAGCCAGCACCTCCTCTATCCCCCCTTCACAATAAGAGTCACCAGTAAACTCAAAGCTGTCCACTAAAGACCTCCTGTGCCCACCCCATCCCATGAGCCTCTGGTGTGTTTCCACCAAGCTCAACCCAGCCTCAGGGCCTTTGCCCATGCTGTTCCCTCTACCTGGGACTCTTTGTCCCTGATGGTGTCATGCTTGGCTCCCTCATGTCATTCAAAGTTCAGCCTAAAAGTCACTTCCTTGGATAGGCCTATCTGAACCACTATTGCCCTAAGTACCCCCTGGAAGCTTCTTGGGACAGGCTTTGTCTGGGTTACCGCTGTGCCCATTGGGCAAGGAGACCTTTGGAGCCTCAGTTTCCCCATTTGAGCTCCCCATCCTCCCCGGGTCCCATTTGACCAAGTCATCCACTGTGGGTCTGGGTCTCTGTGTCCATAGATGGGTGCCCCGCTCCTTGGGTTTTCCAGCTGCAGGGAAGTCAGTGGCTGGGGGAGAGGCCTCATTATGGATTGAACTATGTACGTCCCTCTAAGATAGGTAGTGTCAATCGTAACCCCCAGGCCTGTGGTTATCATCCCATCTGGGGAGATTTGAGGCAGGATGAGTCAGGGCTGCCTTGAGGCAATCTCTTCTGAGATGGGAGAGAGAGGACACAAGGCAAGCAAGCGAGAGCCACAGCGAGGAGCAGAGGCCAGAGGGCCAGGACCTTCCCCAGAGCCCACCGGGAGTGGAAGCCTGTCCCCCGCCTTTCAGCCTCCCCAATGGTGAAAACATAAGTTTGTTCCTTAAAGCGGTTACAGCAGCACTCCATAACTAAGACACACCCCCTCCGGTCGACCCAGCCTGCCCCCTGGCCCTCATGGGAGCTGAGCCGGAGAGAGCGAGCGTCAGCACAGGGGCCTTATCAGGCACCCATCAGGTATGGGTGATGGTGGCAGGGGGGTGGAGGGAGAGGAGGCTACCCCTTCCAGACCTCTGCTTTTTCCAGACCTTGGCCTCTCCCACGGCCCCAGCCCTGCGGAAGCGTGGGAATGCCAGCCCCTCCGTCATCCACCTGAGATCTAGATCTAGATCTAGATCTAGGCCATCCAGATGGGTGGCCTTGACAAGTGGCTTTGCCTTGGGCCGCAGTTTCAGAATTTGTGAATCAGGGAGGGCCCAGGGTAAGTGCACCCGAGGTCAACAGCCGGTATTATCAATAACCGACAACTCAAATCACCTCATAGGGACCCTCTAGGACAGAGTAGATCTACCCTCGGGTTTCTGAGACTGTCACACCTTGTGGGAGTACCAAGCCTTGTCTTTCCAGTCAGCACTCAAGCCTTGCCCTCAAACCTGGCAAGATGGGGACCCAGTCTCAGCGACTTTACCCCAGGAGAGGGCACACACTCCATCCAAGAGACCCCCCACCCCCACCCCAATGTCTGGAGCTTCCAGCATGCTCAAAGGAGAGCCCTTTGAAGAGGGAAGCCAACAGCTAGGGAAACTGGGGCAAGTGGCTAGACCCTCCTGGGGATTAGCGCCCCCTTCCCATGCCTTGTTCTGTAGCCAGGGTCCTCTCAGAGCTCGCGCTTGCTCAGGGTGGGGGGTAGGGAGTAGAGGAGAGGCAGCCACCCTTAAAAGCAAGAGCCATGGGAAACCAGGCAGGACAACTCCTTCCTCCAGCCAAGGTCCGGGGAACCACAAAAGCCAGGGGCCACCCCTGCTAGACCCGGAACCATGACTAGGGGGTGGGCAGTTCCCGATAGGGGCCCCCTCAGCCCTCCAGCAGCTTCCACATGCCCCACCCCCTGCCTCACTGCCTTCCCAGTTCCAGGAGCTGTGATTCTGGGGCGCTCTGAGGGGACATCTCAGAAACAGGGATGGGGAGGACTGGCAGTAGATGCTGCGTTCTTGCAGGCAGCCCCCCTCCGGGTGTTTTCCTAGATGGGGTGCTGAAGAGGGCAGGGAGGGGGCTCAAACTGCTCCAGAGAGCCCCCACACACACACAGCTGCAGTGTTCAGGGATCATGGCACCAGAGGCAGAGGAGGGAGCCAGCAGGGCCCTCGGGGAAGGAGGGGGACAGTCGAGCCCCAGGCCAAGCTGGGCAAAGGCTCACGGTCCCAGAACCCCACCTTAGAAAAGGGCTTACAAGATTGCCACTCAGAGCACCCATTGGCCAGATGAGAAACCAAGCCCCAAGGTCCTGCCAGGGATCTCACACCTGTCCCAGGTGCTGACACCCTCGAGCCCCTTCTGGGCTCTCAGCCAAGTGGGAAGAGACACCCCCCCCGCTCCCGGTCCCACCCCCACGTCATTCTGTTGATTCCGAAACTGCTAGCTCAGCGCTAAAGGATCCAAG
>NW_022111312.1:3612244-3619196 GCF_000313985.2 Echinops telfairi
GCTTGGTCACGGTGATCCTATTTTCGTCCTCGCAATAGCCCCATGGGCTAAGTACTAGGGCCCCCATTTTATGGAGAGAGAAACTGAGGTTCCTGAGGGAGTTCAGTAACTTACCTGGCCTAGTAGTTAGTGCCTGGTTGAACTTACTGGGTGGGAATCCTGGCTCCAGCTCTTGGTTGCTGTGTGGTCTTGGACAAGGCACTTCACCTCTCTGGACCTTGGTGTGGTGTTTCTCACATCGTGCATGGGATTCACGTGATCTCCCAATCTCTCGGTTTTCAGGGAATAGAATGAGCCAGGACAAACGCAGTTCTCAGAAGTGACAGGGGTGCCGAAGACATTCTCAGTGTTTGATATTATGGTTGTCAAATGCTGCCTCTTCTAGGATGCCCTCCAGGATGTCTCTCACTCTGGAGGGAAGGAAGGGTTTCCTCCCTGCCCTTTGCTTCCACAGCCCTCACTGCCTTTGAGTCAGGTCTCACTCATGGCCACCCTGTAGGACAGAGGAAGATGGTCCCCCGTGGGTTTCAGAGACTGGAACCTTGATGGGAGCCGAGAGGCTCATCTTTCTCCCAGGGAGCAGTTGGTGGGTTCAAACTGCTGCCCTCGTGGTTCTAAGTCACCAGGGCTCCTTCTCCCCAGCTCTCAGGGGCAGAGGAGGTAGTCTTCAATGAGGTGGGTGTGCCCAGAAGGGCCAGTCCAAGGGTGGACCCTTGCACACACTGCTTTCTACCGGGGAGTTCATTGTTTACCTGCCTGAGAGCTCTTAGAAGGACTGGCACTGAGCCACACTTGGTGGGGTCAGCCCAGGGCTGGGCACCAACAGAAAGGTACCCGCCGCCTGAGCGAACCAACACCCAGACCGGCAGGACCAGGCACACCCCGGCAGCCTCTGACTCCTGCTCCCCATCTCTCTGTGGGCTGGCTCCCTGCTGCCTGGTATGACCTGGGACCTGGGCCTCAGCTTCCCCATCGGGGAAGTGGGCCTAGCAAGGTAGACCTACTTAGGAATAGCCTATGGAGGAGGGGACGGGCTGAGGGGTGATCCTGTGTAGGATTGCCGTGGCCCTAATAGGGAGTTAAAACTTCCCCTCAACCCCAGTCATCTTTATCTTTCCCCCTAAGTCTGTCCCCCAAACTAACTGTACAACTGAAAGACAAAGGTATTTGCTGTGCTGCTGAGGGGCCTGCTGGTTAAACCATTTCTCCTGGGACCTTGTAGAGGCCCAGGCTAGCCAACCAGCTACACCCCACACCCCCAGGGGTTGATGAAACACCCCCTTATGGGCCCCCCTGGGGCCAACCAAACTGCCACCCTGGTGTCTTGAGACGTCTCTAGAGTCACACAGGAAGTGACATTCCCAAACACCCCTCCCAGTGGGAATGACCGAGGTTATCAGCTGTGCCAGCCAGGGCTCCTGGGAGCCAGCTCTGTCACCTGGCAAATATCCGGTGTCTGACCCCGCTGTTGGCCCGGGCCTGTGGCCACACTGTGGCCCATATGTTACGCATGGCCTGACCGACCACTTCCTGTTGTTCTGAGGAGCTCTCACCTGAAACTGCAGGGGCTTTAGTCTTTTATGCCAGCCCCCAACAAGGGTCAGGGGTGCCCAGAGAGGGGGTTGATCTGCTGGCCTCCCCCACCCCCCACCATCTAGAGGAGGGAGAGGGCCTCCCATGCGTGTCCATGCAAGAGAGCTCTCTCTGTTATCTCGGGCTCTCCTCTAGTCCTGTAAGGCACCTGGCATCATTCCTGGCACAGAGACCACCCCCCCTCCTTCCTTCAAGATGCTGGCCTGGGGCCCCGGGCAGGACTCACAGATACAGCATCTTTGGGGTGATCTGATCTGAGGGGTGGGGGTGCTGCTGAAGCCTGCTCCCGCTTGACTGTGAACCCTGACTGTGACCAGAGGTCTTGCCAATAACTCTGCTGGGAAGACATTGACAAGCACACACACACCGCCCAGACCCGCATCCTGAACCCTCTGGTGGCCCCCCTCTGTGACCTTGGTGTCTTGTTCCCTTGTTTTGTGGTGATTTACATGCTTGTCTTATCTCCTAAATGTCAGGGACAATGTCTGATTCATTCCAAGCCTCCTACACTGCTTGGCAGTGAGGAGAGCCCAAAACACACGTGCGGGGTGCAACTGGGATGCATTTTGAGGGCTGGAACCCAGCTGCCTCTGGCCGTCCTGATTGGCCCTAACTGCTTCCCTCCTCTCTACGGGCCACACACGTACACACACGTGCACGCACGCATGCAAGGTGCCTGGGATGGGAACTCCAGCTCAGCCAACTCACTGCCCTCTCCAGCCCCTCCCCCAAACCGTCGTCCTCTGCTGCCGCAAGACCAAGCCCCTCTCCAGGCCTCCGTTTCCCTCTCTGGGCAATGGGCACCTCCTCTTCTGAGGCCGAGATCTGGGCAGGGCAGCCGGCCCTGGGCCAGGTGGGGCCAAGGAGCTGTGCTTTGTCCCCGGAGCACAAAGCCCTGTTTGTGGTGGCATGGCGAGCAGGCAAGGTTCTGGGCAGGGAGCCACGTGGGACAGGAGGAAGAGGTGGGAGGACGGGCTGGGCTTCCAAATGCCCCTCTGTGGGCCTGGTAAGTGTTCCCCACCAGGGGCTGGAAAGTCTGGTGTCCATGTTTCTCTACACACACACACACACACACACACACACACACACACTCACTTCCTCCTTGGCTCCTTCACAGCCCTGCTCCCCTGAGTGGTCACCCACCACCTCCTTGGAATGGAAAGAAGGAAGAAGCCGCTGAGGCATGAGACGTGGGGGTGGGGAGAGTGGATATTTCCAGAGCCTGTGGGTTGGCTGCCAAGGGCAAGGCCAGTGGAGAGGTGTGTCCTGCTGTCATTTGGCAATTAACTTAACCCACCCACCCCCGGACGCTGGGGACAGAGGCTGTCAGGGGGCTGTGCTAGTGGCAAGAGAGCCCTGAGAAGAGGCCAGGGTGGGCACACGCAGTGCATTGAACAGAGAGGCCTGCCAGGGAGATGGGCTGATGGCAACGCTGCCATTCTTCCAGTCTTCTCAAGCCAAGAGTAGGCACCCTCTCCCCTCTGAGCCCTGAGCCTTCTGGTACCCCCAGGGTCCCAAGGCCAAGTGGGAGCCTACCGCCAGGACTCACCACTTCCCAGGCAGTGCCCTCAGGGAAGTCACTTAACTCTCTGGGCCTCAGGTTTGGCACCTGTTGCTCATAGCACAAACCTGGCCCCTTTTGTGGCTCCCTGACTTGCCCCATTTTCCTTGGCTTCTGCACACCTGTCTATGGGCCTTGGTTCTCAGCTAATGAGGGGCCACCTGCTCTGCCTCTGGGCCTTTGCACATGCTGCTCCCGTCTGAGTAGAAAACCCATGATATTGGTTATACCTTACTGAGTTGTTTCCCCCCCTGAGACCATCCCCTGCAGGGCTGTTGAAAATTTTTAATTAGAAGCACTATTAGCTCCTTCCTTCCCATCTCCCCCATTAAAGAGTCCCTCCCCAAATCCAGATCACCACCCTATCATGCTAGTGTCCACCAGGTGGTACTGATAGAGCATGCCTCTATCTGCCCTAACCAATCTGGGGTACCCAAATGATAGACTCTGCGACCCAGGTAGACCCTGGGTACCTTTCCTGGGAGTGACAGCCCAGTGCTGTATGGGACGTGGGGCATAGAGAGAGGTGAATTCTCAGCCCAGGGACCCCTTTCCTCTCCACTGTTCCCCAATCCAGATCCAGCATCTAAGGCTTCCAGAGCAGGGTAGAGCCTGCTCCTCTCCCCACAGCCCCCTCCCTCTGCCTCTGCCAAGACATGGAATGTTGTGTTGGTGGTCGCCCAGGCAACCAGGGCGGGCTCTGCGGTAGCTGCCTTCTGGGAGTGCAGAACCAGCTGGTGCTCCCCGGTCCATTGGAGCCCCCAGACCCTCCTGAGCGTGTGCAGAACCCCAAGCAGTAGTGGAAGGAGACAGGATGGCGGTGGCCTGGGAGGAGTATTTCCGGCTGGCCTTAAAGGAGAAGCTGGCTAGGTGAGTGGCCTGCAGTAGCAGAAGGTGCTGAAGGAGGGGCAAGAGCCCTTGGGATGTCCCTACCCCTGATCCCCTCCTCCGAGTCCTGGCTTCCTGCAGCAGCTCATGATGGAGTGATGGTTGTCCCACTTCACAGAGAAGAGACAGGGTCTGAGAGGAACCCTGTTTATCCCAAGAAAGTTCTGGAGCAGAGCTAGGCCAATAGCCCACATCTCCAACCTGCTCCTGGCCCGCACCCCGCTGCCAGCCAGCTGAGAATGAAATCATTCACACCTAGGAAGGAGCCAGTCTGAGGACAGCGCCCCCATCTTCCGCTGCCTCCTCCCCACCTTGCAGGAAGATTCCGGAGCTGAAGGTGAACCCCTTCCCCCCGGTGCTGCGGCTGCTGGAGAAGAAGCAGGAGCTGGCAGATGCAGACCGGGCCCTGCAGGCCCAGAAAGAGGTCAATCACCTGCTCCCTGAGACTGTGGGACACCAGACAGAAATGGGGGCTGGGGGGAGGGGGCTGGGCAGTGAGAACGGGGAGATATGGGAAGTGCCAGGGAGTGCCACCAAGTGCCTTGGTGCTGTGTGTCCTCATCTTTCTCCTGCTGGGCAGCTGCTGGTCTTGCAGCTGGCAGGCTGATGAGTACCCCCTGCCCCACCAGGGCTCCTAGGGCAGTTAAGGTGACCACAAAGAAAGAGTGGGGGGCCGGGTGCAGGAAGGCACAAAGACATCATCCTGAGAGTGGTGGGCAGGGGTGGGTTGGACCAGGCAGGCAGTGACGGTGAAGGCCCCTAGATTCACCTGACCCTCCAGACAGACTGAGCCCCCTGTGGTCGCACGCAGGTATTCCAAACCAAGATGGCCACGCTCCAGCAGCGGCGGAAACAGCTGGAACAGAGGGAGCAGGAGCTCAAGGGGTCCTTCTTCCGCTTTGACAAGTTCTTGCAGGTAGGTGGGGACTCATGCACTTCCCCATCTCCATCCAAAGGGTCATAGGTCAAACCCTACTAAGGACCAGGTGGGTGGCATACTTAAAAAGGAGTGGGTTTGGTCCTATGACTGGGCTTCCAAAAGATGGTGGGGGAAATTCCAGTATCTCCATTCCATCACTTGGCAGACTTTGGCAAGCCCCCTGGTACAAGGGTGTTGGGACGGATGGACGCAGAGCCGGCAGCATTTTACAGAGACCCAGACTAAATTCAACCTGTGGCCTGTTTGCCATCCCTAGCAAGCGTGCCATGGTTGGGGAGGCGTGGAGGCGATGCGCCCGGCCAACACCATCTCCGGTGTGTCCTTGCAGGACTCAGAGGCCCGGCGCCGCCGTGCGCTGAGCCGGGCGGCGGAGGAGCGACACCTCGCAGATCGTCAGGAGGCCGAGGCCCGGCGGCTGGCGGCCCAGCTGGAGGAGCTGCGGCGGGAGCGTGCTAGGCTGCAGCGCAGCCTGGAGCGCCTGGCGCCGTGCGCGCGGCTGCTGGAGCAGGTGCTGGAGCAGCTACCCGAGGTGAGCGCCAGCCAGACAGCCTGGGATCTCCGCACCACGCCTTGGGAGGGCGCACTTTGGAGCGTGTGTGTGCGTGTGTGTGCGTGCGCGCGCGCTGCTCTCCAGAAACCACTTGTTGGAGGCACGTGCCAGCCAGTACGGTTCACTTCGTAGCGACCCTAGGTACACAGAGCTGCCTGGCCCTGCGCCATCCTCACAACTGTTGCTCTGAGCTGATTATTGGAGACACTTACTGGGTCCGGCCTGTAAGACAGGGGCATGCTTCTTGCTCCAGGATGCCTCCCCACAGGTGTGGGCCCTGTGATTGTCCACTCCGTTTACAGATGGAGAAAACAGAGACCCAGAAGAAAACTAACTTCCTCTAAGTCCCACAGGCCGGCAGGTGGGGAAGGGGGACCGCTGGCGGTGTAGTGGTTAACTGTTGGGCTGTGAGTCTCAAGGTCAGCAGTTTGAAAACAGCCGCTCAGTGGGAGCTTTCTGCTTACCTGTCTGTGACGCCTACTGTGGGGTCACTATGAGTCAGCATCGACTCCAGGGCAGTGAGTTTGGGTTTGTTTTTTATTCTAACACGCAGGTAGTGAGGTGGACTGAGCTTGGTGACCCTCTGGCTCGACCCTGCTATACTCACTTCCGGCTTGTGGTGCCCTCATTGTAGTTGGGCTAAGGAGGCACTGGGAGGAGTGGTATGGGCCAGGTGATCCGAGGTGGACAGGGGACGGGGGACGCTGCTTCTGGGAGATCCTTTCTGATCCCTGCCATCCCAGTTCCAGGGGGTCCCCGAGCTGGTGGCGCGCTTCGATGGCCTGGCCGACATGGAGGCGGCGCTGCAGCGCACGGAGCGTGAGCGGCTGGCGGAGCTGGAGACGGCGCGGGCGCAGCTGCAGCGGCTGCGGGACACCTGGCAGGACGAGGTGCTGCGGCAAAGCCAGCGGCGCGCGCAGCTGCAGCAGCGGCTGGAGGAGGCCCGCGAGCGCACGCTGCACTGGGTACGGCCGCCAGGGAGGGGGACAACCCCAGCCTCACTCAGCGAGTGAGCTTGCGCCAGGGGGCAAGAGAACTGAGGATGGGTAGGGGGGCGCACCCCGAAGGGCGCACGTTCAGACCGGGGAAAGCGCTGCAGGGCACACGAGGCCGGGACCCCAGAACCGGAGCGCACTGCTGCGTCTGACTGGGCCGAGGGCGGAGAGGGATGTACCGCCCAGTCCTCCGAGTTGAGTCGGTCAACCGGAAGCACACTTGTTATTCCCTAGGAATCCAAGTGGATTCAGATCCAGAACACAGCAGCCGAAAAGACCCTGCTCCTGGGACGGGCCCGGATGGCAGCGCTGAACCTGTTCCAGATGGTGTGCCAGCATCAGAGGCAGCCACCTGCCCTGGACCTGGAGGACACTGAGGGGCAGCTGGAGCAGGTGTGGGTCCCGGCCACCTCCAGCACCCCACC
>NW_022111312.1:3619296-3626914 GCF_000313985.2 Echinops telfairi
GAACCACCATGGGACCAGAAATCCCACCAGCGAGGTGGGCTACCTTCTGTGATCGGAGCTGGAGACCCCCCACCCCCCACCCCGCTGGGCCGGAGCCTGGGAGTCCTGGCTTGCAGGTTTGATTCTGCAGTCGAATCAGACAATGATGTGAAGGTGAAGCCCGCTCTCAGCAGGTGCAGGGCAGGTGCTGGTAGATCCCATTTCCATTATGCCACAAGCGCCCCTCCCCTTCCTCCCAGCATCCAATGCCTCAAACCAGACCAGCTTCCAGGGCCACGGGGCATGGCAGCAGTGTAGGCAGCTGAGCGGTCATTCATGCTGCAGCGGTGGGCCTTGGCCAAATTGACTCACAGCGAGCCTTGGACCAGAGGACAACCGCCCCACGGGGCTTCGGAGGCAGCCATCTGTAAGGTCGCTGTTAGGCCCCTCCCACGGAGCAGCTGGTAGATTCAAAGTGCCAACATTTGGGTTTAAAGTAGGCAAGCCAGCAGAAAGGTGGTCTTCTGCTGGCTAGGGGCTTACTGGGAACCCCACTGTTGGCCCTTTCACCGGGGTCTCCAGCCTCCAGCCCTCTTTGTCCAGCTCGAGGGGGGCCGGGGGTGAGTGGGCTGGAGAGTGACCCTGTGACTCCCGCTGCGGTCCTCAGGTAAAGCTGTTCTTCCAAGACCTGTCTGGCATGCTGGCCAGCCTGCGCCAGGCTGAACCTTGACTCCGGTGAGTAGGGGTGAGGGCCACATATCCTGGGGAGTCTGGGCACTACTGGCTCTCCCCAAACTGGCTTCCTCACCTAAAAGGGGGACCAGGCTGAGCCTGCTCGTGTTGGGGGCTTAAGCACAAAGCTAGTACCCAAAACATATGGCCCACGGTGATGTTATGAGGGGCTTTGTGGGGGATGCTAGTCCCTGTAGTCCCCCCAGGTACCATGTGACCTGGCACCTGCACCTCACCTGTGAACCAGGGCCGGGGCCACACCCTCCAATCCCAGGGCAGGGGTTTAGAGAAATGAGTTTTCAGCCAGTGGCTTGGAACCTGGCATGGGGCACTGGTGATGGTGTGATTTGTGGGGCTGTCACCTACCCACAAGGTCAGTGGTTTGAACCTTGGGAGAAACTCATACGGTTGCTATGAACAGGAATCGGCTGGTGGGTGGTTTGGAACATAGTACATGCAGACTGAAGCAGGCAGCTATCTGCCCACAAGGCCCCCCCACTGTGGTCTCAGGCAGGCTCATAACCCAACCCTTGGAGGTTTCCCTTGACCTTCTCAGGACCCCACAGGAGGGGGACTTGGCGGTATGCAGGAAGCCAGGGCTGAGGGCAGAGTTGGCTATGACCGTGGGGCATGGTGGTCCTGAGGCTGATCAGAGGGGAGCACTGTGCCCTCAGACCCAAGACCGTGCACCCTGTTGTCTCCCAGTTTCCACCCAACTGCAGGCTCCCACACAAAGCTCCCCGACCTTAGCTTGCGCTACTGTGTAACAGACACACAGGCAGGACTCAGCCCAAGGGGAGCACCCGTGGCTGACGACCGCAGCCCCTGCTGGGATGCCCCCACCTATATAGCCCCTCAGACACCAGGCCACCAGGAGTGCTCCATCAAGGTTTATTACACGGAAAACAACAATGTCCCCGTCCACAGGCACATATGGGAGCCGCGGCAGCCACGTCAAGTAGCACCAGCTCAGGGCATGGCCTGCCCAGCTCTGCTGGCGAACTCCTAGGCAGCCTTCAGGGCCCTGGAGGAATGGCCCCCCAGCACAGGCCCAGGCTTGCAGCAGGAACTCCGGAAGTGGGTGCCAGTGAGCCCGTGGGGCCGGGTCCCTGTCCTTACATCCTCTTCCTCATCTTGCCCTTCTTGCAGTGGGCGCCCCGGCCAAAGGCGCCCCTCTGTAGCTCCCGGGCTCGGTGGCGGTTGCGGGCTGAGAGCTGCTTGAGGCCCCCGCGTTGCAGGAAGTGCATCTTCTGTGTTCGGCGTCGCTGCTTCAGGATCTGCTGCTTGGTCTTCAGCTCAGAGTGCACTCGGCCTGTGGGGGTGCCCGTGGGATGGGGCGAGGCACCTGCAGTGGGGAGCCCAGGGCTCAATCCAGGGGTCTGTGCCAACCCTCCCCATCTCCTCTGCCCAGCAGTCCCAGGCTGCTCCCCACCTCCACATACATGCCTGGCAGTGGCGTCTGGCAGGCATAGATTGGGGGTCCAGACAGACTGACTAAAGAGCACCACAGCGTGCAGCCTGGAACTGGGACTGCAGGGGCTTGAACCCCAATAGCCACCTCTTGGACCTCCCCTCCTTACTGTTCCCTACCTCAGTTTCCCCACCTGTAGGTTAGGAGTAACACCCTCTTCCTGAGAAGCTACCGGGGCGTGTGTGCATGAGCTAATACTACGTGCAGAGCACGGGGCCTGCAGGGTAGGGCAGACCTGCCCCCTGGAGGCCCGGGGCTCTAAACCTCTCTGGAAGCCGTCACCTTTCTTTTTTGCAGCTTGAGCGGGGTGGGAGTGGGGTCTGAACCCATGACTTTTAGGTTAGCAGGCCTGAGGCCAAGGTCACACAGCAAGCATAGCTGCCGCAGGGAGGGCTGACCTGCTCTTCCAGCTCCGGGGAGGGCAATCGCCACCCGCCTTCCTGGCACCCCACTGAGTCCCGTTTCTCCACCCGCTCTGCCAGTCGGGCCCTCCCACCACAGGGACCTGGCCAGGCTCCCTGACATACAGTCACTGGGCCAAGGCGCCTGACAGGAACCCACATTTCCCGTCAGGGCGGACCAGAGAGCAGCAACAGGTGTCCCCAGACAAACTCCCCTCACCTCCTAGCCACCCTCCCTGGCCGCCATGTGAGGCCAGGAATGAGGGGAGGGAGAGAGGGCCCAGGAGAGGCAGGGTCTGCCTGGGAGAGGCGCACCTGCGCACTAGGGCACAGGCAGAGAGAAAAAGAAGGGGAGAGGAAGACAGACAGAGGGCAGAGAGAAAGACACTCAGATGGCTCGAGAGAAAGAGCAGGACCAGAGGCAGAGACCAGCAGAGGCCCCCCCAGGGCCAGGGCAGGGAGGGGCGCCTGAGGGTTTGGGTGTGGGCGGATGAAGGGACCCACAGAGACAGGCTGCTATCACTGGCAACTGCACCCTCTGGGCCTTGGTTCCCTGCCCTGCACTTACCTGGGCCTTGGTGCCTCCTCCTGCCTCTCTGCGGGGGGCCTCGCCGCTGGCTCGGCCCCTCCTCCTCTGAGTCCCGGTCATCAATCTTCTGCTTCTGCTTCCACTTTTGGTAGCTGGCAGGCGTTCAGGAAGCTGGGAGCAGTCTCCCTGGCCTGACTCCACCCTCCCGCCCTGCCCCAGCAGCTCAGGTCCCGCCCCCAACCGCCCATACTCCGTCCCAGCCCTGAGGATACAGGTCACGCTTGTAGGAGCTGCTGATGTAGCGCCCACTCTCTGTCTTGATCTTCTTCTTGTCCTCCTGCCCAGAGCGCCCCACGAACCGCTTCTTCTTCCGGTCCCTGCGGGAGGAATGGGGGGCACGCAGCATGGTTCGGGGGAGAGTGGGGGGACTGTGGGCAGCCTCCCTCCTCACTGGCATCTCGGAGGTGCTCTGCCCCTCAGCAAGTCCCCGCTGCCCAATCGGAGGTGTGGGGAAAGGGCCCTGGTACCAACTGGGGGCCTGGGGCAGGGCAGGGGCTGCCCGGTGGGAGGGCTTCTCGGACCAACCCCCTCCCCCACCTACAAATACCAAACCCCCAAACCCACTGCCACTGAGGAAGCCACCACGCAAGACAGAGAACTGCCCCCACAGAGGCCCGGCTGGCCTTGAACTGCCGACCTTTCAGGGAGTGGCTGAGCACTCAGCCACTACACTAGCAGGGTGCCTTGGCAAAGACCACTAGCAGGGTCCATCCTATTGTGTGAGGTCATGTGTGTAGGGGGCTCTGCTGCCTGGGAGGCCTGGATAGTGAGGGGGGCCCCGGCGCACTCACCACTTGAGCTGCTGCTGCCCCCGAGTCAGGTTCTGGGCTTCATCGCCCATCAGGTCCAGGACGGCACCGGCCACCTGCTGCTCGAAGGCCCCACTGTCCCCGACACTCAGGCTGCAGAGAGGATGGGAAGGTGTGACGGGGGAGCTCCAGGGCCCCAGCCCCAGGTGCCCAGCGCCAGGCCCCATCCCGCTCACCCTCGCTCACTGTCGAAGTCCTTAGGCCGGTAGGGCACATAGAAGTCTGGGTCGTGCTGCTGTGCCTCTGCCCGCCGCCGCTTGGCGCCCCCGTCAGGGCCTGGCTGCCGCGGCCGCTTCCTGCTCACAACCTCTGTGAAGACATCCTGGCCACCAAGGCCCAGCGTCATGCCCGGGATGTCCCCCCAGTCCCAACCCATCGGAGCAGGGGCTTCACATTGTCGGCTGGGGACTTGGGGTCTCTGGCGGCTACCCATTGTTCCCACCTGCTCTCGGGCCAGCAGAGACTGGCCAGGTTGACCGACGGGCCCAGCTTCAGCCTGTACAGTTACCCCACCCAGCCTGCGCGGTAACCCCACCCAGCCTGCAGCCTCGGAGTTCCAGGGGCAGCTCTGTACCTCCACACCGGCTCCCAAGTCCTCTTCTTCCTCCTGCCCCTCGGGCTGCTCCTCCGTGGGGGCGGGAGCAGGGGCAGGGGCGCTGGGACCCTCCTGCTGCCCCTGGAGCCTCTGCCGCTGGAAGCTGGCGATGGCCTTTCGGTCCTTCTGCCTCTTGGCACGCATCACCTGGCTGCTCGGGTCCCGGCTGGAGGCATTGATCTCAAAGATGGTCTGCAGGGGGCATCCACTTGCTTCACCTCCAGCTGCCCCCACAGCTCCCCAGCCCTCCCCTCATAGCTGCGCTGGGACCCCCAGGGCCTCTCAGTTCCACTAGTGGGCACCCTATCACCTCCACCCACAAGGCAAGGGCTCAGAGAGGATGATGACCCACCCATTCAGTCACTCAGCCCAGAGAAGCCAGTGCTCGATTTCGGCCTCAGCCCTGACAACAGGTCCTCCTTGCATGGGACACGGCCAGGCAAAGGGATGGGCAGTCAGAAGCCAGCGTCTCAGGCCTCAGGAACCTGTGCCTCCCCCATGCCTCAGTCTACCCATCCATAGATGGTGTGTGCCTGCTGGCAGCCATGCTGCTGGGTGCAGCCCCCAGCTGCCCCATGGCCCAGGCTCCCGTGAACCGGCGCACGGTCACTCACCGCCCGGGCTCGGTACTTCTTGATGCTGTCCACCAGCCGCAGCCGCTGCAGCTCTTGCTCCTCGAAGCGCAGGCCTGGGGTAAGGGGGGTTGCGGGCAGGAGGAAGAGGTGGGGGGCTCATTCCACGGGGCTCGCCTGCCGCCTGCCCCGCCCCGTCCCTGCCAGTCCCAGAGGGAACTCACTGAAGAGCGGGTGCAGGCCCAGTGCTGTGAGGTCCAGTGCCTTGGTCCTCTTGATGGACTCGGGCGAGGGCGCTGGCCTGGAGCGCACATACTGCTGCTGAGCGTTGTCGGCCACGCGGCTCAGGCCCCGCAGCTCCAGCGAGGCCCCCAGCGCGCTCTGCAGGCCGCAGTCCTCGTCGTCCACCACGCTCTGCGGCACCCGGCCCAGCACACCGTCCACGCTGGCTGCCCCTGCTGGCCACACAGTGCCCGTCAGAGGCCGCCCGGCCTGGCCACCTGCTTTGCAGAGCCCTGCTTATACCGTCCCTGTGGCTCGCCTGTTCACTCTCCATAGCGATCCCCCGGAGGCGGCGCAGACTACGCGCTCACGGGGATGCCAACCACAAGGTCACGCGCCGTTGGAAACCACCGGCTGTTCCCCAAGGGAAAGATGGGTGCCTTTCCAGATGGACGGCCTCAGAAGCCCACAGGGGCAGCTCCACTCAGTCCAGCGGGGTCAGTACGAGTCAAAACCAACTCCACGGCCCTGAGTTTGGTTGGGATGTCTGTTTTGGGGGCTGCCACAGCATAGCCAAGGAGCGGCCCCCAACCCAAAATATTTATCAGCCAGCCTGGGAAGAAACAGCGTGCAGACGCCTGCGCTGCACCATTGGGTCTCTCCTTGGCATGCCCATCTTTCAGATGAGAAAACTGAGGCCCAGGGAGGCTAGCTTACAGAGGCAGACGCAGCAGAGCACACAGGAGGTCCAGTTACAGGCTTACGATGTGCCAGGCATGTCCCTGTGCCCACAAGCCTCGGAGCAGAGGGCCTGCATTGCCCTGAAGTGTCCTTGGGCACTGGACTTGTTACCAAGGGTAACACACAAAAGCAAGAGGAGGGGAGGCCCAACGACCAGCGGTGTCTCATTAGCCCATGTTAGAGACCAGCAAACTGAGGGCCCTGAGGCCAAACCATCCCTGCCTCCTCCCCCAGCCAGGAGGAGACAAGCTTCACCCCTGCCCACAGCCTGCACTATGGGGAAGCCTCACTGGGTCCCGCGCCCACTCACCTGGGGGCTCCTCGTGGGGGCGGGCGAGGGTGAGCGATCGGCCCAGGAACAAGTGCAGGTCCAGCAGGTAGGGGACCTCGTCTGGGGCCACCAAGGAGTAGGCTGTGCCACTTCTGCCGGCTCGGGCCACCCGGCCTGCGGGGAGGAGACACTCACCCTCAGAGGGCATGCTGGGAAAGTGGGCCAGACCACAGACCAGGCACGGCCCTATCCCATCTTCAGCAGTGCCGTCCCAGGAGGAAAGCGCCGGGCTACAGCGACTTGGGCATGGGAACGCTCCCTGCTCTGCAGCCCACCGGACCAGCCCACCGGACCATCAGACATGACCTCCAGGCCCACTGCCCAGGGTGGGGGCTTTCTATATCACGCCTATCACCCAGCAAGTGCAGCCACCCACCTGCCCGGCTTGCAATGGCCAGGTGCGGGAGAGCCTCCTTGTGGGATGTTTCTGAGCTGCCATTGTTACAAGTGCGTAGGTCTAGGCCTTTCGTAGGAGGTACCTCTGGGTGAGCTCATACTACAAACCTCGGGGTCAATATCATGTGCAATCCATTGGCGCCACCCAGGGACCTTCATGACTCTAAATGTCATTTAAATGGTTGCTAAGGGACCTGGGAGCCCTGATGGCGCCATGGGTTATGTGTTGGGCTAACCACAAGGTCTGCAGTTCAAAACCACCAGCCACTCTGAAGGAGAAAGATGAGGCTTCCTGCTCCCATAAGGACAACCTTCAGGAGCCCACAGGGGCAGTTCTACCCTGTCCTATAGGGGGCGCTATGTGTCAGAACTGAGTCAGAGGCAGAGGATTTGGTTTTATAAAAGGACCCGGGAGAGGAGCCACAGAGACGCAGTGGTTCAGGTAGAATAGTCTGGGAGACGGGACCAGGGAACCGCATGTGCAAGGGCTACTGCAGGAAACTGGCAAGCCAGCCTGGAAAGGAGGGGGCCTGTACCCCCTGAGAGACTCTCCTTCCCGGCCTCAACTTCCCAAGTGGAGCCCTATGCCCTCGGTTCCTGGTGGGAGTGGCCCGTACCGACGCGGTGCAGGAAGAGCTTGCCCTTGGCGGGGAAGCTGTAGTTGATGACGTTGTCCAGCAGCGGGATGTCCAAGCCACGGGCGGCCAGGTCGGTCACAATGAGGGCGGAGCACTTGCTGTGGATGAACTTGGCCAGGTTGATCTTACGGGCCGTCTGGTC
>NW_022111312.1:3627148-3630121 GCF_000313985.2 Echinops telfairi
GGGGTGACCGCAGTCCACAGGAACCCCACATGAGGCAGCAGGGCCCCGTGCTCCGTGGGCCTTCCTGTGGTTGGTTTTACATAATCACTCGGCAGACTTTTCTTCCAGGTAGAACCCAAGCCACGCCCACTGCCACCCAGTCCACCCTGACCACAGCTGCCCCAGACCATAGGGACGCCCACTGCCACGGCTTTCATCCAGGAAGCGGCTGGCGGGCTTGAACCACCAACCCCTTGGTCTTCAGCCCAACACTGTAGTCGTTGTGCCACCAGCCCTGGGCATGCGTGTGTGGGGATTTACGGAGCTACACAGGGTTGCGCCGCTGTGAAGAAGCCTGGAGTGTTGTGAGCATTACCAAAACGTGCCTCAGAGACAGGAAAGGCACACGGGTTGTTGGGATACGGGCTGCCCGATGGCCTTGCTCAATACAGGGCTGACACAAACCTTCGGGATGTTTAAAAAGTGGGAAAAAACGCAAACTAAACCACACAGCTCCTGAGAAGCACCGCAGAGCCCAGGACCGTTTCCAGTCTGGTGCTGCCCCCCGGTGGTGGCACACGGAACTGCAGCCCCTATCCAGTGACGCGAGCAGACTCGAGGGCCGCAGGTGGCACGGGCCCCCTGCTCACCTCGGTGAGGTACTCGGCGTGGTGCTTCGTGGCCACGAACACCACGGTCTGGTCCTGGGGTCGCACCACGTTGCGCAGCAGGTGGAGCAGCACGGCGGGCTTGGTGTCCTCGCGCACGTGGAGAAAGGTGGTCTGGGGGGAAAGGGCGCAGGCAGGTTGGCCTGTGAGACCTGGCTGCGGCCCGGTGGGGAGGGGGAGGATGGGGGCTGGGGGACCCTCACCTTGAGCTGCTCGTTTAGTTTGGCGTCCACGTCCAGGCGGATGAGCGAGGGCTCCGTGAGGCCTGTAGGAGAAGGCTCCGCTCAGAGAGGGCGGCAGAGGGACAAGCATCCTGCCCAGCACGCACACACGCAAGCACGTCCCCTGCTCACTAACCGGCCCGGGCAAACTCCACCAGCAGTTTGGGCAGCGTGGCTGAGAACAGCACGGTCTGCTGGCCCCCGGGGAGGCGGCTGATGATCTCCTGCAGCTGCTCAGCAAAGCCCATCTCGAAGAGTCTGGGGGGAGGGGGGAGGGAGGGTCAGGGGAGGGGGTGCCACTGTTGCACCCAGTAGGGCCACGCCCATCTATCGCCGCTCCGAGTTCTGGACGAGTGGATTCACCCTGCGTCCCCACCCAGGCCTCCTCCTGAGCAAAAGGAACCCAGAAATCTTGGGTCCGCTGGCTTGGTTCTCTCCCACAAGTCTGCACTCCAATAAACGCTCACGGTCCTCACAGTCCTCGTGCTCCACACTCATGAATCGTCCACCCTTCACAGTGGCCCGGTGAGGGACGGGTAACTGCACACCCGTCTTCTACAGCTACAACAACGAGCGCTCAGGGACCTCCAGAGACCAGCCCAGGTTCACAGAATCGGGAAGGAGTAGCTGGCTCTATACACGTGCACTTAGGTTTGTCCTGATTTGTTTTAAAATCACTTAACAAAAAGCCCAAGCATTTATGGTTTAATTCTTTTGGATACTCCTAAGAATAATGCATATGCATGCATCCAGGGGAGCCCTTGAGACCAGTGTGGGGAGAGGCTGCAGCTTCCGCAGGGGTCTTCTCTGCGTCCCCCTGGCTGGCCCGCTCCCCTCTGCTTTCCCAACCTCAGAACACACCGAAGCCAGGGCCCAGGAGTGTCTGCAGCCCTACCTGTCGGCCTCATCAAACACCACATACTCCACGCTCTGAAGCTTCAGGTTCATCTCGACAGCCACGTGCATCAGCCTCCCAGGGGTCGCGATGATTCTGGAAGGGGATACGCAGACCAACTGAAACCCTGGGTCAGGGCCACCACCCTCCTCCTCCTCTGGCCACCTGGCCCTTGGCCACCCCCACCCTCACACATCACCCTCAGTTCGCAAACTCACATGTCAGGATTTTCGTGCAGGGCGGCAAACTGATCTTCCATTCTAGGGAGGAGAGGAGGTGTCAGCTTCACTGCGTGGTGATCTTTAGGCTCTTTTTCTAAACAATGCCACAGCCACCCCCCCCATCCCACGAAGGGAGACCCTAAGCTTCAGGTAACGGACAGGCTGAGATATAAGGCAAAGGCATTGCCTCGGCAAATTGAGCCATACAAAATAACTGGTTACAAAAGAGTTCATCAAAGACTTGGGCTCAGCCGTAAAAACCACCATTCCCACTCGACTGGAGCCACAGCACCACCTAGCAACAAACCCTGGAACTGCTGGCTCCGGCGAGAACCCAGCGTCCCCGCAGCTCTAGGCACCACAACAGAAACACAAGCCCACTGCCATGAAGTCAGTTCTGACTCCCAGAGACCCTATACGGGGCCTTTCAAGGTTGTGTTTACAGGAGCAGACAGCCTCATTTGCCTCCTTCCTTGCGGCTGGTGGGATCAAACGACTGACTTTCCAGTTAGCAGCCTGATGCTTTCGGGACAGCACTGTGCATGGGGGCTCCTTTCGTGTCCCCAGGTGCCTGTGTTTAACTCTGACCACACCCTCACAACATCAGTGCTCCTCCCAAACGCCCCCAGGAAACAATCCCACAGCAGCCGGAAACTGGAGCCAGGAGATGCAAGGAGACTGGCTTCTGAGCCCGGTCCGACCACTGCATCACTGCGTGGCCCTGGGCCCCGTGTGCTGGGCACATCGGTGAGGCAGACTCACGCAAATCTGAGTCCAACCAAGCACTGCCTCCACAACCAGGCATATTAAAACAGCCACACCCAGGGCTGGACTTAGGACCTTGAGGGGCACAAAGACGTCTACGAAGCCCTCAAACAACCGGATCGCCCCCCAAAGTTTTCCTCAAACCCAACACTGGTATAGCTTCACTGATTAAAAATGTCTGCCTTGAGCATCCTGCTCTTTAAGAACTATCCCGATGGGGTCCA
>NW_022111312.1:3631335-3633496 GCF_000313985.2 Echinops telfairi
GGCAGCCCCTGCCCTGAATGCTCACATCAGCTACCTCGGCCTGCCGACCACCCCCACATGCCAGGCCCAGGGCAGACAGTAGTAACCAAGAGCAGAGGGTATGATGAACCATTGTCATTGCCCCCTCCCAGGCCATCAGCTCACCCACCCATGGACTGGAAGCCTCCGGATTTCTTCTTCTTCTTGTTCTGTGCTCGAACCATCTCCCGGGTGTCCGGCTCCACGTCCGAGGTACACTCTGAGGTGGGGAAGGCAGGCAGGGGCCGGCCGGGGCCCAGCTGGGAGGGACAAAAGGAGAGGGAAAGTCAGACCGCTGGGGGGCAGCGGAGGAGCTGTTCTGTGGCCAGTCTGTCCCCCACACAAACCGTGCCTCTCCTCAGAGATCATGTGACTTCTGTGTGAGCTGACTCTCCCAGGACTGGGCCAGAGAGGCCAGAGACTCAGAAGCCAGGCTCAGGAGGCACGCCTCCTGGGGCTCTGACAATGACCATTGGGGGACCCCAAGCAAATGTCTTCATTTCCCTCGGCCTCGGTTTCCACGTCAAAAACGGGGCTGAGGAGGCATCTCTGTCTCTCGGGGTGGTTGTGAAGATTTAACTGGGTAAGTGGAAAGCTTAGAGCAAGGGCGCAGCACAGCTGGGGCATCACCATCATCATCTCCATCAACTTCATCCGCGCCTGTCATTCACAAGTCTCAAAATGTAAACCTCTAAGGGATCAACCAAAGCACCTACTGTGTGTGAGATACAACTTGTCCCAAGGTCTCCTGGGCCCAAGGACAACCCCCCCCCCTTGTCAGCCCACCCCACCCTGGACGGCCTCTCCCTCCCCACCCTGGCTTCAAACCACTCTTCAAGCCAAGTCCAAACCAGGTACCGCCTGGGGGAGCTTTCTCAGACCTTGAGGAATTCACTGCCACCCTGTCGATCCCAACTCCTGGGGACCCTACAGGGCACAGCAGAATGACCCCTGTGTGCCTCTAAGGCTGTTAATCTTTACAGGTGCTGAAAGCCTCATCTCCCCCCATCAGGGTGCCTGGTGGGCTCAAACTGCTGACTGTTGTGACTGTCACACGGGTTGCGGTGAGTCAGAGTCTGTACACACCACCATCAACATCCATAACCAGCAGAGCTCAACAGTGGGGTCTGAACCACTATGTATGTCTGTGCCCCTTGTCTGGCATGTCCCACTACTTCTGCCTGCTTGCAGCTTCTCCATTTTCAAATGTGTGTCGGGCACCTACCGAGGCCAGGGGGGGTACACAGCGTGGTTGTCAAGTCTCATCTGGTCTCTACAACAGCATGCCACTCACAAGTTGCATGGTCAGGCTCCCTTCCGGGCCTCAGTCAGGGAGCCCTGGTGGCCTGGTGGTTAAGGGTTAAGCCCTGTGGTCAGCAGGGCACTTCCTGCTCCCATAAAGAGTGACGGCCTGGGAGGCAGACAAGGGCAGTACTACTCTGTCCTATACAGTTCCTATGGGTTGGAATGCACTTGGTGGCAGTGAGTGAGTGACCTCAGTCTCATCAGAATAGGGGTGCCAGCACTTGGCTCAACAATTGGGAGAATCCAACGGTGAGGCGGGGTGCAGCTCTTCTCAGCAGGGGACCTGGCAGTAGTGAGCGCTCCACACGCGCCCACGTTTAGTTTATTACTAGTTTCCCAGGCGGCTGGAGGGTGTCCTCTCAGCTCTTGTCTTTAAAGCATCCTCCCAAGAACCCCGCGAACTCAGCCAGCGAGTCACCCGGACGCAATTTTCATTGGACGAGTGGACGCTAAGCCTCGCCCCTCTGGCAGCAGAGAGCCAATGAGGAGCGAGTCCCGAGCAGAAGCCCGCCCCCCGAGGCCCACAGGCACCGACCCCGAAGTCAGGAGTCCCCCCACCTTCTGGACCTGTCATGGGCCCTGTGTGCTGGGCACATCTGAGGCAGACCCACGCAAATCTGAGCCCAACCAAGCACTGCCTCCACAACCGGGCATATTAAGACAGCTACACCCAGGGTTGGACTTAGGACCTTGAGGGGCACAAAGACGTCTACGAAGCCCTCAAACAACCGGATCGCACCCTGAAGTTTTCCTCAAACCCAACACTGGTATAGCTTCACTGATTAAAAATGTCTGCCTTGAGCATCCTGCTCTTTAAGAACTATCCCGATGGGGTCCA
>NW_022111312.1:3633633-3636323 GCF_000313985.2 Echinops telfairi
ACCAACCGCGCACCCGCTGGGGGGAGGTCCGGTCTACGCGCTCCGCCTGCGCCCTCGTCCCCTCCCGCAGTGCCTGGCACAGACACTCCTGGCTGGCCGGGGGGTTGGGGCGGACGGGGGTGCACCTGCTCCCGGCTTTGGTAGGGCCCCAGGGCCGTCAGCAATGGAGGACCCCCCCCCGGGCAGGAATAGTTCCGCCCGCCTCCGCCCCGCCCACTGCGCGGGGCGCGTTGTTGCGTGCGCGCGCCGAGAGCTGGTCGCTAGGGCCTGGTGGTCCCGGGTGAGTGAGGCTGCGCCGGGGCCCGGGTTCTGCAGGGTGGACCCACTGCGGTCACTCGCGCCCCGGGCGCCCCGTGGGGAGGCAGCGCGCGAGACGGGGGCTAGGGTCGGATCGCCAGCCGAGAGACCCCCAGCTTAGAGAATCTTAAGAACGCGGAGACCTGGTTGCGCGCACAGGCTCTCTCGGGTCAAAAAAACCAAAAAGGGGTTCCGGGGATTCAGATTCGTGGCGACCCCGTGTGTCCACAGGGTCGAACTGCACCGTGGGGAGCCTCGGCTGTCATCTCTACGGGAGCAGATCATCAATCTATTCCCTTGCGGCGCAGCTGCGTGGGTTTAGCTGCCAACTTTTCTGTCGTCAAGCGCAAACCACTTGCAAACCACTTTCGCGCCACCCAGGGATCCCTGTCATCTCATCCAATGCGCAAATTCTCTTTCCACCACTCCCTAGGCGTGGCCCACACTGTGACCTCCCTTAGCGCCTGGATTGTGGCGTCTGTGAAGTGCACAGAGTCGAAGCTACTTGACGGGGGCTGTGGGGGAGATTAAATGAGAGGATGCTTGTCTACCACTTTGCAGGAGGTAAGCTCGCTCATTCACCCACCTTTATATATATGTATATGTATATACACCCGCCTGCCAGTCCCTGCCCTTGTAAATAGACACAGTGACCCCCGCCTGCACAGGCTGCCTGCCATACTTTCCTGTCCAAGGTCCACCGGAACATGACCTCTTCATGCCCTCTTTTCCATCCTACCCAAATAAAACAAAGCAATCCCTTTGGATGGAGTAGAACTGCCCGCATGGGTTTCCAAGACTTTCCCAGTCGCTGCTGTCCTTGCTGTTAGCAGCGCTGCCCTTACGTAAGGACTTACTGACCACTCAGCTGTGTGCAGGCAAACAGTCCCTTCATTCAGTTAATTCTCTCTCTCTCATTCTCACATACACACCATCATTATAATAATTAGAAGCACAGCAACAAATTGTCCTGGGGTTGGCAGCCCTGAGAGACCCAGTCAGGGGAGTCAGTGGGGTCGGGAGCTGCTGCTGTGGCCCTCATGCTGACCTGATGTCATCCCCTCTCCCAGGCAGGGACTGGCAGACAGAGCCCGCCCACTGTAAGCCATGAGGGCCCCCCCAGTGCTGGCCGTCAGCGGGATGCAGACCATCCGCCGTCAGCACAGCTGCCACCGGGGTGGCCAGCGGCTCAAGGCCAGGGCGTCCTTTGTGGATGAGACGCTGTTTGGTAGCCCTGCGGGGACCCGGCCCAGCCCACCGGACTTCGACCCGCCGTGGGTAGGAAAGGCCAATGGAGCCGGGAGGCTGAGTGGAAGGGTGTCTCGGGCCTCGGACGCTAATAAGAGCTGCGAGAGCACCCCACCCAGGGGCAGCACCCCAACACTCACACCAAGGAAAAACCACAAATACAGGTACCTGTGGGGGGGCTGGGCCCAGCACTCACTTCAGCCACCTGCAGCTCGCCTTTGTGGGACCTGACTAGCCAGATCTTCCAAGGGCCCCTGATGAGGTGGGGGCCCCCAGAAACCAAAGCCCTTTGAGAAGGATGTTCCTGGTCCCGGTACTGGGCTTGTCCCAGGGATCATAGCCGCATAGGCTTGGGACTCGGGGTAGGTTACAGGGGAATGGGGTGGGGAGGGCCGTACTAGGCTGGGCAGCAGGGCTTCCAGGGATGTGCAGGCAGTCCCCTATGCTGCTGGGGGTGCTGTGCCGGGGGGCTAAGATGCCAGGGACCTCTCTCTGCCCTCTGCCAGGCTGGTCGGCCACACTCCGTCTTACTGTGATGAGTCTCTATTCGGCTCCCGGACCGAGGGCGCCGGCTGGGAGGCCCCATGGATGGCCAAAGGCGATGCTGCCAAGCTCCAGGCCCTCTTCTGGACACCCCCTGCCACTCCCAGGGGTAGCCACTCGCCCCGGCCTAGGGAGACCCCTCTTCGGGCCGTCCACCCAGCTAGCCTCGCCACTACCCATCCCGGTGCGGTGGCTGCGGCAGACTCCTGTAAGCTACCTTTGGCGGGGTTTGGAGCTACAGAGCCAGTGCGACGGCCACGTTCCCGGTCCCTCACCCACCTGACTGTTCCCGGCACCTCTCGCCCGCCCACCAGTGTCCCCCATGCCAATGGGCCTCGGGACCCCAGGCCTCCCCTGTCCGGAGTAACCTCCCGGAGCCCCCTGACTCCCAGGGCTCCTTGTATCAGCACGTCAGCACCAGCCACCCCCCGGCGAGGTGGGGCTCCCCAGAAACCAAAGCCCCCTTGGAAATGAGGTCCTTGGCCCTGCCATTGGGTTTGCCCCAGGGACGGGGTGGTGTGGAGGGGCAGGGGGCCCAGTGCCATCACCCCTCTGCTGGCAGGCTGCAGTGGCTCCCTGCTTCGTAGGTTCCCTGATGTGGA